>NC_090934.1:89302173-89927173 GCF_040938575.1 Ambystoma mexicanum
TTTCTGGCAGTAAGGTGGAGGATTATCTTCCACCTAACCACCAAGTTCAAAGGATGACAGTATGGTAATGCGGCGGTAACAGAGTTAGGGCTGCATTACTGCCATTTTTACCACACCGCCATACCCGTAAAGAGTCCCATTGTCTGCACAAACATAACAAGCCTTAAATTCATAAACTGAAACTGCCTGAAGGAGTATATATGGCTTCTGGTTCTCAGGCATGTTAATGATAGGGTGAGGGTTGTGAGGAATGAAATTAGTAGCACAGTGTGTATTACTTTCTCATAAGGGTTGAATGCATGAATCACTACAACACACGCATTTCAAATATACAATTCTGTGGACATTCTTATGTTTCCAAAATGCGCCTGGATTTTATGCAAATCACTGGGAAACCACATTGGTGCTATTTGTCCCCCTCCCCTTTCTCAGAGAAGATTAATTTATGGAATGAGGGTGACTTACTCACTGTTTGAATTGTTTGTATAGTAAGTGAGAGAGTGATGCATTTACAAACCTCAGAGAAGTGAATTTACAATTTTCAGACCAGATGCCAACCATAACATCTGGGAGCATTCTGAGTGACCCAAAGTGCATGTTTGCCGGTACTCATGGTGTATTGTTTGCGTGAGGGGCACACCTTTAAGTCACCCCAACACCGCTGGGACCAATTGAGTTAATGGTTATGAGCCATGTGCAGTTTAAATGAACATCCATTTGGAAAGGTCAGGAATATTTTGGATTGGTAGCGTAACGGTTTATTGAGCAGCCACCCTCAACACGGGGAGTTCCTTCCCTCCCCACTCAAGGAGTTACACAACAAACTTTTTAACTGATTATTTTATTCAGCCCTACTTCAGACACATATCATGCCACTTGGATCCCTCCCCCTGAGCTACCAATGAGCCAAGAACCAGGACGGTGTACAGGAAATATATTTGTATTTATTTAAATAAAAAGTAATAGAAATCACACAACTACGTACGTCAACTTCTTTTTGGCTCACCATTAACTTCTTGTTACACAAATCAATTAAACAAATTAGTTAAAAAAAACACAAATCACAATTATTTGCTTCCTACAAATTTCACTTCATGAAATAATTAAACTGAACAATAACCAAAACAATTCTACATGTAGTGCTGTGCAATTTTGATTTTCCGGCACGCTTAAAAGGCTAGCAGTAGAGTTTCAAGATTGGTTCAAATAAATATGGCAATTATGATTTCCCCCACCCTTTTGGTTAAAAAAAAACACAGGGTGATTTAGCGGGTTGCTTTTCATACCCCCCATCCTCTATTTTGGTTTGGATTTGTGGAAGTCTGACTGAAAAATTGGAATGATTTGTGAATTTTGGATTTGAGACCCCCGCCACAGAAAAACCTGTGTTAAGGGGAAAGTTGGACAAAAAGATTGGACTGATTTAAGAACAAGACACTTAAGAAGTTGGGGTCAACGTGACAAAAAGTATTACCCAATTAAATTATAGGCTGTAGTTTTTCAGCACACACTGTGAAGTGAGCTTTGTTAATTTCTAATTTTAACAAAATCACCCCGTAGTGTTCCACAAAATGGGGAATTAATTAAATTAATCTTTTAGTTAAGTAGGCTAAAGATATACACAGTTTTGCCCCTTAACCTGCCCACTATGAAGGGAAAGGATTTAAGGCAAGTAGATTCCCCCACCTTTAGGTTTCCCAGGGCTCAGTTCTACTTACATAGAAAGCCGCTGTTTAAAGATCAGGAAATCCAGTTGTGTTTCAGGACACTCTAGAAAGACAGGTCAGGGGTCTCATCACTCCACTCTGAAGGATGGCCTCCTGCTCTCCACCATTGGACCCTGTCAGCTTTTAAGACTTCCTAGCAATAGACAGCTCCACCCAGATGCACTCTCAGCAATCTCGTCTGGTGTTTCCTTGCAACTGTCAGATTTTAAGTTGCAGCAGCACTGTTTTGATGGTAAATTTCAGCAGCCCTGCCCCTTCCTCCTAGTACAGTCCCCCTTATATAGCAGCTTTGACATCACCAATTTTAAAATTTTACAATCTTGAGGGAGTACCCTGCAAGCGGTCACACAATAGTATTGGACAGTTACCCTTATCGCTCCTCCCCACTCCAGCCCCTCTCTATGGATTTGTTTAAGAGGCTGGAGCAGACATACAGCAGCTTTATTTACAAGCCCCATTTGTTCTCTTGTCAAATCTTTGGCAAAAACGAGTTATATGGCAAAACTTCATAATTTTACTAATTACTGCCATAATATACAAATGTTTTGATTAATCTAATCATGGGCAATTAAATAAGACGACAGCCAGGTCTGCACCATTTTGCATGACCATGTGGCAACTTTCTGCCATTTCCGTAAAAAGCATAACAGTTGTGAATATGTAATGCATTACCCATATTCCTAATTGTATTCTCCACCTGTTCACCAACTCTCATATTTGGAAAATGTTCAGATCCGCCAGAAACCCAGTTTAACTGGCTAAAACAGTTTCCTAACTCGTAGGTGCATTAATTTTATATCTCTAAAATCGCCTGGAAATTACCTAAACAATGTTACATAAATGAAGAAAATCCACTTTATGGTTGCTGGGACAAAAGGCCTAAGTTATAATAGTCTTTTTAAATTAATTGTAAATGTTCATGTGGGACAAATGGCAATTCTCCATCCTTCAGGCCATACAGACTCAGTGGGTCAGTCTGTAACCTGAGTTTTTATTATTCTCTTTGTGTTTGCAGATTGCTCTTTGAAGTTGGTTGCCTGTTTGAAGTTGTAGCCCCCAGGCTTCACACCCTTTAGTCATGCTCCAGCCAAGTGGAACTGGCCTGCTATTGCTGCCTTCAGAGCCAGCAAGTCTGGGGAACACTGGGATTTCCAAAGCTTTAGCAGGACACACTTTACTGCAACTGTAATTAGATGGGTGAATGTCACATCCAGACTGACAGTGGGGAATTTCCTTGTGAAGTTTGCCACCCACAAGCCAAAAGGGTTTGCCTTGGGCTGACATTTTTCCATTGAAAACAAAGTGGCTCTTCAAATATCACTGGTATTTTGTATGCAAAACATAATATACATTACTTTTTGTCAGCATGCACCATGTCTTTTCCCTGACATTTTACTGTTAGCAGTAGTACATTTTCACATTTAAACTGCAAAGCCATTTATGTGTCATTGTTGAAACATCCTGCTTTTCATGTGAGCGGAACTTCTGTCTGAGGCCTTTGAATGTACCGCACAGTAGAGCATCCATACAAAGAATATTTGGAAAAAGATAACTGTAGGGGCTTAAATTTGAAAGCTTCCATACGGTTGTGGATTATTTCACTTCCATAAATACATTCTGTTAAAAATGACAAAACAAAGGTCCTTAAATAAGGAACACAGTTTCATAGATTTATTTTTCTTAAAGCTTATTTATACACGTTGGTTGGTCTTGTTTACACTAGATTTCTTTTGTGAGTGTAATAGGTTTTAGCAGCATGAGTTTCCATTTAAAATGTTAGATTTTTCACCATTCTGAAATCACTTTAAAAAAATGTCCAGCAAGGACGCTCTTGGGTGCAGTGGTAGTTGTTGGTGAAGGGGGGCGGTTAACAACATAAAATTTAAAGTGATCTTTTTTTGGTGTTCACTTATTAGGAGGGAGTTTCTGCACATGTGTGATAGGGGCGCAAAGAGTGTGCTCTCCACCCACAAGCAGGGTACAATCTGATTTTAGAAATAAAGTTCCTTACATTACTTATATAGACAAAGGAAAGTGAAGCCCTTTGCATAAGCATTAGTGCATCTTCTCTGCAGTGGCACGCTTAAGAGCAATGAGACAGAGCCCCACCAATGTACCTCAAAACACTACTACAGCAGTTGGGTACAAGATGCCACACCTTGCAACATGTAAATGTGGGCACTTTATTTGTGCACAGGGAAATTTGTTGGTGCAATCAAACCCTGATACATAGGAAAATGCATGAAGCGTAGGTAGACATGCTGCCACATCGCAGGTCTTGAAACTTCTATAGTGAGATCGCAGGGAACCCTTCTGTTCTGTCCAAAGAAAGACTCACCATTGATACACTCTCTCCAAACTCTAAAGGGAGTGGTATGCCCTCTCTATCCTGGCCACATGCTAGCTATCGGACCTAAAGCTGTGTCTAAGATGTATTACCATCTTGCGATAGGAGTGCCTCCCTATCCTGGCCACGTGCTAGCCATCGCACCTGAAGATGTGTCTAAGGTCTATTACCACTTTGCGATAGAGGTGCCTCTCTATCCTCTCTATCCTGGTCATGTGCAAGACATTGCACCCGAAGCTGTGTCTAAGGTGTCTTACCACCTTCAGATAGCGATGCCTCTGTAGCCTCTCTATCTTGGCCACATGCTAGCCGTTGCACCTGAAGCTGTGTCTAAGGTGTATTACCACCTTGTGATAGAGGTGCCTCTCTATCCTGGCCACGTGCTAGCCATTGCACCTGAGGCTGTGTCTAAGGTGTATTACCACCTTGCAATAGAGGTACCTCTCTATCCTGGCCCCTACTAGCTGTTGCATCTGAAGCTGTGTCTAAGTTGTATTACGACTTTGTGATAGAGCTGCCTCTCTATCCTGGCCATGTGCTAGCCATCGCACCTGAAGCTGTGTCTAAGGTGTACTACCACCTTGCGATAGAGGTGCCGCTCTTTCCTGGCCATGTGCTTGCCGTCGCACCTGAAGCTGTGCGTAATGGGTATTACCACCTTGCTAAAGAGGTGGCTCTCTGTAGTGGGCTCATGCTAGGCATCGCACCTGAAGCTGTGTCTAAGATGTATTATCACCTTGCAATGGAGGTGTCTCTCTATCCTCTCCATCCTGTTCACATGCAAGCCATCACACCTGACGATGTATCTAAGGTGTACTACCACCTTGTGACAGAGGTGGCTCTCTATCCTGGTCACGTGCTAGCCATCGCACCTGAAGATGTGTCTAAGGTCTATTACCACCTTGCGATAGAGGTGCCTCTCTATCCTGGCCACGTGCTAGCCATCACACCTTTAGCTGTGTCTAAGGTGTCTTACCACCTTGCGATAGAGATGCCTCTGTAGCCTCTCTATCTTGGCCACATGCTAGCCGTTGCACCTGAAGCTGTATCTAAGGTGTATTATCACCCTGCGAAAGGCCTGCCTCTCTATCCTGGCCACATGCTAGCTGTCTCACGCGAAGCTGTGTTTAAGGTGTATTACCAGCTTGCGATAGAGCTACCTTTCTGTCCTGGCCCCATGCTAGCTGTTGCACCTGAAGCTGTGTCTAAGGTGTATTACCACTTGCGATAGAGGTGCCTCTCTATTCTGGCTGCATGCTACCTATTGCATCTGAAGCTGTGTCTAAGGTGTATTACCGCCTTGCGATAGAGGTACCTCTCTATCCTGGCAATGTGCTAGCTGTCACACCTGTAGCTGTGTCTAAGGTGTATTACCACCTTGCGATAGAGGTGCCTATCTGTCCTGGACATGTGCTAGCCATCGCACCTGATGCTGTGTCTAAGATCTATTACCACCTTGCGATAGAGGTGCCTCTGTATCCTGGCCACGTGCTAGCCATCACAACTGGATATGTGTCTAAGGTGTATCACCACCTTGCGAACGCGTTGCCTCTCTATTCTCTCTATCCTGGCTGCATGCTAGCCGTCGCACCTGAAGCAGGTGACTCTGTATCATCTCTATCATGGCCACGTGATAGCTGTCGCACCTGAAGCTGCATCTAAGATATATTACCACCTTGTGATAGAGGTGCCTCACTATCCAGGTCACATGCTAGCCATTGCATCTGAAGAGGTGTCTAAGGTGTATTAACACCTTGCGATAGAGGTGCCTCTCTATCCTCTCTATCCTGGACATGTGCTAGCCATCACACCTGAAGATGTGTCTAAGGTGTAGTACCACCTTGTGATAGAGGTGCCTCTCTATCCTGGCCACATGCTAGCCATTGCACCTGAAGCTGTGTCTAAGGTGTATTACCATCTTGCAATAGAGGTGCCTCTCTATCCTCTCCACTCTGGCCACATGCTATCCATCGCACCTGAAGATGTCTCTGAGGTGTACTATCACCTTGTGATAGTGGTGACTCTCTATCCAGGTCAAGTGCTAGACATCGCACCTGAATATGTGTCTAAGGTGGATTACTACCTTGCGATAGAGGTGCCTCTCTCTCCTCTCTATCCTGGTCACATGATAGCCGTTGCACCTGAAGATGTGTCGAAGGTGTATTACTACCTTGCGATAGAGGTGCTTCTCTATCCTAGTAACGTGCTAGCCATCGCATATGAAAATGTGTCTAAGGTGTATTACCACCTTGTGATAGAGGTGCTTCTCTGTCCTGGCCACGTGCTAGCCATTGCACCTGAAGATGTGCCTAAGGTGTATTACCACCTTGCGATAGAGAAGTCTCTCTATTCTCTCTAACCTGGCCACATGCTAGCAGTCACACCTGAAGCTTTGTCTAAGGTGTATTACCACCATGTGATAGAGGTGCCTTTCTATACTAGCCACGTGCTAGCCTACGCACTTGAAGAGGTGTCTAAGGTGTATTACCACCTTGCAATAGAGGTGCCTCTCTATCCTCTCCACTCTGGTCACATACTGAACATCACACCTGAAGATGTGCCGAAGGTGTATTACCACCTTGCGATAGAGGTTCTTCTCTATCCTGGTCACGTGCTAGCCATCGCATATGACAATGTGTCTAAGGTCTATTACCACTTTTCGATAGAGGTGCCTCTCTATCCTCTCTATCCTGGTCATGTGCAAGACATTGCACATGAAGCTGTGTCTAAGTTGGATTACCACCTTGCGATAGAGGTGCCTCTCCATCCTGGTCACATGATAGTCATTGCACCTGATGATGTGTCTAAGGTCTATTACCACTTTGCGATAGAGGTGCCTCTCTATCCTGGTCATGTGCAAGACATTGCACCTGAAGCTGTGTCTAAGCTGGATTACCACCACGCGATAGAGGTGGCTCTCTATCCTGGCCATGTGCTAGCCATCACATCTTTAGCTGTGTCTAAGGTGTATTACCAGCTTGCGATAGAGATGCCTCTCTATTCTCTACATCCTGGCCACATGCTAGCCGTTGCACCTGAAGCTGTATCTAAGGTGTATTATCACCCTGCGAAAGACCTGCCTCTTTACCCTGGCCATGTGCTAGTCATCGCACCTGAAGCTGTGTCTAAAGTGTATTACCACCTTGCGATAGAGGTGCCTCTCTATCCTGGCCACGTGCTAACCGTCACACCTGAAGTTGTGTTTAAGGTGTATCACCACCTTTGCGAAAGAGCTACCTCTCTATACTGGCCAATGCTAGCTGTTGCACCTGAAGCTGTGTCTAATATGTATTACCACCTTGCGATACAGGTGCCTATCTATCCTGGCCATGTGCTAGCCATCGCACCTGAAGCTGTGTCTTAGGTGTACTGTCACCTTGCGATAGAGGTGCCTCTCTGTCCTGGCCATGTGCTTGCCGTCGCATCTGAAGCTGTGTCTAAGGTCTATTACGACTTTGCGATAGAGTTGCCTCTGTATCCTGGCCACGTGCTAGCCATCACAACTGAATATGTATCTAAGGTGTATTACCACCTTGCGATAAAGGTGCCGCTCTGTCTTGGCCGCGTGCTAGCCGTCGCACCTGACGATGTATCTAAGGTGCATTACCACCTTGCGATAAAGGTGCCTCTCTATCCTCTCTATTCTGGCCGCGTGCTAGCCGTCGCACCTGAAGCTGTGCGTAAGGGGTATTGCCACCTTGCTAAAGAGGTGGCTCTCTATACTGGGCTCATGCTAGGCATCGCACCTGAATCTGTGTCTAAAATGTATTACCACCTTGCAATGGAGGTGTCTCTCTATCCTCTCCATCCTGTTCACATGTTAGCCATCACACCTGACGATGTATCTAAGGTGTACTACCACGTTGTGACAGAGGTGCCTCTCTACCCTGGTCACGTGCTAGCCATCGCACCTGAAGATGTGTCTAAGGTGTATTACCACCTTGCGATAAAGGTGCCTCTCTATCCTCTCTATCCTGCTCACGTGCTAGCCATTGCACCTGAAGATGTGTCTAAGATCTATTACCACCTTGCGATAGAGGTGCCTCTTCATCCTGGTCACATGATAGTCATTGCATCTGATGATGTGTCTAAGATGTATTACCACCTCGCGATAGAGGTGCCTTTCTATCCTGGCCACGTGCGAGCCATCACACCTTTAGCTGTATCTAAGGTGTATTACCAACTTGCGATAGAGATGCCTATCTATTCTCTATATCCTGGCCACATGCTAGCCATCGCACATGAAGCTGTGTCTAACTTGTATTATCACCCTACAAAAGACCTGCCTCTCTATCCTGGCCACGTGCTAGCCGTCTCACGTGAATCTGTGTTTCATATGTATTACCACCTTGCGATAGAGCTACCTCTCTACCCTGGCCCCATGCTAGCTGTTGCACCTGAAGCTGTATCTAAGGTGTATTATCACCCTGTGAAAGGCCTGCCTCTCTATCCTGGCCATGTGCTAGCCATCACACCTTTAGCTGTGTCTAAGGTGTCTTACCACCTTGCTATAGAGATGCCTCTGTAGCCTCTCTATCTTGGCCACATGCTAGCCGTTGCACCTGAAGCTGTATCTAAGGTGTATTATCACCCTGTGAAAGGCCTGCCTCTCTATCCTGGCCATGTGCTAGCCATCTCACGTGAAGCTGTGTCTAAGGTGCATTAACACCTTGTGACAGAGGTGGCTCTCTATCCTGGTCACGTGCTAGCCATCGCACCTGTAGCTGTGTCTAAGGTGTATTACCAGCTTGCGATAGAGTTGCCTCTGTATCCTGGCCACGTGCTAGCCATCACAACTGGATATGTGTCTAAGGTGTATTACCACCTTGCAAATGTGCTGTCTCTCTATTCTCTCTATCCTGGCTGCATACTAGCCGTCGCACTTGAAGCTGTGTGTAAGGTGTATTACCACCTTGCGATAGAAGTGACTCTCTATCATCTCTATCCTGGCCACGTACTAGCCATCGCATCTGAATAGGTGTCTAAGGTTTATTAACACCTTGCGATAGAGGTGCCTATCTATCCTCTCTATCCTGGACATGTGCTATCCTTCGCACCTGAAGATGTGTCTGAGGTGTAGTACCACCTTGTTATAGTGGTGCCTCTCTATCCTGGTCAAGTGCTAGCCATTGCACTTGAAGATGTGTTGAAGGTGTATTACCATCTTGCAATAGAGGTGCCTCTCTATCCTCTCCACTCTGGCCACATGGTATCCACCGCACCTGAAGATGTGTCTGAGGTGTACTACCACCTTGTGATAGCGGTGCTTCTCTATCCTGGTCACGTTCTAGCCATTGCACCTGAAGATGTGCTGAAGGTGTATTACCCTTGCGATAGAGGTGCTTCTCTAATCTTGTCATGTGCTAGCCATCGCACCTGACAATGGGCCTCATTACACGGTAAGAGGTAAGGGTTTACCGGTACAGGTAGGGGCACTGGTACCGGTAAACCCTTACCGCCTTAGGAGGTCCCTTTGCGGGACCCGACCTTAACGGCTGGTGTAGACCAGCCGTTAAAGTTGGGACCCGCAAAGGGACCGACCTTGGTGCTAATTACGGTACCGCAATTTGCGGTACCGTAATTAGCCCCTTCCCCATTCCCATTGAGCCCTATCGGGCAAAAATGGGAATGGGGAAGGGCCATGGAGAAAGGGGGAATTACCGCCCGCCAACCTTGGAATGGGGTGGTAATTCCCCTTTTCTCCATGGTGGTACCGGTATGGTACCAGCGGCAACCATGGTGTTCATAGCACCATGGTTTACTGCATTCCGTGTAATGATGCCCAATGTGTGTAAGGTGTATTACCACCTTGCGATAGAGATGCCTCTCTACTCTCTCTACCCTGCTACATGCTAGCAGTCCCACCTGAATCTTTGTCTAAGGTGTATTAACACCTTGTGATAGAGGTGCCTCTCTATCCTGGCCACATGCTAGCATTCACACCTGAAGCTGTGTCTAAGGTGTATTACCACCTTGCAATAGTGGTGCCTCTCTATCCTCTCCACTCTGGTCACATGCTAGTCATCGCACCTGAAGAGTTGTCTAAGGTGTACTACCACCTTGTGACAGTGGTGCCTCTCTATCCTGGTCAAGTGCTAGACATCGCACCTGAATATGTGTCTAAGGTGTATTACCACCTTGAGATAGAGGTGCCTCTCTATCCTCTCTATACTGGTCACGTGCTAGCCATCGCACCTGAAGCTGTGTCTATGGTGTATTACCACCTTGCTATATAGGTTTTCTCTATGCTGGTCACATGCTAGACATGGCACCGAAAACTGCTTCTAAGGTGTATGACCACCTTGCTATAGAGGTGCCTCTCCATCCTGGTCACATGCTACCCGTCGCACCTGAAGATGTGTCTAAGGTGTATTACCACCTTGCCATAGAGGTGCCTCTCTATCCTGCTCTAATTGATTAAGCAGCACAAAGAGCACCTCCGATCTCCCACCCTTTAAAGGAACTGTAGTTCTACATAAAGTCCTACTCAAAACTCACTCTTCAGCATATACCTCCTCAAACTCTGAATTAAACACAATCATACCTCTACAGCACAACAAACTGCATGCACTTCACAACAACAAAACAAACCACATATAGGGCCTCTTTACGAGGTGGGAGGTAAGGGATTGATTAGACTTGTGAGTTGTAGAAGTTACAAGCACTTCCATGGTGAGAGGTAAGTTCTCTTAGGCTGGTTTTACAGTACCTTAGTAAAGAAGAAAAGATGCAGCTGAAGACTTCTGTTCCTGTGCAGCTCTACACATCTCACTGCTCCTGGGCCTCAGTCGTGGGGACAAGTGGGAGGACGTCGGGGTGCTCCTGCACTGAACTGGCACCGTCAAAACTGGCAAACGGAAACCTTTACTTTCAGTGGCTGGTTTGCATTTGAGCTCCTTGCGGTACAGCAAACAGCAATAAGCGCGGTTCCTGGCTGTCAAGGTGGACTTTCCTCACATCTGAGGTCCCGCACTCGACTGAGGGGGTCATTCTTGATCAGTGCTGCTTTGTGGGAGTCCGGAGGATCTTCCAAAAGCTTTAGGCTTGCTTACAAGCAACACACACAACCTGGTGTCCCTCTCCCTGGCTCTACAGTTTCCTGCAGCAATTCTGAGGAAATTCAACCAGCTCCAAGATGGGTGTCCAGGTGGCTTACTTGGGAGTTGATTGGTCCCACCAGCTTGTGGAGAAGGAGCCAAGTACCCCCACTTCACCGGCCCCAACTACATTACCTGAAACGTATGAACCCAATTATGTGACGTATACTGCACCAATAAGAAAGCAAGAAGAAGAGCAACGACTCTGTGAAGTGCCCAGAAGAATACCTATACCTAAGTGAATATGGGAAGTGTAGTACCCATTGAGGAAACCATACCTACATCTAAGACAATATGATGGTTATTTGAACGCGATTCCTGATGAAACAAAGAAACTGAATGACCAGGATGAATGGTGACATCATACAAAGCTGAACCGACACCCAGATAAAAATATAATCAGACCAGAGAGGCAGACGATTAATAAAGAATGAAGAAGTACTAAGGATAAGAAACGTCTTGGGACTAAGATGAAGAGACTTATGCCATAGTATGATGAAGATACTTAGTTTAAACGTGTACAGATGCAATGAAACGCAAGCAGCAAAGCAATCATGAAGCTAGCCAAATGCTCATAGTAAATAGATTGTGGCAGGCGCCAACATATACATATATACCTCATAGATACATATGGATTAAATAAACAATGAATGTTCCACTACGTATAAAGCAGTCTTGAGCAACGAGGAAGGCCTCAATTCAGTGTCACAGTTACAACAGCAATTGAATTAAACAAAATATATTTCAGCTAAGGAGTTGGATGAGTCAAGAAAGCCAAGGTCTTATCAGAACTAGAATTGGCTGACATTGGATACAATTAACGTGAAAGAACAGAAGCTCCTGTTCAAGAAGGTCAAGTGAAAACAAAAGACGTCATAGGACTATTGGAGAATAAAATCAAATACACAAAAAGGCTCAAATCGTTGTGTCCAGTCACGTGATGGAAGAAAGTTGGAAGCATGAGAAGATCACACCTACGCACGGAAGCCAGACAGTACCCATACTCCTTAAAAATTCTCAGAGAACAGTACAGACTCATGGCCAACTTCAAAGTGCTAATTGACACTGAACCATTGAGATGATTATGGATTAGAGTTTTAATTGGTGGGAAGGTGGTATCAAGACAAGCTTACTCGCACCTGGTTGTTCTGTCTGTGTGCTGCTCAAGTAGGTGGAAAGTTATTGATGGGGGTTAGTAGCCAACCAATTGTAGAGGACCACATAGTTGGGGGTCCTATAGTTTGTGTAGCCAATGGGTGTCGTACATTTAGTGACGTTCATAGTGGCCATTTTGCAGGGAGGGCTTAGTTGCCCCACCTGATGTTAAATATCCAATTATTTCTCTCTGTTACTCTATACAGATATAACACCTATGCTTAGTTATTCATTTAGAACCAATCCCGCTTCCCGATAGGTTTTAGTAGTTTGCCACGTAGGATGACGTTGGTAATGATGCAGGTCAGCAAGTCAGCTATGACCAATTTTGGGTTTAAGAACACATCTTTTTATGAAATGTAGAGAGAGTTGAGTATCGAGCGATTGCTGATGTTCGTTGTACTCCCTGTTTTAATTACTTGCATTAAAACAGACAAACATTTGCCAAGCTATTTGTGTCGTCTCAATTATTGATGTTTGATTAAAATCTGCACCCCCATCCATCTCCAGGGTATTGCTACTCACCTTAAAGGGCTGGAAGCCTCCAGTTCAAACTCAAAAGGAGAAGTCATCCTTGCAGGGGCTTCTCTGTCGATGCGAACTTGGCGATTCAGACCTACAGCACGGCTTCACCGGGCAAACCAATGGTCCAGGAGTTGCAGCAGTTGTACTCTTCAAGCTCTTCTTTGGTTCCTTCATCCAGTGGTCAATTCTGCCTTCCAAGCCAAAAGACTCGCCTTTTATTCAGTTCTCTCCATTCATTCCAGCCTATCTGTCACTCATCCAGCAGGGTGGCTGTCCTTGCCGGACAGTCAGCCAGCCAATCACAACAGAGTGCATTTCGGTCTCCTAGAAGACTAAGCACAGGGCGTTTCGGGCACCTCTCTCACCTCTAGATACTCTGGAGCCAGAGGCAGGTCTCACTCCTGAAGCTCGCCAAACACGAATGAACAAAGAGACCAAACCAGGTGTGGCACGCAGAGAAAAACTCTAGAAGGACCTTTCCACAAAGACATGGTGAAAAAAAGAAGACTGGGCACCATTTTAACGAGGATGGCTGGAGGCCATTTTGGAAAAGATGGCTCACGCGGTTAACGTTATCAGGTGCACGAACGGTCGTGGTAAATGCAAACCTTGGCAGTTCAAAACAAAACCAATGCCCCCAGCCAGTCAATTGGGGAAAGGGAAACATAAAAAATGTTACATGAGCATTTAGACATAGGGGATACTAAGTAACTCCTCCAGCACTCTATTGTAAAATAGGGTTTGCAGGGTCTAGCAAGTACAATGCTAAGTAAAGTCAATTTCACTTTACTGCTCTGGGAAACAGAAGTTGATCCCAGAGAAGGTATTTAAACCTTGGGAACTCTAAAAGACCTCCCCTGTGCCACTGCACTGAATGTGCTGGGTGACACAATGTAAAAGATGACGCCTATGGAGTTTGTCAGACTCCATAACCAAAGGAAATAAACACAAAAAACAAATAGAATTAAAAGTACAAAGTTCCAAAGTTCAGCAAAAGAGCTGGGGGTCTCTAAGGTTGAGAGGAATTAGCACATGTTTGAGAATTCTCCCTAACAGCCCTACTAACCTATCTGCCTCCCTCCTTGCTTTACCAATCCGCCAGAATCTCAAGAGAACACGCAGGTGGCAACAGTGTGCGGTATAAGAACCTTTAGCATAGCATAACATAATTTGCAGGGTTTCAGAAGTTTGCATTAGATGTAATACTCGAGTCGACTGGCCTCTGATCTTATTTTGGTGTGTTTGGTTACTTGCGCAGAAGTCTTTCCACCATTACCTTTGCTTAAGTAGGCAGACCTTTTATTCTCTACATACTCTACCACTCCAGCGAAGCGCAGCAGAGTGCAGCAGAGTGTCCGGGTGTCACTGGTGCGAGTTACTGCAGCGGAAGTCTTTCTAGCATTACCTTTGCTTGAGTAGGCGGACCTTTCATTCTCTGCATACTCTACCACTCCAACGAAGCGCAGGGGAGTGTAGCAGAGTGGCCAGGTGTCACTGGTACGAGTTACTGGAGCGGACGTCTTTCCACCATTACCTTTGCTTGAGGAGGCAGACTTTTCATTCTCTACATACTCTACCACTCCAGCAAAAGTGCAGCAGAGTGTAGCAGAGTGGCCTGGTATCACTGGTGCGGGTTACTGGAGGGCAAGTCTTTCCACCATTACCTTTGCTTGAGGAGGCAGACCTTTCATTCTCTACATACTCTACCACTGCAGCGAAAGTGCAGCAGAGTGTAGCAGAGTGTCATGGTATCACTCCTGCGAGTTACTGGAGGGGAAGTCTTTTCACGATTAACTTTGCTGGAGGAGGCGATCGATTCGTTCTCTACATACTATACCACTCCAGCGAGACGCAGCAGAGTGTAGAAGAGTTTACTGGTGTTCCTCGTTCGAGTTACTGGAGTGGGAATCTTTCCACCATTACCTTTGCTTGAGGAGGCAAACCTTTCCTTCTCTACATACTCTGCCACTCCAGCGAAGCGCAGCAGAGTGTAGCAGAGTTTCCTGGTGTCCCTGGTGCGAGTTACTGGAGCGGAAGTCTTTCCACCATTACCTTTGCTTGAGGAGGCAAACCTTTCATTCTCTACATACTCTACCGCTCCAGAGAAGCGCAGCAGAGCGTAGCAGAGTGTCCTGGTGTCCAGGGGTCGAGGAGAGAGGAACAAGGACCTGTCGATATTCTTGGAGAAAGGGAAGGTCAATTCTCCCGTATGGACCGCTGGATACATGGTAGCAGTCCCGAAATGGTAAGTGCCTCTGCCTGTGTGTGTTACTTACTCTCTTTTTATCCTCTATTGGGCTCTGGAAAATCTCCCATAGCACTGAAAGGAGCCTGCCATTCCTCATACATGTCTTGCCTTCGACACTGCACAGGGCAGAACATGCCGAAGCGCCAGTCCCCAACGGCCATTACAGCACTCACGGTGAAGTACATCATCCTGGGTCAGAGGCGTTCGGGCTTTAATTTGCCAACAACCCCACTACAGTGACCCACAACGAAGGAAACATCCTACAATAAGGATGGAGCTGTGGTACCCCCGGAAACCAATTAGTCAGTGTCAATTGGGGCTAAAAAAAAAGAAGCTGGATCTAGGGGCGAGGGTGCCCTCAATGCATGGTAATCCTTGATGATACAGTGGGGACTGCATTAGCTGTTACAAAAATGATGGACTACTTCTCCCCCCTTGGACATGAGGACAAGGGGCCTCATTACACGGTAGGCAGAGGGCCAAGGTGCTAATAGCACCTTGGTCCATACCGGTAAAATACTGGCACCGCCTTGGAGGAAAGGGGAATTACTGCCCTATTCCAAGGTTGGCGGGCGGTAATTCCCCCTTCCCCCATTGCCCTTCCCCATTCCCATTTTTGCCCCATAAGGCAAATTGTGGTACCATAATTAGCACCCTGGTCCCTTTGAGGGTTGGTTTACAATGCCTGCTAAACAGCAGGCGTTAAAGTACCAACCCGCAAAGGACCTCGTAGTAAGGCGGTAAGGGTTTACCGGTACTGGTGCCCTTACCGGTACCGGTAAACCCTTACCGCCGTCCGTGTAATGAGGCCCAAGGACTTGCTAATTGATTTGGCTACTAATCTAACCCTGCTTGGGAACTAAAACCATTGAGACCATAGTGCAAGTTTAATTCCACCGCTCCCACCACTACCAATAGAATCATTCATCACCTCACCCACTTCGAACGAAGCTATGCTGCAGCCTTTGGTTCATCCAAATGAGTGACAGAAACCAATGAGGTAGAAATCAATGATGCTCTATGGATTACCGTGGATTGAGCTTCACACAACACTAATCCCCTGGACATGAGCACCCAAGAGGAACATACATTATGGACAGAGGTCAGTGTGTCTAGTCCCTGCTTCTGCCCTTTAATTCCTCGATCCACTCCATCCCAGAATTGTTTAGATCTATTACATCTGGGGCAGTGGGTGAGGCGGAGGACGATTTAAGTACACAAACCCTGGCCGATGTGAGTAACCACTCTGCAGATCTGGACGACAGTGATTTTCCTACTGCAATCTTCACCATACTGGAATCACTGTTGGGACAACTGCTGTCGAAAACGACAGCTGTTGAATCCAAACTTAACCTACTTGATGACAGGGTAGATAAAATAGCTCATCCGGTTAACAAGCTCTTGAAAACCTCTTATTTACATACAAGGAGCATGGATAAACTCTCCAAGAGTCTGATCACCATCTCTGAAGCCATAGCGACTATTCCCAACAATATCTAAGACAAATCGAGGGGCAAATAATCGACCCAGGATGGACATTGCCACCTCCCCTGACCCAAACACCTGCTACCAAAGGAAGAAGAAGTAGGTAGCAAAACAAGCTGTTATGTATGTGGATCTGTCCACAAAGAAATGGAGCATCGTAATATCTATTAAAACCAAAGCTTCTCTGGACAAAACCCTGGAATAAGGAAGAGTGGCAGAAGGTGACCAAAACCTTCCCCATGGTGCTAAATCATGAACTAACTGTGTGGTGTTCATTGACTTGGAGGTGGAAGACGAGGGGGAAACCGCAGCCATGAATTTGAAGACTTGTGTTAACATCAGATGCAAATCTAAAGATACCAAGATCTGCCACTGTCGTAACACCTAACATCGAGATGACAGGGCAGGCAAGCAGTGTCAGTGTGAATAAAGAGCCTGCCGCGAACACGCCAATTGGTAAACTACAACTGATCAGCACCAGCGAATCTCGTCCTATACCTCTCAAGGAAGTGGCGGGCTTGCCGGTACTAAAATCATCCACCAATACGAATAATGAGGCTGAAGAATGCCATCTTGAAGCTAGCCTACCAAACAACGAGGGGAGGTATGGTGACTCTGCAGCCCCGCAGACCCACGAGGATATGCAGATCCAAAGTTTACTTCACAAGACTCAGAACTCCTACATGAATCACTCCTGGTTACTGAAGTTGCTGTACACAATTATTCCACTCCGGTACATTAATGGTTGAGACATAAGGTTTGTGGACATTTACGAGCAAGCACAGCACGCGCCTTCTTATATTCATGTCTACTCGGAAGACACTCTCATTTTTGTCCTGGAACAGCAAGAAGCTATTTTCAAGCTGGATTATGGTTGCTCTGTGACTAACTTGTTTTCTTACAGAAATCATGACCAACTATCCTTGCCAGAAGGGGGTGAGCCCCTCCTTACAACAGGGAGAAGGGCTCTGGACCGCAAACATACAGCCCCTCTCCCAATTCATACGCACCTGTCCAAAATATTGGTAAATTCCTCTGAGTTGGGTACAGGGAAACAGGAAATGAGGTATGATGAGTCCCACTGGAAATGGCCGGCTAAGGTAGTGGAAAAGAGGGGGGCACAAGATTCCTAAACCTAATGGTGGTCACCCTGTGTTGTGCCGATGCTGGAATTCTAGGGGTTACACACCATTGTTTTTTAAAAGAAGGTCTTTTTGAATACTTGGATGGGCTGAGCATTGTCATTCTGCAGGAAACTTGGCTAACGGTCCCTCTGATTGTAGATGGTTGGATCTTTCTATCATGAGAAGCGGAGAAGGGCCATGGGAGCGACCTAAGGGAGGTCTTGCCTGTGACATATCACCTCCCCGGGCACCAGTGGTCCAGGGATGAATATCGGTTTGTAAAACTATCAATCAACCCCACACCTCGAGTACACCAAAAGCGATTTTAACAGATTGGAATACAAGTGAATTATAAGACCTCCTTGTCCAAAATTGGTAAAGTAGACGGACCCACAGACTTATTGTCGCAAGGTCGTGGATCATTGGTTAGTTGCAACACAGCAAAAATACAATTATTACCCAATGATAAAAGGGACTGTCCAGTCAAGGTTGTATAAACATATCTACTTTATTATTACTACAACAGACACTTCTATCACACTACAAATACAACCCACCCTGTAAAGGAACACAGAGGACAAACAGTTTCATGAAGGAAAGGGATGCACTCTGGATACTGACAGGAGGGTAGTTGGTAGATTAATCAGTCTTAGAGTTCAAGGTTATTCGGTTCCAGCACCAAGAGGGCAAAGGGTCTTAACTGTCTCTAGGGGCCTTTGCAGAAGGAACGGGGGGTGGAGGAGTGGAAGAAACACAATGTACCTGGTGCTGAAGAAGTTCTTGGTGCTGGACAGCGCTGAGACAGTTCCATGGCGCTTCACAGCCCTTGACACAGAGTTAGTGACGGGAGACAGCTGCGGGTACCATGCGGCTGGCATTTCCGCAAGCAAGGCTGAACGGACAGCTACAGGCTGTCTGGTGCGGTGGCTCAGGACCAAGGATCGTTGTTTCTGTGCTGGTTGCCGGATCTGGAATGCTGGTCAAGGCATCTCGGATGGCTCTTGTGACTGCGGCGTGACAACAGTCAGCGGAGCAGCCAGATGTGGTTCGAGGACTCGACTGTCTCGAAAATGTCCTTAAAAGATGGACGCTGGATGATGCTTGTGTGGCACTCCTCGTAGCTTCTACGCAGGATTTGTGTCCTTTCAAGGTGGACGACCCAAAGCTCAGGAGGGTGTTAGCAGGCAATGGCCTTCTCCTTTGTCAGAGACTCTCTGGCACTTCCCATCTAGGAAGCTTGCTGTCAGAACCTAGCAGGGCATGCTGTGTGCTGGCTGGGTACCGGTTCTGGAGCTGCTGGATGGGTCCTCTGGGTCTGGTATCTCCCTCTGTTCCCTGGGAGATGTTTAGGAGCGGGATATTGCTTCCCTCTTGGAACTCCTGGCCTTCCTTCACTGACGGAAGATGTAAGGTAGACTGTACCTTCAGCTCGGGTGCATGTGAGCCCTTCTTCTTACTCCTTGCAAAGTCTTCAGATGATCTCATCAGTGAGGGGCTCAGCCCTCTTTTAAAGCCAAACGGGCTCCAGTGATTGGTGGAGGCTAAGCTCACCTTAATGAACCAATCCAGCGTCCCCTCCAACAATCTTCAGTGATGCTTCAGGTCAGAACCAGAGTGCTTGGCAACAGACAGGGGAAGGATGACAACATATACGTCTAAGTCCCACCCATCTTTCTGTCTGCTGTACATCAAAGTGTCTCCCTAATTAACTGAGCCCTGTGCTGCACTTGGTCACAACATGGGCCTCCTTTGAAGTAGGGGGTTGCAGGCAGACTTTCGTGCCCTGCAATTCCCATACTTCCCTGCTCTGAAAGGAATGGTTCCAGACAGGACATTCACTGCCCTTTCATACCAAGGAGGGGTGTTAGTACCAAGTTGACACATTGCATTACAAAAAGGTGAAGGTCTCTGGTCCCCATTGTCACTTCCTGCACCCAGGCCTTCCCTGAGACCTGCTAATTAACATTCTTCAGTATTCACCACCACCAGCAAGGTGTAACAATGGAGAAGCAAATCCATGGGGCATTGAAATGCTAATCAGCTTGGCCACGGCCAGATGCTTTTGATGTACCCACATCTGTCAGGTGTCAGCTACATATGACAGGGGAGGGCGGCGCTGGTAAGCTGTGTCATCCCAGAGTACATGACTATTTTTCTGCTTTGCGGTGAGCATGGAAAATATGTGCAGGAATGGCCCACATATTTTCTGGAGGTTGATCTCCCATCATTCATTCTTTTAAATAAGCACAAAATCAAAAAGCCCAGGCGAGGGCACTCCCCCTGAGCGGATGGTTGAATTCTTCACATTGCCCTAGGGGTAAAGAACACAATGGGGCTGAAGGAATATAATTGTGCCTCGCCCAATATCCTGATGGGATGTATGACTAGCCACACTTCAGGAAGGGGTGGGGGTCCTCCAGAGGTATCAATCATTGTAATCTATGTTCCCCCATACGATGCAGATGTTACTAAGACACTTAGGGAAATAGAAAGCATCTTCAGTGGTCTAAAGACCACCCTGCCCATCCTTCTCTGTGGGGATTTTAATGCCACCATACCGCTTTATGATATCTCCCAGAGGGAGACTTCCAGAGAAGATGGAGGACAGCAGGTACAGAATCCAGGCTGAGAACGCACCGTTGGGGTTTAAGATGGGTCAGCCTGCTAGAAAGATATGGATTTGTGATGCTAAATGGAGGTCGCCCATCAGATAATCCAGCCAACTTCACGTGGATGGGTAATGGTTATAGTAGGATCCTAGACTACATGTCTCTAGCTAATAAGCCCTCACTTGTACTGAACATATGTATCCACTCATGCACAGGAAGTGACCATTATCCGATTATCGCACATCTTGACCTGCTGTTGAAGGGGCTGATTAAGGGATCCACAGGACAGCTAAACATCAATAAGGCCCAGAACCGCATTTCCAGGAAGGATGCAAATCTATCCAGGGCAACACCCATGGGACTCAAGCCTCTGAATGCGTTCATCAATGGGGAAGAAAATCATTCCCCAGTGCTGGTGGCTCTCTTTGAGAAAGCCATGAGGGAAATCCCGGGAGTGTTCCATAACCAAAACTAGAGACCTGGGGCGGGTGCGCTTAGGCAGGACACATTTTCACTCTCATAAGTTTGACAGTGCCATACAAGAAAGAAAGAGGAAGCAGCGAGAAGAATTGCGATTAATTGCAAAAACTGTAACCTCCTCGGCTTCTCATTGTGAAGAGAACAAAGCTGCAACAACAAGGTACTGAAAGTGGCTAATAAGCCACAAATACTCCAAAGAATGCCATCTATGGAGGGAATTAGTACTGTCCTCGCTAACAAACAAAAATGTTGGCAAATAGCAAACGCAAAAGAGCATAGTGAGCATAATGCTGTGCCAGAACAGGTCTGGACATGCCATGTTATGCAGGCACTGGGCAGAGAGCCGCCAGCTAATGAAGGGTGGAAATCACCAGCAGCCAATTGGTCGTTCAGCCTGGAATCTAATGACATCTTGGTGCTGATTGGGAACAGTAAGGCCCCTAGAGCGCCGGACACCCTGACGGGATATGCAGCTCCCTTGTAAAATCTGAACCGGCCCTATGGTCCCTGGCACTACACCGCCTGTCTAAATGCATAGAGTTGGTACAGATGGTACCCAGCTCGTGGCGGTACAGTATAATTGTGCCTATACTAAAAAAGGGAAGACATGAGGATCCCAATAATTATCGCCTGCTCGCAATGCTAGATGTGCCGGAAAAAATAGTTGTGCGGGTATTACTGAAAGAACTTGAGGCATGGACGAATGGGGCTAAAAACATACCACTAAATCAAAATGGGTTCCGAAAAAATGTGAGTACGAACATTAACATTCTTGCCTTAACCACCATAATCCAGCAGGCAGAAATCAGGAAACTCCCGGTTTATGTGGCGCTCATTGATTTTAACGCTGCATTCGTCACAGTGGACCGCATTAGGCTGTGGCGTAAACTGGAAAGTAACCACTTACTGCCAGGACTATTAAAAATGCTTACCCTATTATATTCACAAACTAGGGTTAAAATCAGGTTAGATAATCATAGTAGCACTACAGCATGGATACTCACATCCAAGGGCCTGAAACAGGGATGTACATTGGCACCTATGTGCTTCAATTTTTATCTGGCAGACCCGGGCGAGGCCTTGATGAACTCTTCCGATATCCCTCCCAAGCTAAAATCAGTTCCAATCCAGTGGTTCGGATATGCGGACAACCTGGTAATCTTAGATTTGACACCAGCTGGCCTACAAGCCACACTGAATAAATGAGCGGTTTATGCAGAGGAAAACTCCCAGGTGATAAACATCTCAAAAACGAAAATAATGATATTCGACTCTGGGAGAAGGAACAAAAAATGGTAAACCGCTGAAGGTTGTTTAATCCTATAAATATCTAGGAACGTACCTGAATAGTAAGCTAAGTAGCATTTCCCATTTTGAAGAAATCAGTCTTAGAATGAACGCCACCTTATGGGGTCTTCGCTCGTTAGCGCAGAAGGGTGGGGAGTACTCGATTGGCACACTGATTCAGCTGTATCAGTCTAAGATCACTTTGTTGGTACTATACGGTGCCAAAGTCTGGCGCCTTCCATGCTGGAAGATCTGGGCAAATTGGAAAGACGCCTGCTAAAAGATTCATTGTGGCTACCAAATCGTACAGCGATTGAGATGACCTACCTGGAATTTAACATCACCCCTTAGTATCTAGGGTAAAATGTGTTGTTTAACAACTTTGTCGAAACCCACAACGCACCGGCAGAGACCCTATTGGCTCTGATGGCTGATGCCTTTTCCTCACGTGCAACCTTTATGAAAACTAGCAAAATGGGAAGAATTCACAATCTGGCTGAGAAGTGTTTAAAATGGGCACCAAAGCATACATTAAATATGCCTCTACCATTATTTAAAAAGACCATGAAGATCATATTAGCAAGGCATGACCTGGCCAAGCCATGGTAAACCTGTACACAAAAAACACTGCCAAAGAATGTGTGATGTACATATCCATTAGAGGGGAAACACCCACTTGTGCAGAGCAATTCATCAGTAATTACTTAATATGCGATTACCTGCAACTAAAATTCAATACGGCTAAAGCTGGGGAAATTCAGGGTGCCTGGCATCAGTCCTCTAGGGCTAAAAGGGACTGTGGACTTTGTGGGACATACGAACACGGAATGGTCAGACACCTGCCATGTGAATGCAGTTCTCTGAAGGATCTAAGAGTGGAAGCGGGGCGTGCAGCTGGGATGGTGGAAGACATATTGGGAAATACATTGTGTAGTGAATTTATGAGTGGTAAAAACCAAGATTAGATCATTTATTTAACCTTGTTATGGTGAAAAGTAGAGAAGATTTTAAAATTTTAAATTGACAGTCACACTGTTTTTTGTGGAAATGTAAGTGGTCTTCCATTGTGTAAAGTTGAATAAAGTGTATCCCAAAAATAAAAAAAAAGAACAGAAATGTATTTACACGTGGACAAGAAGTGAAATCATCAGAGCTTTCGAATCATTAACAGTCTGTAAAGAAACTCTTACATCAACTAATATCAATTGCTAAAATAGACAAGTACAAAAATGAATTTACACCATTACTCATGGGGAAATATTAAAAAGAATTTAAACACACCACTAATTTACCCCTTCACGACAGGTTTAAAAATGTTTTCCTGAACACCCAACAAGTCCCTCTGAGGAGCAAATCCATTCCAGGTTTATGTAAACAGTTCTTCCCCTAATTTTAAATACATATCCTTCCCAAATACCATTAACGCACTAATCAAGGAGAGCTGCCCTCCATACATTAGTCTTACCCACAAAGCTTTAGCTGCAATAGAGTCAGCATTATGTACAAATCGTAAAAAGTACCTCTGTTGTATATTTTCCAAACCTTGACAATGCAAGATGACATGTCTTATTGGTTCCATCTAATTTTCTTGGTTGTCAATCCTGCAAGTTTGTTACCCTCTACCTATTTTCCTCCTTGACCAATCACATCCAAAGTTGCTAGTAACTTGAAACAAAAACTCATAAACCAGCTCCTATATCAGGGGCACAGCCAGCAAGTACATCATAGGAGAAGTCTAACATATAGTCTGACATTGTCTTATAGCTACCTAAAATTGTACAATTGTCAATGATATGCTGCTGCCATAATATTTTCTTAGTTAATGCCGGGCATTCACAAACCTGTACACAATCCATATTTAGATCAATGATGTATTTCTGACAAGTCCTCATGTCATTACTAACCACTGCAGCTTCATCCTCGACAAAAATTCTCTATATTACTTCGTACTTCGTACACGTGTGTTCGTCAGCATTTTGTGTCCTTGTGTAGAGGTTACATTCTGTTAATTTTACGTACAATTGTGAACCAGGCCTGCTGCCCTAATTCCAATCTAACGGCAGTAATTGGGAATGGCTGTGGTAGCCTTTAAATGGTTCTCCTTCTAAGACCTTCCAAAACTCTTAACCAATTCCAATTTTTACTTCCCAGGATCTGTATGCCATACAGAATGCTAGCGGTCACTTTGCTTTATGATATTCTCAACAACAGAACTTCAAATACATGTTCTTCATCTGTGCTATTAATGCTACAACTTCCAATTTCAGTTTGTTTTTATTGACATCAATTGATGTTTTTAATGACCAAAAATCACACGCATGTTATTTGAGTTACTTCCTCCAAAATACAGTTATTAATTCTCCACTTAAAAACTTTAAAATTCTGATCACATTTACAGTTTATTATTGTAGTCTTAGCGGAGTTCACCTGCAAATGATTACGCACTGCATATGTACCTACCTTATTTAAAAACATTTGATGTCCTCCTGGAGTTGAATCCATGATTATTATGTGGCCTGCATATGCAATTCAGCTAATATTCAGAGGCCCTAACTTGGGCAGGAAGGCATACGTACTAGTCAATTCTGTCTGGTGATCTGAAATATAGAGATTAAAAATACACGCCGCTACCGCAGAACCATGTTTTAGTCCTGTAAAGGTGTACATTTATGTTGAGGGTTCCAATTAAGTCAAGTAGAAACCTGCTATTTTGTATTTGAATGGAATATTGCTATAATCTTCAAAATACCTTTCCGGGATAGCCCATGTGGCACGGTGGGACCATAGAATTTCCCTGTTGACTCTGTCGAAAATGGCACTTAAATTGGGGTTCAAAAAGTGCAATCAGGTGGGCACCACCAGTTAATATTGATCCTAATAGCTAAATACTAATTCATTATTTTTCTAGAAATCTAATAGATTCAAAGGAGCGTCCCTGAGAAGAAAATCCCATGGTACGGAGATAAAAACATGCAATTTGAGATTGAGCGGTGCCACTCAGTTAACCGGGTGCTCTCGATTTGCCTTGGAATCCTGTTGCAATTGTTACTCTTTGTTCATAGTTCAATGTTATTCCATAATAGGTTCATTGTAATTTGGTATTGACAAAAATAATATAGTAATCCATTTAGTGCAGTGGCTATATTTTCCCTAAACCCTGCCTGGAAAGTACTCAATCTCCCGGTTGGGTTCACCCATGCCATTAGGTCCCTCTTGACAGAGGAAGCTAACATTTTACTACTCACATCTTTTGAAGATATGGCTAAATAATTATTTGAGGATTACCTATCCCCTTTTTTGAAAATAGGAGTTATTATTGCTTTGGACCATGAGGTAGGAAATCCAGCAAATTTGATTACTTTATTGTATAAAGTCATTGAGATATCCTTGCATCATCCAGTATCCAGTATAATCTATCAGAACCCGAGGGATTTTGGGGCTTCTGAAAACCTCCTTTGCTATTCTTAAATGTACATTGTAATTGTTAACTATTGCATATTTGAAAATGTTCTTTGTCATTCTAAAAAATGTCGTAGAAATGTGAGTAACTACTGTCAATTCTTCATGTTCATTTGATGAAGGAAATGCATAGGTGAACCATTTTTTTTATGATGTGGAAACATTTTTGTAAAAATGTTATTGTTTACTTTGGTATTGTCTTTTTGGATATTGTATTGTATTGTATTGTATAGTAGTTTTCATTTATATATCGCCTTTTACCATTAATGTAGTCTCAGTGCACTGGTGGTGGGAACGCCCTCGGGGACCGAAGTCCAGAGTGTTGGAGAAGGATTAGAATGTGTGTGCGCAGTTGGCCAAACAAGGGTTAGCAGGTCTGTACGCTGGCAGCATTGAAATATGAAAGTATACATCTTTCATGTCTAATGTTGCTGTGTAGTTTTAACAGAGGAATTACTCCCTACATCGTTGTCATCCTGAATTTGTTTGGCTTGGCATACGTGTCTACAGGGTGCAGGTCTAAAACAGGGCGCATTGTTAGATCTTTCTTTGGAACAAAGAAGAGCACTGAATAATACCTTGGATTTCTTCCAGAGGTTTGACTATCTCTATCACTCCATTTTGTAGTAGTGTTAAAACTTCTTGCAAAATCAAGTGATGTTCTGACAACATTCTTCTTGATCGAGGAGGATAGGGCGAGGTGCTTCTAGGAATTCTACTGATAACCTTTGCCCATCCATGGTTGTTACGTTATGATATGATATGATATGATATGGCATTTATAACGCGCCTATACACAAGTGTTTCAAGGCGCGACGAGGCAAGGGAGGAGGAACAGAGGGACGACAGACAATGATCCTACTAGGCCAGGTGTCATTCAGATAGCGCAAGTGCATGGGAAGGGGAAGGAGGCGAAGTGCAGGGGCAAAGGGGAGAGGACAGTGAAGTACATGGGATAAGACAATAAATAAACAATAAGTTAAAGTATGGCCAGCAGGTGGCAAGTGAGAGGGTAAGTGCAGACGTCCGGTGTCAAGTGCTGGAAGTGGGACCGTAGGGATACAGAAAACAGTCACCAAGTGCAGGGGTTGCCAGGAAGGCAGTGCAGGAGTGAGACTGACGGGGGAGTTGACCTGGGCCCGAGATCAGAGGGTGGCCAGATAACCTGTGCAGTTTCAGTGTCAGCCAGGAAATCAGCAAGGGAGAGGAGGAGAAAAATGGAGACGTAAAGAGAAAGGTTTTGAGGTGCTTACGGGACCGAAGATCAGTCTCCTCAAATTTCAGGGAGGTAGGGAGGCTGTTCCAGAGGGAGGCCCCAGCCGAAAAAAGAGATCTACCACCAACTAATTGCTTGGAGAAGTGACTGACCCTGAGGGAATTGGAGGCAGATGAGCGAAGAGCTCGAGAATGAAGGTATTTAGGAAGAGAGAGTTGAAGGTATTGAGGCCCCAGGCACCAGAAGGCCTTGTGGACGATGCAGAGGGTTTTGAACTTAATCCTCGGAGCCACTAGGAGCCAGTGCAGAGATTTCAGTCCTGGAGAGATACGATCCCTGGGCTTGAGGCCAAAGACAAGTCTCGCAGTCCTGTTAGCACCCAGCGATCCGATGTTATCCGCTCCCATGTCTGGGTGAAAGATGTTATGCAACCCCTAACTGCGAAGCATGGGGGGGTACCTGGAATGGAGTGTCATTTGCTGGAGGGGGCAGCTGAGTCTCCATAGGCTGCAATACTGCCCAAAGCTTTACTTCTTCTAAACCCTCTTTGTTGACTACTTTAAGAAGAGAGGAAAGGGCGGGGGTGACTCCTCATTCGGGGTGCACTGCTTTTGACATAATTTGAATAGGAAACAAATATTGAAAGCATATATAAGGTTTAAAATACTTTTGCAATAGATAATATTCAGACAGAATGTCAAGACCACAAAAACATTTTTTACAAAAACATTATTTATAGTAGATTGTAAACAGGTCTGCCGACACGTGTTTCGACCCAACACCAGTTCCTTTTCAAGGCAAAACTGTGTATTAGTTGATCAAAAGTCCATACAACATAACATTAAAGGGAAACAAAAACAGGGATGGAAAACAAATCATGTATACCTGTGACGTTCTGATGTAACTTTTATAGAAGCTTATACCGAGTTGTGTTGATTTTGAGAACCAGGAAGTCCCTACTGTATGGCCTTTTCTCTAATGCCTGAAAATCTTTCTGGTTGGTCGCCTAGGAGACGAGAGAACGGGAGGACGAGAGCGAGACGGACGGTTTATCCTGGGCGTACTGAAGAGCGGGGAGGAGAAACCTGAACAGCGGAGTCGGAAGCGGGCCTGTGGGTGTGGGTGTGAGAAAGCCCAAGAGTGTGAAGCTGGTCGAAGCGAGATATCTCCATTTGATTCCGGAGCGCTGTACCCCGACAACCAAGGCCATATGACTACGAGAAAAAAAGGAAACTGACAAGGTGAACATTCAGCCGAAGCTGATGCGAAGTCAGTTGCGGCCGTCAGCTGTGTAACCAAGTCTGACTGAAACTACGCAGTCGGAGGTGAGTGAGCGAGTGAGAGAGAGAGAGAGAGAGGAAACTCTATCGCTTTACTCGCATGCAGTTTGAGTACAGAAAAGGTGACCGTTGTCGCTCGAAAGACCATAAGGAAGTTAGCGCCGTTGCGCTTTTGCTAGAGACATTAGTACGATCAACCAAGTTGAAAGGATTATATAAGTTTAAACACGCGCCGTTGCGCAATCAACGTTTGGGAACTGTTAGGAAAAGAAAACGTTTAAGAGTATACCAGTGTGTGAAAAATTAGCATCCAGGCACTAGAGTGTTTACTAGAAGAGTATACATTTAATATAAAGTGATTCGTTATGAAAGGGGGAAAGAACACTCCCATCTGAGAACAGCTGTATAACAAAAGGAAGCTGAATCTCATTACAGTCAAAGGCGACATCAGAACTCATTAACAAGAAGACACGTATGCAAATAAAAGAGCTGAGCAAGTGAGAGAAAAGGAAAGATAAATAGTTAGAAACCAAGACAGAGAAAGGAGAGAAAAAAACAACTCAAAGGGGGAGATCATAAAGAGAAAGAAGAAAAGGGAAGCCTTAAGAAGGAGAATTATATGCTTGTGACTAAAGTTTGAAACTTTATAAAGAAGAAAACTATAGACTCTTACCTGATCGGTTGACAAAAACCCCGTCCACATGAAGCTGCAAGTCACCAAGAGAAGTTGTATCCTTTTCAGTACCTAGAAAAAAAAAGAAAAAAAAAGAAAGAAAGTAAATATTAAATTAATAAAAGAATTGGATTCTCGTTGTAATCCAAACAACCTACGTATTGGCTCTGAGTATCATTCATGTATTAAAGGCCATTCTCACAATTGGTGTCAGAAGTGGGATCGGAGAACGCTATGGAGGACCTTATTAAAACCCTAAGTGAGGGACAACAATTATTACAACAGGCATTACAATTACAGACTCAGCAGGCCCAAGCAGACAGACTAGCATTTCAACAAGCCTTACAAATGCAGCAAGCACAACTGCTTGAGGTTACCACTGCCAGGAACAACGCTCCAGTACCTACCTCTGTGTTACAAAAATACTCAACAGGAGAAGATCCTGCACATTTTTTTGTGAATTTTGAAAGAGTTGCTCGAAATGCACAGTGGCCAGCCGAGAGATGGTGCCATTACATTGCACCATTGATGACCGGGGAAATGCAGGCAGCTTATCAAACAGCCAACCCAACAGGAGACACCTCGTATGGAGATATGAAGAAAGTAGTGTTAGAGAGGATGGGACACGATGAAGAAACGTATCGCATCAAATTCAGAGACATCAAGTTGGGTGGAGAGGAAACTCCTAGACAGTTGTACTACCGAGTTAAAGAACTGGCAGAGAAATGGTTACAGCCCACTGTGTCCTCTCCAAATGAAATAACGGAGAAAGTGATATTAGAACAATTCATTGAGGCTCTTCCCGGACCTGTTCAGAGATGGGTTAAACAACATCATAGACTATCTTTAAGGGAAGCAGTAGATGTGGCTTCGGCCTATCAAAAAGCTGGACAGGGTCGGATATTGACATATCCAACAGCTAACAAGTTACAACACCCTGTGAATAAAGCTGTGCCTCAATCTAGATGGCCACATTCTATGTTGAAGAAACCTGAAGGAGAAGTTTTACGTGCCCGACCAAACAGTGAGGGCCCTAGCAATTATCGTCCTTTTACATCCACAGTTCGAGAGCCTCAATGTTTTGATTGCGGTGAATGGGGTCACCTTGCTAGGTTCTGTCCAAAGAAAACAAAAACGGAACCAATGGATGTCGGTGCCTTCGACTCCTTGAAGGAAAGTGAATATGTGGAACATCTACCTGGAAAACAACCTCAATACCTGTATACTTGTGAGGCAGAAGTGGATGGAAAGCTGACAACTGCATTGATCGACTCCGGGAGTCTACAGACCGCTATAACACAAGAGTTGGTAGGTGAAGCTTATAGTTCTTCTGGAGAAATTCCAATACGCTGTGTACATGGGGATGTAAAATCTTACCCGTCAAAGAATATCCAGATTAAGCTAGGCGGGGAGACCATGGGGGTGAAAGCAGCTGTTCTCCCCAATCTACCAAAGCCATTATTAGTCGGGTCCGACATACCTGAATTACCTAAATTAATACATGAAATTGAGAAGAGCTGGTGGGAAAGTGCCCCTTTCTTTGAAGAAGAAATCGACCCACCAACCAATAAAGCATTTAAGAGTAAGAAGTTAAAGAAACTTCAGAAAGAAGAATGGAAGAGTAAGAATGTACTGGCCATAGCAGTGGACTGGAAGATAGAGGAAGATGGTGACAGTTTCAGGACTGCTCAAGAGCTAGACCCCTTACTTCAGTATGCCAGGGAACGAGCTTTGGAAGATCACAAGGGTCAAGGTCCACATTTCATCACAGAGAAAGGGTTGTTATACCGAGTGAGTAAATCCCGGACTGGGGATGAGTTGAAGCAACTTGTAGTTCCTCAGAAGTATTATCCAACCGTACTAGAAGTCGCTCATGTACAAGTTGGGGAGGGACACCTCGGAACAGAGAAAACTACTAAGAAAATTTTGGACAGATTTTACTGGCCAGGGGTTTACCAACAAGTATTTAGATTTTGTCAAGCCTGTGAGGACTGTCAGAAGAAGAATAGAGCCAACGTAAAGAAAGCTCCACTACAACCAATGCCCCTAGTACAAGAACCATTCAGCAGAATTGGTATCGATATTGTCGGACCTATTGATCCCACGAGAAGAGGTCATAAATACATCCTCGTTGTGGTAGACTATGCCACTCGCTACCCAGAAGCTTTCCCCTTAAAGGCCACTAATATACAACAGATATGTGACGTATTAATTCCTTTTATAGGTCGAGTAGGGATTCCCCGAGAAATTGTTACAGACCGAGGAACCAACTTTATGTCCAATGTGATGAAACAAGTCTGCAATACATTAAAGATAGAACATCTGAAGACAGCAGTATACCATCCCCAAACGGATGGATTAGTAGAACGCTATAACCAGACTATCAAACAGATGATTCGTAAAACAACCTCACCAGAAGACAAAGACTGGGACCGAATATTACCGTGGATACTAATGACCCTCAGAAATACTCCACAATCTTCCACAGGCTTCTCACCCTTCGAATTATTGTTTGGAAGACCCGTGAGGAGTTTGTTAGACGTGTTGAAAGAGAATTGGGAGGAACAACCAGAACAGGAGTTGTCCCTAACTGAATATGCCTCACAGCTGCAGGAACGAATAGAAAAACTACGGGTTGTAGCAAGAGACAATCTTCTCCAAGCTCAGTTGAACCAAGAGAAATATTACAACCAGAAAGCCCAACTTCGTACCTTTAAGAAAGGAGATCAGGTTCTAATCTTAATGCCCACATCAGACAACAAGATGTTAGCCAGTTGGAAGGGACCTTTCGAGATCCAAGAAGTTTTGGGACCATTAACATATAAAGTGAAGCAACCCGGTAGTAGACTACTGTGTCAGACGTATCACGTGAATTTGCTTAAGAAGTGGATTCCACCAATACGGAACGTTGCTATGATCACTAACGATGTACCGTTAGAAGGAAATTTTCCCCAGATAAAAGAGAAAATAGGTGTTGAAGGGTTAAATATCAACATGGAGTTAACTAAGCTGCAGAAATCTGAGCTGTCTCATCTTTTACAAGATTTTGATGACATATTCTCTTCCCTTCCAGGAAGAACTAGTCTAACCTGCCATCGTATAGAAACTAAACCGGGGTCTATAGTGAGACTCAGACCTTATCGGATACCTGAGTCAAAAGTAAAAGCCATCAACCAGGAAGTACAAGAAATGCTAGATTTAGGGATCATCGAACCATCATTTCGCGACTGGAGTTCCCCAGTAGTCCTGGTCCCGAAGCCAGATGGTAGTGTAAGATTCTGTATGGACTTTCGGAAATTGAATGAAATTTCTAAATTTGACGCTTATCCGATGCCACGCATCGACGATCTTTTGAATAATCTAGGGAAGGCCAAGTTCTTGACTACCATCGATCTGACCAAGGGCTATTGGCAGGTACCGTTATCAGCGGCCGACAAAGAGAAAACAGCCTTTGCTACTCCGACCGGACTTTACCAGTTTACGGTATTACCCTTTGGCCTACATGGCGCACCAGCAACCTTTCAAAGGTTGATGAATCATTTGATAAAAGGACATGAAGGATATGTTGGTGCATATCTGGACGACATCATTATATATAGTAACACCTGGCAAGAACATATGATTCATCTAAGAAAGATGCTCGGAACACTAAAAGGTGCTGGTTTACATATAAACCCTAAGAAAACACATATGGCTGAGTTCCATACGAAGTATTTAGGGTATTATGTTGGACAAGGGATAATTAAACACCAAGAGGAGAAAGTAAAGGCCATCAAAGAGCTGAAGTTCCCGGAAAATCTAAAACAAATACGGGCCTTCCTTGGTTTTGTGGGGTATTACAGAAGATTTATTCCACACTTTTCTACTTTGGCTACTCCACTAACAAATCTGTTGAGAAAACCCTCCTTACCAAAGAAGGAGTGGCAGAGTACTGAAGCTATGGAAGCCTTTAATGCTTTAAAGGAAGCTCTTACCAGTAAGGCAATGTTACAATGTCCTGATTTTGAATCCCCGTTTGTTCTTCAGACAGATGCTTCAGGAACGGGACTTGGGGCAGTCCTTCTCCAGGATCAAGGGAACGGCGAAAGACCTGTGCTGTTCATCAGTCGTAAATTATTACCTCACGAACGTAACTACCCAACAATAGAAAAGGAATGTTTGGCTGTTAAGTGGGCCATTGATGCTCTTAGATACTATCTGCTGGGATGTGAATTTACTCTAATAACGGATCATGCACCGTTGGTATGGTTAGCACGTAACAATGACTCAAATCAAAGAGTACTAAGGTGGTTCCTTTCCCTCCAGCCCTTCTCTTTTAAAACTGTTCACAATCCTGGGAAGCTGCTGTCACAAGCCGATTATTTATCCAGGGCACAAACCCTTCCCGAACGTAAGGGTTTAGTAGAGGGGGTGTGACGTTCTGATGTAGCTTTTATAGAAGCTTATACCGAGTTGTGTTGATTTTGAGAACCAGGAAGTCCCTACTGTATGGCCTTTTCTCTAATGCCTGAAAATCTTTCTGGTTGGTCGCCTAGGAGACGAGAGAACGGGAGGACGAGAGCGAGACGGACAGTTTATCCTGGGTGTACTAAAGAGCGGGGAGGAGAAACCTGAACAGCGGAGTCGGAAGCGGGCCTGTGGGTGTGGGTGTGAGAAAGCCCAAGAGTGTGAAGCTGGTCGAAGCGAGATATCTCCATTTGATTCCGGAGCGCTGTACCCCGACAACCAAGGCCATATGACTACGAGAAAAAAAGGAAACTGACAAGGTGAACATTCAGCCGAAGCTGATGCGAAGTCAGTTGCGGCCGTCAGCTGTGTAACCAAGTCTGACTGAAACTACGCAGTCGGAGGTGAGTGAGAGAGAGAGAGAGAGAGAGAGAGAAAGGAAACTCTACCGCTTTACTCGCATGCAGTTTGATAACAGAAAAGGTGACCGTTGTCGCTCGAAAGACCATAAGGAAGTTAGCGCCGTTGCGCTTTTGCTAGAGACATTAGTATGATCAACCAAGTTGAAAGGATTATATAAGTTTAAACACACGCCGTTGCGCAATCAACGTTTGGGAACTGTTAGGAAAAGAAAACGTTTAAGAGTATACCAGTGTGTGAAAAATTAGCATCCAGGCACTAGAGTGTTTACTAGAAGAGTATACATTTAATATAAAGTGATTCGTTATGAAAGGGGGAAAGAACACTCCCATCTGAGAACAGCTGTATAACAAAAGGAAGCTGAATCCCATTACAGTCAAAGGCGACATCAGAACTCATTAACAAGAAGACACGTATGCAAATAAAAGAGCTGAGCAAGTGAGAGAAAAGGAAAGATAAATAGTTAGAAACCAAGACAGAGAAAGGAGAGAAAAAAACAACTCAAAGGGGGAGATCATAAAGAGAAAGAAGAAAAGGGAAGCCTTAAGAAGGAGAATTATATGCTTGTGACTAAAGTTTGAAACTTTACAAAGAAGAAAACTATAGACTCTTACCTGATCGGTTGACAAAAACCCCGTCCACATGAAGCTGCAAGTCACCAAGAGAAGTTGTATCCTTTTCAGTACCTAGAAAAAAAAAAAAAAAAAAGAAAGAAAGTAAATATTAAATTAATAAAAGAATTGGATTCTCGTTGTAATCCAAACAACCTACGTATTGGCTCTGAGTATCATTCATGTATTAAAGGCCATTCTCATAATACCCCATAAGTTAGGTTAGGTACAAGTGCAGTCCACCAAAAAATGGGAATGGAAAAACACATGTTTACATCACACGCAGATATGGATAAAGGGCCAAGTGCAACAGAAAGAAACACAGAAGAACGAAAAATTGTAATTTAAAACAAATATAACAATGCATTACCAATGTAGATGATGAATATCGTCATATCTGGAACAGGATATTGTGGAACCAAGCGACCCAAAAAATGGGAGGGGGGAATGGTGGGGAAAAAGAGAGGGTCCTGATTAGCAGTCATGAAGACTCGGTATCACATAGTGTTGTGGTTCAATTGATAACCACCACAAAAACCCGTAATTGAGTTCTCTATTTATTAACCGATCAGTGTCACACACAGTGAGTTATATTTCAAAAGAAGGAATGAGATTGAGTAGCATGCCAGACCCATTTGGGTAGGTGTACTAATGCCAAAAGATTGAATAGGTGTCCAACTCCTACTTCCTGTCCAAATAAGTATGCAAAAATATAAATACAATTAAAATTAAAATTAAAACCAACCCACGGTGAACATAAAAGAAATAAAAGAAGATGAAGGTGATCCATGAAGTAACCAGACCCGTTGTGACCGCTTTATGTCATGCATGATAAGAAAATAGGAATGCCCTTGTATGGGTTACCGTAAATACGGTAGAGATGATAACTTCAAGACCTCCAAATGGTCTAAGAAGGATTAGTTGTAAGTGTTCGCAATAGTGGGCGAACAGGCCTGTGGGCATAAACAGGGATAATGTGCTGAACACTGGGGTCAGAGCAAAAGCGTCTATATTATGTAAAGTATAACAAAGCTCTTAGTGGAAATTACCTGAAAAACTGTATGTTGCCAAAACCCAATGGTTATAGTAGAGCTGTAAGTTTCTTCCAGAACAAATAAAGTGCAAGCATCCAAATTATGACCTCATTTTGGAGCCTCAAAAAAGGGTAACCAAAAATACATGCGTGTAAGTCAAGCTAAGGGGAAAGGAAACTCGCTTGGATGCAAAATTTCATACGCAAGAGAGATCAAACCACTTTACAGTCCCCTGATGTAACTTTGTCTCGGGGTTAGATCCCCATAGTAGATTGAACCAACAGTGTGTGTGTGCGCTAGTCTCTAATGCCAAACGGCATCCGTCCGGAAGAAATAAATACTTCCTGGTGTTGCGTATAGTTACGCGATCACGTGAAACGTACCCATCACGTGATATAGTGAAACAAAATACGAGAGAATCTCACATGGATAAAACAGTACCATATAAAAATGATACGATCCGCAGTAAGAAAACCAATTAATTAACCATAATTGTGTTAATATTCAATGCAATAAGTTAATATGTGCTAAGAGTAATAATATTGATTGAAGCAAACCAAAGGCCAATCATTGCTGCAAAATATGTGTGGGAGTTACTGTTGGTGTTGGAAAAATGTAAATATAACCAGATATTTGGAATTGCACCATAATGTGAGTGAAAAAAATGTGTTCTCTTGCATGATAATGGATATGAATAGAAGTAGGCAAATTACCAGGTGGGTGAAGATAGTGAAAAGATAGTGAAAAGATAGTGAAAAGACATGATGAAGGGAGTGGACCAAATTGGATGGGGTGCACACTCGTTTGGAACCGAGATAGAAAAATAACAATGCTTGTAAATATTACGATCATAAGAGAAAGTGTAGTCACAGAATACACAAGGATAACAGTGATGAAAGAAATAAAGGTTTGGGCAGGAAAAGAGCGGACACCCTAAATTAATTTAGATTGTGTAATATGGTATCACGTAATCACAAAACCTTGTGCCAAGCAACAGAAAAGGGGAATGGGGGGTAGAAAAAGTAAAATGATGAGTGCCAACAAGGGGAGACTGTACCAACATTGATACATTGCAATCATTGTAATTAAAGAAAGACATTCAGTTCAGCATCTTTGTTTAATCCCAGTCTGATACATCTGAGTTTGGCAATGGTCCATGCCTCAAGTTGTTGGAGTAGTAATTGCTGATCACCCCCTCTTGGGTTGGCATGAGCTTGAAGCAATCCAATGAACCATAGATCTTTAATGGAGTCCAATTGGTGACATGTTTGCCAGTGGATTACAAGAGGCAATTTCGGGTGTTGACTTTTGAGGTGAGCGAAATGTTCACGGATGCAAACCCGTAATTCTCTGATTGTCAAACCTACATATACCTTTTGACATACACATAAAATAGCATAGACTATATACTTTGATTTTCAATTGATAAAGTCACAAATCTGAATTTTCAGACCGTTATGACATGTGAACACATTCGTGCTGAGTGTAAATTGGCAAAAATTGCACATTCCACATTTGAAAAAACCCATCGGCTTAGCCTTCAGCCATGTGATGTGCTGTCGATGAGAATGCTTTGGTTCAAGGAACGAGTGACAAAGATGATTTCTAAGAGTTGTATTTCTAGTAATAACCAATTTCGGTTGTTTTGAAATGTAAGCATGTAGGTCAGGATCAAGACATAATAGATGTCAGTGGCCCTCATTACAACTCAGGCGTTAAGGGTTTAACGGCGCCGTCGGCGCCGTTAACCCTTAACGCCTGATTCACATTTTAACGCCTGCTTTTTGCAGGCATTAAAATGCAAGGCGCTAAGCCACCTTAGTGCTAATTACGGCACCGTAATTTACGGTGTCGTAATTAGCGCCTTCCCCGCTCCCATTATGCCCTATGGGGCAAAAATGGGAATGGGGAAGGGGCCATTGGTGAATGGGGAATTACCGCCCCACTCACCTTGCAATGGGGCGGTAATTCCGCCATCCACCATGGCGGAATCGTAACCTTAGCGGCATGGACCATGGTGCTAATAGCACCATGGTCCTCCGCCAAGGTTGTAATGAGGGCCAGTGTCTGTTAAGTAATTGGTACATGTTACCACTATCCTGAGCATATTTGGTAATGAACTGAACTTCAGTAAGATTTGGAGTGTCCTTTGGTTTGTAATTAGTCAGAATCGAATCTCTCGTGATCACGTTAGTGCGTTCAAAGCATTTATTGATACATTGGGTTGGATAGCCTCATTCTGAGAACCTCTGCCTGATTAATAAACACTCCTGTTCATATGCAGTCTGGGAGCTGCAATTATGAGGGACACAATGAAATTCTCTGAATGGAATGTTGTTTATAACAGAACGTCTGTGGCAGCTCGAGGCATTTAAGATGACGTTGACAGCAGTTGTTTTTCTAAAGGTTTGTTTGTGTATAGCCCCATTGATGATTTCAATCTTTAAGTCTAAAAACTCCAACATGTTGGGACTCACATGTCCAGAGAATTCAATACCAATTGTATTCTGATTCAAATAGTCTGAGAAAGCTTCAAACCATTCAAGCATGCCATTCCAAATTAACAAAACGTCGTCGATGTACCTCTTCCAGACATCTATATTCGAGTTGAATTCATGAACACCAAAAATATAGTTATACTCAAAAAACCCCATAAAGAGGTTGGCCAGAGATGGAGCGTACTTTGCACCCATGGCCACTCCTTTTGTCTGCACATAATGTTGTTGATTAAATAAGAACTGGTTGTGTTCTAAGGTGAATGCCAGAAAATCTTTAATCATTTGAACATGCTGCATGTATGAAGCCAAATGGTTACGAAACGTCAAGTCAATAGTATCAAGTGCCAAATTGTGTTGAATGGATGTGTAGAGTGCTTTAACATCAAAACTTGCCAAGAAATAATGAGAACGCCACTCCACTGTTTGCAATATCAGGAGTGTTTGTGTGGAATCACAGAGAAAGCCAGGAAGTGTTGGTACAATGTCCTTGATGGCAGTGTCAATATATTGGGAGAGACCCTCAGTGGCCTATCCAAGGCCACTCATAATCGGTCTGACCTAAGGTAATGTAGAAAAATCTTTATGAACTTTTGGAAGAAAGTACATGGTTGGAATAACCGGAAATGGCCGGTACAGAAAATGCCTTTTGTCATCAGTAAGCATGCCACGTGAGTGCCATTCCTGAATAAGGGATTTGTGATTCAAAACTGTTTGCTGGGTAGGACTACCTGGTAGTAATTTGTAGCAGCCCAGGGTAGTAAGATGATCATTAGCCAATAAGAGGATTGGCTTTGGGGATTGTACCAAGAAGACGAGGAGGCTCCAGAGCCAGATTGCTAGGCCCTTGAGAAACCAGGACTCCAAAATGCATGCTGAGTATTGAAGGTGCCTCGATGGATAAAATGTTTATTAGAAATTTGCACTAGTGTTTTTAGGGTGTCATGCGCCTTTTTAGTGCTCTTTAACTGTTCTTCTAGTGCCTTGACAAAGAGTACAGTATCTTCAATAGGCATATTTATTCAAGTTGCCTGAGTCTCGTGTTTGAATCCTGAACCCTGAAGTCATGAGTTGCGTTTGAGCAAGGTGCCCTCAGCTACCACTCTACCAGAAGTGTTTGCTGAATCAAGAGTCTTTTTCTTTTTTAGTAGACACTGGGGCTACTCATTCATGTATATGAGAGGGAAAATATCCAATGTCGGGAATTGCCATGAATGCTCAAGGGTTCCTTTTACTGATGAATTGGCAGTCTCTGTAGGAGAGTGTGACAGGTATGTTCCATTGTTGTATTCACGACAGACACCAGTTAACATTTTGGGAAGAGAGTTGATGACAAAGCTTAACATGATGATTTCATTGACTGATGAAGGTATAGTGTGTTCCACTCCTGGAATACACTATTTAAACATGGGTGGGTTTATACTAGCATTCATAGGGCAAGTGGCTCTGCGAGGTGTACCAATGGAGCCAGACGTTTTCCTTTATGGAGTGAGCATTTTATTGACATGGCTACCTGGCTTAGTGGGAAAAACATTGAGGATACCTGACCAATTCTTGTTTAGACCATGGATACCTATGGACGAAGAGGGGGCACTGACCATCCCTCTAGAGTTAGAAGCTGCCATAGTACAAAGGGAAATGGCGATGCTCGAAGGAATGGATGATATGCGTAGATTATGGAGGACAGTGATAGCTCTCGAAGAAGGTGCAGGCTGACTGACATTACTGATGACAACATGTTTAGAGAAGACCCAACAGATGATGAAGTAGTGCTCTTTATGAGCATTACATGCAGGAAAAGAATAGAGGAAAGGGAAATCCCACAGCGAATGGTGATAATGCTGCAGCGTCCAGCATTTTTTGATTGAAGACATGGGAAAGGTGCCCAGTGTCCTACGGACTACAGGCCCTTATGATGTAGGATTATTAAAAGGAATTGGGGAAGTCAAAATAAATCTGAACCCAGGGGCGATTTTATCTTGAGCAAGACGGTGTCCTATGTCTCGATAGGTCGTTGATGGTATATTCAAGACCATTTCAGCACTGATGAAACAAGGTTTTCTGGTGCCATCAGAATCATCATGCAATACCACCGTCTATCCTATCAAAAAATCAAAGGGTGGGTCGTGGAGATTCATGCAGGACATGAGATAGATTAACCAGATTGTAGATGCAGAGTTCCCTTCAGTTCCTAACCCGGTGATGATACTATGTAGTATCCCAGTGGAAGCACAATATTTCACAGTGATATATTTGAAATATTTGTTTTTCTCAATCCTGTTGCACAAGGACTCACAAGACTTGACTTAATTTACGTTCCGGCAGACTCATCTGAAACATACTAGGCTGCCTCAAGGGTACTGTGAGTCCCCATCGATTTCTACTTAGGAAATATTGATTTGAAAAGTGTGGTGTACCAGTACGTAGATGACATTTTAATTTGCAGCACCACAGAAGATAAGTGCCGACAAGACTCGATTCAGTTGATGACTATTCTGGCAGAGAAGGGATACAAGGTAGACAAAGAGAAGCTACAGTATTGTTGAGGAGATGTTATACATAGGACAGTTGATCGCACATGAGGGCAAAAAGGTAACACCTGAAAGAGCTGAGGCAATTATGAAAACTGCAAAACCGCACACAGTGAAACAGATGCAACACTTTTTGGGGCTATGCAATTATGTTAGAGCATGGGTGTTTGACTATAGTTCATACACAAAACCTATCTTGCAGGCTTTAAAGGAAGCACAAGTGAAGAAGGAAAAAATAGAATGGACTGAGGAAATGGAGCAAGGGTTTGAGGAGTTGAAAAAAAAAATTTGCACAGCTCCGTTTTGAGAATCCCCAATTATGCTGAGGAGTTTTTCTTATTCTCGCACACAAAGGGGACAGTCATGACAGTAGTACTTACACAGAGGATTACATTGGGGTACAAACCTCTAGTGTATTACAGTGGGATCTTAGACCGAGGCATGAAAGGACACTTTCCTTGTGAACAGTCATTGGCAGCCACTGTGTTTGCAATTGAGAAGTCTACAAATATTGTAATGGGCTGCTCTATGATGCTTTTTGTGGAACATGCTTTGTTTACCATTTTTATTTTAGAGAAACCCAAAGGTACATTGACATCCCAGAGAGCTTCTGCTTATGAAATAATGATTTTGAATCTAAAAATCCAAATCGTCAGATGTAAAATAGTGAATCTTGCCACATTTGTGGCTGAGCCAGTGGGAGAGGGAGATCATTTGCATGACTGCAAATTATGTTGAGTTTTATGATGATATACCGCGTGTGAAAGAAAATGCTTTGTCAGGGGGCGGGGAATTCTTTTCATTGATGGCTCTTCGAGAATCGATCAAACAAGATGAACAAAAAAGCCATCTCCACAGCTAAAGCGGCCACATACAACGCCAGAATAGAGAAAGCTAACTCACAATCCAAAGAGCTATTCGCCATATACAATGAGCTTACAATCCCCCCCACCTCAGCACAACCTACTGAGGAAAATGCAACCTGGTGTAACAATATCCAACACGCCATGTTAGACAAAATCAAAACACTTAAAAACAAAATCAAAACCCAATTCAACAAACTGCCTAAAACTAGTTCACCACCACCTCAGCCCTCCACCAACACGCCAGAGGGAAACGCTAATCATAGCAAAATTCCACCCAAACCCTTCAGATTTAGGGAAGTAACAATCCCCTAAGTCCTTCATATCATGAAACATACTAAACCATCGATATTCAAAGGTGACATCTGCCCAGCTAACTTAATCAAAGACTGCACCACAGCTCTTGACCCCTTTGTCATCACCTTCATCAATGCCTCCTTCACCAACAGCATCGTCCCACCCACCCTTAATTTAGCCTGGGTTCGGCCCTTACTAAAAAAACCTACCCTCGACCCTGACTCCTCAAACAACTATCAGCCTATTACCACCGTGCCATTCCGGATGAAAATTCTAGACAAGGCTGCATACCTACAGATTCAGTCATACCTAGAAAAACACAACATAGTAGGAAAAAGGCAATCGGGGTTCCACCCCCGCCATGGCACAGAGTCAGCTCTACTTGACCTCAAGAACCAACTACTTGAGGCTATGGACAAAGGCAAAACATCACTCCTCCTACTCCTAGACCTCTCAGCGGCCTTTGATCTGGTTGATCACAAAATCCTCTGTAGAAATATGACTGACTAAGCCTACTTCTCCCAAGAAGCAACCACCTGGATCACCTCCTTCTTGGACGGTCGAACGATGAGAGTCTTCTCTGACCAAGCATCTGCCATCCCATCACCCATCAATTGTGGAGTCCCACAAGGCTCGTGTACCTCCCCTACACTCTACAATCTCTTCACCCTCCCCCTCTTCAGTGACCTAGAAGCATTCGGCATAGCCTTTACAAACTATGCCGATGACACACAAATTCTAGTCCCACTAACAGGCAACTATGAGCAAGACCTCAACAAGACATATATGCCCGCATCCAGGCCTGGATGGCGGCAAATGGCCTATGCCTAAAAGTAGAAAAAACCTAAATACTGTTGGTACGCCCCAAAGAAGCACAAAAAAGATGAGATGACTCATATACCTCCTTCATCATCGAAGACACAGTTATCACCACTTCACCAGCAGTAATAACCCTAGGGGTCTACCTGAATTCCACACTATCCATGAATAGGCAAGTCAGCGCTATCTCATCCTCACCAAAGAACTGCCTAAACATTGCTAGAGCCACAATTGGAGCAAAACTGGATTACTGTAACATTCTACTCCTTGGCACGTCCACGAACAATGCCCTTAGAGCAGCACTCAGCATCCCTAAGAGAGAACATATCTCCCAGGCAAGAAAAGATGCCCACTGGCTCCTGGTCAAAGAGCGCATAACTTTCAAAGCTCTCACAATCACACACAGATGCCTTGCCCAGACAGCACCAGCCTATCTAATAGAGAGAATACACCAAGCGCCAACCCACAGACCTAAACGCAACAATACTCAAACCAACTTTCAATCCCAACATTCAACAGAGCCAAAGCTGGTGGATCCAGCTTTGAAGTCCTAGCCCCTAAAGCCTGGAACTCACTCCCGCCCAGTCTAAGAAACGAAGAATTCCTCCTCACATTCAGAAAAGCACTAAAAACAAAGCTGTTCAACTAAAACTAAACTGTGTACCATTCTGTACTGCCTCCTACACTGTTCCACTGTAACCACAGAACACATTTGTTATTGTACTAATACACATGTTTTTGCCTGTAACCAATGTTAATAACATGCACCAAGCTGAATATTCTGTAACAGCGCCATGATGCCTCCGGGCCATTGGGTGCTTAATAAATCCAAATAAATAAATAAATAAGTGGTGAAAGCCATCTGGCGCCGCTGTAGTAAGGCGTAGATTAAATGGGGTGTTTGAGGTGTTATTTATTTATTTATTTTAATTCTTAATAACAAACTTTACTGGGGAGACCCCCGGCTGGCCCATAGAGTCGGGGTTTGCTCCAGAGTACTTTAAGACAAGATAGCTGCACCTTGAGATGGATAGGGGTGCAGGTTTTCTTACATCAATACCAATCAATAAGGACAACTCAATGATTTGGCAAAGGGGAGTTAGTTTAATGACAAGTACAAAAAACAGGGAAACATGGAAATCAACAGTGATGCGATAGTCCGTCTCGCTTGAACTCCCTCGAACTTCATACAAACAGTAACATTTATACCCAAAATTGACGTGTAACACTCAAATGTTAACATGCAATTCTATTGGTTATGAAAAGGTAACTTTACTATAGGTACTATATCTGTATATGGTAACTGAGTAAGAGGATTGGATGAACACTATCAGGTGGGCATCTAAGCCCTTCCTTCTATCATTACTCTAGTAGATGTCACTATGAGTATGATGTCCCATTGGTTCTACTATTTATAGAATCCTAGATTATTTGGTCCATTGAGATTGGGTTGGCTTCAACCCCATGCATAAATCTCCACTTTACTTAGCAGCACGCAAAATGGTCAGCTAGGTGCAAGGTGCCCTAAGATTCACCCTGCCTTCCCTCAATCCATCATTACTTTAGTGGCTACGTATCAATTAGTTGGCTGTGTCGGCCTCGAAACTGTATCTTCTTGTCAGAAAAAGTTATGATATCTCTGTCTGGGCAACAGCCAGGCATAGGTGTGAACCCGTGCTTCTTCTTGCTCGGATGGTCACGTGCTGCTCACACTGTGAATTTGCCTAGTTTCCTTCAATTTGTGCATTTAATTCTTATTCGGCTTGCCACCTGCCTGCGCCTAATTATCTCGACCTTCCTAAGATAGGCTATTCTGTTCTTAAGTTTCAATTCCGCGAAGCTACTGTTCGCTCCTTCTATTGGTCTGACCTTGGCTCTTCCTGGCTCACGTTGCCTCTGCTAAATTTCGATTCAGCCATCTCTTCTCGTTTTAGCTGGAATACGAATCCTGTCCTGTTTGACCTCTAGTAACCTGAGTTAATTCTGCTTTTGTGTAAAGTGGACTTGCACTTATATGACATGCTTCGTTTTGAGGTAGATTGTGTATAATGGTGCTTGCCGCTCTATTCTTCTACTTAGCACAGCAAACCGCACTGTTTTCTTAGGTTTCTTGTGGTTACAAGCATATGTACAGGCGTTAGCGGGTTGAATATCTTCGTCCTGCTTACAGTTTAAGCTCCTTTGTCTTTCATCGACGTTCTCTTCTTTCAGTTTCGTGATATCTTTACGCATGGCATTCCGTCTCTTCGTGTCATCCTTCGGTCGTCCTATCTTCTATGGGTGTGTTAGTCCAGACACTCTTGACATCACCATTCGTCTTCCATTAAGGACATTTTGGTTTCTTCCGGGACAGTACTTAAGCAATCTTCGTTTCATTTCATATGCTGGTAGGGTTTTCTAAATGGGTACCTTACTGTCCATGGTGGTCTGGTTATTGGTACTTCAATAGGTAATGTTCTTCTGAGAGGTACTGGGCAGAGCCCTACTGGGGCTCTCTGCTGGTATATTTGCTCATCATACATCACGTATTGCGGTATGAATCTTCCTGTTACTTCAAAATTGGCGGCTGGAATGCAGGCTTTATTTGGGACCTCCTCTACACTCCCCCCTCTGGGCGATTCATCGACCACTTTCACTTCCTCCTTTGGATTCATCTCACTTGGTTCCTCTGTATTTATCTTCCCTTCATCTTCTGGGTTCATTCCTTCTTCATCTTCAGGGTTTGTACATGATGGTTTGAAGAAGTGTCTCTTTGGAGTCCATATTTGTATCACTCCTTTCAGGCTTTCTGCTGTCCTTACATGTTCATCTTTGTTTCATGTCATCAGCTGACATTGTTCATTTGGGCTGCAGTAAATCCATGTTCCTTCATAATGTCTACGTTTTCTGGGATAAAGAAACTTTGTACCTTCTGGTGCGTGCTTGCTGGCCTTCACAAAGTCTCTTATTTCTTCATCAGTCAGATCTCTGGGCTTCCATCCTGGTTTGACATCAATCATGATCTTCATCCCTATGGCTTTCTTCACAGTTTTCTGGCATTGCGAGAGTATTATCTTGATAACACAAACTCCCAGCAATATCATCACTAGCAGGGCTCCCAAGAATTTGAATGCATCCGCCATCCATTGTGGAACCCATGAAAACAGTGATCCAACCCAGCTGTCATCATCAACTTCGTCGGTTTCACTGATCATCTGGTTCTGCAGGGTTGTCAGCATACTTATAGCTTCTGTTAAAGTTCCATTTTCCTTGTCGTGAGAAGGTATAAACGTGCAACACGATTCTCCTATTTTTGCACAAACTCCTCAATCCATAGCTGTGATCATGTCAAGTACATATCTGTTCTGGAGAGTCATCAGTCGGATGGCTCTTAAGTCTTCCTTGATTGCACTGAATCCTTTTATTGTCGTGTTGATGGTTTGCAGTAACTCCCATCTGGTTATCTGCAACCATTTAGTATTTACTCCAACTTGGATTCGTGGCATGAAAATCGTTGTGAACACTGATGAGGTGAGGCTGAACAGCCTGTGTTCATATGGGATTGCATGAAATGCTTCTTCTGATTCAGCAGAGAAGTAGTTTTCTCTCTTCATTCGAGTTATCAGTTCCACAGATCTCCTCTTCCTCAGGTGAGCATCTGCTTTCGGGAAACTGTCAATGTTCAGGTCACTTTTCAGGATTACTAATGCTGGAACGTGGACATTCACTATTGTGCATTTGCCTCCCCAGTTTTTCAGCAGCCTGATGTATGCTTTGGGTCCACATGCCCAATAATGATCCATGATCACTGCAGTCCCATGAGTCATTCCTGGGGCCTCAAAAATTCGACCGCAGTTTTGATTCTCCCCCATTTTTCTTGTGCCATTGTTCCTGAAGCACAATTTCGGACTTTCTAGTGGCACTATCTGCAGGGGTTCTCCTCTGTCTTCGACCCATGTCAGTAGTCTTGCAAGTTTAGGCCATAGTGGTTTGCACAGTCTTTGTGAGTTTTCAATGGCTTCCCTGCAGGCTCCGAGGACCATCCATGCTCGGCAGATCACCACTCCTTGCTCCTATCCGTTTGGTGAAAGTACTGTTCCCCAAATCTGCATTTGGCCTCTGTTTTTCCAAATTTGAGCCTCTTCTGGAGTTTTCCCTTGGACGTTCAGTCTCGGGTTTACTTCCCATCTTATTCCTGTGCCTTCAACTCCAGGCTTCTCGTACCTGATCACATGATTCCTAGTATGGGCTCTATTTTTCATCTTAATGTCCTGGACATAGTCATCTTCATCGGGATAAGATGTTTCAGTTGCCCATATCAATGAGGCATCACTTCCCATGAACTGGCCTCTGGTATTGCACATTGCTATGTGTGAGAGACAGTGTGCTGTTGGGACATCAATTTCTACAGCCGCGAAGATCTTGGACTTTCCCATGCTGTACGGTAGGAGTGCGCAAACGAAGCATTCCCCTTCGGATTTTTGTCTTCCAACTTCCTTCATGTGCTGGTACCAAATGTTCTTACCTAAGTGTGCTGTGCTGTCCAGGTAATCGTTCAGTTTGGTGTCGTCTTCATGCATGCTTCTCTTGATTCTTAAAGTTTTCATGTAGTTTGCTATTACTACATCTCTGAGTGCATCTGTATGGCTCATTCTTGCTGGAGGGTTCTCTGGTATCCTGGTCCATGGTGCAGGTCTCTTCATTTGCGCCATTTGAGAGGACAGGAGTCTGGCAGCTCTTTCCTGGTCCTCATGCATCTTTTCTCTGCTGCGTGCAAATGCCCATGCCAACCAGCCTGACACTGGTCCGGTATATGGCTGTATTGTGGAACTAGTACTTGTCCCTTGTGTTGGAACATATATGCTGGGTAATGCAGTCTGTGTGGTTTTATTTTTCAGTTTCTCATGCAGTTTCCTCGCTCTGGCTATGTGCCGGAATAGCAAGTCTACTAACATTTGTGTCCTTGCGGAGAGGCCGCTTCTGTTTTCTTAAGGGTTTATGATACGACTGCTTCTGTTGGTCTTTCTCTTAATTCTTCTTGTTTTCTCCCACTGTCTTCTGTGAAGGTTTTTATGGCAGGCAGTCTCATCTTCTCTGTTGTTTTAGTTTGTGGTTCTGCGGTCATTGACACTAGGCCTGTTTCGTATGCATTCAGTGTGTGTGGGCGTGTAGTTGTCAATGTTTTTTCTTCATTCATTTCATGCCGACCCTGTCTCCGGCTTTCCCTCTCATTTGTTACCATAAGTGTGTGTATATTACTGTTAATCACGTTCATTTCAAGTTCAATTACTCTACCATTTGATTTTCTAGGGACTGGAATGACTATATAAGGTCTGGGTGCTTTTGTGGGTTTCAAGCGTGTATCATCGGGTGGGTGCACTGAAATTGGAATGCTTTGGGCACCAATAAAGAATGCGGGTCTGATCATTAATGACAGTAAAATAATGATAAATACAATGCATAAGTACATTATGGTTCGATATGTAAGGCGACAGCATTTCCTTCCAGAGAAGCGGGGGTGCCTTGTTGCTTGTGGGAGGACCAGGTTGCTGCTCTGGGCCCCCATCTCGATCATTCACCAAATGTCAATGTTATTATTTCCTTAACCAATATAGTCTTTCAAACACTGCGTTTGCGAGTGTTAGATGGTTAACAAGTGTCCCCCCTCTTGTGGGCGACGGATTGTCTCTTATTTCAGGATACAGTTCCTCTGTTAGACTATGGGAAAAACAGATACTATAACACTTCAGTGAGCTCTTTTACTATGCATATTCAAAGTAGGTCAGCTCCCAGTCCACCCCTCGAATCTGCTTCAGTCCTGAGGACATGTTGGACACTGGTCAGTAATAGAAAAGAAATAGGTGAAGAAATAGGGAAAAATTAACAATCAAATATAACACATGAAGTTCTCGACTCCCCTCCCTCGATCTGTCCCTCAGCGGAAAGTTTCACAATCTTCTCCTAAGGATTCAATGGAGTTTGGACATTTTGATTTGAGCTATAATACCGTGCAGGGGCATGTTTAGCTGAGTACACTTTACTGGATCTCCGAGAAATGTAAGTACGTCAACATTGATTGGTCTTCCCACTAGCTCTAGAAAGTCTTCAATAAGGTAAAAGAAGATGTTGTATGCCTATCTGCTGACTTCTGGTGACAAGGACATCTGTTCTGTCTTTGTTAAGATTCAGGATTATATGTTTTTTCTTTGATATAAACAATGTCTGCACTGTCCGGTCACATGGAGTGCGACCAAAATAATTATCTTATTCAAGAGATGGCTCAAATGTTCATTGTTTGCTGGATCTCGAAGAAATGTGAGTGTGTCTGTTGTTCTCCCAATGAGAGTTGGACAATCTTTGATTATGCGAAAGAACAGTGTGTTGATGAGCTCATCTATTTCCGGCTGTGTTGGGATCATTTGATGCTTCCCTACTGTAGTCAAGGAGTATAATAAATTGTTTGGCAATGACTGTAAGCAGTTGTCTTATTATTTTTTCATTTTCAGGGTCTTGGAGAAAGTCTGCGACACTTGTGAGTCTTGCTACCAATGACGGGTATGATCTTAGCACTAGGTTGAAATAGGTGACCACGTCCTTTGTGATGTCTCTACTGTGGGACACCATAAGTAATTTCAAATAAAGTCTTGGTGCTGAATGAATCAGGATACTGTATTTGTTTCCAACGTAAATGTTCTTGGTCAAAATTTGGCATAGTCTTTTTCTCATCAAGGCTTCAGCGTGCCTCCATCCAAAGTTCAAAGTCAACAGACTATGTTGTGGCTTACACGTGCAATTTTCTTCTTCACCCTGCAACTAGAATGCACAGAGTGTCTGTTTTTATGTCCTTATCCACTTTTTTGCTTAGGGAAATGTCCAAAAAGAAGCCACAACCTTTTGCACAAAAGTTATTTGTCTTTGTCTAGCTGGTCATACGTCCTTCTTCCTTGTCATGGATCTCGTCTGCACATGCTGTGGTTCTTCCCCGTTGCTCGTCGATTCCTCTCATTGGGGTGCAGGCAGGTGACCTTCTCCGATGTAGGGTTTGATATCACAGAGAAAAATCCATGCTCTCCTGCCCTGTAGCTTCACAGCGGACAGAGAGCAGTCCTCTATGATAAAAAGAACATTGAATCCTGGCTCGTCCCACCTTTTCCTTGTATGGTTTTTCCCCAAGATGGCGTCTCCAGGGAAGATGAGTGGAACACGTAGACCTTGAACTGAGTCTGATGTAGTGTCTCCTTCTGTGTTCTGTGACCTTTTTCCTCGTCACTGCAGCTGGTCTGAAATTACAGTAAGACAAGATGTCATACAGTTCAGATAGTTTTGCATTTCAGATCCTAAAACCTCTCCTGTTGACTTGACATCACATCTGGCTCTATCTCGGGCTGTTAGGGGAGTTATCATTCTTCTTCCTGTGGCTATCTCGTGTGGCGTAAGATGATGGTGGGAGCCAGGTTGGTTATGAAGAGCCTACAATGCCAGTGGAAGGCAGTGCAACCATCCCTTCCTTAGGGTAAGCTTCAACTTGGCTATCCTTTCCTTTAACAAGCCATTGAGCTTCTCACAGATCCATTACCTTGTGGATGATACGCTGAAGAGAATTTGTGCTTTATACCGAGCAGCAAGTTAATCTGTTCGAACACTGCATTGACAAAGTGAGGGCCATTATCTGATCTCATGACTTTGCACACCCCCCACCTGGGAAAAACTCTGCTCACTAAAATTATGGCCACACAGGTAGAGCTTGGGTGTGTACAATGACCTGCCTCTATATATCTAGAGAATGGACACACCACAACAATTAAGTATCTGTACCCGTTACATACTTGAATCATGGCAACGTAATCGACATGCAAGTGCTGAAAAGGCCCATTTGGCCTGGGGATGACTCCTCTCATTACTTTTAGTGTGTGCCCAGCGGTGAATTGCTGGCAGATTATGCAGTTCACCATATATAATACAACATGCTCAGCTAAATTCGGTATGAACCAGTCTTCCGCGAGCGTTGTTGCTAGATTCTCCTTTGTGATATGCGCCGGGTAATATTACTGCTCCAGCGCTATTTTTAATAGGACTACAGGCATTACTGGTTTACCAGTGATGTCTTGTCACCACAAGCTGTCAGAGGGTTTTAAAGAACACCCTTGACGTTTCCACAGGTTCTTCTCATCCTGCACCGCCTCCCCTTGGAGTTCTATTAGCTGTGTTTGCCCCAAATTGTTGTAACCTTCAGCTGCGGTTCGTGTAGCATCATTAGTCCATTGGCATGGATAGCTTCCACTTCCATAATCGTCTCCCTTTTGGATGCCATACGCTTGGTCTCTGTGTCTGCAGCATGATTTCCACGTGAGATAAAATCTGTCCCTTTGGTGTGGGCAGCGCATTTCATGACCGCTATGCCCACTAGGAGCTGTAGTGCCTTAATCAGCCTGTCCAATAAGGCTGTGTGCTGCACTGGCGTGCCGTCCGATCGGAGGTAGCCCGTCCTGTTCCAGTGCGCTAAGTCTGCGTGCACTGTTGACATCCATAGGTGGAGTCACTGTACACCGTTGCTTCCTGGTCTGCGTGATTCTCAATGGCGAGTATCAACGCCAATAATTCTGCAGCCTGTGCTGAATAATGAGATGGTATTCGAGCACTAAGAAGCACTTAACATTCTCCATCTGCTGTATGCTTTATCACAGCAACACCTGTATATCTTTGCCCCTCATTTTGATCGATTCTCGAAGACCCGTCAATGAAGACGATCTCTCCTCCTGCAAAGGCATTTTCTTTCAGCTGGGGATTTCATCATAAAACTCTTCATAATTTGCGCAATCATGTATCGGCTCTCCCTCAGTGACTGGCTCTCCGATGAACATAGCTGGGTTTACTATCTTACATCGGATTATTTTAATCAATGGGTTTGATATGATCACTTCATAAGCAGAAGCTCTCTGGGATGTCAATGTGCCCTTTGGTTTCTCTAAAATGGCAAATAATGAGTGCTCGACGTACAACGTCATGGAGCATCCCATTACAATGGTTGTCACCTTTTCTATGGCGAACGCTGCGGCAGCTAAACTTTCTCATTACTGGGTCCATATTCCTACTGTAGTATACCAGGGGCTTGTACCCCAACAAGGTTCTTTGAGCGAGCACTGCTGTCATGACGCTGACATTTGTGTGTGAAAACAGGTACAATTGCTCTGCATAATTGGGAATTTCTGAGAACTGAAGCTGTACAAATCGCTCTTTTGATTTCAGCAAACCCTTTCTCCATGGCCTCAGACCATTCAATCTTTCTTTCGTCACTTGGGCCTTCTTTAGGGCTTGAAGTAAAGGCTTAGTATAAGAGCTGTAATCGAAAACCCATGCCCTATCATAGTTGCACAGGCCTAGAAAGCTTTGCATTTGCTTTATTGTGTGCGGCTTAGCTGTGTTCATTAATGCGTCAGCCCTTTCTGGGGTCACTTTCTTTCCTTCATGTGAGATCAGCTGGCCTATGTACAGCACTTCCTGTTAACAATATTGTAACTTTTCCTTGTCAACCTTATATCCTTTCTCAGCCAGTATACTCAGTAGCTGAACAGAATCATGCCTGCATTGCTCTTCTGTTGTGCTGCAGATTAGGATGTCATCCACATATTGTAAGTGCAATATTGCTCAAGTCCATCTGCAGGATTCTGTTGAAAATAGACAGGTACTCACAGTATCCCAGTGGCCGCCTCATGCTTTTCAGACGCATTTGTCTGAACGTGAATGACGTCAGATCTTGTGAGTCACGGTGCAACGGGATTGAGAAAAATGCATTTTTCAAGTCATCACTGTGAAATAGTTTTCCTCAACAGGTATATTACATAGAATTGTAGCAGTTTAGGAACTAAAGGGAACTCAGCCTCATCAATATCATTTATTGGGTATAAATCCTGAATTAAATGCCAAGACCCTCCCTTTGACAGGATACACTGACGTATTACATGGTGACTCTGACGTCACTAAAATGCCCTGGTCCATCATGGCTGAAATTGTCTTAAAAATCCCCTCATCTGCCTCTCTGGACATGGGATATTGTCAGGCTCTTGGTATGATTGTTCCTGGTTTCAGTTTAATCCTTACTTCTCCAACCCCCTTCAAGAGACCCACGTCATAGGGTCCGGTGGTCCGCACTGAGACAGGCACTTTAGCTATATCGTCATCAAAATATTGAGGACGTTTAAGTGCCAACATCATTTTCTGAGGTACTTCTCTATTAATCATCTTTACCCAAAAGGTGAGACTCACTTCCACCATTGTCTCTCCCATTTCTGTTTGTTCTTCAAGCAGATCGTCATCGGCGACGTCATTCACTCGGTATCCTTCTTCAATGGCAATTATTGCACACCATTGTCTGCCTTTATCATCGTGACCATCAACCAAAACCACTTTCCCTCGCACTGCAGCTGTGTGTATCATCAAGGTACATATTTGTCCCTCCTTCTCATGCATTGGTATTCTTAGTCTGAATAGGAACTCATCAGGGGTTCTCATGCCATAAGCACACGCGTGCCATATGTGAACATTTCTGGCTCTAATGGTATGGCCCTCATGGCTATGTGTCCTGAGTAAGCTCTAATCATTTCACATACATTTGAGTAGTGCATTCCTGGAGTGGAGCATACTATGCCCTCCTCCGTGAACGAAATTGACATGTTCAACTATGTCATTAAATCTCGACCTAAATTATTTACTGGGGTCTGACGTGAATATAATAAAGGTACATTCATTTTGCACTCTCCTATGGAGACTAGGAGTGCGCTTGTAAAGGGAACTCGACTGTGAGCTCCTGTAAAACTCTGAGTATCTATGGCCTTGCCAGACAAGGAAACCTTGCCTTCACGTATGCACGAGCATGTCGCACCTGTATCAGCTAGGAAGAAATATTCTTTACCCCCTATAACGACAGGATAGAGCACATCAGGTTTCCCAGTGAGCTGTCCAAGTTCATATACACGTTTGGCCTACTGTGCACCTGTGGACTTTCCCCATTCCCACTGTTACTTCCCCTTCCAGGGTTCATGGCCTGTGATAGTTGCAGCGGTGCCTGTTGGGATTGTCCTTATGGAAAATTCCCTTTGCTTTGTGGTTGCGCCCCTTGTTGCGCTCCTGGCACTTGTTGCTGTACTGTGTGATTCTGTCAAACGCCCTGTTGTAAAACTGCAGGTGGATTCGCCATGCCTGCTCCTGTTCCTTGGCCGTTCTGCATCATGCCTTGACTTCTGCCTGTGCGTGCTAAATGCCCTGTCATTCCACACAGCCAACATACTGGCAGTGGTCGGATCATTTGCCCATTTGACATATCTTGGTTACCATTTCGCATATTTTGAATGCCTCCTTGATTATTTTGGAAACCTCCCTGATTACTCTGCCATCCTCTTCCTCTAAATCCTCTTCCCTGTGGGTAAAACCCTATGTTACCTTGATTATTTTGTTGTGGACTAGCCACCTACTGCATGCTTGATTCAGCTGCGCTAGTTAGCATGGCTCCTTCAAGGACATACTTTGATAATTTCTTCTGCACCAATTTAGCTTCCTCACCCTTTCGAGTTGCCTCCTTTTTGCAATTCTTTTCCTGCAGCAGTCTGCAATAATGTGCGATAGTCAACTGTATTTCAGCCCAAGGTTTAGCCTCAACTCCTACCAATTTCTTGAGTTGTTTCTGCACCGATTCTGGCAACCCTTGGCACAATATATGGTAAAACACAGGTATTGATTTCGTCCAAGATTCATGCGTTTCGAGCACCCATGCGTCTTGGAATTTCTGAATATAAATTAGCGGATCCTCAGAATCCTTCATTTTTTGAGTGATTATAGCTCCCATATCGGAAGTATCTGGGGAAAGTACTTGTAGCACTTTGCATACTGCTGCTGCTCTACAATTGTTAAATGGCATCCGGTCATGCACGGTATTCATTGTGGTTATGCCAGGGTAGCCTGCTCGTGCCCACACATCATCTGCTCTCTCACCAAGTATGCCATTAGGAGGCCCTTAATGTCCCCTATAGCTAACGTATTTCCTCCTGTCTTTTTTCTAACTCATGTATCCACTTTCCGACTCCCGATGTCAGCATTGGAAGCTTGTTTTTCAAGTTTTCTCAATACATGTGTAACCATGGAATTTATTGTGGTCTTATTCCCCCCTTCTCTAGTAACAGAAATTGGAATGCGCAGCCCTCTTCCTCTTTTCTCATTGTCCTCCTGTCTATTGCAGAAGTAATATTCCTGCATCGCCGTCTACCTGGTAATGTCCTTAGTCCGTCTATATAAGGCAGTGAAGACACCCCCCTCTGACCATGAGGTACTCCTTCATGTCGGTCAAAATGTTTGGCTGACTCTGATGCCCTCGGTGCAGACTTGCTAGTGTCTGACCATCGTATCCCTGTTTCCCTTGGGAGTCGCCTTTCGCTCCACCTCCCTTCTCCATTTTTTTCACGCTCCTCCCTTTTGGAGTCGTACATTGTTTGTCTCCAATTCACGCAACTTCTTGTGTCTTCATTGTTTCTACTGATTTCTAATCTGTCCAGGGATAGTTCCCTATTTCCACTACTTTGGGTGACATCTTCAGTGTCATACAGCTGAGTGCTTTCCAAGCGCTCGGCTTCCCCCTCTCCTTGGGGTATTTGTTTTAGCCCCATTTCATCATATATTTTATCAATCGTTTCTCCGATGCTTCTGGTGTCGGGCCTGTTACTGAATCGTACGCAGGAAAGAATTCTTCGATGTCTTCCCAGTCTACAATTGGATCTGGTTTTTTAACCTCCTTCTCCAAATACTCAAGATCGCGTGCTCTCTGTCTTCGCTTACGTTTGGTATCATCATCAAATTTTTTGCGCTTCCTCGCCTCTTCTCTGACCCCATCTTCTTCCTTTCTCTTTTAATTTCTATGTTCATCTGCCCTTCCAATTTCCTCATCTCTTCGTCTTCTTATTCTTTTCTCACGTATCCTTTGCTCTTCTTCTAAACTTTGCTGTTTCTGTCTGTCTTGATCATAGGCTGCTCTTCGGTTGCGATCAAGCTGTTTTTCTTTCTCTTCGCGATATAGCTGTTCTCGCCTTTGTCTGTCTTTCCTTCTTATCCTTTCGTCTCTTAACTCCTTTTCTTTCCCTCTGTGTCTCATGTAACATCTCCTTTTGCCTTGCGTCTTCAATGCCTCTCCCATCGAGTTTCAATAGAATTAGTCCTCCCATCCATTTGTCTTTTGCAAATGCTATCTCATCAGTTCTGTCTTCGCTCCCTTTCCATCTTTTCCCTTCTCTCTCCTTGTCGAGACATGCACGTGTCTGTGCCTGTTACTTCCTTTCATCATCGCGTCTCCCCTTGTCCCTTGGGAATGCGGAAGTAATATTCTTGTCCTTATCTCTCCCTTGATTCTCGTCACTACTATGTGTAGGTGACTCATATGTGGGGTTGCTGTACCCGTGGCTGCTTTAAGTTCCCTTAACGGGTATAATCCCTCGTCCTTACTCTCTTCGATTTTCATTTTGGGCAGGCCAGGTGGCGTCACACCCCCCTCTGTGAATACATTAAGTATCCAATCTGTTGGCGGCTCTTCCTCCTTTACCTGTTCGTACATTTTCCACAACTCGAGAACAGCAAGGCATTTTTCTAACTTCTTGCCTGTATATGTGATGTGCTAATATGTTGTCATATGTTGTAGGACGGCTTTAGATAAAGACCCATTTCGTGGCCACGGCATAAACATCTTGTGGGCGGTACCTTTAACCCACTCGGTGCTATATTTCTTTAGCTTGTTGGCAATTGCTTGCATAAGTGTGCTAATGGAGTTATTTCTTCCATGCTTAAATCAGTTCCCTTTGCTCTTATATAACACTTGTCAATGCTTTTGTGTGGTTTAAACGGATACAGTGACTCTGCCTATGTGACGTCAACCGTACACGCAGGGCCAGCACGTTGGAAAAGGAGGGGCTACCTACGAGCAAACAGCACTCCAGTGCAGCAAGCATCTTTATGCGATAGGCTTATAAAGGCACTACAGCTCTCAGCAGCTATAGCAATAGTTAAATGCGCAGCTCATACTAAGTGAACAGATTTTATCGCTTGCCGGAACGAAGCCACAGACGTAGAAGCCAAAACGTTTTCACGTTCTTCAGATATTTTGAGTTTTGATACTCCAAGTATAAGAGAGGGAGTAGCCACGACCATGTTAATGTGGGAAAGGTTCAATCATTTGCCATGAATCCAATTAATGGAGATTCAAGGAGGTGCAGGTCTTTCTGGGCATGCAGTGATTTCCGGAGCGGAACCGGCCAAGATATGCCCAGCCAGGTGAGGAGATTTTGGTTGCTGCTGTGATTGCCGTGAGTAACCTGTTTAACGTTGTCCCTTTTTCTCTCCTCCCCAGGTGCTTCGTTCCGGTGCGAGCGCGATGTCCTAAAGATGCTGCCAATGGGATGGAAGACCGCGAGCAGCTGGGATCGAAGGATGGAAGACTGCAGTTAAGCTGGAACTGCTAATTATGTTCTTTTGTCTCCTCTGCAGGTCTGCGATTCCAGGAACGCCGGGTGCTGGTCTCTGAACACGGTGAGCGGTACGCTGCTGGCTGCAGAATAACGCGAAGCATGTTCTTTAGCTTGGGTGTGGTTTATATAGCCTACCCTGTAAAGTAGTCCAGGTAAAGTAGTCTGGGCTACCACACCCTAAAACACTGCACCGCACAGTCTGGTTCTTAGGGACTAGACTGTGTGGGTCCCTCCATGTTGGCTGCAGGCCTCCTCATAAAAAGTAGTCCCTTCAAGTCCCATTCCAAATATGAGCCTGGCGCCAAAGGTGCCAGGACTGACTCCAGGAGAGTCCCCGGTGAAAATGCAAGGCCCTTGGGGCCCCAAATAAACTCCGAGCCCTAACCCTACCTGGCATGTGACCATGCCAGTGGGGTTCTGGGTCACGGGTCGTGACAGTGTGTGTGAAGTGCTGAGATCCGATAATGGGCTACATTTTGTCATTGAAGGATTTGAACAGATAGGATTATTAATGAGTATTAAACACAAGTTTTCTTCTACTTATCACCTGCAAGCAAACAGGATATGTGAGAGATTCAACAGCCTCCTTAAAGAAAGCATTGCCAAACTCAAACTAATGTTAAAAAAGGGATGGCTAAATTGCCTGCCCTTAGCTTTATATGCCCTACGGAATCAGCCTGGGCCAGACCACCACCTCACCCCCCATGAACTAGTAACAGGGAGGTGAAAGAGAATGCCTCTTACACCTCCATCGAGGAGTAGAAGTGATGCCCAGGGTACTGCTAAACTGTTAGGTGATGAGCTTCATAAATATTTGACATGTATGATCTCTAGAATCTCTCTCATTTCAGATCAACTCAAGCATCAGGGGGGGTCGGTCTCAGAACACAGATGAAGACCATTCAGCAACCGGATCTCCTGAACTATTTTCGACACCTAAACTATTTGTTGTGACACTGTGCTAATCAAAAATATCACCAGGAAGTGGCACGAGCCATGATTTAATGGCCCCTTTTGTGTTGAAAATATAACACACTCAGCAGTAAAAGTCCAAGGCAGACAAGCTTAGCTTCACTTGAACGATGTGAAATTGTACACCGGCGAGACAGAACCTCCCACAGTTGCCATTCCAGAAGCAATCCAAGAAGAAGAATGTCAACGTGTGCAGACTCGATCAAAAACAAGGAAGAAGGAGGAGAAAGAGACACGTTAATAAATGCAGATTTTCAATATAGACTGTGACTCATTCGGACACTCCTTATAGATAGGAAAGAACAAATTGGCAGAAAAAGTCACGATCCACAGCACTTGTAAGTATAAATTAGACAAAGAGCGCCAAGGCTGCAGGTATCTGGGTAGTGTGGATATACTGCCAGTATGATTCCACTGAGCTAAGTACAAATGCAATACAAACAAGTCCCAGTTTCACTGCGCCAAGTATAGCAAAATAAAAATCGGGAGTCCAAGTGATTTGTATGAAAGAACAGCCTATAAAGTCCAAGGTTTAGTACAAGCAACAGCCTAACACGTGTTTCGAGCCTTCCACGGCTCTTCATCTGAGGCTTAATAGGGATGGAGCCTGAAATTTAAGCTGAAGGGACAATGCCCAAAAAGTACTCTGAAGGCTTCGCAATTGCGGTTAAAGCTGGTCGGCTGTTTAGACAGACTGAAAAAAATCAATCAGCCTTCACGAGAGCAATATCCAGATTTGTTTCTAACTGGGTATCTGTTTGGTTGAAACTATGGTGCTCACAGATGGATGTATCCTTCAATCTTATCCTGCTCTTGTCAGAAGAGATCTTGATATTCACACTTTTTTACAGGATCCTAAAAATGGCTCTGTAATCAGGAGACTGCTCCTGGCAATAACAGAAGAGATGTTACAGTTGCAGGAGTAAAGGTGTTCTTTCCTTAAACAATTGTAATAAACATGAGGAATGTTGAAGCTAGTAAACATTTAGGGAATGAGCAAGCCCGACCAATCGTAGTGCGGAGAGAGAAGTGGATGTCCATAGTATTGGGCGTATTGTACGTCTGTACAATTGCATTCCTTGTCTTTATAGCTTTCTTCATTTCCAGTCTTTATTATACAGGGGCTTACACTCAGGCAGAGGCCACCATGATTTCCCCTACTACAAGAACTGCTTTTGATTTACTCACTTCCACAGAGGTAGAATCTCCTGTAGGTCTCCCCACAAAGATAACTCTTTTTGATTTACTTCATGACTACTATGCAAGCACTGACTGAGTAGTGATGAGACATAAGAGAAATGTAGAGGAATATAATGAAGGGATAAACACATATCTAGAAAATACAGCACATCTGAGTAATAACATGTGGTATCAGCACATGAGAAAGGTGGAAGAGAAAACATCTAAGGAGAGTTACTATGGGTGTTCCATAATAATTTATGCTTTAGGAACCTCTAATATATTTGTAGCCACAGAAGTAGCAGTGAAAAAAGCCAATTGCCTGATGCATCTTCCACTTTGCCTGACAAGAGGACAGTTCCAAGGCAGAACAGCATCCATATTGTGTGGTTGAATAAAGTGACAACTCAAAGAGAAGACAATTATGTGCAAGAATTGAAGACAAGAGAGAAGCCAGAAAGAAAGCACCAAATAATTAAATAAGAACAGCCTGGAATAAATGGAGCAGAAATTGAGATTGAAGAAAACAAGATTCTGCAATGCAAAGATAAGAATGGGAAGGAAATACGAGAATTCTGGGAGAGAGGCCAACTACAAATCAAAGGAACAGTGCTTACTCATGGAGCATGGGTTAATGGACTAGTTGTGTGCAAAGCAGCAGCATTAACCAGACAGTGGGAAGCAGTTGTGGCAAATGCAGAAAAATAATGCAAGGATCAATGGCTGAGGATTGCAAGATTGATGACATGGGTCTACGATAAGGGCGGACCATTACGGCACTATCCCTGAAGAATGCGTTTTTATGTTTTAAGAAATAATGATACAAGGAAAGTTAGAGAGAATCGCCAGTGTGGTATACCAGGCATGAAGGAAGGGGCAGCCGTCTTGATGGATCATTATTGGGCTTGGGGGTCCAGAGCCTACATGAAGATGCCCAAGGATTGGGAAGGGATGTGTTCCTTGGTGGTCATCCATGTTCCAGCGTTAGTGATTCCTCAGAGTGACTTGAACATCAGAGAATTTCCAAAAGCAGATGCCCATTTGAGAAGGAGAAGATCACTCAAATTTCGCAATCGAACAAAGAGGGAGAACTATTATTCAGAAAAAAAAATAGAAGCCTTTGATGCTATTCCATATAAGCACAGGTTGTTTAACCAGACTGCTGCAATGTTCACGATTACCTTTATGCCAGGGATCCAGACGATGGCCAATGCCAAATGGTTGCAGATTACAAGAGGGGAGCTTCTGCCGACCATCAACACCACTATAAAGGGATTCAATGCTATCAAAGAAGAATTGAGGGCGACACGAATAATGACCCTACATAATAGATATGTCCTTGATATGATCACAGTGATGGATGGAGGAGTTTGCGCCAAAATCGGGCCCTAATGATGCACGTTCATACCTTCTCACGATGACGAGAATGGGACCTTGACAGAGGCCACAACTTTTCTGACGAAACTGCACAATCCGATGGAAGACGAGACAGAGGACATTGCAGATGACGGTTGGTTTCCGTTCATTTTCTCATGGGTTCCACAATGAATGGCAAAAGTTTTCAAGTTTCTTGGAGCTGTATTAGTGATGGTGATGGTTGGATTCTGTGTGATTAGGATAATAATTACACAGAGTAAGAAGACAACAAAGAAGGCAGCAGGAATGAAGATCATGATCGATGTTGAATCAGGGTTTGGTCCCAAGGAGTTGACAGATGATGATATCAAAAAATATATAGAGGCCAGCCTCTTAGCACCTGAGGGAACGAAGTCCCTGCATCCGAAAAATCACAAGACGTATGTGGGACGATGGGTCTATTGTAATTCAAATCGACAGTGCAGTTCCCTGACCTGTAGTGTAGATGAACATGTAAAATCAGCAGGATCTCTGAAGGGAGTAGTGAAGATCTGGACCCCGAAGAGGCACTTCTTCAAGAGAATAAATAAAAATGTGAAGATTGGTAAACGTGTGATCGATGAATCAACCAGAGGGGGGAGTGTAGAGGATCAGCCAAGTGCCCCTGCAGGAAGTCCCACCCCCTTCATGCTTGTATGCTGGAAGCCAGAGATCGTGTCATGCTTGACACCAGTGACTATGACTATTCTGCGGAGAGTCTTCGAGAAAAGGTATCCACTAAGAAAACCCTATCTGATGTATGAGATGACAATCTCTTGGAAGAGGACCCCGAAGGAGTATGAAGAATGAAAGAAAGAGAGGTTGGTGACATTACAAGACACGAGGGTGGTGCACTAAGAAGACTGGGTGAAGAAAAGAATGTATTGACCTTATAGAATCTGCTGACTAAGTAAAGAGACGAGTAAACTTTTATATGCGAAAATAAGAATTGCACGTGTAAATAGCACTGCAGAAAATGCAAGCCGTTCAATAACTTTACAGGCACAGTAACGCAAGTAGATTAAGTGATCATAGAAGCTAGCTATATGTAGTGAATAGACTGCGGACAAAGCCGCCATTATATAGAAGCTGGACATCAGTGTCACAACTTTAGTAAGCTCAAATCCATGAATAATGGCTGAAGGGTGTGTCACAGCAAAAGCAGCTGGGACCGTGAAAGAACCAAGAAGGGCTGTCTGGCCTGGTGTCAAAGGCTGGAGCAGCCAAGAAGTGGTTATCTATCCTTGAAGGACAGTGAATGTGAGAAGCTGAGTCATCCCTTGTTAAGGTGCAAAGAAAGAACACCATGAGTGCCAAGTTGTATTCATTTAATATAATTAAATGCTAGAAAATGAGCCGAATTGCAGTCTCCTGTCACGTGAGCTATGGATGGAAATAGAAGTTGGGCATGCGGCTCTAGAACTAAGATAGCATGTGCTCATACTCCCTTGTATTCCCAGAGATGAGAATACACTACAAGGCCAAGTTCAAAGACAGTCTGTGTAGCAGAAGGCATGGCTGATGAGAGATGATGGGCTAATTGGGTTGGGAGGTAACCTCATGTCCACCGCCTGGCACCTGGGTTAAAGCTTACGTGCTGCTAGTGAGCCTAATGTTCCAACCGAGCGTGCCAACCAACTGTAGAGGGCCATATAACAAAGGTCTTTATAGTTTGAGAGCCAATGATATACTGTGTATCTAATAAATGTCGAAGATGACTTGCACTAGGGGTGGGCATAAATTGTCCACCCAACTGTAGAGACCCAATCACAAACCAACCCCTTAAAGAAAATATACTTAGATGTTCCCCTTAAGCTAACTACAACCCCCCCCGTAGGTTTTTCTTATTTGCATCATAGTATGATGACAAGTATGTTGAATTTTCATTATAAACGTATGTTTTTTATGAAATGCTCCGAGAGAATGCTGTGCAACGTCCATTGATGTCTGTTGTAACTCCCTGTTTTAGTCAATTGATATTAAAACCGTCAAATAGACTTTGCCATCTTCCTGAGTTGGTTTGATTATTTGGTTTAAGAGTTACTCTGCATCCCATCTGCTGCATGACATGCTACATGTTAAGGGCCCTAAGCTCAAGATGTATTTTTATTGGTTGCTAGACTGACTGAATGTACGAGTGTGAATGAGAGAGTATGCCTTTTGGAATGATGTTATGAAATTCTAAAACATTGGGCCTCATTCCGAGTATGGCGGTAGGGGGTTAACGGCACCGGTAAGGATGCCGGTGCCGATAACCCCCTACCGCCACATTCTGAGGTCCCTAAGCGGGTCCCACCTGGAACGGCTGGTCTGACCAGCCGTCCTTAGCGGGATCCGTTAAGGTACCATGGAGCTAATAACGGGCCCGCAATTTGCGGGCCCGTTATTAGCTCCTTCCCCATTCCCATTGAGCCCTATGAGGGCTCAAATGGGAATGGGGAATGGTTTTCTGAATGGGGACTTACCGGGTCCTCCATTCAAAGACACCGGACCCGGTTCTGTAGGCAGCCATGGTGCTAACAGCACCATGGCTGCCTCCAAACTCGGAATGACCCCCCTTGTATCTATATATGGTGGTCATATTTGATATAGTTATATGATCTTTGTCTTTTGACATATTTATTTTAAAAAACTGAACAAATAAATATTGTTGTAATTTAACATGGAATTGTCTTCACTGACATTTAAGTGGGCTCAATCCAATATGGCAGAAGAGATTTCATATTTGTGGTGATATGGGCATATAGGGCTGACGGGCTTGCTCTATTAGCTCTCTTGAAGACTGGGAAAATGATTACGAATGTCCAGGATGCCGGTATTTTGCCTGTCTTCAAGATGGTGTTAAACGTAACAATAAGCAAGGGATCCCAAACTTCAATCAGGTCTTGAAAAGGGTCCCAGGGAAGTGATGGTGGGCCTGACTACAAATGGCCATAGGTGTGAACTAACATTGATAGTACAGGGGGGATGGATGGGCATGAGGCAAGCTCAAAAGACCTGCAACAATGTTCAAGGGACACAAATTTATGTTGATTGCAGGGGCGGGGCCTTGAAGAGGGGAGCCTGGAAACACAGAGTCTGGGGAGGCCACATGAACAATGGTGAACGTGCGGAAAATTCCTTTGAATGGTACATGGTGTTTGACAACTTGAGTGGTCACACCCACCCCACCCCCTTGGGAGCACACGGTCATAATTGCGAAATGCCATTGATGCTGGAACGGTGGGTGGATGGGCATGAAACGAGCGCGAAGAGGCCGGAACAATGCTGAAGGGACACAAACATTTGTTGACTGCAAGGTCTGGGCTTTGAAGGGGGGAGCCTGGAGACACAGGGTCTGGGGAGGCCATGTGGACAATAGTGAACGTGCAGAAGATACCTTTGAAGTGTACATGGTGTTTGACAACTTGAGTGGTCACACCCACCCCGCCCCCTTGGGAGCGCACTGTCATAGGTGCGAAATGCCATTGATACTGGAAGGCGGATGGATGGGGACAAAGTGAGCGCAATAGTGCATCAACCGGGGCTGGTCTGGGCTACTGGGTACTGTGGAGATTTCCCTGTGTGCCACTATGTGCCTATTTTGTATTTTATTTTCACATTATATCATGGCGCTAGATCAAAATGTGTAATATGGGACCCCTTTGCATATTATTTTCAGTGCCTCCATTCGTTCACAGTCCATCCGGGCAACAACCATTCTAGCATGACACTCATAGACAATTGCGTGTGTTCTTGACTCACTGAAAATATCCTTATTTACTCAGTTGTATTTTATTTAATTGGGTGATGTTGATGGCCCAACAAACTATAAATAGTGTACTTGAGGTTGAAGTACAGTATGAGAAAATCTCCTGTATGCTCCGCTGTCACTGGGGAATTTGTCACGAATGGCTCGAACGACGCAGGCGGGTATTACTCGTCGAGTGCGTTATCCAAGCCTCCCATAAAGCCACCATGTAAACGAACGATAGGCCACCAGGCTGTACCTCCTGAGAAAGAGAAACATACATATTTTAATTGAATGAACCTGATAAGTGTAGCAGCCAACTTCAAAAAGTGCATCCAAAATTCGATATGATATGATATGATATGATATGGTATTTGTAACGCGCCTATACACAAGTGTTTCAAGGCGCGACGAGGCGGGGGGGGGGGAAACAAGGGAAAGACAGACAAACGATCCTACTAGGCCAGGTGTCATTCAGATCGCGCAAGTGCCGAGGTAAGGGGAAAAAGGAGAAAGTGCAAGGGGAGGAGGTGGGGGGGAAAGTGCAGTACAAGGTAAGTAGCGTAAAATAAATAATGAATAAAAAGGGCCAGCTGGTGGCAAGTGCAAGGTAAGTGCAGAGCAAGTGCTGGGAAGGGGGCTGTAGGGATACAGTGACAGTCCCACGGTGCAGGGGGAGCCAAGGGAGGCAGTGCAAGTGGAGAGTGGCTGGGCCCTGGACCGAGGTCGCTGAGAGTGGCCCAGATGCAGGTTAAGTGCAGAATTCAGTGGGGAGTTAAGCAGGTTTAGCAGGGGAGAGGGAGAGAGAAGGCAGAAGCGAAGAGGAAGGTTTTGAGGTGCTTCCGGAACCGGAGATGGTTCTCCTCAAGTTTCAGGGAGGCAGGAAGGCTGTTCCAGAGGGAGGCCCCTGCTGCGGAGAGAGATCTACCCCCAGCTCGTTGCTTCGAGAAGCGGCTGACCATGAGGAAGTTGGAGACGGATGAGCGAAGGGCTCGTGAAGGAAGATATTTAGGAAGAGAGAGTTGAAGGTATTTAGGCCCCAGGCCCCAGAAGGCCTTGTGGACAATGCAGAGGGTTTTGAACTTAATCCTCGCAGCCACTGGGAGCCAGTGAAGAGATTTCAGTCCAGGAGAGATACGGTCCCTGGGCTTGAGGCCAAGGACAAGTCTCGCAGTTCTGTTCTGGATAAGTTGCTGGCATAGTTGCCCTTAAAAAAATGAAGGCGGGAACTCTTACAGCACAAGACCCCAGTTTATGCTAAAAGAAATAATTGTTACACACCGCAGAGGTTTGATCTACCATCTGCCTTGCTTGTATCCTAGTGATATAGGTGGAGATCTGTTGCTTTTGGCAGAATATACTGATGCACGGCATTAGTGCTCTGGTGGGTGTTCTGGAATGGTCAGTACAAGGGGGTCAGATGAGTATCAGCATGAAAGCAACTGGGAGGTTGGGGCTGGTGGGACGCTGGACTGGAAGGGTTGGGGTTGAGAGGGCACAAGCAGTTTAATGGAGATGAACGTACACTTGGGATATGGCTTGACACTGTCTCACGCTCTCCGCAGAGCACATTCTTTCGGTAATGATACTACAGAATTGTAACAACGGCATGGCAGGACCTTCATAAGAACAGTGCTCGTGCGGAGCTCACAGGGGGAGGCGATGGTATGTGTGGGCTTGCTGTGCGAGGCACTGGGAAAGATAGAGCTGCATTTCTACAGAGAGATGGATCACAATTCTGAGAAAATAGGAGAAAAACATGAAATTCAAATGGTCTAGGAAGTAAAAATGACATCACCGCTAGAGTATCCTTACTCGTTACTTGTATTGCACGCGGAACTGTTCTGCGAAGTTTGTGCATAAGCACCATCATAATCCTCAACACGGACCTTGTGAGGCAGGCTGCCCTGAAGTCATGTACCACTGTAACGCAAAGTGGTGGTGTGTCTTCTTCGGCTATGTAGGCCGAGCACCAGAGTTTTCTCGGCTGCAGCAGTTCTCCACCTCAATTGACATGACCTTGCAACGGTTGCAGGTACACCACGATGAAACTTCTCCCATGCGACTCGGCTGTGGCTCATGCTAGGGTGATTGATCTTGCAAACAATTGTCTGATTCCCCATCATTTCGCCAGCCTTCTCGTTCCATTAGTTCCTCCTCTGAATACTCAGGCTCGTACTGATAGTGCTGTATTGTTGACATTGTACGACAAAGATTTAACCAAAACGCAAGTAACAAGTGAAATCAGTTCTGCTACTGTAAGTAACGGGTCGCAGGGGCTTCGTACTAGTAAGATAGCTCAACCAAGCAGAAACGAGCCACGGGGGATCTAAACTAAATACAGTGAAACTGTTGACTAAGAAACTAGAGTGTCGCCTGATCAGAAAGGGTCTGTTTATACTTCTTGAGGAAAGTGGCGTCCTGCCATTTCCATGGAGACACGTCAATAACTTGCGGACAGAGAACGTTGAAACGAGACTTGCATTGGCATTGAGGAATGGGCCAAAAGTGTCTTGTGATGTCAGCTTCAGGGGCGGGTGTTTTTATTTATTGCCGCGAGCACACCTGAACTTAGGGCGATCAATCCACGGAAAAGATTAGCACAAGATAGCCACACCCAACACGTTGTTTTTGCATGTGTAAAAGTGAGGAAAACTAATGTAAGATGTACCGGAAACATTTTTACGATCGATCACTGTATGCTTAGAGTGACTTGCCCAAAGTATCGGGACAATAACATTTTTGAGCGTACTATTCCTTTAAACCAACTATGTGGTTGCAGGTTAATAGGCACTGTATAATCTTTTGGGGGGAAATACCTTGGATCTTTGCCAAGATTACGTTCAATGAGGATAAGATAGCGTACGGATTTTACTCACCATGAAAAATCATCAGGAAGGGAGCATGGTTTGGTGCTATCATGTCCGATGATTCTGGGTTTTGTCAATTTTTGCCCATTTAAGTGTTCTTTTACTAGAGATGTTAATTGCAACACCCTCTAAATGTGCTATCAAGCTGGGGAGTAATCGACTGGATTGCCATTTGATAAGAAGAAACACGGGGTAGTGATCGCTGTAGGGGTCTTTTACTATCCTAAATTCCTAAATAATGTCCACTTAAATGTTTACTTCTCAATGTATACCCCATCCATCCCTCCTCTGAATTGTTTCTCACGGGTCAAGCTTCCACCACCCCGCTGGAGAGTGGGGGATTTAAGGACGCTGCTGCAGCACTTATCACCGCTGTTGTTGTGCTTTAGGACCGAACGGTTGTTACAACTGGAGATTTAACCACCAACCAGTGAACCTAACTCTAACTGTCTTCACAAGGCCTTCTGGGGCCTGGGGCCTCAATACCTTCGGCTCTCTCTTCCTAAATACCTTCCTTCTCAAGCTCTTCACTCATCTGCCTCAAACTCCCTCAGGGTCAGTCGCTTCTCCAAGCAACGAGTTGGTGGTAGATCTCTTTCTTCGGCAGGGGCCTCCCTCTGGAACAGCCTTCCTGCCTCACTGAAACTTGAGGAGAACCATCTTAGGTTCCGGAAGCGCCTCAAAACCTTTCTCTTTGCTTCTGCTTTTTCTCCTCCTCTCCCTTGCTGACTTCCTGGCTGACACTGACTTTTCACTGGTTGCCTGGCCGCCCTCTGATCTCGGGCGCAGGTCCCCTCCCCCACCAGTCGCACTCCTGCACTGCCCTCCTGGCAACCCCGCACTTGGGGACTGTTTCCTTTATACCTAGAGTCCCACTACCATTACTTGACACCTGTTGTCTGCACTTACCCTTGCACTTGCCACCTGCTGGCCGTACTTTACCTATTGTTATTTATTTTCTTATCCCATGTACTGCACTGTCCTCTCCCCCTTCCCACCACGCACTTCTCTCCGCTCCCCTTCCCATGCACTTGCGTGATCTGAATGACACCTGGCCTAGTAGGATTGTTGTCGGTCTTCCCTCTGTTCCCCTCCCTTGCCTCGTTGCGCCTTGTAACACCTGTGTATAGGCGCGTTATAAATGCCATATCATATCATATCATAACTGCACTCACGCTGGACTTCGCACCTGGTGGAGTATTTACGTCCTCACTGGTGACTTCCTGGTTTCCTTAAAGGGCAGGCAGCATATTTCTCACTCGGTAATTCAAAAGGGTTGCACTGGTCCAATGCTGCCCTATGTCGCTCCGCTCTGCTCCAGCAGCTGTGGAAACACCCACAATCCTTTACTCCAGCAAGATAAAAGAAAAGAGTATGTGGTCCACTGTGCCTCCAACTGCACTCACGCCGCACTTCACTTCTTAGTTAGATAGCTGGTCTACTATTTGTCTCTCTGTCTCAGAGATCAATAGACAGGCAGACATGCATACAGAGATGCATACAGAGATAGATGGATACAAAGAAAGATGCAGGGAGAGAGATACAGAGATGGATATATGGAGCCATGGATACAGAGATAAATGGATACAGAGGTGGACAAAGAGAGGTGGTTACAGAGGTGGAAGCAGGGCGAGATGGATACAGACAGAGATGGATACAGGGAGAGCTGGATATAAAGTGAGAAGGATACAGGAAGAGATGGATACAGAAATAAATGGATACAGAGAGAGATGAATGCAGGGAGAGCTGCATAAAAAGTGAGATGGATGCAGGGAGGGATGGATACAGAATTAAATGGATACAAAGATGGATACAGAGAGAGATCGATATAGAGAGAGATGCAGACATAGATGAATACAAAAGGAGATGGATACAGAGAGATATGGATACAGAGCGAGATGGATACAAGTAGAGGTGGATACAGAGAAAGATGGATGCAGGGATGGATGGATACAGAGATAGATGGTTTCAGAGATAGACAGAGAGAGAAGTGGAGAGAGAGGCTAATTCAAATATGGTTACCGAGAGAGCTGGATACAGAAAGAAGTAGGCACAGGGAAAATGGATATATTGAGAAATGGATACAGAGGTGAATACAGAGGGATATGGACAAAGAGGGAAATGGATACAGAGAGGGGGAGGGGGTATGTATGATACAGAGCCAGGCAGAAACAGAGATGGATATAGAGCTAGGCAGATAAATAGATGGATACAAATAAAGATGGATACAGAAGATTATGGACACTGAGATGCAGGGATGGATACAGAAAGAAATGGATATCGAGAGAGATCAATACAGAGGTGAATACGGGTGAGAAAAATAAAATTTAGATTAATCCAAAAGAGGAATACAGAGAGAAATGGCTATGGGAGGGATGGAGACAGATATAGATGGATAAAGAGATGAATACAGAGAGACGGATACTTAGAGAGGAGGATACAGACGTTGATACAGCGAGAGATGACTGCAGTGGGATAGAGATGGATATAGAGGTAGATATGGAGCTAGGTGGATACAGAGATGGATACAGAGAAAGATGGATACAGAGGGATATGTATACCGAGATGGATGGATGCATGGGTGGATGCAGAGAGGGATGGCTATCAAGAGAAATTAATGCAAAGATTGATACAGAGGAAGATGGATATAGGGGAAGATCGATACAGAGGGAGGTGGATACCGAGGTGGATACTGAGGTGGCTACAGAGAGAGATGGATACAGGGATGAATGGACACAGATATGGATGGATGCATAAAGAAATATGGATACAAAGATGGATATGGAGAGAGATGGATACAGATATAGATGCAGAGATGGATACAGCAAGAGATGGATACAGAGGTGGATACAAAGGTGGATACACAGATGGATAGAAAGAGATATGGATATAGAGCAAAATGGATCCAGGAAGGGATGATTACAGAGAGAGAGGGATACAAAGCTAGGTACATATAGGGAAGGATATTCAGAGAGATGGATAAAGGGAAGGGGGAAACAACGATGCATAAAGAGATGGATACAGAGATGGAAACAGAGAAAGATGGATACAGAGGGATATGGATACTGAGATGGATGGATACATGGATGGATGCAAAGAGAGATGGATATCGAAAGAGATTAATGCAAAGATGGATACAGGGGAAGATGGATACAGAGGGAGATGGCTACAGAGGTGGATCTTGATGTGCTCACCCTCACGGAGATCTGGTTCAGGGAGAGCCCTGTCACAAGCTCTGTCATACTCCTCCCTGACAAAATCGTCTTCCTGCCTCGGTCTAAGAAGACAGGTGGGGGAGTGGAGCTTATCTTCCCAGAATGGATACCTGTATCCATCATCCCTACTCAGGCCTACTCCTCGTTCGGGTGTCTAGTTTGCAGACTCTCACTCTCCCCTAAATCTTCTCTCACTATGGCCACCTTCTATTGGCCCCCAGGACAGTCCACTCTCTTCCTCTCAGAATGATCCGACCTGGCTTCCTCTCTACTATCCTCCTCCTCTCAACTCCTCCTGATGGGTGATCTCAACATCCATCTGAACTCTCCTTTCCCCAACCTATGCAACTCTCTCTCCCTATCTAACCTATCCTCTGGCTCCACGCACACCACAGGCCACACCTTGGATGTTCTCATCTCGACTGACATCCCTCTCTCTACCTCTCTCTCTTGGACTGACCACTCTCTTCTCTCAACATACCTGACACACTCCTCCCCTCTTGCAGCAACACACCCGGCACTACCAATCGGTTCAAGGTCACCAGACCCATGAAAAAAGTGACAGTGGCTGTCTTTGTCTCCACCTACTCTACTCCTCCCATTCCTATGGCTGACGCCCGCCCTGCCGCAGCCCTCGCTAACCTCATCCTCTCTATCTCCAACACTCTTGACACTCTTGCCCCTGCTATGAGGGTCTGAATGAAGCCTTCCAAAAAGTGCAACTCTTGGTACAACTCTGATCTGGCTTCTCTTAAACGCAAATGTAGAGCAGCTGAGGGGAAATGGAACTCATTGTGCGGACCATCTGACAAACTGGCCTGCAGCCTTCTTCAACATCGACTCTGCATCCTCTCCAAGAAAAGAGTCTATACTCAAGTCCACATCTCTGCGGCATCAGACAACACAGCCAAGCTTTTCAAAGTATGCAAGGAACTGGCCAATCCTGCAGCAGCCTCTTCTTCTGTCACACCCACCCAGGACCTTTGCTCAGCCCTGGCTGCACACTTCATCACAAAAACCCAAGACATCCTGTCCTCCCTCTCTTCCAACCCACAGCAAACACTAACACCAGAACCTCCCTTGCCCCCCCCATCTAACCCTCTCCGCTCTCTCACCCATCACACCTGATGAGGTCACCAGACAAGTCCGGTCTATGAAGGCCTCATCCAAACAGGTGGACCCCTGCCCCTCTAAAACCATTAGGGGCAATATTGACACCCTCACCCCAGCCTTGGCTGATCTCTGCAATCTCTCTGTTTCCACTGGAGTTTTCCCAACTGCCCTTAAGCACTCCCTTGTGCTTGTGAACCTAAACCCCACTGCCGACCCCTCCATTCCGGCAAACTACCACCCTATTTCCATCACTCCCTTCCTTGGCAATTCCTGAGAAGTTGGCTATCACTCAGCTGACCCTCCACACTGGATCTATTGACTGCTTCCATGACCATCAGTCTCGCTTTAGAGCATCCAGAGGCACGGAAACTGATCTTCTTAACACCTGTGAAGGCCTGCTCTCAAATCTTGACACTAACACTCCCTCTGTCCTCATTCTCCTTGACCTCTTCTCTGCCTTTGGCACAGTTAACCAGAACATCCTGATCGCACGTCTCTGTGACACCCTGGAAATTACAGGTCAATCTCATTTCTCTCCGACTGCCCATCCCAGGTGGAACTCGAAGCCTTTCTCTCGACTATTGCTCTCTCAACATGTGGTGTTTCCAAGGGATCTAACCTCTCCCCTTGGTTTTTCAACGTCTATATGGCTGCCTTGGCACGTGTGATTGCCACTTTCACCTCTAACTTCCAGTATTACGCGGATGACACGCAACTATCCTTCAGGCTACCTTCAACCGCCTCCTCCTCCACTCTCATATCTGACTGTCTGCTATTCAGTCATGGAGTGCTGCAAACGACCTCTGCCTCAACGCCAGTAAGACTGATTGGGAGCCCTGTTTCCACTTTCCCACTTCCTCTCTGTCCGGCCTCCCTTGGCACTGCGCCCGCACCCACCTGCAAGGCAAAAAACCTTGGGGTCATCTTCGACTCCACTCTCTCCTTCTCTTCTCACATTTCTGACATTTCTAAAAAGTCAGCTACACCTCCTCAGAGGAACTCTACCTTTTCTCGCCTTTCCCCAGCGGCTCACTGTCTCCAGAGCCTTGGTTCTCTCTAGGTTGGACTATTGCAATAGCCTCTTCCTCAACCTCCCTGCTTCTGCCCTGCGCCCTCTGCAACTCATCCAGAACTGAACCGCAAAACTTATCCTTGGCCTCAAGCCCAGGGACTGCATCTCTCTGGTGCTGAAATCTCTGCACTGGCTCCCCGTGGCTGCTAAGATCAAGTTCAAGACCCTCTGCATTGTCCACAAGGCTTTCTGGGGCCTGTGACCTACCTACCTGCAATGCTGCCTACCTAAATACTCTACGTCATGAACCCTCCCGTCATCTACCTCCAACCTTCTGCGAGTGAGTTGGTGCTCCAAGCAGAGATTTGGAGGGAGATCCTTATCCTCAGCAGGTGCCTCCCTCTGGAATAGCCACCCTGCCCCCCTCTGGCTTGGGCCTGACCTTCTCAAGTTCTGGAAACTCCTCAAGACCACCCTCTTCTCCTCTTCCTTCGCTCTTCCTCTACCGTGCTAACCTAGCCCTCTGCTCTCTCCATCTCTCTCTCCTCTTCCTTTCAGCTTGCTGACTGGCCGCCTGGTGTACCTCAGAGTCTCACTGGTCCCGGGCACCCCGCCAGTCCTCTCTCGCACTTGCCTCAGGACCCTACTCCCACCCACTTTCACTGCACTTAGAATAACCTACCCCTGTCTCCTCTTACTGGGTGCACTTGGACCTCCCCGTCCCTGTGACCTTTTATGCATTTGCACGACCCTAATGCAACGTGCCGGATGATCGTCAGTCTGTCCTCCCTTGTCTTCTCCCCTTAATTGCACTGGTTAAACTGCAGCATCGCTGTCAGGCCTATTTGCTGTGTCTTAACTGTTAAATGTATTTTACGCAGTTACTCAGCCTGTGCAGACTATTATCGTCTCCGAAATTCAAGGACTCTGAGCGACTGCTGTTTTTCCCCTTGTTCCCACCCTCCTTGAGCGCTTTGAAACACGTTCATGTGTATAAGCGCTATATAAATAAACAATACAATACAATACAAAGAAAGATTAACACAGGGAGGAATGGATACAGAGATAGATGGATCCATAAAGAGAGATAGATACAAAGATGGATTTGGAGAGAGATGGATACAGAAATAGATGCAGGGATGGATACAGCAAGAGATGGATACAGAGGTGGATACAGGTATGGATAGAGAGAGATATGGATATAGAGCAAAATGGATCCAGGGAGGGATGATTACAGAGAGAGATGGATACAAAGCTAGGTGGATACAGGGATGGATATTGAGAGAGATGGATACAGGGAAGGGGAAAACAACGGTGCAAAAAGAGATAGATGGATACAGAGATAAAGATGGATACTAAGATGGATATGCAGATAAATTGATATAGAGGTGGCTACAGTGCTAGGTGAACACATAGATGGTTACAAAGAGAGAAAAATAAAGAGGAGGATACAGAGATGTATACGGAGCTAGATGGATACAGAGAGAGATGGAGAGGGATATAGAGAGAGATGAATATAAAGAGAGATGGATATAGAGAGGGGAATACAGAGGGAGTTGGATACAGAGAAATATGGATATTGGGGTGGATACAGAGAGATGTATACAGAGTTTGATACATGGAGGGAGATGGATGTGGAGGGATATGAATATGGAGAGAGATGTATACAGAGACAGATGGATACAGAGATGAGTGGATGCGGAGAGGGATACAGAGAGAGATGGATACACAGATGAATACATTGAGAGATGAATACAGAGGTGGATACAGAGAGAGAGAGAGATGGAAAAAGAGAAGTGGTTATGGGGTGGATACAGCAATGGATGGAGAGAGAGATGCAGAGCTAGACGAATACAGAGATGGATACAAATAAGATGGATACGGGGTTATGGACACTGAGATGGAGGGTTAGATCAGTGGATGGATGCAGAGAATGATGGGTTCATAGAGAGATTAATACAGAAGTGAATACAGAGAAGATAGATACATAAAGAGAGATGAATACAGAAAAGGAATACAGAGAGAGGTGGATACAGGAGGGATGGAGACAAGATGGATGGAGAGGGAGACATATACAAAGAGAGATGGATACAGAGAAAGATGGATACAGCGAGAGATGGATGCAGAGGTGGATATAGAGGTGGACATAGACTGAGGTGGATACAGGTAGGGACGGGTACACAGATAGATAGATACAGAGACTGATACGGGGAGTGGGCTAATACATAAACAGATACAGAGATAAGTACATGCAATAAGAGAGATGGATACAGGGATTGATAGAGAGAGATATGGATACAGAGAGAAATGAAAACAGGGATTGATGATTACAGAGAGAGATGGTTATATAGAGGGATGGCTACAGAGAGAGATGGATACTCATGTGGATACAAAGTTAAGTGGATACAGTGATGGATATTGAGAGAGATGGATACAGAAAATGATACAGGGATGGGTAGATACAAATATGTGTAAAGAGATAGATGGATATTGAGAGCAAGATGGATACAAAGATGGACAGACAGAGAAATTGATATAGAGGTAGATACAAAGAGAGATGGATAAAGAGGCATATGGATACGGAGATGGGTCCAGAGAGAGTTGATAAAAAGAGAACGATGGATATAGAGAGAGATAGCAAAAAAGGTGGATACATAGATGGATACAGAGAGAGATAAATATATATAGAGGGATAGATGGATATAGAGAGATAGATGGATATATAGAGATATGGATATAGAGATGGATACAGAGACGGGTTGATGCAAAGGATGATACAGCGATAGACCCCTGATCCCATCCCCTGGCCGACCACACCTCACCCCTAATTACTGATACTGTTGTTTTACTGTAATGCAAAACAGCCTTTCTGTAACTTGGCCCCATTACCTGTATTCTTATTACCCACCGTTGCAAAGCACTGCACTGCTTCTTGAAGGTAGGTCCATGCTCAATAAATAAATAAATACCAGAATCCAGTTCCTTCATCCAACCATGGTCCTGAAGAAGATGGCCTAAACTGTACTGCCATCGAAACCAGTCGACCACACAGACCACGAGGGCTCTCGTGATCCTGTAGATGTCCTGAAAAACGATACACAGACACCACACAGATTTCATTTCGTTTATACTCACGCAGAGTGAGCTTTTAACATGATGGACTATAATGCCCATTTATTACTAATTGATTTTTTGGGCCACACTGATCGTACCTGGTGATTGCAATACCCAAGTGTGGATTAAAAATCACAATCCTCCAGGTTACGATAGCTGATGCAGCACCAAATCGAGCTGTTTTCTGACAGAATCTAATATCCAGTTCTGCCAGGACATTAACAGCCGATCAGCTGTGGTCTTGCCTAGCGGTAAAATGTTCTTTGAAATGCATCGAATGCCACAATTGTTAGCGTTGAGGGAAAGACCTTCTTAAGCCATCCCTATTAGATAGGCGTTCCACCACACGCTACCTAGGGCCAGGCCCTCCTGTCAGGGATAGGGTGTTCTTCCCTTAGGGACAGCTAGTACCCTGCTTTACCATCAACTGAGTGTTTATGTATGAGTGATATGCGCACTGTAATAAACTGTTCTCACGAAGAACCGTTGTTCTTGTGTTCAGACTGCGTATCATCCATCAGGATCCATGCTTATCTGTACTCTTGGCGATTCACTTTTTGAGTTCTGTATTGCCCATACTAGGCCATATTGGCTGATAAACGCACATCACTCCTGGGCAGTGAAAAGTAATCTGCACCACTGCAATCTGTAACAGCGCTGCGATGCCCCCGGGCCGTTGTGCGCTTTATAAATTCATATAAATAAATAAAATAAAGGAGCACCAGAGTTCATAGACTGGACCTCCCCAGCTAACAAGCTCTGAGCTGTACCTACTATTCCCCAAAGTTACTCCCCTGCCCATTGCACCTTTAAACATCCTGGAGGTGCTATTAAGGGCTATACAAGATGCCTATATATGGATCCTCTGCACCCCATGAGCATGTTCTCTACTTTCTCTACTAAATCTGCATCATACTATGCACAAATATTATACCTTGTGTGATGAATGCAAGGATATCATCACTCGTATCCCTGGGGTAGCCTCCCTCCAGGTGGCCAGAGGACAGCAGCTACTACCTGATCCTAACCCTGGGGGTGGCTATATGAGGGAGGACCTCCAGGGAGGGGTGACTCTCAGGAAGACTTGATGACATCCTTGGAGGCAACCACATGCTCTCCTTTCCCTTTCAGGGATGTCTCCTCAGACCCTTGTGCCTTAATGGCATACTTTCGAACGTATCCCTAACCTCTATATGAAGCTAGAGTGTTTAAACCCCAAATGCCCATTAGATAAGCCATAATGCTGACGGGGATGAGGAAGAGGTCGAGAGTAATGAAGATCCCTCCCCGGGAAGCTCAGTATCCACTTCCCCCAAGTCATTCAGAAATCGATTGTAAAACTACTGACACGAAGAAGAGTGACCGAGTAATGATGATTACCAGGACCGAGCAGAAAGCGCTGCAGTCCAGTTGCTAGTAAATGGGTAAGCAGACTGGGGAGTTTAAATATGGGCTGGTCGCAGCTGACAGCTGGGAGGAGAGGAAAGCTGCAGATGCCACATCACCTCGCGTCCCGTAAACTGGCTGAGCACCACGTTGAAGGCAGGAATACCGTGGCAGAGGTCGGAAAGGCATACCCGACGAAGGAATGGAGAAGCGAAAGCCATGGAGACCTCGCATCACAAAAACTGACACCACGGGACTGCAGCGCTGGAGGATGCCCATGCAAGAGCAGTGCGGCAAGACGCAGAGGAACGAAGAGGTACAACAGACATCCGGTAAGCCCTAGGAAGAAAGTAGGGTTACCGGGTTGTCTGTGAATAAAGTTTGCTGCGTAGCAACAACTTAAATAGCCAGTGAACCTAAAAGAGACGGATGGGTTACCGAGTTGTTGAATAAAGGGAAACGCTTCATAAGAACGCTATGAACAGAAAGTAGTCAGAGAATTTGGTATGCAAGTTGTTAATGGATTAATAAACGCTTATTGGGGGGGAGGAAAGAATAACCCATATGATAAAAACCTGGCAAACATCTATACTAAATGAAGGTTGTGACAAAGTCCTGGAAAGTAGATACACCAGGTGAAGTTAAGTATTTGAATAATGCACTGTTTATGTAATAAAGTCCTGGCACAAAAATGCACCAGGTGAAGATAAAGATGTCAAATGTTAAATGTTAAAGGTATTTGTAGAGCGCACCGTCACCAACGGAGTTGGTCCCCAGGCGGATCTGTAAACGAGAAGGCGGGGTGGGTTAGTAAGGTGAAGAGGGAGTAGGATAGTGAGAGAAGTGGTGTCCTGTTGGCGGCTTCAGTTCGGTATACACTGTGCGATGAGCTTTGGTGCGAGTATCGGATTAATGTCAGGCCTCATGTGCTGTTGGTGCGGCTTATGTGTTGTTTGTTTGTTGTTGCTGTGTGGTGAAGTGCATGTGGCTTGCTGTGGGGGAGGTGGTTGTGTAGGTTTTTATATGAGTTAGGAATGCAGAATTGTTTTGCTTTTTTGCTTAGTGGGTTATATGTCTCGCTGCTGACCTTTGCAGTTTGGCTAAATGCCTAGGGTTAAGAATCATGTGTGGTGAGGCAGAGGCCCAGGTCTCACAATACACTACGTGTCACCATACAATAGACAAAGATTGAGGCTATACCTAGAATTGAGAGTCCCCTACAGTGGGCAAAGGCGCCAGTTTCACAGTAAGTGGGTTTCTGCATATGATAGACAGAGGTGGAGGCTAGACCTGGATTCGAGGATTCTGTAGAGTGGGGGGAGAGGCCCAGGTTTCATAATACATTACACCATACAATAGACATCGATGGGTGATATACCTGAATTGAGTGTCCTGTGTAGCGGGGGAAAGGCCTAGGTTCCGCAGTAAGTGGGTTAAACATGTAATAGACAGAGATGGAGGCTACACCTAGATTTGAGAGTCCTGCAGAGTGGATGTTACGCAGGCTAATGTTCAAAATTCCGTCTAAGTGTGGCACTTGCAAACATTCACAAACCTATCTAGATGCAGCGCAGGCTAATGTTCACATTAGTATGACGTTAGACATTAGAGGTTGATGTTCACAATTGTATCTAAATGTGGCACATGCTAATATTCACAGTTCTAAGTGTGGCACTTGCTAACATTCACAGTCCTATCTAGATGCAACGCAGGCTAATGATGTGTGCAATAAAGTGTTTGTATAATAAAGCCCTGGACAAAGAACATACATGGTGAAGTTGAATATCTGTACTATAAAGTGTTAAAGTAATAGAGTTCTGGCATAAGAATAGGCCAGACAAAGTCAAGGTTGGGTGCAGCAAATTGCTTATACAATAAAGTCCTGGCAGGAGAGTATACCTGGTGAAGTCAAGTATTTGTTGAACAAAGTATTTAAATAACAAACTCCTGGCAGGAGAGCCATGTGATGTTAAGTGTTTGTACAACAATGTGTTTGTAAACTAAAGGTCCTGGCAGGAGAGTTTACCAGGTGAAGGTTAATGTTTAAGTAATGATGTCCTGGTAGGAAGGTTTACCAGGAAAAGGTGGAACAAGTGTGCAACGTGACCTGGCAGAAGTATGCACAGGTGAATACTGATATTGTAAAAACCTGCAAGGAAAGGTCCTTGGATTAATGAACTGTTGGGAAACTATAAAGAGGAGAGGGAAGACATTAGCAGAAGACATATCAATAACAGAACTGTAAAGTATTAAAGGAAGAGAAAGCTTGGGGAAAGGAACCAACACCCCCCAAGCGTTGAAAGTTAATTTAAGGAGCCTAGGGAAGAAAGAAATCCCTGGGGAAAGAAGAGTATTGTTCATGTGAAAAGCTTTTCAGTTGAATTGTAACTTTTGTGTTTAACTGTAAAATGTGATCACTTGTAAAGTCAAGATGCAAACCCCTTTACTTCTGTAGAGTTTATTTAGAGTGTAAGGGCCAGAAAAGGATTACGAACACAGGATAAATCTTTTTTTGGACATCATGACACTGGGAAGACCCCGTTGTTTGCTTTGAGGTAGGGGAATTCCTCCTAGAATAGGGATAGTGAGGCATGTTCTAACCCCAATTATTTTAATAAGAGTTTATAACCAAAAATATGTCTCCTCTGTGTCCGCGTCTCATTCCTAGCTCCTCACACTTGGTACCGAAAGATCAGGTATAGCATAGACTCTGCCTAGGTCAGTGGTGGGCAACCTCTGGCCCTCCAGATGTTTTGACCTACAACTCCAATCAACCCTAGCCTGCATAGTCAACGGAGAGGGATTGTGGCAGTTGTAGGACAAAACATTTGGAGGGCCACTGGTTTCCCACCACTGGTCTCGGTTATCCCATTCTGTCCCCAGGCATTGTAGACCTCAACTCGGGAGCAGAGCATCACCAATATGTAAAATAGTGTGACTCCCCACATCAAATGTAACAGCACGCCATGCCCCTCATACATGAAACACAAGTAACCTCACGGCGGCAGACAAGTTTCTGCATCTTTAGGCTTCTTCAGGAGTCAATTGAATCCCTAGATCTTCCTCTCTGGGGCAGAGCTGAGCACAAAAAAAAGGTAATGAAGCCCAGTGCAGAGATCATATCCCCAGTAACGGATAAAGCAAAGCTACACGCTACTGAATCCCTAAATGTAATGGACTACCCAGAAGTGTTCTGTTGTGCTCGCTGCGCCTAGGTCAGGGGACTGCAACTTTAGTCTTTCTAAATGCTTTGAAATACAGCTCCCACCATTCCAGTGCCAGCATAGTCAATAGTGAGGGATGATGGGAATCATAGTCCAAAACATCTGGAGAGCCACATGTTGCAAAACTGTGCAAATGACCTAGTCAGCATAATGGAGTTGTAGTCCGAATATCTGGAGAGCAGCAGGTTGCAGACACTATTAGACCTAGCCAGCATGCTCAATGGCAATGGATGATGGGAGTCATAGTCCAAAACATCTGGAGAACACCAGGTTGCAGAACCCTGGATCAGACCTAGCCAGCATAGTTTATGGGGAGGAATGATGGGAGTCATAGTACAACATATCTGGAGAGTCGCAGGTTGCAGAAGCCTGCATAAGAACTAGCCAGCATGCTCAATGGCAAGGGATGATGGGAGTCATAGCCCAAAACATCTGGAGAGCGCCAGGTTGCAGAACCCTGGATCAGAACTAGCCAGCATAGTGTATGGGGAAGCATGATGGGAGTCATAGTCCAAAACATCTGGAGAGTCGCAGGTTGCAGATGCCTGCATAAGAACTAGCCAGCATGCTCAATGACGAGGGACTGGCCAATCCTGCTGCAGTCTCCACCTCTCCTGCCCCTTCGCAGTCCCTCTGCATGGCGCTGGCTTCTCATTTCATCTCTAAAACTCAGGACATCCTGTACTCTCTCTCTTCCTCTCCCCCCTCTACTCCCTGCTCTTCCTCTGGTCTTTTTTAGGCCACATCTCCTCCCTCCTTCTCTGCCTTTCCCCTGTTCTCCCCAGACGAGGTTTCTAGACAAGTCTCATCTATGAAAGTCTCATCAAAATAGGTTCATCCCTGTTCCTCCAAAACCATCAAGGAACACATTGACTCCCTGGCTCCTGCTCTGGTCGACTTCTGCAACCACTCCTTTGCCACTGGAGTCTTCCCATCCCCTCTGAAGCACTCCCTTGTGCACCCTCTTCTCAAGAAACCCTCTGCCAACCTGTCCTGCCCACCTAACTGTCGCCCAATCTCCATCACTCCCTTCCTGAGCAAACTCCTGGAAAACTGGCCATCTCCCAGCTTAATCTTCACACTGAATCTGTTGGCTGTCTCCATGACCATCAGTCTGGCTTCAGAGCTGCCAGAAGCACAGAAACTGATTTCCTGAACATCCGTGAAGACCTGCTCTCCAACCAAGATTCCAACACCCCCTGTGTCCTCATCTTACTTGATCTCCTCTCTGCCTTTGACATGGTCAACCATGCCATCCTGCTCAACCGTCTTTGTGATAACCTGGGTATCACCGGTCAGGCCCTGGCGTGGCTGACTTCTGTGCTCTCTGACCGACCCTCCCAGGTCCAACTTGGGTCCTTCCTCTCCTCTATCTCTATCTCTACCTGTAGTGTCCCCCAGGGGTCTAACCTCTCTCCCTGGCTGTTCAAACAATACCTGGCACTTCTGGCCCAGCGCATTGCCACTCTCTGCCCCAATTTATCGTGCTATGCAGGTGATACTCAGCTAATTTTCAGACTACCTTCAGCCACCTCTCCTCCTTCTCTCATCACTGACTGTCTGTCTGATATCCAGGAGTGGTGTGCCGCCAATGACCTCTGCCTTAATGCCAGTAAGACTGAGATTCTCCTAATCGGCACATCCAATCCATCTTTTCCTGTCTGTCTCTGGCCAGCCTCTCTTGGCCCTCTTCCAGCTACCACCTGAGAGGCTAAAAACCTCAGGGTCATCTTCGACTCCACACTCTCCTTCTCTCCTCACATCTCTGACGTCTCTAATTAGTCACACTACCAGCTGCACCTCCTCAGAGGTATTCTTCCTATCCTCTCCTTACCCCAGAGGCTCACTGTCTCCAGAGCTCTAGTTCCCACCAGGCTTGACTATTGCAACAGCCACTTTCTAAATCTACCTGCTTCTACTCTCCGCCCTCTGCAATTCATCCAGAAGAGGACTGCGAGACTTGTCCTTGGCCTCAAGCCCAGGGATCGTATCGCTCCAGGACTGAAATCTCTGCACTTGCTCCCAGTGACTGCGAGGATTAAGTTCAAAACCCTCTACATTGTCCACAAGGCCTTCTCGGGCCTGGGGCCTCAATACCTTCAACACTCTCTTCCTTCTCAAGCTCTTCGCTCATCCGCCTCCAATACCCTCAGGGTCAGTCGCTTCTCCAAGCAACGAGTTGGTGGTAGATCTCTTTCTTCTGCTGGGGCCTCCCTCTGGAACAGCCTCCCTGAAACTTGAGGAGACCATCTCCGGTTCCGGAAGCACCTCAAAACCTTTCTCTTTGCTTCTGCTTTCTCTCACCCTCTCCCCCTCTTCCTTGCTGAACTCCTGGCTGATAGAGCACTGGTTACCTGGCCACCCCTGATCTCGGGCCCAGGTCCCCTCCCCTCCAGTTGCACACCTCCACTGCTTCCCTGAAAAGCTCTGCACTTGGGGACTGTTTTCTGTATCCCTGCAGACTCCACCTGCACTGACATCCGATGTGGGCACTTACCCCTGCTCTTGCCAACAACTGGCCGTACTGCTCTTATTGTTTATTATTCTATTATCCACAGCACTGCCCCTCCCCCATCCCTGCGCACTTTTACCCTTCCCCTTTCCCTGCACTTGCGCGATCTCTATGTCACCTGGCCTAGTAAGATCGTTGTCTGTCCTCCCTCTGTTCCCCCTCCCATGCCTCGTAGCACCTTGAAACACTTGTGTATAGACCTAGCCAGCATGCTCAGTGGGGAGGCATGGTGGGAGTCGTAGTCCAAAACATCTGGAGAGCCGCAGGTTGCAGACCCCTGGCCTACGGGTAAAGCTAGATCTTGCTGACAGAGGGCAGTGCCATCAGGGTTACCTGTCCTAGCGGTGAAGTCGGGGTCAGACTGATTTGCATATGGTTGCCCCCTGTCGTAAGGTCACAAGGAGCTGCTCCGATGGTTCGGTCCCTGTGGCTCGCTCATCAAAGCCGCAGGCCTGCCCACATCAGAACTTCGGGGTGCTGGCGCAGCCAGTGCCAAGGCACTGATGCTGCTTCATGGCAGAGTGGAGATACCCTGGCACACCTTGGCAGAAGCATGGTCCTCTCGTGCAGGCGCTTCTCTTGGCTTAAACAGTGACCCTCGTGCTTGTGAACACTTCAGAAAGGGATAAACTCACTATGAGAGTGATGTCCCAAGTGCAACGTGGAGCTATTTCAACCCGGTCAGATAGCACAGCGAGTAGAGCGCTCGCTTTGACATCCGTGCAAGGCCAAACTCAGCCTTCCGAGGTCGATAAATGAGCACCACACACCGTGGGTGTGTCTGAGCAGCGCTCAGATACCCGAGGGTTCGTAGCGCTATATAAATGCTGAATAATTAAATAATAAATCACTGCAAAGCGCGGGCAGATACTATGTCGATAGTGGATTTGAAAAAAGGGGCAGAAATTAAACAATTCTGACTTCTTTTAACACGTCTGTCGCCTGGGGGGGGGGGGGGGTTAATTGCTCTTTGACCCCTTGCCCAGTGATGAAGGGCACAGGGGGGAGAGACTTCTTCCAGTGGCACGTTGCCCTCCCTGGCTTGTCCACTCTGAAATCATTTTTCACATTGTGAAATTACTGATGAATCTAGCCCGGGTGCATCTGGCCTCCCGAATAGCCTGTCTCTTTGACAAACAACGTAAATTAAACCAGACAAGACAAACAAATAGTGTTTCTCGGCCGATATCTGCGGGGGACAACATGCAGGAAAATAAATAAATAAAAGTCGTTACTCACCCGGCGCCGCGCGACACCCTCAGGACCCCGCCGCCGCCGACGAGGCTGGCCTCCCCTGATAAGGGGCGTACCGGAACGCGCCTGGCGGGGCCGAGTCCGAATCCCACAGGCATAGAAGTGGAGGTGTCCGTCTTGCTGTATGGAGTAAAGACTTGACCGCAACCTACCACACAAGCAGGCCACACCACCAACCAGCCCAGGCAACGCCGACAGATAGGTCTGTAATTGTAATTGTTTATTTATACAGCGCTTATACACAAGTGGAGGGAGTGCTTCAAAGCGCTACAAGGCGGCAAGGGTACAGGGGAATACAGTAGTCATTCTTAGGCCTTGAAGTTTCCGAATGATCTAAACAGAAACTAGCGTGCTAGGCCTCACAGCAATTTTCGCATTGCAAGTGCATGAGTCTGGCGTCATGTTTATAGTGAAGCGCTTTTCTGTGTTGGCCATCGAGGAGCTTTTTCGACTTGAATGATGGTGCATGGGCAAAGGCAGAGGTAAGGTGTATTTTAAAAAGTAAACACTTGTGTATAGGCGCGTTACAAATGCCATATCATATCATATCAGAATATATGGGTCTATCCGTTTTTGTTCCACAACAATGTGCTTTTAGCTATGCAACCAGAATGTGTTACTTTCCCCTGCACTCTTCAGGGAAAAAGTGTTTTGAAATCTATTTCACACTGCTGCTGTCTGCACCGTTTTGATAAAAATGTGTTGTCTTTCAAAACCGGCTGCTGTCTCAAATCAAATCTTTTCACCAGCTAATGTCTGCACTCTTTGCTGTCTCAAACCTTTTCACCAGCTAATGTCTGCACTCTTTGTTTGCTGTCTCAAACCTTTTCACCTGCTAATGTCTGCACGCTTTGTTTGCTGTCTCAAACCTTTTCACCTGCTAATGTCTGCACGCTTTGTTTGCTGTCTCAAACCTTTTCACCTGCTAATGTCTGCACTCTTTGTTTGCTGTCTCAAACCTTTTCACCAGCTAATGTCTGCACTCTTTGTTTGCTGTCTCAAACCTTTCCACCAGCTAATGTCTGCACTCTTTGTTTGCTGTCTCAAACCTTTTCACCAGCTAATGTCTGCACGCTTTGTTTGCTGTCTCAAACCTTTTCACCTGCTAATGTCTGCACGCTTTGTTTGCTGTCTCAAACCTTTTCACCTGCTAATGTCTGCACGCTTTGTTTGCTGTCTCAAACCTTTTCACCAGCTAATGTCTGCACTCTTTGTTTGCTGTCTCAAACCTTTTCACCAGCTAATGTCTGCACTCTTTGTTTGCTGTCTCAAACCTTTTCACCAGCTGATGTCTGCACTCTTTGTTTGCTGTCTCAAACCTTTTCACCAGCTGATGTCTGCACTCTTTGTTTGCTGTCTCAAACCTTTTCACCAGCTGATGTCTGCACTCTTTGCTGTCTCAAACCTTTTCACCAGCTAATGTCTGCACTCTTTGTTTGCTGTCTCAAACCTTTTCACCAGCTAATGTCTGCACGCTTTGTTTGCTGTCTCAAACCTTTTCACCTGCTAATGTCTGCACGCTTTGTTTGCTGTCTCAAACCTTTTCACCTGCTAATGTCTGCACGCTTTGTTTGCTGTCTCAAACCTTTTCACCAGCTGATGTCTGCACTCTTTGTTTGCTGTCTCAAACCTTTTCACCAGCTGATGTCTGCACTCTTTGTTTGCTGTCTCAAACCTTTTCACCAGCTGATGTCTGCACTCTTTGTTTGCTGTCTCAAACCTTTTCACCAGCTGATGTCTGCACTCTTTGTTTGCTGTCTCAAACCTTTTCACCAGCTGATGTCTGCACTCTTTGTTTGCTGTCTCAAACCTTTTCACCAGCTGATGTCTGCACTCTTTGTTTGCTGTCTGAAACCTTTTCACCAGCTAATGTCTGCACGCTTTGTTTGCTGTCTGAAACCTTTTCACCAGCTAATGTCTGCACTCTGTGTTTGCTGTCTCAAACCTTTTCACCAGCTAATGTCTGCACGCTTTGTTTGCTGTCTCAAACCTTTTCACCAGCTAATGTCTGCACGCTTTGTTTGCTGTCTCAAACCTTTTCACCAGCTGATGTCTGCACTCTTTGTTTGCTGTCTCAAACCTTTTCACCAGCTGATGTCTGCACTCTTTGTTTGCTGTCTCAAACCTTTTCACCAGCTGATGTCTGCACTCTTTGTTTGCTGTCTCAAACCTTTTCACCAGCTGATGTCTGATCGCTTTGTTTGCTGTCTGAAACCTTTTCACCAGCTAATGTCTGCACGCTTTGTTTGCTGTCTCAAATCTTTTCACCAGCTAATGTCTGCACTCTTTGTTTGCTGTCTCAAACCTTTTCACCAGCTAATGTCTGCACGCTTTGTTTGCTGTCTCAAACCTTTTCACCAGCTAATGTCTGCACGCTTTGTTTGCTGTCTCAAATCTTTTCACCAGCTGATGTCTGCACTCTTTGTTTGCTGTCTCAAACCTTTTCACCAGCTGATGTCTGCACTCTTTGTTTGCTGTCTCAAACCTTTTCACCAGCTGATGTCTGCACTCTTTGTTTGCTGTCTCAAACCTTTTCACCAGCTAATGTCTGCACGCTTTGTTTGCTGTCTCAAATCTTTTCACCAGCTGATGTCTGCACTCTTTGTTTGCTGTCTCAAAACTTTTCACCAGCTGATGTCTGCACTCTTTGTTTGCTGTCTCATACCTTTTCACCAGCTAATGTCTGCACGCTTTGTTTGCTGTCTCAAATCTTTTCACCAGCTAATGTCTGCACTCTTTGTTTGCTGTCTCAAAACTTTTCACCAGCTGATGTCTGCACGCTTTGTTTGCTGTCTGAAACCTTTTCACCAGCTAATGTCTGCACGCTTTGTTTGCTGTCTCAAACCTTTTCACCAGCTAATGTCTGCACGCTTTGTTTGCTGTCTCAACCCTTTTCACCAGCTAATGTCTGCACTCTTTGTTTGCTGTCTCAACCCTTTTCACCAGCTAATGTCTGCACTCTTTGTTTGTGCAGGACTTCCTTCTCCAAAGCCAGCTGCCATCCTTGCCCTTTGCATGCATTACTTCAAGAGTCTGAAAGCTGAAGCTCGCCAGGTCTTTTGGACTACCACTCCCATGAAGCCTCGCCTTTCACTGTGTTGGCTAACGCTGATGGGAATTACAGTTCAAATCTTCCGGAGAGGCAAAGGTTGCATAACGCTGCGATACTTCCTCCCTCAATTACAGCTGCTGTCTGCACTTTTTGGGGGAAAAAATGCTTTCTCTTTCAACGCCGGCGTGCTCAATAATACACGCACTACTTTATGGCGGAGGCACAGAGCACGAGCAGAGTAGTGAGTGACAAAGGGATAGCATGCAGAGGGTGTACTCGTGATAATGTGAGGGCCCAGATCTTGCACTAGGATACCAACCAAGGCGAAGTGAGACCACTGCCTCATCATAACCCACACTGCTGACTCACTAGTGTCAATAATTGCTTCACCGTAACCCAGGATAGTGCCATGGTGACGTATCTAGGGCTCGCACTAGCGACACACTCACTTTATAATAACTCACACTAGCAACAGAATTGCTTCACTGTGACCTCACTAGCGCCACCATCGTTTCACCATATTCACTAGTGGCACCATTGTTTCACCGTATTCACTAGCGCCACCATCGTTTCACCGTGACCTCACTAGCGCCACCATAGTTTCACCATATTCACTAGTGGCACCATTGTTTAGCCTTTGTCATGTTCTCATGACAGTATACATTAGCCATAACCGACAGTGGTGACCAAACTTCTCGGTACTTGTAATACGTGACACCATCATTTCACCATAGCTTTAAGTGACACGAAGTCCTCAAAACAACTTGCGTTAGTGACTTTGCACAATCCAAAAAAGGGGCGCCACCACTTCACCATGACGCAAACTAGTGACAGCACCACTTCGCCGGAACGCAAACTAGTGACAGCACCACTTCACCAGAACGCAAACTAGTGACAGCACCACTTCTCCACGCAAACTAGTGACAGCACCACTTCGCCGGAACGCAAACTAGTGACAGCACCACTTCACCAGAACGCAAACTAGTGACAGCACCACTTCTCCAGAACGCAAGCTAGTGACAGCACCACTTCTCCAGAACGCAAGCTAGTGACACCACCACTTCACCAGAACGCAAACTAGTGACGGCACCACTTCTCCAGAACGCAAGCTAGTGACAGCACCACTTCTCCAGAACGCAAGCTAGTGACAGCACCACTTCACCAGAACGCAAACTAGTGACAGCACCACTTCTCCAGAACGCAAGCTAGTGACAGCACCACTTCTCCAGAAAGCAAACTAGTGACAGCACCACCTCTCCAGAACGCAAGCTAGTGACAGCACCACTTCACCAGAACGCAAGCTAGTGACAGCACCACTTCTACAGAACGCAAACTAGTGACAGCACCACTTCACCAGAACGCAAACTAGTGACAGCACCACTTCTCCGGAACGCAAACTAGTGACAGCACCACTTCTCCGAACGCAAACTAGTGACAGCACCACTTCACCGGAACGCAAACTAGTGACAGCACCACTTCTCCGAACGCAAACTAGTGACAGCACCACTTCACCAGAGCGCAAGCTAGTGACAGCACCACTTCTCCAGAACGCAAACTAGTGACAGCACCACTTCTCCAGAGCGCAAGCTAGTGACAGCACCACTTCTCCAGAACGCAAACTAGTGACAGCACCACTTCTCCAGAACGCAAGCTAGTGACAGCACCACTTCTCCAGAACGCAAACTAGTGACAGCACCACTTCACCAGAACACAAACTAGTGACAGCACCACTTCTAAAGAACGCAAACTAGTGACAGCACCACTTCACCAGAACGCAAACTAGTGACAGCACCACTTCACCAGAACGCAAACTAGTGACAGCACCACTTCTCCAGAACGCAAACTAGTGACAGCACCACTTCACCAGAACGCAAACTAGTGACAGCACCACTTCTCCAGAACGCAAGCTAGTGACAGCACCACTTCTCCAGAACGCAAACTAGTGACAGCACCACTTCTCCAGAACGCAAGCTAGTGACAGCACCACTTCTCCAGAACGCAAACTAGTGACAGCACCACTTCTCCAGAACGCAAGCTAGTGACAGCACCACTTCTCCAGAACGCAAACTAGTGACAGCACCACTTCACCAGAACGCAAACTAGTGACAGCACCACTTCTCCAGAACGCAAGCTAGTGACAGCACCACTTCTCCAGAACGCAAACTAGTGACAGCACCACTTCTCCAGAACGCAAGCTAGTGACAGCACCACTTCACCAGAACGCAAGCTAGTGACAGCACCACTTCTCCAGAACGCAAACTAGTGACAGCACCACTTCACCAGAACGCAAACTAGTGACAGCACCACTTCTCCAGAACGCAAACTAGTGACAGCACCACTTCTCCGAACGCAAACTAGTGACAGCACCACTTCTCCAGAACACAAACTAGTGACAGCACCACTTCACCAGAACGCAAACTAGTGACAGCACCACTTCTCCAGAACGCAAACTAGTGACAGCACCACTTCACCAGAACGCAAACTAGTGACAGCACCACTTCTCCAGAACGGAAACTAGTGCCAGCACCACTTCTCCAGAACGCAAACTAGTGACAGCACCACTTCACCAGAACGCAAGCTAGTGACAGCACCACTTCTCCAGAACGCAAACTAGTGACAGCACCACTTCACCAGAACTCAAGCTAGTGGCAGCACCACTTCACCAGAGCGCAAACTAGTGACAGCACCACTTCTCCAGAACGCAAACTAGTGACAGCACCACTTCACCAGAACGCAAACTAGTGACAGCACCACTTCTCCAGAACGCAAACTAGTGACAGCACCACTTCACCAGAACGCAAGCTAGTGACAGCACCACTTCACCAGAACGCAAGCTAGTGACAGCACCACTTCTCCGGAACGTTCACGGGTGGCGCCATATACTCCCAGTAACTCACGCTAGCGTTGATAACCACGTGACATTCCGCACCCTTAATTATCTACACGTACAAGCGGCTCCAGGTGTCGAGCGCCCAGAGCTCACCAGTTTCCCACTTGCACGCGAGAGAAAGCCACCAGGCCCGCCTTTTCCCTGGCAATTCTGTTCTGAAGGCCTATATTTACGATGGAAAAGATAAAACGGAGAGAGGGGTGTTTGTGTGTGTGTGGGTGTGCGTGCGAGAGAGAATGTGTCTGCGTGTGTCTGTGTGTAGAATAGCGTGTGCGTGAAAGAAAGGGAAAGGGGATGGCTGTGTGTGAGTATGTGAGCGAGCGAGAGGGAGAAAGTGTGGCATACAGAGAGAGGGTATGTGTGTGAGCAAGTGAATGTGTGTGTGCGGTCGCAAAAAGAGGATATGTGTGTGTGAGAGCGCACCGCACTAAAGATAGGCCTGTGTGACAGAAAGGAAGAGAGATGGAAAGTGTGGCATGCAGAGAGAGGATATGTGCGTGATGGAGAGAATGTGTGTGTGTGTGTGGGTCGCAGCAAGAGGATATGTGTGTGTGAGAGTGCGGTCGCAAAAAGAGGATATGTGTGTGTGAGAGCGCACCGCACTAAAGATAGGCGTGTGTGACAGGAAGAGAGATAGAAAGTGCGGCATGCAGAGAGAGGGTATGTGCGTGATGGAGAGAATGTGTGTGTGTGTGAGCGTGTGGGTCGCAGAAAGAGGATATGTGTGTGTGTGTGTGTGAGAGAGAGAGAGCGAGAGAGAGAGAGAGAGAGAGAGAGAGAGAGAGAGCGCACCGCACTACGCACGTGGGACAGAAAGGAAGAGAGAGAGAAAGTGCGGCATGCAGAGAGAGGGTGTGTGTGTGAGCGAGAGAGTGTGTGTGTGTGTGTGTGTGTGTGTGAGAGAGAGAGAGTGTGGGTCGCAGAAAGAGGATATGTGTGTGTCTGTGTGTGTGTTTGAGAGAGTGCACCACACTACGTGTGTGTGACAGAAAGGAAGAGAGAAAGTGTGGCATGCAGAGAGAGGGTATGTGCGTGATGGAGAGAATGTGTGTGTGTGTGTGGGTCGCAGCAAGAGGATATGTGTGTGTGTGTGTGAGAGCGCACCGCACTACGCGTGTGTGACAGAAAGGAAGAGAGATAGAACGTGTGGCATGCAGAGAGATGGTATGTGTGTGATCAAGAGTATGTGTGTGTGCGTGAAAGTGTGGGTCGCAGAAAGATATGTGTGTGTGAGCGCACCAAACTAAATATACGCGTGTGTGTCAGAAAGGACGTGTGTCTGGGAAAGAGGGGATGCGCGTGAGGGAGAATGCATTTGTGTGGGTGCGCGCGCGCCTGCATGCACAGTCGTGCTTGTGCATAAGCCACTGTGGCGCGCGCACACCGTCTGTGCAGCTTTTATTTCCCTCGGCCTGCAGAAGGCGGCGAGAGTGGCCCTTTCTCCGCCAGTCAGCAGAACAGTGCGGGGCCATGGCTGGGGGGCTCTGCGGATCGATACCCGCGAATGAGGCGTGAAGGCCGGTTAATGTGTGAGAGACGGGGGGGGAGGGGGTGGGGGGTGGTGATGGATCACTGCGCGGCAGGTGCAGACGCGGAACAGGTGCAGCGCTGAGGGACGGGTCACACACTCGCATGATAATTACGATAGCGCGAAATATCGACAAGTTACAAATGTTCAAGTCTGGACTCTCCGATCCAGGCGCCATTTCTTTCTTGTTTTCCTTCTATATTTCGAATGATGCTTTTACCCCACGCGGCGAGAAAACAGTAATTCGCTCTTCCTGAGACGTGGACCGACGCCTTTGAATTTTGTTTTAAAGAAAGTCCCTACCCCCATCATTTGCCGCCTCCATCCATCACATCCGGGATTGGGTTTAGGAGTTCGGGGTGTGTATGGCCTGAGTTTGGGGTAAGGAGGATAACTTAGGTATTTGAAATGTGGACTTCAATTTAAGAGAGTTAACCATATGGGTTTAAGGTTTAGAAGATTAGGGTACACTGTGGGGTTTATGCAATGGGGCGGGCTGCCTTTTAGGCACAGGGGGCTTTATTCTATAGATATCACCCAGCTGGTAAAGTTCTCCTATGCCGCCCACGCCTCTGCACAGTGGGTCAGACTGCCACCAGTATGACGCCACCTCTGAGGGTTAACAAAAATCTGGGGGCCCCTTGACTGACAACTGGCATGATATGATATGTCATTTATAACGCGCCTGTACACAAGTTTTACTTGTGGACTAACACGGACAAATAACACGTTCTCTGGGACTGTTCTCACTCGGGAGGGCCCACAGCCACGTTTGAGCTCATTGTGCCCTTCACAGAGGAGGCATGGTATTTGCATATCAGTTGGGGACCCCCACTTGGACAGTCCACCACTGAAATGCGAGGCAATTCTCTGAACAAGAGTACCAATGGCAACCCCAGACACGTGTTTCGGCCTAGTCGGGCTTCCTCAGTGAGGTGACAATGTGACTCTCCAAGCACAGTGAGCAAGGGGTGCAAGTCTGGAGTATCCTTACCAACTTATCTTATATTTTGCAATATTACCAAAAATGTGGGTGCTCTTCTACTGTGAACCAACCTGGCCAAATACCCTGTCCTATGGGGGTGGGTCCAACTCAGGCGGGCCTACAACGACGTTTTACCTCACTGTACCACTCATAGAAGAGAAATCCTCATTTGCATATATGTTTATCTCCGCCCACAAGGGCGATGGTAATTAATGTTTTAAAAAATATGTTTACATATACTGGTGATTTGCTAGTAAAATGCTAGCAGAACAACTACACATTTTAATTTGCGGCAAGAGGCATTCAGAAAAATATTTCCCGCACAATTACGTGTGTTATTTGACAACTGATCACTGAAATGACACATTTTAAGTCAAACACGAGGCTGATTGTATTACTAGGGATAATGAGATCAGAGTTTTCTGTAATGGGAGCTGCTGAGGGATCCTGACTTACCACCAGCGGCGGGAACTGCATCCCGGGTGGTAAGTGTGCCTTAAATGGCCGTAAATCAGCAGAGCGGTTTTTTTCGGGTCTAGCCATATTCGGCTGTTCTGGAATTGGCGATAATATACCGCCAGCAGTATTTACCACCAACCTATGGTGGTAAAAGTTCTTGGGCCTCATTACACGTTGTCCGGTAACGGAATACCGTTACTGGTAACGAAATACCGGCAAGGTTATTGTCCCAAGCCGGACACGACCCGGACCCACCGCTATTAGTGGACCCGTAAAGTACGGTGCCACTAATAGCGGCGGGGCCGCGTGCGCGCGACTCCCACACCGTAAATAGCGTCATGGCGCTAATAGCACGCAATCACAACCCATGCGTACATGGCAATACCGGCATCCCAAAGACCCAAAAAGCAGTTACCGGCATGGTGCTAATAACAGCAACGAAAACCACACATTAACAGACCTGAGCAGTGTTCCCATCGGCCACAGGTGGACACAATCAGCACAGGTGGAGGCAATGGAGACAGGCAGCACTAAAGAGCACACCACACCCCTTCCCACAGCAAGATGATCCCAATACCAGCAGCATGACATGGGCCTATGTGCATGATTGCAGTGCAGCACCAACAACAACAGGCAGCACAGATAAGACGAAGGAGGAGGAGGAGGAGGGCAAGACTGGCGCAGCAAGCACCACCAGGGCACCCAGAAATACCACAAGGGCAGCCAACAAACCCCCGGATTCAAGGCAAAGATGACCATGGCATGTGTGAGGCACAACTAAATGTGCATCTGATAGAATGTGCCCATGCCACTATGCAACCACCAGATGAGCATGATGTGGATGTGGATGAGCATGGGTGAAATGCTCCGCCAGGACATGCAAGAGGCGATGGCACGGCGGGACAGGATCTGCGTCAGCATCTGAATCAGGAATAGCATCATGTACAAAGGTGGGATATCATGGATGGATATTTGTTTCACTACACATGCCTGATTCTGAACAACACAAGATAGCAGACCAACCTAATAAAGGGTCAGTCCATTAAGCGAGAGCCCAGTGAGGAAATCATTGCATACACCTAAAACTATGCCACATAAGCAGTCCTCATACAGAGACAATCATGTGAGACGCCTGCAGACCCTACACAAATGTGTGCCCCAGAAAGGTGGGAAAAGGCACTATGAAATGATGGGCAACGATGTAGTAGATGCGAGTGTTTGGAGAAGTGGAGTGCCCGGCCTAGAGAGAGTTGAAGATGCACTAGAAGGAGAGGGTGCGGTCAGAATTGAAGGTGGAGGAAGAGCAGAAGCTGTAGAAGGTAGAAGTACAGGGGGGAAACATCAAAGAGGAGGGAAAGGACAGAAGAGGTTGGAGAAAGATAAGATCAGGAAGGTGGAAAGAGAACAGAGGGTGTAGAAGGAGAGAAACAGAACATCTGAAGGCAGGAAGGATTACTATACGCAAGAAGAAAAGCCCCATAGTTGGAATAAAGAAGTGGTGGGAACCAAAGAAGAACCTGCTCCTACTCCTAGAGAAGCTCTTGATCCCGCCTTACCAATAGAAAATGGTGTAGACCTAGCTCCGACAACGCCTGGAACTCCAGCAGTATCCCTAGGAATGTTTCTAGTTTGTTTATTTGTTCTTAAAGCTAAATAGAAACCTTGCACCATAGTCCTAATGCAGCTTTAATGTGAAGTCTCAATGAAATTCCTAAACCCTAACCCTGTTCGTGTTTTTTCCCATGTTCTGGCCACCTGTGATGTCCTTGTTGAACCTCTGGATATTTCCTATGGGCCTGTTCCTCCTAGATCTGTAGATGATTCTCCTGGATAAAGCCCAGTCTTTCCTTCCGACCAAGAAATGTGTTCTGGGAGCTGTAGTTTCCAGATGTTGGGCTTTCCAAAATGGTGATTTGGCTTGTGGATACCACTAGTCTCGATGAACCAGAGATGGCAATCCCATGTTTATGCGATAATGATCATGAGATAACTTCGTCACAGAGCCTAAGGCCAGTATTTACATAATTACAATTTGCATCGAGTATGGCAGAGGGTCGAAAGCAAGAGAGATAGGCTTGGCATTTAGTTTGGATTGGTAGTAGAGAGGCTTAGGGGGTTCTTCCATTACTAGCTGATGGAGGTTGCGCTTCATTTTGAAGGCTTCCATCAAAGAAAGGGTGGTGAGATAATTCCAGTGTTGTGGTGGAAGTCTGGAAATGAGCAAAAGTGGGAGGAGGTACAGGATGGCGTGGAGACCTGATGAGGTACGGCGGGACAAGGAGTGACAAGTCAGGAGGGGGGGTGGGGTTCAGTGAGATGCATTCAATGAGGTAGAGCAGAGCAAGATATTGAGGTGGATTTGAAGACAAGGAGCATAAACTTAATAGAGAAGGTGATTGTGCATGGAGATCCATCCAGCATGGTGAGTGCGGGTAAAGATGGTGGAGGGTAAAGATGGGGGAGGGTCAGGGTATAAGGAGTGATTGATTGAGCATGGAGATCCATCTAGCATGGTGAGGACGGGTAAAGATGAGGGAGGATCTGGGTAGGTTGAAAAAGGACATGTCACAAAGATGAGACCTTTGTTGAGGGAAGTAAAGGAGTAGAAAGGTCGAACAAGAAGTAGGCTTGAGTTTGCTGAGAATAGAGCAGAGGTTACGGTTTTAGTTTAGTTGCGCGTGAGGTGGTGGCAGATTTTTATAATGTTTACGAGGTTGAGTCTGGCTTTGGTGGTCTTGTCCATAATGAACTGGGGGCATATCAGGTCGCTGTCAAAGAGAACCCCACGGATACGAGCCACGGGTGAGGGAACGTGGACTTCAGAGAAGAAAGCTATGAATGATACAAGAGTGGGGTTGGCTTTTGAGACAGGGAGGAAGATGGCTTCCTTATTGGAGGAGTGGCTTTGAGGCAGGGAGGAAGATGGCTTCCTTATTGGAGGAGTTGGACGTGAGGCAGGGTGGAAGATGGCTTCCTTATTGGAGGAGTGGCTTTGAGGCAGGGAGGAAGATGGCTTCCTTATTGGAGGAGTTGGACGTGAGGCAGGGTGGAAGATGGCTTCCTTATCGGAGGAGTGGCTTTGAGGTAGGGAGGAAGATGGCTTCCTTATCGGAGGAGTGGCTTTGAGGCAGGGAGGAAGATGGCTTCCTTTTTGGAGGAGTGGCTTTGAGGCAGGGAGGAAGATGGCTTCCTTATTGGAGGAGTTGGACGTGAGGCAGGGTGGAAGATGGCTTCCTTATCGGAGGAGTGGCTTTGAGGCAGGGAGGAAGATGGTTTCCTTATCGGAGGAGTGGCTTTGAGGCAGGGAGGAAGATGGCTTCCTTATTGGAGGAGTTGGACGTGAGGCAGTATAGGGCCATTCAGTGATGGATGGCAGTTAGGCAGTTAGTAATGCGTTCAGAGATCGAAGGGGTGAAGGAAAAAATATCTGTGTACAATTCTGGGGCCATCTATCAAGCGGTCAAGAGACTTCATAGAGCTTGGCACTATTGAGATTTTTAAAAATATGAACATAGGCCTAATAAAATAAGGACCTGGTAACAGCGATTGTTTATTGTTTATGAAAGGGGAGGGGCACGCATTGATTAACTTGCGTACTCTTCTTTTAGCTATTAGCTTGCAATTAGCAAACCTTTAGCTATTTACAAAAAGAGAAAACAGATTTACATTACATTTCTTAAAAACATTACCACCAATTAATTACTTCCATTTCATAAAATAAATCTTTGCAGTTATACTTTTAGAAAACTCATCACTATCAAATATTAAAAATGCAGTCACATCAAAAAGATCTAGATTAGAATTTATCTTAAAGATGTCGCCACTGCTAATGAAGACTGCTGAATATTATCGCCCACCATGTGTCCGGTGTCAGTGTTCTATAATGTTTTATAAATCTATCAAATATCAGACCTCTCCTCTCTGCCAGGAATGTTCAGTTAGTTATAATATATTGAATTCTTTCCAGTTCTATAGGATTATTAATAAATCGGAAGCATCAGAGAGCACCTTCCCATTTGGCTCTTAGCCCCAGAACCTCTCGTGTCGGTAACAAATGTAGGCACATTTTCATAAAGGTCCTTCTAAGAGCAGGATATGGGAATTTGTTTAGGTACGTTGGTAGCTGATCGAATGGTGTAGATTTGTTTCACTGAGTGAGTGCTCTTCAAGAAAGTGAACCATGTGATCAAATCAAACCATTAAGCATTTTAGAGCGCAGGGTAGGAGAGAAAACGGTCTGTAGAATGAGGGGTTTCAGAAGCCAGTAGTTGGTTTCCTTGGGAGAGGTATGACTGGGCTGTTGAGTAGCAAGCTGGGAAGATACCAGCTTAGAGTGAGGGGTTGAATAGGGTGGAGAAGTGAGACGAAGTGATAGGTGCAAGTTAATTTGTAGTGTAAGGGATCAATTGGTGTACGTGATAGGTAGGCAGTGCAAAAGACGAAAGGGTAGAAGTACAGAAGTGAAGGCTTACGTTTAGTGGTCTAGGCTTTGAGCTAAGAGTTCAGTCTTGGGTTTAGTCCAAGTACGTTACAGCCACAGGGGATTGTGATTAATCTTAGGTTTTAAGATTTTGGTTTCCGCTGTTGAGTTTAGGATTAAATGTTACTGTTTAGGCTTCAGTTTTCGGATTTGACATCTAGGATTCTGAATTTAGTCCAATGAAGAATGTTATAGGCCGGATTTCTTTCTAAATATAGTGTTATGGACTTCATACATAGATATTTAATTGTAACATTCCCCTTTATAGGCGTGCACATTTAGAATTAGGGATTTACTGTGAGTTTAGGATTTTATTCAGCAGATGTAATGAATATATAGGATTTAATTATCTGGAGGAAGTTAGTGCTGGATGTGAAAGTTTAGATTTGTGGGTGCAGTTGTTGGGGTGGAGTTTTAGGCCATGCAGTTACTTTCAGTGGTTGTAGTTCTAGGCAAAGTGTCAGGATATAACTTGTTTAGGCTTAACCTTAGGGTTTGGTGTAATGATGGAGCTTTGACCGTGGGAGTTGATTTTAGGGTTCGGGTTAACCTCATTTCTAATTCTATCACAAACAAGTCTTAACAGTGACAAACCGACCCCCGCCGCTATACAATGTTCCATGCCCTTTTATGCACAGCGTTCTGTTGCTTTCTGGCTAGGCCTGCACCATATAAATCGTCCACATACACCTACATACATGCATGTTTCCGTTAACTTTCTTTTATGGGGGAATGAAACTGGAAATTATGAAGAAAAGTGGCAGGCACTACTGAGTAACCCAAATGTTCTGCATCATACTGGCTTTACTAATCAAGTACATTCAGCAAATCTAATTCTACAAACCCAGATCCAGCAAAACGCATCAAACAATTGGACTATTTAATACATAAAGAAATACATTGTAAGTTACATGCGATCACACTAGGCAGATATTATAAAAATCAATGAATTCCAAGAGGACTAAGGATCCAGTTAGGACCGACTTTATGCAAGGAAAGCAGGGAGTTTGTTCATAAGTGGGAGACTATCCTGTACAAATGTTCACTGGACCTAATTCTCCTAACCATTCAGGAATTGTCGACGAACTTAACGACACTCAATACAGAAATAGAAGAAATAGAGAAAGAACTATTGGAGATATTGGGCAAAGAAGACTTCCAAAGGATTCCAGCAGAGATTAACCATAAATTCGACAGGTACAAAAATGAGTTGGAGTCAAAAAAAGTAAGAAAATTCAAGAGAGATACGTATGATTATCTCAACGAGGAAGTCTACACGTGGATGGAGAAATAAGGGCCACCTTTGAGGAAACCACGACAGGACAATTTGAGTAACACCTCCAGTTCAGCTTCTGAACCAGACAGGGAATTGATTAACAGACAAGGCACAGTACCCAACCTAAGTGGAACTAATGAAGGGGCAGCAGCAATGGCCACCACATCAACAGTTTTTTTAGAGGGCAGACGAAAAGAACCAGAAGAGGCAAGAGGCAATCAAAAAGAGGGACGTGTTACGAGGCAACAAAAGAAAACTTAGTAATTAACATGTCGAACAGAGCGCTTACCTCATTGGAGAAAGGAACTTTAGAGAAAGGCCTCAGTTTTGTGCCTACCTATGGTGCAACCCTATTTGACACCAAGGTAACATTATTTTGTATTATAAGGAAATAGAAATTGCAGGTCTTCTTTGACGAAATTGAGGCGAGTAGCCAAACCTCCATGAACACCGACCAATCAGAATTTAAGGAATTTAGAGCTAAAAGCTCTTTTATGCCCCCCATATAAATACGATCAGTAGAGACTTTCCACAAACAAGTAATTAAAGATCTAGAATGGATTAGCCATAAACACCCCACACGCAGAAATCTCCAACCACATGAGATGACCCTGATCAAAAATATTTATGGAGCCAAAGAATCACCATCCGTCCCGTGGACAAGGGAGGGGCCCTAGTAATAATGAACACATGTGACTATGACATTGAATGCACAAGACAACTAGGAGACACCAACACCTATGCCCTACTAGATGGGGATCCTCCAATTACCATCAAGCATAATCTTGAAGAACTACTTACTAAGGCTGAAGATCTCGGATGGATCAACCATCATACGCACAAGGTCCTTATGACCTCCCATCCAAGAATCCCTCACTTTTACACATTACCAAAAATTCACATAGACCCCAAGAAACCACCGAGCAGACCGATTGTAGCTGGCATGGACAGTGTGTTACATCCTCTGGGCGAGTACATAGACTTCTTTCTACAACCGCTCGCTCATTCAGAAAACAAATACATATGTGAGGGACACCACCCACTTTCTACAACAGCTCAAAATAACCAGATACGATCCCAACGATATTCTATTCATGGTGGATGTAAAAAGCTTATATACGTCGATACCACACAACCTTGGTCTTGAAGCCATAGAATGGATGCTCTTGAGAGAGGCAGATATGAAAGCACAAAATGAGTTTATCCTAGTTCTACTTCAATTCTTAGCTGAAAATTCATACTTTCAGTATAAGGACAATTTCTTTTACAGGTTTCTGGAACATTTATAGGGTCCATGATGGGCCCCATCTATGCAAACAGTTTTATGTATACATTTGAAATGGATCATGTACTAACACACACTATCTGAAATAAGAATATTCATTTATGGATCAGGTACATTGATGACATTTTTGGGATATGGTCCAGTACAGAAGCAGAACGTAAGAATTATTTCATCTACTGTAATCAAATAGATCCCAGGATTCAATTCGCTCATGAAATATCTAAGACTGAGATCCATTTCCTGGATGTGAACATCAGAAAAGCACCAATGGGTACATTAATAACTTGTATCTCAAAGACACAGACAGGAACAATCTCTTGCATCGCCTGAGCTTTCACCAGCCCAGTCTTATTAAGAATTTACCATTCAGTCAACTGCTTTGAGTTAAACGAAGAGTGAGTGATCCCGATGATTATATACTAGAGCAATCACAGATATGGAGGTGGCCACCAGTGAGATCGATTCAATTGACTGCGACCCACTATTTGCACAGAAGAAGGAATCCAAAAGTGCACCACCATTGGTCTCCAAGTTCTCTACGCAGAGTAATCGCATTAAAACATCATTAAAAAGAATTGGGGAACTCTCCCGTATGATCGCAGAGTGCAACATGTGTTTAAAGAACTTCCGGTATCCGCGTACCAGAGAAGCAGGAACTTGAGGGACGAACTTGTCTCCATTAAACCATCTACCAAAGAGCCCATCACGAAATGCATTGGCACATTTCCTTGCCTACATTAATTTAACTGTGGATTCGTTACCAAAGGTAACACCATTAACCATCCTCGCACAAGCGAGAATATCAAACTGAAGAGTTTCACGACGTGTGATAGTAACAACATCATCTATTCGATCAAATGCCCATGCAGACTTTACTATATTGGTCAATCAAAATGAGCAGCAAAAGTCAGGTGAAATGAGCACAGGTCCTGTATTAGGAATGCTAACCTAAACTCAGCAGAGGCCAGACATTGGCAGGAGAAGAAACCGAATCTATCCCAGATTAGGTTTCAGATAGTTGAATTTGTGACTAAATCAAATCCATATGAGGACACTTACACTAAAGTGGATAGAAGAGAAGCTTACTGGATAGATCGCTTTGGGCCTCTCACCCCTGATGGGATGAATGAGGAGATTAACTCTCTTTGTTACAGCTGACAGTTCTGATTTGTGATATTTGTATTATCGTGTGAATCTTGTATCTGTGTATTTCTGTGTATTTTAATGAGTTAGGCGCATTTATGATTTTTTTAAAATTTTGTTTGCACCAGCTCCACCACGGGTAGTAATGGACTGCTATAGCAGTAGTTTTTACCATTTTAGGTTTTGCACTTTTTTATGGACACTTCTACAAGTGCTTACAGATATCCGTATAGGTCTGTGATCTATCTCCTGGGGGCCGACATGCCCCGACCTCTTCGTTGCTATTGAGTGGTCGGGACGTGAAACACCGCAGGCGTGGCTACACCCCCGGATGTGCCGCGTTGCGGCATCCAATTGGTCCCAATGGAGACAATCCTAAATATTTGGAGGCACATGCCCGTGTGCGTCTTCCTCTCGCTGGCAAGACTGCAGAGAAGAAGCAGCAGGTAATAGTTTACATTACACGCCTCGGCATGTACTTTACAATCACAAAGTAAGCATTTAGGTAACCGTCGTATTTACTTAGTTTTAGAGCTTGGATTTCCATTGAAATTGAAGCATTCCTCTCACTTACTACATTAGGTAATTTTGTCTATATTTTGAGCACATGTTAAGATTCGATAGTGCCTAAAATGATTGTTTTAGACTTCACAGAGTTCACAGAGATTGACCGCTTGGTCAGAAACCGAAGGTTTTTTCACTACTTTTGTTTTTCACGATTTCTTCACTGACCATTGAGTTGAGGAACTGTACGATTCATACTATGTAACATCATTCTTTCTTTATATCTGTATTTACATGTACTCTTCGGGGCAACCACTTGGGTATGTTTACATTTATTTGATAGTTGCAGGCAATCATGTATGATATGGGTTTATTTTGGTTAACTTCTGAACGTACTTATGTGAATTGTGTAATAACATTTAAAATGATCCCTTGGGCACGACCCTCGTTAGTTTTGTGGAGGGCCAAACAATTGTCGGAGGGGACTTCAATGGGGTTCCCGACCCCACTAAAGACCGGTCACACCCCCCGACTCCAAGCGATTCCGCCCAAGCACTCAGCCTCCTCTGGCTGTTCAGGTCTCTGGAGATAATAGACTCGTGGCGGGTGTTTCACCCTGACGAAAGAGACTACTCCTTCTACTCGTTCGTACACCGCACTTTCTCAAGGATTGACTTATTCCTGATCTCCCCGCACACCTTCCCCTCAGTCAAAGAGGTCTCCATCGGCACGAGAGCCATGTCCGACCACGCTCCAGTGTTCTTGGAACTCCGGGTTCAGGACCCCAATCTCAATAACCCACGCAAATGGTCTCTATATGACCCGGTTCTCAATGACATGGCTACGAGAGACAAGATCGCGACAGGAATTAAAAACTTCTTTGACGAAAACCCAGCCTCGGACACCTCACTGGCAAATAACTGGGACGCCATGAAGGCAGTAATCAGGGGCTCCCTCATCGCTCAGGGAGCGGCCTACCACCGGAACAGACGCCAGACCCGAATAGCTTTAGAGAACGAGCTATGAGAGGCTGAGGCAATCCACAAAGAAAAAGGCTGGCCCCCTAAAACGCAACGGATCATGCGAACAGCGAGGAAAAAGCTTGAAGCCCACTACGCGGAACAAACCGCCCTAATGATGGCAAAAGCCAAACAATCATATTAGGCGAAGGGCAACAAGGCAAACAGGTTCCTGGTGGCCAAACTAGCCAAACGGAGACGTGTCAACACGATTGCAGGCCTACGTGATCCTGAGGGGGTCACCCGATACTCGGAGCCCGAAAAACAACAGCTCGCGACAGACTACCTGACCCAAATCATGAAGGCAACCCCTCGGAACCGACCGCAACAGGTGGAATATCTACAGAAGGCAGCGGTTCCCCATCTCGCCAACACAACGAGAGACGAATTGGAGGATCCCATCACGGGGGAGGAGGTCGAGGAGGCCATCAAGTCGCTTAAAACACGAGCCCCAGGCCCGGATGGCTTTTCGACCAGATTCTATAAACTTTTCAGGCCACAACTGACCCCCCATCTGGTGACCCTGTTCAACTCCTTCAGAGACACAGGCGCGATCACCCCATCGATGCAGGAATCAACCACCATCCTCCTGCCCAAACCAGGAAAGGACCCAAGGAGTCTAGCCTCTTACAGACCGATAGCACTCTTAAACATTGATGCAAATATATATTCAAAAATCCTGGCAAACCGCCTGAATCGCGTTCTCCCGAAGATCATTCATCCCGACCAAGCAGGCTTCATCCTCCATCGATCAGCGGGAGACAACATACGGAGAACCCTGAACCTGGTGGACCTCGCCTCCCGGAACTCACAAAAACTGGTCTTAGTGGCTCTGGACGCAGCCAAGGCATTTGATCGAGTAGATTGGCCCTTTATGAAACTTACCCTAGAGGCCTTCGGGTCAACTTTTCAGACAATGGTGCTGGCCAACTATAAGAGCCCAAGTACGAGTCTAAGAATTAATGGGCACAGCTCAGCTCCGATCCCCCTATCATGCGGAACCCGGCAGGGCTGCCCGCTATCACCCTTACTCTTCGCTCTCACCATGGAGCCTTTGGCCCAAAGGATTAGGGGAAACGATCAAATTAAAGGGTTGCAGGACGGCCCCAACCAACATAAAATCGCCCTATACGCGGACGATGTCCTACTCACGATCTCTGAAGCCCAATCATCATTGAAACAGGCAATACGAGAACTTACCACCTATGGTGAGGTCTCAGGCTTCACTATAAACTTTGACAAATCCTCGGCCATGGGCATCGGGCTCACTCCAGCAGAACGGGAGCCACTGACGACGATATGCCCGATGACATGGGTGAAGAAGGCCATCCCCTACCTAGGGGTCCACATCCCGGCTAACCCAAGAGACACATACAAAGCCAACTTCCCCCGGCTACTGAAAGAACTGGAAGGCGACTTGAAACGATGGGAGACCCAAGAGATCTCACTGCTGGAGCGCATCACAGCATGCAAGATGAACCTACTGCCGAGGTTCCTATACGCCTGCGCCTCCCTCCCAGTAGCGATCCCCACACCAACCCTCAAGGACATCCAAAGGAAAATGCTGAAATTCATCTGGAAAGGTAAGAGAGCGAGATTCCCTCTCAAAACGATGCTGAGGGGCTCCAAGCTAGGAGGTCTGGGGGTCCCGGACTTGAGGGCCTATAGTGTGGCAGCACAACTAGCACAGTTTCAGGCATGGCAGACCATAACAAACCGCCCCAGGTGGGTAGAGCTGGAACAATCACAAACACCTTTACCCTTGCGATTTCTGCCACACATTCCGCCCCCCCTTAGAACACACTGGGGAGACCTCCTCCTATCAACTAAACACACCCTTAGTTCCTGGGACTGGGCTCTAAAGCAGAAGGGAGTGCCCAGAGGACTGAGCCCACGCTCCCCGGTCTTCCATAACCCATCCTTCTCACCCGGAGCAGACCCCCGCAATTTCCGGAACTGGATAAAGGGCGGGCTGGAGACCATAGACCAGCTATATATGGGAGGGACACCCCTCACCTTCGCCCAATGCAAGGAGAAGTTCCAACTCCAGGAGAGGGACAGATTCACCTGTATCCAGCTACGCCACTGGTGCTCGCACCCCCAGACTCTGCAGGCAGCAACTCGCCCACCCACGGCCCTGGAGCTGACACTGGGGGACCTTCCAACTCGGGGCAGGGTATCCACCCTATATAGGTGCTTCTTAAGGGACTTCCTGTCCACAAAGACCCGCTGCATGGCTCAATGGGAGGCGGACCTGGGCCATCCGGTCAAGGACCAAACCTGGGTGGACATCTGGACCAGAACACATACCTCCTCCACCTGCGTTACCAATAGGGAATGTGCGTACAAGGTGCTCCTCCGGTGGTATTACCCGCCCCTTCGACTTCACCACATGAACCCACATGTAGATCATGCCTGCTGGAGGGGATGTGGTCACCCAGGCTCTTTTTTCCATATGTGGTGGGCTTGCCCAAAGATACAACAGTTCTGGAGGACATGCCTCGAGACCACCGCACAAATTACAGGAACGGCGATTCCTCTGGAACCTGAACCAGTCTTGCTGGGAGCCCCGATCCCCGCGATCTACCCGCGCTCCGGGACCAAGTCTAAACTATTGACACACTGCCTTCTGGCGGGGAAAACGGTGTTGGCCAGGGCCTGGAAATCCCCAGAAGGACCTCACATAGCCCAATGGTGGTCTAAACTCCATGGGTGAATCTCCAGATGAGGACGCAGACACAGTAATAGTGAGGCAGGAATAAGGAACTTTTGGAAAATACTAAACCTTAAAGAGTGGTGGAAAGGGTCCAATTACCTCGGGTGTGGAATAATAAGACACAGGACTGAGAGCGCTTACCTCACTATATTACAGACCAGCAGTGAGATAGAAAGGAGAGATTAAGGAAACACAAGAATTCCTCAAGAAATTGGGAATCTGCAGTGATTTACAGAACAGGCCCAGGATTTATCAATGGGATGAAAGGTTTCTCCCCTAAAGAAGAATTATTAATTCCGGCACAAGTCAAAAATCCCCTGAAGAATGTCCTACATTATTGTATCTGAAGGACAGAAACTTGTACAAGTCGGGTTGTTTACATTACACCAATAGGAAATAGGCCATCAATTGTGTGACATAGGAATCAGAGTGTATGATCCTAAAGAAATGATTATAACATTATTCACTTATGGTGTTCTTACTTGTGTGGTTTTAACATATGATATATGTTTTATGTACTATGATCATTTTTATGATTGTTTTTATGAAATAGATGAGATTTAAATAAAGTATTTTGGATAATTGACTCCATCGTTGATGGGGGAAGAGTGTTAAGCAACACCGGTTGAAATACTGGACTTTCTTTTTGTATATATAAAAAAAGTGTATGCTCACAGAGCAAGAAGTCTATCCCTAGCTGTGACTCTGAACCATTCTGATAATAGAAGGTCTAAACTCTGGGACATCCTGAATGCGGAGAAGGTCACGGCAGCGCAGGCGGGAACGCTCCACCGCTTTCAGAATGTTTGGAGCCCAGTGCTGGAATACGACCAGCGCTTCCCCGCCCAGACCTACAAACTGACCAGGGCCCGATGGATCTTGAAACACCAAGAGGACCCTGTAGAGGACACATAGACGCTAAGGGGCGAACTGGACAACCCAGAAAGAAAATTCTGCTTCCAAACATGAGGGGGGGAGAGGCCCGAAGGGAGGTGGGAGGGAGGAAGCCTGATGGGGGAAATGAGGACTGGGGATCGAAGAACCTGAATACGCATTGCTTGTGATATGTCATGATTTGTATATTTGCCATCCTGCCTTGATTTAAAATAAACAAAGTTAAAAAAAAAAAACATTTAAAATGATCACAATGTTGAATCCATTTATTGACGATTGCACCTGGTAGAGCTCAGCCCTGATGAAGGAGAATACCTCCGAAATGCATTGGCTTAAGAGCTCTTTTTGATGAGGCAACAGCTGGCCTCCCCTACCATTCTTATTAAAATTAAAAAATGTTATCGCAAAAAACATTGTGTTTGGTGCTTTACATCACTAGAAGAAACCATTTGCATGAATTTTCTTGAAGGGACGGTTCTTACACTTACTTTTCTTCGACTTACCAGTAGCTCCAGAAGGGGAACAGAGTGAGGGCGACTGGCTAACTGTGTGGTTCCCACCCAGTTATTTCCATAGTACAGAACACAACTGGGAAGTCATAACATTTCCATGATCAAAGAGTAGGCAGTAAATGAGGTTCCAGGACCAACAAAGTGGAAGTTGATCGTTGGGTGAGAAGACAAGTGGGTGGAAATGTCCTGCCCTCTCTTTTTCAAGTGTAAGAACACAACTGAAGTGAAAAGTGGCACCTGGGGCAGCAGAAGTGCCCATCTGGCCACAGGGACTGAAAGCATTGACTCCCGGAGACACTGCAGGAAAATAAAAATACCATCAACATGTTTAAGAATACTTCCGAGAGGCCGCAGCTGGAAGTCATATTTTAAACACACTGCGATCTGCAGAAGTCTTTGACTTTCTTGCCGCCTTTTGGGGGATTTTTATTCCTGCTTTTTCTGGACTCCCCAAAAGTACTGAGAATAAAGGAATCCATCCAAAATGACCTGTCTGCAAATTCCTAAGTTCAAAGGAGGGTGTCAAAATAATAATGTCTTTACCCACATTCCGATCAAACCCTAATTTTTTATTTGTGCATGAAAAATAACACTGAGTGAGCCCTGCTTCTGTGCGCTTGCTTGAAAAAAGACATTAGGGGTGATACCGTCCACACATTAGTGAAGCAATGAAGGGGTTCCAACATAAGGTTTAACGTTTGCAAAATTCTTTACTCTTTCCAAGTTGTGTGGTACTCTTGTGTTAACGATTAATGGTGAACCCTTTCTTAGTGGTTTTGTAGGTGCACTGAAACCACTCAAATTCTTTTTATTCTCACATTTCTCCCATTTTGTGGTGGTGGGCACATCATTTCTTGCTTAGGGCTTGTGCTGGTACCGACGAGAGCGTCCTTATTTTTACACAAAAATAGATACCCGGATCTGGGTTGTTTCTTCGCGCCGCATTTGTTTGTGGCCGAACTGCCCGCAGCCTAAACTCTCGGGCCCTGTTATTTATGTTCCTTTTTTGTCCCCCGCCACCAATGCTATGGAAGCGTTGGACACCCTCGCGCTCCCAAAACCCCAAAATATTAAACATGGAGAGCGGGGGATACCCCCGCAGCTCCCGCACCTCATGTTTTGTTATTTTGGTCTCCAACAAATTGGTAACACCCAATTCGATCAAAACGTCCATACAGGCAGTTTTTCCCGATCAAATTGGGTGTTACCCGATACCCTAAGTTATTTTCTGTCTATATTAACGTGTCCCTAACCAAGGTGGAACGACCTAATCACTTGGGGACCAGACCAGGCACCTTGGCCTTGAAACTTTCAGCCAAATGTAACCCAAGGCCGATGGCCACTGCCACTCAGATAACCCACGAGCTGGTACTTCCTAAAGAAAGGGCACCTTGACCTATTTCCCTGTCCTCCGGCAGCTCGCCTCAGAAATCCATCAGCGGATCGCCCAGTGGGGGGCCACCGTAACGAAGAGAGAGCAGCTCTGTCTAGCAAGACTCACCGGTGCAATGCAAAGGATTACGCCCAGGCCTGCTCATTCATAGGGTAAGACCTGGAAGAAGTGTGGTGACCAGTGTCGTAGCCTGGAACGTGACCGGTTGGGAGCGTACCTGTGTTGGCAGCGAGGGATGCAACTGCGGTGTACCGCAGCTAAGTGTGGAATCCGGCGGAGAGGTCAGCTTCCAGCGTTGCTGGGAGTTGGGAGCTGGGCTTCATCTGGTTCGCAAATCACCTCGACTTATCTGGGCTGGAAGTCCCTCAATATTACGGATCCCATATTAAGGAGTTTTGTCTTGGACCCGCGAAATGTGATTATCACCAATGTTCCCAAGCCTAGGCAATACGAATCTAGGGAAGCCCTGAAAAATAAAATCTTGGCATGGTTTAACTCCAAACTAGAGACTAACTGTGTGAGAACGCAAGACCTAAAAGTGCTGGGTAGAACTCATATCACTAACTGGTGTTGGAGTGGCAACACTGACTGTATCATCTTGGGATGTGGGTTTAGCAATCTGCTGATGTACTTAAATAGAATCTCTCTCTCACAACAAGTAGGTTCAGCTACGGCCCTGAGAATTGTATTTTATTGAAATAGTGCTTAATTGTTTTGCTCCTTTAGTTGGACTATATTCTCCCAGCAGGACTGCTCTTTGATCCACTCTGCCCAGTTAGGCCTGTGCCACTATGTCCTTATGTCATTGTAATGTTGTGTTTTTCGTTTTTATTTGTTTCAGTTGTTTGTTGCTATCATGTTCTGGTCTTCGTCAGATGTATGATTTATGTTACGTGCCCTGATGCCCAAGGGCTTTCGGCACTATATAAATATACAACTAAATAAATAAAATAAATAAAAGCCCCCGGCTTGACACTCAATGCCATACGTGACGTGGCTCTGAGGGTCAAGGACTTCCCCTCACTCCAGGATGGCACCAGAAGAAGAGTTTGGAGAATTCCCTGGAGCATCTCGTTGTAGCGCCATTGCATAACAGGGTACATAGCCATGCGCACTACATCTCCCAGAATCCTTTTATGCCAGGGTCAAAATAGCAGGACCCTAGAAGCACAATCAAAGTCTTACTCGGGTGATCCATTCCTTGGGAAATTAGCCAAGGGAAGTAAGCTGAAGCCAGTGTACTGGGGAGACCCCCGGCCGGCCCATAGAGTCGGGATTTGTGCCGAAGTACTTTAGGACGAGATAGCTGCACCTTGAGATAGATGGGGGTGCAGATTTATTACTCCAACACCAATCAATAAGGACAACTCAATGGTTTGGCAAGGGGGAGTCCGTTTAATGACAAGAACAAAAAGCGGGGAGACATGGCAATCAGCAGTGATGTGATAGTCTGTCTTGCTCCAACTCCTCGAACGTCATACAAAACATAACTTTTATACTCAAAACGCATCATAATGTGACGTGTAACACTCAACAGTTAACATGCAATTCTATTGGTCAGGAAAAGGTAACTTTAATATAGGTGCTATATCTGTATATGGTAACGGAGTGAGGGGATTGGGTAAAACACTATCAGGTGGGCAACTAAGCCCTTCCTTAAAATGACTACTGTAGACGTCACTAAAAGTATGACCTCCCATTGGGTCTACTAATTATAGGACCCTAGATTACTTGGTCCATTTTGATTGGGTTGGCATCAACCTCATGCATAAATCTCCACTTTGCTTAGCAGCATGCAGAACGGTCAGCCAGGTGCAGGGTGTCCCCCAATTCACCCGGTCTTCCTCCAATCAATCATCACTTTATGGGCTTTATGTTAATTAGTTCACTGTGGTTGGTGTCAAAGCTGCATCTTCTTGTCTCAAGAAAGTTCCGATATCTCTGTATGGGCGGATGCCAAGCGTAGGTGTGAACCCATTTCTCTTCTCGCGCGGATGGTCACGTGCTAACACACCGTGAATTTGCCCCATTTCTCTCAATTAGTGTATTTGATTTTCGTTTCACCCGCCACCTGCCTTCTATTTCTTATCTCGATCCTTCAGGGGCAGGATATTCTGTTCTTAGCTTCAATTGGTATGACCTTGGCTTCCCCGGCACAAGCTCTCTCTGCCGAGTTTCGATTCAGCCTCTTTCCTCGTGTTGCGAGAATATGAAACTTCTTGTGTTTGGCCTATAATAACATGGGTTGGTTCTGCTTTTCATGCAAAGTGGACTTGCACTTATATAACATTCTTCATTTTGAGGTAGATTGTGTATAATGGCGCTTGCCGCTCTAATTCTCTACTTAGCATAGCAAGCCGCACTGTTTTCTTAGCTTTCCTGTGGTTACAAGCATATGTACAGGTGTTAGCTGGTTGAATATCTTCATCCTGCTTACTGCTTAAGTTCCCTTGTATTTCAACAACGTTCTCTTCTTTCAGGTTCACAATATCTTTATTCATGGCATTTCGTTTCTTTGCGTCATCCTTGGTTCCTCATATCTTCTATGGGTGCGTTAGTCCAGGCCCTCGTGACGTCACCATTCGTCTTCCATTGGGGACTTTTTGGTTTCTTCCTGGACAGTACTTAAGCAATCTTCATTTCGTCTCATTTTCTGGTAGGGTTTTCTCAATGGATACCTTACTGTCCATGGTTGTCTGGTTATGGGTACTTCAATAGGTATTGTTCTTCTGATAGGTACTGGGCAGAGCCCTACTGCGGCTCTCTGCTGGTTTATCTGCTCATCATATGTCACATATTTTGTTGTGAACGTTCCTGGTACTTTGAAATGGGTGACTGGAGGGCAGGCTTTATTTGGGACCTCCTCTACACCAGAGTTAAACCCACCACGTTTGAAAGTTTGAGCAGGTCCCTTCAAGTCCAATTCCCCATCCTATGAAGTTAAAAATCTGACAAAACTCCCAAACTTATCACAGACGTCTGCCATGGATAACGTTAAGGTCCATCACATCTGTATACCCGGTTCCAGGTCCACGGACCTCCAGAGGAGAGATACACTCAGGACTCAGGACCCAAAAATACTAACAATAATGACATTTGCAAATTGAGCCTCCAGGGGAAGGTTTCATAGCACATCAATCTCAGAAATGACAACTTTTAAATCAAACTCATCCCCTCAAATCTAAGTGGGAAACTCAAGCAGCAGGCAGGCAGGGCAGCATTGTGAAATCCAAGATGGCCGCCCCACCTCTGATAGCCCCTGTCTCATTGGGTACAACTCAAGGGGTGTCACCATGCAATGCTCAACCACAGCCCAGCCACCACCTTCCCACCACCGACTCCAGGTCCAAGCCATCAGTCAGAGAACCAGCCTGTGGCAGGGACCAAGATGTTTTAAAAAAGACCGACAGCTCCAGTCAGCTTCTTGGTTGTTGGAGCAGAGGAAGGGCCGCAGGGTAAACAGTTGCACTCACTACTAGCCATTGGATAGTGATATTTAACTCTTGGCAAGTAAAACATAGTGTGCTGCGTGGATGTGTAGAATTGAGGTGGGGAACATTTTATGACTAGCTAGGAATTTGCAAGTTGACATTTTTACCCCTGAAGGGCAGCATTTGGAAGGAGTATGGAGAGAGGTGGAGGAGACTGGAGTAGCAGAGAGTGTGGAAGAGGAAGGGTGAGCAGCTGGAGGGAGAGATGGTGTTGGAGGGCGAGGTTTGGAATGATCAGAATGATGCAGTTGGAGATTGAAGGAGGAGGGTTGAGAGTTGAGAGTTGTTGATGAGATTACAAAAGATCAGAACGAGGTCGGGGATGGGCTGGAGGAGACAAGTGAGTTGTTGGTAAAAGTTGGGAAAGATTAGAAGGTAAGAGGCAGAGCTAAGGAGGAAGGAGTTAAAATGAATCTGTTGAGGTAATGTCATGAACCCCAAAACCCTGGCAGGTACTGCTGGCAGCCTCTGGACCAGGGAGGTGGGTAACTGGTGTAGGCATAGACTCCTGCAACTTGCCAGACACACAGAATCCTTGGTGGTCAAGTGGGCTGGGTGGGGCCCAGGGCTATATAAACCCCACCCTCGGCCACACCCAGTTCTTAGCGTTTTCCTTTACTGGTCAGAGGCAGCATAACGCTTGCCTTCAGTGATCCACGTGCTCCGTCTCCTGAGTACTTGCCTCGATCTGCAAGCACCGCGAGGACCCTACATTCAGCTCTGCTGTCCAGCAGCACTGGGAGGCTCGCCGCGGGACCTCCACGGGACGTCTCTATGACTCTGGAAGCACCGCGAGGACCCGACATTCAGCTCCGCTCTCCAACAGCACTGGGAGGCTCGCCGTGGGACCTAGGAAGCAAGAGAAAACACAGAAGTGAGTCAGAGGTTGACTACCGGCACCCCCCACCTTCCCTAAACTTACCAGAACTGCACAGCTGCACCACGGAGCTCTGTCACAGTCACAACGCACCGCAGCTACAGATCTTCACCAGACTCGTTCGCGGAAGCGTGAGAAAGTAAGCAAAAGACCTATTATTGTTTACCAAAACAAGAACATCACAATTGGGCACAGGTGCATGAGCGCAAACCAAGACACCAAGCTCACATACTTACCGGCACGAAGCATCAAATCCTGCACCCCCCAGCACACGGGTGCGTGAGCGCAACTCAAGACACCAAGCTCACATACTTACCGGCATGAAGCAGCAAAGCCTGCACCCCCCGGCACACGAAAAATGTGGTTGAGCAACAGCATTGTTTGCACATAGTGGACCACCTGAGCCTTCGTGGGGGTTCACCAACACGTTACCAACACAGAATTTGCTGTTTATTCTCAAGAGACACTCTCCAGAGCAACAGGTGCGTCACAGCAGACCTTGGCCATCTAATCCAGTGAAGTAACTGGATCAGACTGTAAGGAGACTGAAGGAACCCTAACTATACACAAAGGTGCCCAAGAGACTCATTGTACCCACCAGAGGGACTGGAATCCTTCAAGCATCCAACCAAACCACTCTCTGCTTTCTGTCCACTGGGTAATTAAACCGGCAGTGTGCAGGGAGGAGGCAGTGTTTTGGACAATCTACCAGCATCAGAAGAACTACCAGCTTCGTACGTCGACAGACTCGACCAGGCACTCCTGCAGGGTCCCAGAGGTAAGCGTTACAGAACGCTAAGACCACGTTACCGCCATGCCCGAGTGCCATGCCATCTGAGGTAGACCAGTTAGCCACCTTGCTAGGCGAACTACGAGCTGAAGTGCATGCCGCCCGCTCAGAAACTAATGCAATGAGAAAGGAGCTGGTTATGAACAGGGAAAGAATGGAAGAACTAGCAAAACGTTTTACCAGAACGCAAGCTGGACAAACCCCCTTACCTGGCCCAACGGATGGGGCGGCAGCAACAATACCACAGATACAAGTCACCACTCCAGCGACCGTCCCTCTGGCTCCACCAGAGAGGTTCATGGGAGACCCACAGAAGTATGCAGTGTTTATGAATCAGTGCCGACTTCACTTCATGTGCCGTCCAGGGGCATTTCCAATGGATCAAACCAAGCTAGCCTTCATTATGTCTTACCTAGGGGGGCAGGCAGCAAGCTGGTCGGTACCGCTTGTTAACCGGGTCGACCCTGTACTGTACAATGTTGGCAACTTTCAGCATGAAATGAATAAGCTATTTTCCTGCCGCACCCGGGGGTCTGCCTTGGATGGAGAGTTGCTGACTCTCCGACAGGGATCTCAGGATTTGTTAGTGTACATTACCACATTCAATCGTCTGGTAGCTGATACCAACTGGCCCGAGGACAAGTGCACCACCATGTTCTATCGGGGCCTACGGAGTGAGTAGAAGGACGTCCTTGCACAGGTTGGGATCCCACCAGAACACTGCACGGACTACATAGATCTGGTGGTACAACTAGACCACCGCCTACAAGAGAGGCGATCTGATCAATCCCGCTTTGAAAACTGACCCTTGTTTGTTCACCCACGGGACACCCCGCGAACCACAGAAAACACACCCGAGCCAATACAGTTAGGAGGCATAAGAGGCCCGCTAACCATGGAAGAAAGGGAGCGATGCAGAAAGCAACAGTTGTGTTTGTACTGCGGTAAGGGCGGTCAATTCCTGAAAGACTGTCCGAATAAAGTACCCCGCAAACCATTGGGAGCTATGGAAGCCATGACAGAACTACCACACGAGCCGTCAGAAAACTGCATGGCTCGAAAAGAGTAGAGACCGGCTTGTCGGGAAAAGAAGAAACGTCAGCGGTCTCGCATTTTACAATACCAGTCATCGTGTTATGCCCAAGACACCCTCAATGGATGCATGCGCTGGAAGCGTACGTTGACTGTGGGGCAATAGGTAACTACATGGACATCACAGTGGCATTGCGAATGGGCGTGCCCATCAGAAACGAGAAAAAGTCGATAACGTTGTATCAGTGGATGGGACTCAGTTGTCATCCGGGCCAGTGACCCAATGCACTGGACCTGTTGTGCTGCTATGCCATGACGGCCACCGGGAACAGATTACTTTTGATTTCATCAACGCACCCCAGTTTCAGCTAATTTTGGGATTGCCCTGGCTGGTACGTCATAACCCAACCATAGACTGTCAATCTTACTCATTGACTTTCCCAGCCGCATGCCTTCAAACCTGTTACCCTGTTCCACCCAGAGTGGTTAAAACCCAAGATTTAACAACCAGATCGTCCGGAGTCATGCTTGGGCTCGTAGGCCAGTTGCCTCCTGAATATAACGAATATCTGGACGTCTTTCAGAAGGACCAAGCCAACACCTTGCCGCCCCACAGACCCTACGACTGCCAAATCGATCTGGTCCCAGGAGCGTAACTCCCATGCAGTCGCATATATGCTCTTACTGAAAAGGAGAGCCAGCACTTACGTACTTACCTCGACCAGTACCTGGCTAACGGGTTTATTCGACCATCCAAATCTCCTGTCTCTTCAGCCCTTTTCTTTGTCTCTAAAAAGGAGGGGGATTTTAGGACCTGCATAGATTACAGAGGGTTGAATAAAATTACTATAAAGAACAGTTATCCCTTGCCCCTAATTCCCGTGTTGCTGGACCAAGTAAAGGGGGCGAAGATTTATACAAAACTCGACCTTAGAGGAGCCTACCATCTGGTCCACGTAAAAGCTGGAGACAAATGGAAAACAGCCTTTCGTACTAAGTTCAGGCTATATGAGTACACTGTAATGCCCTTTCGACTGTGCAATGCACCGGCAGCATTCCAATATTTTATGACTGACGTTTTGAGGGAGTTATTGGATGTTTGCGCCATGGTGTACATAGACGATATCCTGATCTACTCAGAGTCAATGGAAGAACATGTACCCCATGTTAAGGCAGTCCTGGAAAGACTACGTGAACACTGCCTGTTCGCTAACTTGGAAAAGTGTGCTTTTCACGTAACTACGGTGGAGTTTCTGGGATATATATTGAACCCTCAGGGTATTCAGATGGACAGTCGCAAAGTAGAAGCAATACTGCAGTGGCCTTCGCTCACCTCAATCAAAACAGTCCAGAATTTCCTAGGATTTGCTAACTTTTACAGGTGATTTATCACCGATTTTTCAGAGATTGTTCACCCCATAACATCTTTACTTCGCCAAAACCGTACCTTTCAGTGGACTCTCGAAGCCGAACAGGCCTTCCAGCGACTGAGCAACACACATCTGTGTTATTAGTTATTAGCCGCCGAAAAAGGGACCCAAGAGAGGTCCTGTTGGTAAAACCAAACCCAAGAGTTACTGTGGTATGCACTCTGATTATTATTAATAGAGTGGGTACCAAGGCTGTGACAGAAGACAGAAGGATAGAGCGAAAAAGAGATACTATCCCTGCCTACAGTGCACTCTCAACTAGGTTGCGGTGTTACAACGTCTGTCTAATAGTGACAGAATAAGAATGAAATTACCAACTTCTATGATGTGACATTCAGCCTTGTAAGTCCAATACCACTCTCCTCCAGATTAGTTTAGATCGGAGGAGACTACAAGTAAAAGAAGAAGCACTCCAGGGAGGGTAAAGAGGATAAATTCTTCCTCTTTAGAGACTCATGTGGCATCTACTGGGATAGACAATTCTTTAATAACCCATTGATTGTCACACTGACCCTGGGTTGCTAGGGTTAAAATGACACAAACAAAAGAAAGAGGATAGATTCCTATTCCGACAACACAAAGACAATACAGTCACCACTTCCCATACAGAACTTATTTTTACTAACGGGAAGTAGGACGATATAAAACGGTTAGCTCAAGCTAAAGAATAGGCAAATTGGTGCCTTTTTAGATGTAACAAACACCGTCGACCGGTTTCAGTAGCCTAACTTTGATAAAGCCACATTCATCAGGACAGTCTAAGCTTCCTCAAACGCTGGTATATTTCGTGACTCGAAAACCAGTTTATGAGAAAATGAAAAACGGTAGATGGAGTAGTACGTTACCACCTTGCCGTTGGTGTCATAGGACTGGAACAGTCTGGGAAGGAACCCTAAATTTCCTTCCCTTCAGATTTAAAGCAGAGTATGCCTCAAATTATGGCACAGCTTGGCTGACCAGTCCACGTGCTGTACATTTGTTAGCACCTTCCACGGGCATCTCATGGATTAAAGAAAAAACGCCCGACACGCGCATGTTACTATTAGACAGGCGTTGTAACACCGCAACCTAGTTGAGAGTGCACTGTAGGCAGGGATAGTATCTCTTTTTCGCTCTATCCTTCTGTCTTCTGTCACAGCCTTGTTACCCACTCTATTAATAATAATCAGAGTCCATACCACAGTAACTCTTGGGTTTGGTTTTACCAACAAGACCTCTCTTGGGTCCCGTTTTCGGCTGCTAATAACTTATAACACAGATGTGTGTTGCCTACTCCTTTTGTATGAACATTATCTACTAAGGGCAATACCCTGGCAACTCCGTAGAATTTGCCCTATTGTTTGGTCATAATCCTTCCAGCAACTGAAACAGTGTTTTACACAGCTCCAATACTTAAACAGACGCCTCCAAAGTTGCTATGGGGCAGTGCTATCCCAGAGAGACCCCGACTCCAACCAGTTACATCCAGTAGCCTTCTGGTCTCGAAAATGTAACCCGGCAGAGTTGAAATATGCGGTGACAGACAAGGAACTGCTTGCCATCAAAGCCGCCTTCAAGGAATGGCAGCATCACCTCTTGGCAGCACGGCACCCAGTCACCATACTCACAGACCACCGCAACTTACACTTTTTGCGGACAGCTAAAGCACAAACACCACGTCACCTGCGCTGGGCTCAGTTCTTCGCAGAATACGATTTCACAGTCACCTATCGTCCAGGAGTTAAGAATGGAAAAGCGGATGCGTTATCAAGGATCGGCTGGGGATCAGAAGATAAAGACGCATATGCAAGTCCTACACCTGTATTCATCATACCGGAAGAAAAGCTACAAGGAATCTCTGGAAAAGATCTGGACTCCTTGGAAAAGATACACAACAAAATAAAGAAATCCATGACCCCAGCACAAGTTCAAGCTTGGGTCGCACAGGGGTCACTACGAACTGCAACCAAGCACCTCCCATATTATCGAAATTGCTTATACCTGCCACACCCTGCAATGCAAGATCAAGTCATGAACACCAATCACAACATGCTTACGGCAGGACATCCTGGAATAGCGAAGACTATGGCAAAGATTCAACAAAACCTCTGGTGGCCTACATGGCAAAGGGACTGTTACGCTCACCTGGTATCCACGGGGACGCCACCCAGCCAGTTGATCGTTGGTGCCCTTCTCTATGACTTCCTGGTGTGGTTCTCGGTGTCGATGGGATTCCGCCTGGCTGTCGGAATTGGTGAGCTCTCCATCCTGCTCTCTTGTCAGGGGCGCGTTGTCTTTTGTGGGCACGGGCGGTCCAGTTACTTCACTGACTACGGCCCTTGTAGTGTCTTTCAGGTAGGTCTTATTGTGATTGATGGCGTTGTTATTCTTGCATGCCTTTTCTCTGTTCTAAAATGTCTCTTTTTATCTCCCTTAGGTGTGCGGAGTATCCGCTTGGAGGACTGGGTAGGCTGGTTCTCACCGGTAGATGATGGCGCACAATAGTGCTATGATGCGGTAAGGAGGCGCTTTGCGCAGCGCAGCGATGTCTTGTCCTCACTGACCTGTGCTTTTCTCTTTTTCGTAGGTCACGGGGTGCTCGCAGCGCAGATGGAGTTCCAAAGCTAAGCCGGTCGAAAATCAGCCAGCCAGGTAAATCTCTAAGAGCTTTGTGGTTGTAATGTCTCTTTAACCTCCTTTAATAATGTCTTTCTCCCTTTTTTCAGGTCCTTCGATCCGGGTGACAAACTCTTCAAACGGAGCTGCCCAGGAACTGCGAGCAGTGAAGGATGGAGATTACAGGTAAGATTCTGCTGCTAACGATGTTCTTTGTTTTCTGCAGGTCTGGAATTCGTCAGGCTTTTGAGAGAGCTGGACATGGTGAGCGTCACGTTGCTAGTAGCAAAGTAACGCGAAGCGTGTTGTCTTGTTCGGGTGTGGTTTAAATAGCCACTGCAAAGTAGTCCAGGTAAAGTAGTCCCTAGGCCACCACACCCAAAACACTAGACCGCATAGCTTGGTTCTAGGAATCAAGCTATGTGGATGCCTCCATGTTGGCTGAAAGCCCTAAAAAGTAGTTCCACAAGCAGATGTCTATCTTTGTTTATGAGCCTGGCGCCAAAGGTGCCAGAACTGGCACCAAGAGGGCCTGAGAAGTGGATGCCAGGCCTTATAAGGGATCTGAGTCCTGATTCCACCTGGCCAATGGGCTTGCCAGTGGGGATTAGAGCTGAGGGTCGTGACAGCACTCCCCCCTTACCCCCCAAGGCCCCTCCCATGGTGTGTCTCCTGCCTGGTCCAGGTTTAGTTGGGAAGTTCTGGTGAAACTTCTTGATTAAACGTGGTGCATGGATGTTCTCACTGGGTTCCCAGGACCTATCTTGATGCCCAAATCCCTTCCAGTCGACAAGATTATATAACTTGGCTCTAGAGTATTTTGAGTCCAGGATGCCTTTGACTTTGAATTCTGGTTCTCCGTCAATTAGTATGGGTTGAGGTGGTGTCTTGACTCGTGTACCGGGTTGCATTGGTTTTAAGAGGGATACATGGAATACCGGATGGATTTGTAGATTAGGTGGTAAGTCCAATTTGACGGCTGCCGGGTTGATAATTGCCTTGATTGTATACGGTCCCAAATATCGAGGGTGGAAGGTCCGGGTCCCTTTGATGGGTACATATTTGGCGGCTAACCAAACCTGGTCTCCCACTTGATAGTCTGGGGCCTTTTTCCGATGCTGGTCGGCAAAGTGCTTTTGTTTTTCTTTGGCATGAATGAGATGTTCCTTCGCCTTTCTGAATGCCTGAGTGATGGTTGTGTGAAGAGTCTTTACTGCAGGCATTTCCAAGTTGGCAGGAAGGTCAAGTTCTGAGGTACGTGGATGTCTGCGATACAGGGTGTAAAAAGGTATTTGTCCCGTGCTAGAATGTATGGAGTTGTTATATGCGTACTCAGCTACCCAAAGTAAGTCCTTCCAATCTCTCAATTCATGGTGCAGCATGCACCGTAAATACTTCTCGAGGGCCTGGTTGGTCCTCTCGGTTTGGCCGTCTGTTTGGGGGTGGTGACTGGTAGATAGCCGAACGTCAATCTGTGCCATTGCGCAACATTTTCTCCAAAAATTGGTTACAAACTGACTGCCTCGATCGGAGACCAGAACTGATGGAAAACCTTGTAGCTTGACAATGTTTTCCAGAAATATTTCTGCCAGGGTGGATGCGTCCGGGAAGCCCTTGAGAGGAATAAAATGTGCCATCTTAGAGAACAAATCCACGACTACAAGAATGGTGTTAAAACCTTGACTCTGTGGCAGATCAGTGATAAAGTCAAGGGAAAGAGTGTGCCATGGAGTGGGAGGGATGTCCAGTGGTTGTAGGAGACCCGATGGTTTCTGTTTCTGGGATTTATTTTGTGCACAGACGCCGCAGGACTGAACATACTGGACAATGTCCTTATGCCAGGTAGGCCATCAAAAGTTCTTTTTACCTTGGCTAAGGATTTAGCGATTCCAGGGTGTCCTTTGATCAGAGAGTCATGATAGCCTGAAATGATATGGTGTTGTAACTCCTTCTTGGGTACATATAGCCAGTCCTTAAAAAAAGGTAACTGATCCTTGATGCAATATTGTTCTCCTTGAGTTTGCCATGCGAGGAAAGCATCCAAGCTCATTGACTGTCGAATTTCGTTTTGTAATTCGGCTTGTGATAGGGTTGTTGTGATACCCAAAAGTGTGTCTTCTGTTATGATGGGTACCGGGTCTGGCGTTGTATACACAGCTTCATCGATGCCCATCCGAGATAAGACGTCAGCTTTCCCATTCTTGACCCCAGGTCGAAAGGTGATCACATAGTCATATTCAGCGAAGAAGAGGGCCCATCATAACTGGCATGAAGACTGGGCTTTGGCTGTTTTAAGATATTGTAGGTTCCGGTGGTCTGTGGTCACTGTAATGGTGTGTCTAGCTCCCAGAAGATACTGTCGCCACGCCTTGAAAGCGGACTTGATGGCTAGGAGTTCTTTGTCCGTGATAGCATAATTAATTTCCGGAGGTGAGAACTTTTTTGACCAGAAGGCCACAGGATGCAGCTGGCCAGTTTCTGGGTCCCTCTGTGAAAGGACCGCTCCCATTGCCATACTGGAAGCATCAGTTTCTACGATATAAGGGAGGTCTGGACATGGGTGCCACAGGATTGGGACAGAGGTGAATCTTCGTTTCAGTTTCTGAAAGGCTCCTTCTGCTTCCTCGGTCCAAGTGAACTTTTTATTGCATTTTCGTAGCAGTACTGTGATCGGGTGCACAACCTGAGAGAAGTCTGGGATAAATCGGCGGTAAAAGTTTGCAAAACCTAGCATGCTCTGTATCCCCTTCAGAGATGTTGGTGATGGCCATTTTAGAATAACATCAACCTTATCTACGTCCATTGTGATGCCTTTGGGCGAAAGGATGAAACCAAGAAAATCTACTTCGGTGACGTGAAAAAAACATTTCTCCAGTTTTGCATATAAACGATCTTGGCGGAGCTTGGTGAGGACTGAACTAACGTGCCTGATGTGATCTTGTTTTGAGGCTGAGTAGACCAAGATGTCATCTATGTACACTAAGGCGCAAACGTCAATCAGTTCTCTCAATACATCATTCATGAAATATTGAAACGCTGCGGGAGCATTGCATAAGCCAAAAGGCATTACTTGATATTCAAACAAGCCATATTTGGTACGGAAAGCGGTTTTCCACTCATCTCTGCTTCTGGCTCGGACCAGGTGGTATGCTCCCCGAAGGTCTCATTTGGTATAGATCTGGGCATTTTTGACTTGGTCTAGCATTTCCGGGATAAGAGGCAAGGGGTAGCGGTTCTTCACGGTTATCTGGTTTATTGCGCGGTAATCAATACAGGTCCTCAAGTCCCCTTCCTTTTTCGGTATGAAGAACAAAGGACTGGCTGCTGGGGACTTAGATGGGTGGATAAATCCGTTTGCAAGGTACTGGTCCAAATAGGATTTCAGGTGAAGATTTTCTGGTTTGGTGAAAGCGTAGATCCTGCCGCATGGGATTTGTGCCCCAGGAATAAAGTTAATTTGACAATCATAAGGCCTATGCTGCTGCAATGTGTTAGCCCGGTCTTTTTGGAATACGTCCTGAAAGTCACGATATTCATCTGGCAGAGTATTAGTTACCCCCAGAGCAGAGGCTCTAGTATTGGAAGTCTTGGAGATACAGGAGTCGGGTTCCGGTTCAGGAGAGTAGCAAGCCGGGGAGCAGTTGCAAGAGAAGGTTAATTTCCGTGCCCGCCAGTCTATCAAAGGGTTGTGAGCTACCAACCATGGCATCCCTAGTATCAACCGGAACTGAGGTGCCTTAATAAGATCGAACAAAATAAACTCCTGATGTCCATCCTGGCACAGCAAAGTTACTGCAGCTGTGCACTGGGTTACTGGTCCGGAGGCGATTTCTGTCCCATCCACGGTAGTCACCTTGTCCCTGGTAGACTTAGAACACAAAGGGAGCCCCATCTCTGCTGTCAACTCTTGATCTATATAGTTCCCAACTGCTCCGCTGTTGATGTACGCGTCTACTGCATGCATCTTTGACGATTGTTGGTGGTTTATTAAGATCACGGGTATCGCAAAGTGTGAGGTCAGTGGCTCTTTCTCATCACTCGACAAACTGACCTCTACGGTTGCCGAGCTTGGTAGTTTTCCGATTCCTTAACTTCATCCTTTTCTGTGGCCCGACTGTCCTCCTTGGGGGTTTTACTGGCCAGTCTTTCAGAAAATGTCCTGGTTTTCCACAATACAAACAAAGTTGCTGTTGTCTTCTTTTATCCCATTCTTGTTTTGTTAATGGATGTCGCATCCCTCCGATCTGCATGGGTTCTACAGTGTTGTCTGGCACCCGTGGTGCGTTGTCTCTAGGCCAAACATAAACTACTCGAGAGTCTGCTTTGGACCGGTCTGCTTTTCGGTCCTGCAACCGATGGTCTAGCTGCATGACCAGATTTATGAATTCGGTACAGTCTCTGGGGGGATCAACTACCTGGGCCAAGACGTCCTTTAATTCGCCTCGTAAGCCTCGATGGAATAACATGGTTCTTTTGTTTTCTGGCCACCTGGCTTCAGCAACCAGTCTATTGAAAGTTGCAATGTATGTTAACAAGTCTTGGTTCCCCTGCCAGATGGATAAGAGTTTGCTATCCACTGCTTGACCTGGGTATGGCGAGCAAACAGTTTTTCCATTTCTCTCTGGAACCCCCATAGTCCTGTAACAATGGATCATTATGGGACACCAACGGCACCGACCAATCTGCTGCACTTCCACTCAATTATGATAGGATGAAAGCTACCCGAGCTTGGTCATTTGGAAATGCCTCAAGGCGACAAAGGAAATAAAGGCGACACTGATTTATGAATGCTGCATACTTCCGTGGGTCGCCCGAAAACCTTTCTTGTGGTGCCAGGGGAACTGTTCCAGGCAGCGTGATCTGTACTGGTGTGGGGGTATAAGATGGTGCGATAGGATTTTGCATCAGTGGATTTCCTCCAGGCAGAGGAGTATGACCTGCCTGTGATTGCAAGAACTGTCTGCCGATTTCGTCAGTGCGCTCCTTGGTCACTATTAGGTCTCTTCGGAGTGCATTAGTCTCTTGTCGAGCTGAATGAACCTCAGCACGAAGGTCCCCCAACAATTGGGCGATTTTCGATGTTTCCATGGCGCCCAGGTGGATTATTTATGTGAGACTTTGCGTTCTGTTACGCTCACCTTGTATCCACGGGGACGCCAGCCAGCCAGTTGGTCGTTGGTGCCCTTCTCTATGACTCCCTGGTGTGGTTCTCGGTGTCGATGGGATTCCGCCTGGCTGTCGGAATTGGTGAGCTCTCCATCCTGCTCTCTGGGCAGGGGCGCGTTGTCTTTTGTGGGCGCAGGCGGTCCAGTTACTTCACTGACTGTGTCCCTTGTAGTGTCTTTCAGGTAGGTTTTATTGCGATTGATGGCGTTGTTATTCTTGCATGCCTTTTCTCTGTTCTAAAATGTCTCTTTTATCTCCCTTAGGTGTGCGGAGTATCTGCTTGGAGAACTGGGTAGGCTGGTTCTCACCGGTAGATGATGGCGCACAATAGCGCTATGATGCGGTAAGGAGGCGCTTTGCGCAGCGCACCGATGTCTTGTCCTCACTGACCTGTACTTTTCTCTTTTTCGTAGGTCGCGGTGTGCTCCCAGCGCAGATGGAGTTCCGGAGCTATGCCGGTCGAAAATCAGCCAGCCAGGAAAGTCTCTAAGCGCTTTGTGGTTGTAATGTCTCTTTTACCTCCTTTAATTATGTCTTTCTCCCTTTTTTCAGGTCCTTCGATCCGGGCGGCAAACTCTTCAAACTGAGCTGCCCAGGAGCTGCGAACAGTGAAGGATGGAGATTAGGTAAGATTCTGCTGCTAACGATGTTCTTTGTTTTCTGCAGGTCTGGAATTCATCAGGCTCGTGAGAAAGCTGGACACAGTGAGCGTCACGTTGCTAGTAGCAAAGTAACGCGAAGCATGTTGTCTTGTTCGGGTGTGGGATTTTTTTAATTTATTTTTTTATTGTTGTATTGTTAGTTTACATAAAACCTTATACAACATTTCACACACAAAAAATATACATTTCATTTTATAAAACAAGCATACAAAGATATAAATGAAGACAATGCTAAAATGCCATACAATGGAAAAAGAAAAGATTTCATCAAAATCACAAACATTAACATAAAGTCTGCTGCAGAGTCTTTTGGTCTACTGATACTGCAGGACTCTAACTCCTTTTGCTCCAGGATTGTGAAGACTCTCCAAGTCCTCTTTCTATTGCTGCTAATTTTCACCTCAAATTACCCTGGAAGCCGCGGAGCGGCCGCGGAGTCTGCTGCAGATTCTTTTGGTCTACTGATACCGCAGGACTCTAACTCCTTTTGCTCCACGATTGTGAAGACTCTCCAAGTCCTCTTTCTATTGCTGCTAATTTTCACCTCAAATTACCCAGGAAGCCGCGGAGCGACCGCAGAGTCTGCTGCAGAGTCTTTTGGTCTACTGATACTGCAGAACTCTAACTCCTTTTGCTCCAGGATTGTGAAGACTCTCCAAGTCCTCTTTCTATTGCTGCTAATTTTCACCTCAAATTAACCAGGAAGCCGCGGAGCAGCCGCGGAGTCTGCTGCAGAGTCTTTTGGTCTAATGATACTGCAGGACTCTAACTCCTTTTGCTCCAGGATTGTGAAGACTCTCCAAGTCCTCTTTCTATTGCTGCTAATTTTCACCTCAAATTACCCAGGAAGCCGCGGAGCAGCCGCGGAGTCTGCTGCAGAGTCTTTTGGTCTACTGACACTGCAGGACTCTAACTCCTTTTGCTCCAGGATTGTGAAGACTCTCCAAGTCCTCTTTCTATTGCTGCTAATTTTCACCTCAAATTACCCAGGAAGCCGCGGAGCGTCCGCGGAGTCTGCTGTAGAGTCTTTTGGTCTGCTGATACTGCAGGACTCTAACTCCTTTTGCTCCAGGATTGTGAAGACTCTCCAAGTCCTCTTTCTATTGCTGCTAATTTTCACCTCAAATTACCCAGGAAGCTGCGGAGCGGCCGCGGACTCTGCTGCAGAGTCTTTTGGTCTTTATGCTCTGCAGGCTCCGCGGCGCAGCCCGCCTCGCCACCCACTTGGAAACCCCCAGAAACCAGCAAGAGATCTCAACATAGAGGAAATCTCTGACTGACAACACGGCGAACCGAGAACCAAGAAAATCGCCATTGCGGTGAGTGGTCTTACCCCACCTTTCGCTCTTCTGTCCGTCCGACTGACATAACCTGCATCACCACAGAAACTATTGAAACTGCGCTCACCCAACCCCACAAGCACCCCGCGCATCAAACCCCCCCTTAACCCCTACCTGCTTGTCGGAGCCCGATCTCTCCGCCCACCGCCCACTGACAACAAAAAACCAGCTGCGCGAGGTCCGGCGGCTTTCCTGCCCGACCGCTGTATTGCAACTCGCGCCGGCAAGCTCCTCTGACTAACAGCACTCGCATAGACAAGTGTGCCGCATACCTTCTCGCGGCTTACCGTGCGACTGCTTCTCCCTCTCAAAGCAGCCCTACGGATCCTTCATTGTCTTCCACCTCTGTGCAAGCTCCCTCGCCCAGCTACTCGAAATCTCTTCGAGAGAAGCAGACCCATACGGAAGCACCAAACTACGGTCTCAAGTGACACACTACGAAGCGCCCCAAAATTAGTTAACGCAACACAGGAGATTGGGGGCGCCCCTGACCCGGCGTATCTCGACCCCAACCGAATTTGAATAAAGGAACTTTTGCCGGCCTCTCCTCACTCGAGACTGCACTAAGTGCAACAAACTCTTGCTGATAAATCCACGGCACACACCTGTCAGCATACTGCCCAAACATCAGAAGCTAACGCAAAGGAACCTCTTTTGCCCTGCTCCCATGCGAGACTGCATTAAGCGCAGCAAGAATTGTAAATACCTGCCAGTGCAGGGCTTCAATCCAAGAAGCTAACGCAACCGACGTAGCGCGGGAGACTGCAGGGGCTTTCTCCCCTTTGATCCCGTGCACCCTGTTCTGAGACTTGAGACTGCACCAAGTACCGCCAACTTTGGCGGATAAACTAATGACACACAACTGCCAGGGCAGTGCCCTAACATCAGAAGGTAACCCAAAAAAAAATACGTCTTTTGCACTGCCCTCACTTGACGCTGCATCAACTGTAGCAAGAAAGGCAAACACCTGCCAGTGCAGGGCTTCAATCCCAGAAGCTAATACAACCGACGTACTGCGGGAGACGGCAGGGGCTTTCTCCCCTTTGATCCCGCACATCCTGCACTGAGCCATCTGAAACTACCACTGGTCCTAAACCCTATCAGAATATAGAAGATTGCGAGGATCTCAACCCCTTCTATCCTACTCTGACCTACAATCAAAGGTGATCCTGAACCACAATAATTTCTTCAACTCTGAACCAAAAACTCTTATTCAATCCGGAATACAGGAGATTGCGAGGGCCCCTCCCCCTTTGATCCTGCATCGAACCTGAACAGAGACTCTCCGACTATCAACAACCATTTGATTTTGCTTCAACCACCACACAAAGGAGATCTCGATCTTTAACAACCTTTTCACCCCTGAACGGAAAACTTCTACAGCCCGGAATACAGGAGATTGCGAGGGCCCCTCCCCCTTTGATCCTGCATCGAACCTGAACAGAGACTCTCCGACTATCAACAACCATTTGATTTTGCTTCAACCACCACACAAAGGAGATCTCGATCTTTAACAACCTTTTCACCCCTGAACGGAAAACTTCTACAGCCCGGAATACAGGAGACTGCGTGGGCCCCTGCCCCTTTGATCCTATACCGAACTTGAACAAAGACACTCTGACTAGGAACAACTATTCGAGCTCAGAGTGAGAAATCCCACTTATATCGAGATGCAAAACGGAACTACTCTAAAGTCTGCAAAAACACCAGAAGCGACAGAAAATCTGCTACCTTCCTCAACACAAAAAAAACAAACTATACGGCCAAATACAAGGCTTAGAGGAAAGCGCGTTGCGGACCCCATGAACCAACGATGGAACAGATATTCCAACTGAAGCACTCGAACAAAAATACTACTGAAAATGGCCCATCTAAATTTATGCAGGACCCACAAAATCAAGGAAAACAAACACAAAAACAAGCTATTACTATAGATCAGACCTTCACAGATAGTTCAAACAAATTCCGAGAGAATGAAACACAAAAACAACTTGAAGTCAACTTGAAACGGACCCTCCAAGAATATCCAAGCGAAACTCTGTCACATCCAGAACAGCCAAGAGAAACTCTGCCACATCCAGAACACGAACATAGTAAAGAACCGGAGCAACAAAATCAAGGAAATACAAGCACCCATGACCGTGAAATCCCGGCGACATGGGACAAAATACACAGCGAAGAATCATCGACACAATCAAGTCAAACGAACACACCAGGACTGCAAACGACAAAGATGACCAAAAAAGAAAAAGCAAAACAGGCAAAATTGCAATGGTTACAATCTCATAATGCTCAAAAACTACTAAATGAACCGATCATACCTCCTCTGAATACAGTGACAGGAAAAGTAGCCCGTTTATCCTTAGATATTACAGAAATCGAATCTATTATGAATAGTGCCGAAAGAAGGAGAGAAATCTTTGGAGAACCACCACATATGATAACCCCACCCAGCACGTCGACACCAGCACCCAAAACATCCCTGCAATCAAATTGCCATTCCGGCGAAAATCAAAGCAACGGCAGAGAAACACCACACACCAGCTCTCTTAAAATAAAAAAGGAACCAAGAGTTACCCAATTCGAATATGAAGGAGAAGAATCTTTTCATACACCAGTACAAGGAAATGAAACAGGTTACCCAACCCCTGTACCAAGCAACACAGGTAGACATCCCTCCCCGATTGACAATGCACAAAACCAGAGACTTCCAACAACTATGATGGAACTAGAAAACATGCTGCTGGCAGTGGTATCTCAATCCATGATACCCTTTCTCAAACTTCACGAAGTCACAAAAGATATACGAGACCATGCAACACTTCTCGCAATGATTCATACTCAGCAAATACATACAGAAGATTTCATCAACACAATTGGAAAGCGCCTAGACTTTGAAGCAGAACAGTCCCGTACATGACAACAAAGACTTTTCATGACAGCACGGGATGACAAGGAAGAAAAGATCCAACTTACAAAAGAACTCATGATCCTACTCAGAAACCAGCAACAACAACCGATACTACAACAAAAAAGAACCCAAGACAGCACGCCACGATGCATGACACCAGAAAAAATAAACCTGGACCACCTGAGACACACACCAAATAACCCTTCAACACCCTTATTGCCACAATCAACAACTGTACCAAATCCATGCAACGAAAAAACAAAACCAACAGGTGAACCCAGAACTATGACCAGCAATGAAACCTTCGGAATATTTGGGCAAGCAAAGAATACCGGCAAAGATCCACCAAAGAAACTCACCAAACAAACACATAAACAAACAGGATCACGAGCCTTCCTACGAAATTTGCCATTACCAAAGCTGATCCCAGAAAAAACAGAAAAAACAGCCAAAATTCCATCCTCAGGAAAAAACCCTAAAAGCCCTGCAAAGAATCTTACAAGAAAACACAATGAGCCACTATTACCAATTTCAAACAAACAAACAAGAGCGGTAGTAAAGACATTAAACAAGGATCATAGCTTAGATTCGGATGACCTAATTAACTTAACGACACATGAAGATCAATCCTCGCAAGGAAACAACAAAACCAACAGACAAGCAAAAGACTCAATCTTAATAGTCATTGACGAATACAAACAAGACCAATCCCTCAGCAATTCGATCTCTTGCGAACAAATATCAGACAGATCAACGATTAACCATACTAACACTTTCAATAATGAGGCAACCTACGATGAAATCTCCTCATCTTCATTCGTCGACAAAACAAACAACAGCACTGGAAACAGCCATTCCCTATCTGAGTCATATCAAGAAATCTGTGATGCACAACGACAAAGAGAATATCAAGATCTCCCGGAACCAAAATATCTGAACCCTTTCCAGCTAACAGAGAAACACATAGTGCAAATAGAAAATGTCACCACCAGAGCAAATGAACTGGTATTGAACAGAGCGAATATCTTAATCCTCTTTCAAACTATCCCAAACCTTAGTCAAATACGCTCCAGAGACATTGACCTGGTGATCTTTGCAGACGAAAACTCTAACGACAAAATATTGCTAAAACTCCATAATAAAACAACTATGGAACAAATATTAACATCTAAAGATGCTCTAAACAAACTGGGCTTTAGATGTACAACTGGTACTAAAGCGTATAAAGAAGAGATCACTAATAAAGAAAACCTCAGAAAAACCTTTACAACGAAATAACTGATAAAAGAGGATATAATTATAAAAAATAAACTCCCTAACACTCCAAAAAATAGAAGTGACCATCATTTCAAACATCAGTATACCCCAGAAGATCGTAATGCCAGACATCAGTACACCCCAGAAGACCATCAAACTAGGCGACAGGATACCCATGAAAATACAACACATGACGAAGAGGAACTAGTGACGAGCTACAACACCGATCGTCCAATCAGACGTCAATACGGATCAGACGATAGCCTGAATTACCAAGTCAATGCAGAACTAAGCAATATTTCATAACCATCAACCAATAGACCAAAAAACTGGACCTTGTGTTCATGGAACACACGGGGAAACTCCCACCTGTTTAACGATCCATCACCGGAATTTGATTGCTACCAGATCATTTGCTTCCAAGAAACCTGGCTCTCCAATACTCCATGCTGCGATGGCTTTCTAGCCTTCATCAATCCAGCTCCAATAAGAACCAAAGGAAGACCCTCATCAGGACTATTAACGCTAATTAAGATTGATACCACATGGTCTATACTACAGACAACAAATATCAATCCATGGATACAAAACGCAGTCGTTAAAATTACGTCAAAGAGCGAGTCAAACTGTGCAACATCGGAAACCAACCACGAAAGGAAAATAGCAATCATGAACTTATACTGGAACCCAATGGCTATTACCAACGAAGCCTTCTTGGAAGGCTTATTCCTTACAATCGACAACATCATCGAGAAATATACAGGAGTCGAATTTATACTGTGCGGGGATCTAAATCTGCATTTATGGCAAAAAGACGGTCAGCCAATGCCAATCGAAAAACAAACAATCCGCGCAAAAAAATGGACCAAGGAAATCATCATCCGTAACCTACAACTTAAAGACCATCCCAAAGACGAAATGGGAAATCTTCTTCCCACTTGGTCTCGTGGCAAATCATCTGCCATAATCGACTACATATACCTTTCCAACAAACTAAAAGACGCAGTAGAAACAACAAATATAATTACAACAACGAAAAGTGACCACAATCAACTAGTCGTACATGGACAAGATATTCTGCGTCAACACGAGCCCAAGCGTCCTACTCCGCTTGAAGTCTGTGCAGCTGGAAAAAAACTTTGCATAACCCAAAAAGCCACTCTCCAATTTACAAGCAAATTCATTCAAAACTCTCTACCTGACGATCAAAAACTAAACTACCAATGGCTACTCCAACCTCATTACAAAATAGCTAAACAGAAAACTCTACAGATTCACCAACATCGCTACAACAAGGAGCTTGCTGATAGAAGAAGAACAATGAGAAACACAGTCTGCCAACTGTCAAAAAACAAAGATAAGGAATCAATTGCCAAAATAAAAGCAGCCAAACAAAGATACAGGAACTGGATAAAAAATCACAAGATGATGCTATTACAATCAGACGCAGAAGCAATCCTGGAAACATATAAAAAACACAATCTTCGAGATCTATGGAATCTCTTGAATAATAATGCTGCTCAACAACAAGAACTAACAGTAAATGTGGCGGAACACCAATGGTGACTATGGGACTAGGCGGAGGAATAGCAATTATTGCAAAATCCACCCTTAATATCAGAGAAGTAACCAGCACAACCCTACCTTCTGCTGAACTACTATCTGTCAAACTCCCATTATCTGACACACAAACCATCTTGCTCCATATTATATACAGACCCCCAGGTCCCCCCTCCTCCTTTGAAGAGGATATCTCTCTCCTACTCACTACCAATTTGAAACCGAAATCCCAAATCATCATTCTGGGAGATTTCAATCTGGGACTCAACGACCCTAATGACAAGCAAGCTACTTCCCTAAACGACACGATTACTCATCTAGGCTTCACCCAACACATTAACCAACCTACACACACAAAAGGAAGATCCTTAGATTGGCTTGCAGATGCTTATTGTAACCTTTCACTGACTGACATCACACCTTGTGCTTGGACTGACCATCATCTCATTACCTTCTCCTTACCCAGATCACCACCACCTATCACGCAACTCACAAAGTTACCTCAAATAATCTCCAGAAACAACCGCAACATCACTATAGAAAACCTCAAACCTCTTCTCGCGCCTATCAGTAAAGCTAATCTACCTACGCAAAAAAACAACCCAGCAGCCATAGTAGATCTTTATAACAAGACTTTAGAACTAGCCCTTAACCAAATAGCTCCTCTCAAACAACGAAAAGCCAAACCTATTGCCCATTCCAACAAATGGTTCTCAGCAGAATTAAAAGCTCTCCACAATATTAAAAGAACTGCAGAAACCAGCTGGAGAAAAGGCCCTTCTCTCTCCACTAAAGACAAATTCGCCTCAGCTGCCTCCACCTACAAATCCGCCATCTTAAATGCCAAGAAAGAGATCTACAATTTGAGAATACAAAATGCCAAATCTGGCACCAAAGAACTCTTCTCTATACTAAGAGAACTTGAATCACCACTGCCCCCTACAGAGGACTGCATCAAAGACAAGGCCTGGTGTAACAATATCCAGCTCGCCCTTGCTAACAAAATTGCCCTCCTACAAACTAAGATAAAAGCAAAAAAGGCTAGCCTCGCCTCTTTACAGAGCCCCAGCAGCAAAATTAACCACATTACCCCTATCTGCCCATCCTTCCACTTCTCTCCAGTCACAGAAGAGGAAGTAATCAAGATAATCGCCAGTCTCAAACCATCCAATTGCAAAGGTGACATTTGCCCAGCATCCGTCATCAAAGATGGTGCTAATGAGTTAGCCCCTCTCATCACCTCTCTGATCAACTCCTCCTTCAAGAACTCAGTGGTCCCCAACAACCTCAAAGAAGCGTGGGTCCTACCCCTGCTCAAAAAACCAAATCTAGATCCCAACATTCCCACGAATTACAGGCCCATCACCACAGTCCCATTTCTCCTCAAAATTTTGGACAGGGTAGCCTATCTCCAAATACAACAACATTTAGAAGAAAACAATCTCCTAGGCCTGCGACAATCCGGCTTCAGACCAAGGCACGGGACTGAAACTGCCCTCTTGGATCTAAAAATCCAAATGGATGACGCCAAAGACAAGGGCAAACTGGCCATTTTGCTCTTGTTGGATCTCTCTGCTGCCTTTGATCTGGTCGACCACCAGATCCTCACTCAACACCTCTCCTCGGCTGCTGCATTCTCCCAGAATGCCACTAAGTGGATCCAGTCATTTCTGTCTGACAGAACGACTAGAGTCTTCGCCCCCTCCGCGGCTGCGGACCCCATCCCAATCACATGTGGAGTGCCACAAGGCTCCTGCATTTCTCCCACACTTTACAACATTTTCACGAAGCTCCTATTTGACCGTCTTGACGATCTGGGTGTCAGCTACACTAATTATGCTGACGACACCCAGGTCCTCATCACGCTCACTGGTAGCTACGAGGAAGATGTTGCCATATCTACTCAGAAATCCAAACATAGATGGCCACACACAGTCTCTGCCTTAACGACGATAAGACAGAACTGCTTATCGTAGGCTCCCAAGCGCGCCTCAACAAACTGGACCAAAGGTACCACTCCTTTACTATTGATGGCAACATCATAAAAGTCTCCAAAGAGGTTAAAACATTAGGTGTATATCTAGATTCTACCCTTTCACTAAAGAAACAAATACATTCTACCATCTCAGCTACCTCACACACCAATAAATTGATTAATGCCTGCAGGCCTTTTCTCTCCACCTCTAGCTGCCTCACCCTTTCTAGAGCGCTGATATTGTCTAAATTAGACTATTGTAACACACTCTACTTAGGCACTTCCACTAAAAACTTGAATAGACTCCAGATCCTGCAAAATAATGCACTTAGATGTGCCCTCAACCTCCCGCGCAAGGCGCACATATCTACGACTAGAAAAGAAGTCCACTGGCTCCCGATCCGGGACAGAATTAAACTAAGAACACTGGTCATCACCCACAAGTGCCTATCTCACACTGCCCCACGGTATCTTTCTGACAAATTCTCTAGACACTGCCCTACTAGACCCACCCGAACAGCTTACCTACACCAACTAAAGATCCCGAATTTCAACCTAAAAACAGCAGGGGGTTCCAGTTTTCCAGTGCTTGCAGCACAATGCTGGAACACCCTCCCCACTACAATTAGATCGGAAGTCGCATTCTGGCCATTCAGAGCTATGGTAAAATCTTGGCTATTAGCCTAAACACCCAGATTAACACCAAAATGACCTGCTAGCCGCCGCTCTACACCTGTAGCAATGCTTACTCTACCTACAGCATACTCAGGACCAACCTGTAACCTGTTCCACATTAGCCACTGTAACTATTATTCCTCATCCCATATTCTTTGTACATACCTCTCTTTTCTTGGTATATTCTACTCTTGTATGTAAGCACTCAGAGCTTGGACTAATGTACGCTCTGTCTGTTGTTATACGATGTTTGTGCAACGATACGTAACCTTGCTGTACACATGACTATGCGCCCAGTTACCTGAGGGTTCGGATACGCTTTAGAAATAAACAAACTAAACTAAACTAAATGGATTGGCCACTACACAGAAATATATAAAGCCCGATCTGACGGCGAAAGTAATCCACAACCACAGAACGACAAATGGACAGTAACTTGCGGTCACCAAGATACTTTCGAAATTATTCAAAAACTCAATATGTCACGTGCCCCAGGTCCTGACGGGACATCAAATGCAATGAAAAAGGAAAATCCGCAAGCATGGGCTAACCTGATGGAAAACATCTTAACACTTATAAACAAGCTCAACCAGATACCTAAGACATGGAAAACGGCAACCATTGTTCCCATCCACAAGCAAGGTCCAAAGGATGACCCGACCAACTTCCGCCCAATAGCATTACTGGACCCACTGGGAAAGTTGTTCGCTTCGATCCTCCTGAAAAAAACGGAATCTATGGGCAATCCAAACAAAGCGCTTTGCCACAAGACAAACTGGCTTCACCCCAAATGTTGGGATGAACATCAACCTACTTTTACTAAACTTAATAAAACATGAAGCCATTAACAGCAAAACAAAAATGTATGTGGCGCTTATAGACCTTCATATGGCCTTTAATGGGATCTCTCGACAAAAACTGTGGGCCAAACTTGAAAAATGGGAATGCCCTAATGACATACTGGGCCTGATTAAACAACTCTACACAAATACCTCCATTACAATAAGACTCACAAGAGAAGATCACACATCATCTAAAATAAACGCTGCAAATGGACTAAAACAAGGATGCCCTTTGGCTGCAACACTGTACAATCTCTATACTGCAGATATTGAGACTCATCTCCAACCTGACGTGCTGAATCCGCCGAAGATTAACTCAACTCCGGTGAAAATAATGACATATGCAGATGATATAATTCTACTGGACAAGACACCATCAGGGTTACAACATAGTCTCAATCGACTAAGCTCTTATATGCTTCTTAATGAACTCACTATTAACACAAAAAAACCAAAATCATGCAACTGACAAGACTGCCAAACACCAATGGAAAACAACTGAAAATCTACCTCAATAGTAAACAGCTGGAAGAAGTAACAACTTTTAAATACTTGGGTATCTTCATAAATCAATCCAAATGTGAAAAAGAGTGGACGATGAAATTGGAACAACGAACTCAATCTTTGGCAAGACAAGGATGTTTGATACAGCGTAAATTTGGGAAATACTCTCTCAAACCGATTACCTCATTTTACAAACAAAAAGTTATACCGACTATAGTCTATGGAACAGAGGCAATGATTCATGCAACAGATCATACCTGGACAAAACTAGAGGCCCTCTTCTGGCGTAAGATCTTGCAACTTCCATCTACCTTTCCTATGCCCAGAATTAGGCATGAAATAGCCTTACAATCCATCAACTCAATAGTTTTATGGAAACAACTAGATCTGTATCGAAAGCTTCTCACTGACGAAAAAACACCAGCAATCGAAATCTTGCGGTTCCACGAAGGAGCAATGAACAACACAATCCTTATGAAGTGGAAAGCCAACTTAGAACAACTAATGCAAACAGAAGAAATTTCACACGAAATGCTTACGCTCCGCCCCCAGTATGCAAAAAAGAAAATAATGGAAAACGACTGGATAAAAACACTTGAAGAAAAAAAAAATACTCTCTCAATCTACAATGTGTGACAGACCTCAGATCCATCAACGAACTACCGGCATATTTGACCATCTTCCCTGATGCTAAAATTCGCGCAAATATCTGAGGCTCAGAATTAACATAATTCCAACCCGCTACTACTTAGCAAAAACCAAACAAATCGCGCCATCGGACAATTTTTGCCGTTTTTGCTCAGACACCGAAAAACCAGAAACACTTTTTCACCTAGTAATGGAATGTAAGGACTTATCTGAGCAAAGAATAAGATTCGGCAGCTACTACAAGATACACAAACAAGTAATGGAGACAGAGGAAAGATGGACGGAGTTACTTAATGGCAGATCCCAAAAACTTATCCTGACAATATGCCATTTTCTTCAAGAAATTCTCAACCTGGCCGAACCTTTTACGAGCTAAAAAAAAAAAACTCTCTTTTATTTTCATTTGGCCGAGTAATGAAAAGTTTAAAAATTAAACTACAACATTTAAAAAAAAAATAAAAAAAATAAAAAATCTTAGAAATATCCCTCCCAACCTTAATTTTTTTTTACCTTGTTGTTTTCATTGCCGTTATTCCACTGTAAATACATTACACATTAAATTCTTTATTTATTACCTCCAATTCCTCCGTTATATTTTGGAGCAGTAAATTCAATGCAAGAATTAAGCAATATTTACACCCCACATACAGCGACTCCAAAACAAATTGATAGATATTTCAAAATCCCCATTGAATCTATCTTTGAGATAGAGAGCTCGTTTAGACCCGAAGTGGGTACATGTTAAGACAAGGTGCTTAAGGGTTTCTAACATGTCAGTCTCTCCACAGAAACAACATGTAAGGCTAAATTGGTTTGAATTAAGCACCTTTTCTTTATGTATCCAGTGATGTATTCTTTCTAAAGTCAACATCTGATTGAGTCTAAATGGCATAAATATTACTCTCGCCCTATGGCAAGGGAATCTTTGTAAGTAAAGGGGAATACATTCCCTTGCATGCCCGAAGTTAGCATATTCCTTATAAGTTGCATAGGACCCTACGCCATTTACTGTATCCACCCAATGTGCCCTAAATAAAAGTCTCTTGACTAGTCCTGGTCGTTGAACCAGGTCATCTAAGCAAAAACCTAGAGTTTCTAACAGGGAATTCATTCTATCACTGAATCCCCTGATAGCTTTCACTGATCCGGGCTCAACAACCTTATTTAACAACTCATATAGGGTGTTAGCGGGTGGATCATTCATTTTTCTAAATAAGGATAATTGTCTCCACAAATATCTAGCTTTGAGTGAGATAAAACATAGCTCATGACGAATAATGGCGTTAGGGATTGCCATAGATAGGCCCATTACTTCTTTCCATATTTTCCCCTGGACCACATTCAAATATGAGCCCATATCATGTGTACAGATATCCATACAAAAGAACCGGCTCACATTTCGCAAGATAGAAACGTCTTATTGGTAAGAGCGAAAATTTACATACCCTAACTCTCAGAAATTTCATTTGAGTCTTTAATTTAGACGCTTTTTCTACAAGACTCAATTTCCACATCTTTAGGCTAGATTTATTAGAAAACGTATACCCTAGGTATGTTATAGCCTGGATCTGTTCCACCGGATCATCTCCCATCTTCCAGATGTATGATTTGACAATTCTCTTCTTAGAAACTACAATCGTTCGGGATTTCGATGCATTAGGGGAAAGATTGTTCATCATTGCATATTGATAGAAAATATTCATCTTTCTACGAAGGCCACGTGGGGTACGGTCAAAAAGAATAAAATCCCCAACCTTACCGGAGCAATGGAAGGACCCTGCCACATGTCCTCCACATCGCTAACATACAGGTTGAAGAGCGTGGGTGCAAGTGAGCAGCCCTGCTTGACCCCAACCTTAGTATCAATGGCATCAGAAAGAGAACCTTCTTGGGTTAAGCGCACCCTGACCCGAGGTATTCCTATGTGACAGAGCCAAGAGTTGGACAATCTTACGTGGAAAATTCATTGCTAGCATTTTAGTCCACAGTCTTGCTCTGATAACCCCGTCGAAAGCATTTGAAAGGTCCAAGGATGCCATAAAAACTTCACCAAGGTTGGATTGATGGACTGAATCTCTTAAATGGGCCAAAATATTCCCATTCAGGTCTGTTCCTAAGCCTTCTCTAAAGCCAACCTGAAATTTGCTAAAGCAAGCATTCCTTCTAATCACTTTATTAAGGTCCCTTAAAAGTAAAATTCCAAAGACCTTACTAGCTGCATCTAAAAGCGCTATTGGTCTATAATTCTGGGGGTTGAGAACTTCCCCTTTTTTGAATATAGGGACAATAATGCTTTGGGCCCAAGATTTAGGGATAATATGATATTTGAAAATCTAATCAAATATGGGTTTGAGCAACTCTACCCACATTTTAGGGGCCGCCTTTATGACAAAAGGGGGAATACCATCAGGGCCCGGCGCTCTGGATGGTTTGAGTTTATTAATAGCCCACATAATATCCTCAATATCCCACAGACAATCACCCACCAATGGTGGACCTAAGTCCAAATGTTATAGTAGGATCCCCCCAATTCGATGTCCTCTTCCCTACTAATTTGATGCAACACTAGGGACAGGTTCTCCAAAACCAAAGTATTACATTTCACAATCATTTTCTTATTCCATGCAATCATTCTCCCATTATTTTCAGCCTTTAGGCCTAAAAGCATAGGATTAATGTGGTTACCAGCATTGGGAATTGAAAGAGAAAAACATAAGGGAATATGGTCACCCAACTCTACCTCCATAAGTGTCAGTTTTCCACAGGCTTGCTTCCTACTATTCGATACATAGAAAAAGTCAATTCTGGAGCTATTACTTCCTCTTTTCCAGGTATATTTAGGTAAATTCCAATCCAAGGCATGATCTAAAAGACTCAAATCCCAATGGTCAAGGTAGTTATCGCACCATACACCTCTTTTAAGATTGGGGTGAAGAGATCTAGGAATCACCCCTCTTTCGTTTAACATAAAGCCCTCAACACAGGCCGAATTAAAGTCACCTCCTAAAATAATACGATTTCCTAACCCCTTCTCGAACCAACCTCCCAGAATTACATCAAGAGAGTCTTCCACTACTTCAATGGTCACCATTAGTGGGTTCCACTAGATTCAACAGGAGGATCGGCTCTACATTAGTCTCTGATAAAAGAACAATGCCCAAAAGCCAATCACTCCTAAAAATCACATCACCATGGAACCCTAAGTTACGATCTATGGCAGTAATCAAACCGCCACTAGGCCTCCCCGCCAGCCCCCTTGATGCTAATGAAGAAAAAGTGTAAACACCTTCTATTTACATTTCAGACAACATCATAGTTTCCTGTAAAAAGTAAATACGGGGGCAGGTGTAGTTTTCCCTTTTGTTCAAATACATATTCAAGTGTAATCCCCCACAAGAATTCCAGGAAATCACATCACTATTAGAGCTGTTAGGAGCATCCATTACCCTGCCTAAGTGTCTCTAAAGTTTTAAGCGCTGGTTGCAACCATGACCAATCCTGACCACTATTAAGGAGGCTGGAAATTAGAGCCAACCCCGGACCGGAATTTTCTACTTTATTCTTACCCAATTGTGGTTTGTTGTGTTTGAGTATTATTCGGTTCCTTATATTGAAGGAAATTGTCGGCCTCTTTGTCATTTGCTAATATAGATAGATCATAGCCCAAAGAGTTGAGGTTTTTTTCTTGAGCACGTATCATATCTGCTACCATCACTGAATGAAAACAGCTTACCATTCTATGGTTATTGTGATTGGGTAGAGAGATAGCGTTTATATCATCTGTCGTTATTGCGCGTAATAAGGGCATTTTTTTTAACAGATTTACGAGATGTGTTCTGTTTAAACTAGCCTGAGAATCTGTTTTATTATTGTTAATCCAACCCAAAATTTTCCCTGTATAGATCTTAGAAAGGGGCTAGGACAGAGTAGATTGCTTCTTAATGTTATCAACAGAAGATTTACTCGATGCGTTTCCTTGAGAATCCTGGATTATAAAAGATTGTGTATCTAGAGGGTTTTCCCCCATACTATTAAGGTTTAAGCCACTCCCGCTCTCAACCATAGCAATCGGCCCATTAAGGGAGGGGATGCTAGAACATACTACCGGTGTTATTACTTGAGCAATAGTAGGGAGCTTAGTTTGTTGTGTGCCTATAGATGTTCTAGCATGTTTGGTACTGGTTATTTTACCAAACGCTGTCATCTTTGTTTGTTTGGTTTGTGGGCGCCGCTCTTGCCCAAATTTCAATAAATTACTCTCATCCATGTTAGGGTCGATATTTTTTTCTCCCCTGGCTAAAGAGTCTTTATTTATGGGCTCGCCCTGGACCTGACTCTCTTCCCTGTTAGGGCCCTTAGGTACCCCACTATCCTCCCGCTCTTCCTGAACCGGGTTGCTTCTGATTGCTTTGAGATTCGAATTTCTACCTTTAATGTTAGTATTGGGCATATTTTTGGGTTTTTTAAGCATCCTAACCTGCTTTTTTGCCTTTTTACGTCTACACACTGAGATTGGGGCACCTCATTTATATCATAGTCAGAACTATTAACGTGGCCTGTTTCATCAGTATTCGTCATGGCACCTGTTTCTAAAGCTTGTCCTACTAATTTTTCCTCTCTATGCTTTGTCTTTTGTTTACATTGTTGCCCCTTTTTAGGAGGAGCCTGTTGAATAATTATTGTGTCCTCACTACTAATATTCAGACATTCCCCCTCCGTTGCTATTTCTCTCCCATGCTCCTGAGCACTAAGATTTCCCAAATCCTGTTCTTGAGTAAGCCCTTCTGTTGCCTTAGTAATAACGTCCAAAAGGACCGAAGGACTATCTGGACAGCTCAGTTCCTTTCCATAATTTCTATTACTAGATTTATTAACTCCTTGGCCTGGGAGATCTAGATCCCCTATCCCTTTATTTGAAGAGGTAGGGGGATCCCATGTAAGCATAACTTCCAACAAAGTGGTGATTTTAGCATCCATGGTTGTTAACCTAGTATCTTGTTCCTTTCTATATTTATCCAATAGACTCTGTTCTTTAAAAAAGGTAGCAGGCGCTCCTCTCCAGAAAGAACATGGCATGATAACCTGTTCTGAGATGAGAGTTTGCAGCACACGCTTTTTGCTCACTGTACCTTTCACAGATGGGAAATACCCATTTGCATATCAGTCTTTGTCCCGCCCATATGGGCAGTCCAGCACCGAAATGCTATGGCAATTCCTCTCTGAACAAGAGTACCACCAGCAACCCCATACACGTGTTTCAGCCTTGTTCGGCCTCATCAGTGAGGTGAAGCTGTGCCTCTCTGAGCACAGTGAGCAGGGAGTCCACTTCTGGTTGCCCACAGGTAACTCTGGGTCACTAACCCCAAGTTCCTTGCAAATATTTTAAAAAAGGTAGCAGGCGCTCCTCTCCAGAAAGAACATGGCATGATAACCTGTTCTGAGATGAGAGTTTGCAGCACACGCTTTTTGCTCACTGTACCTTTCACAGATGAGAAATAACCATTTGCATATCAGTCTTTGTCCCGCCCACATGGCCAGTCCAGCACCGAAATGCTATGGCAATTCCTCTCTAAACAAGAGTACCAACTGCAACCCCATACACGTGTTTCAGCCTTGTTGGGCCTCATCAGTGAGGTGAAGCTGTGCCTCTCTGAGCACAGTGAGCAGGGAGTCCACGTCTGGTTGCCCCCAGGTAACTCTGGGTGACCAACCCCAAGTTCCTTGCAAATATTTTTAAAAAGGTAGCAGGCGCTCCTCTCCTCTCCAGAAAGACTCTGTTCTTTAATATTCTGTTCATTAATGGTTTTACCCTCCACTATGCCCTCCAAAAACACCAAACGAGTCACCAGTTGGTTAAAAGAAGCTTGTTGCCCTACCATGGAGCCACAGAGAATCTCTTGTGACTCACTCATGGTTTTCAAAGCCAAATTCAAGCCAATATGTAAGTTAGATAGGAGTGGTAGGAGATAGTCTCCTCTGTCCTCCCTATCTAAATCAGGTATTTCCTGTTTATTATCCTTAGCTGCAGTGCAACTTTCCGATATAATTTGATGGGGATCAGTAGCTCTATCCACTTGTTTAGGTCAAAGGTACCCTTCCTTATCTGTTTTCAGTATAAGCTATCTTCCTATGTATGAGTGTTTTGGGTATCTCTAAAGCAGGTCTGATAGGGGGTTGTTGGCTACCCACTTGTTGTTTCCCCATCGTAGAAGTATTTCTAAATTGTGAGAGTGCACCACTCGGCGCACCCTCTGATAAACTCCTCACCCCCTTGTCTTCAGATGAGAATCTACCTACTAGTATCTCTAAATCAATAATTTATTTTAGCAAATCACCCGTTGCATCTGCCATAAGAAGAAAAGAGTCATCCAAATCACTCTCCCCAATGCGTTGATTAAGATTATGCTTGGAACGAATAGGGGTCCCTTTAAATAGTTCTCCCCAACCAGCAAGCTTAGTGTTCCCCAACTGGGTAGAATCGAAAGTACAATGCATCTTATCCTGATTATCCTTTCCAAAGATAAATATTGCTGGCGAGATATGAGTGGACTACTTAGTTCCAAATGGGTATTTTCCCTTATTATTTCCCACCATATTCAATGTTAATGAATCTGAGCCTTGAATTTCCCCAGCTTGCATTCTTCCATTTATAATCATCTTCTGAAGAGGAGTGGAGGCATGATAACGGACCACCCTTTTAGTACCAATTAAACTTTGTTGAAGACATTCTTCGTCTGTAAGTTCCTGCCTATAATCCAACATGTCCCTATGAGCCCCAGTAGCCTCTATATCTAATTTATCTAACTTTTCCTCAGTAGGAGCTTCAACCTCCAAGGTTGCGGGATCAGTAGTAGGATATCCCTTCAAGCTCCCTTCAGATCTATCGTTAAAATTTTCATTGTTGTTTTCAACAGATACATTTGAGGCAGCCATATTTTCCATATGATCTGTATTAATGGGCGCCACACAATGTATCGGAGAGCCCAATCGGACTTCTGCTATCTTAGTCTCTTGACTCTCGACAGTTTCAAACCTGCTTCTAAGTGCAGGCATAATTAAGTGAATTGATTGTAAAGGAACACTCCCTTTGGATAGTACAGAAGAAAAGAGGACTTGCAACCTCTTAAAAATAAGAAGGGAAAAAAAAAACAGTATATATAAAACGGCTGGGAAAGAATTCTATTAAAATTTGTATGACATTCAACAATTTTCTAATATCAGTATAGCATCAAATTTAAAAGAATTATGTATAATATGTTTGCACTGCCTTGGGAACGCCCGATGGCTTGAGGAGCAGCCTTAGTCCATCTCTCCTCCCCAACGTCCAACTAATAACAACAATAGTCCCAATGAATTTCCTCCTTAAAAATGAGGTCACACGATTACCTCCAGAAACCAAGGCCACCCAGAGCCAAACAGCAGCAAAACAGTTCACCAGATAGAAAATGCAATGCCCTTTACTCCGCAGTCGGGCTTAACGCCGCAAGGGTGACTGTGGACGGCTTTTACTGATGAAAAGAGTCACGTGATACAGCACGTGACGGCCAATAGGCTCCGCCCCCTCCAGAGAGCGAGCGCAAGGCAGCAAGAGTCTAGGAGACTCGCAGTGCTGGAATCAGTACGGTAGGCGCTCACAGACGTTCCTTCAAGCAGTTTAAGTACAATTAAAGCAAAGAATCCTCACCGCACGGGTGACTGTGGCTGGCTTTTACTAATGAAAAGAGTCACGTGATACAGCACGTGACCGCCAATAGGCTCCGCCCCCTCCTGAGAGCGAGCGCAAGGCAGCAAGAGTCTAGGAGACTCGCAGTGCTGGAATCAGTACGGTAGGTGCTCACACACGTTCCTTCAAGCAGTTTAAGTACAATTAAAGCAAAGAATCCTCGCCGCACGGGCGACTGTGGCCGGCTTTTACTGATGAAAAGAGTCACGTGATACAGCACGTGACCGCCAATAGGCTCCGCCCCCTCCTGAGAGCGAGCGCAAGGCAGCAAGAGTCTAGGAGACTCACAGTGCTGGAATCAGTAGGGTAGGCGCTCACACACGTTCCTTCAAGCAGTTTAAGTACAATTAAAGCAAAGAATCCTTGTTCGGGTGTGGTTTAAATAGCCACTGCAAAGTAGTCCAGGTAAAGTAGTCCCTAGGCCACCACACCCAAAACACTAGGCCGCATAGCTTGCTTCTAGGAATCAAGCTATGTGGATGCCTCCATGTTGGCTGAAAGCCCTAAAAAGGAGTTCCACAAGCAGATGTCTATCTTTGTTTATGAGCCTGGCACCAAAGGCGCCAGGACTGGCCCCAAGAGGACCTGAGAAGTGGATGCCAGGCCTTATAAGCGATCCGAGTCCTGATTCCACCTGGCCAATGGCTTGCCAGCGGGGATCAGGGCTGAGGGTTGTGACAGGGACATAATACAGCACGTGTGATCCTGTGACATCTGCGCAAGGAACAAAACACTGAGGACCAAGCCGCAGGGATTACTTCGCCCTTTGTCGATCCCACTAGCCCCTTGGCACACTATTTCTTTAGACTTCATCACGGAACTGCCGTCCTGCGGGGGTTACAACACCATATTGGTGGTAGTCGATCTCCTGACTAAGATGGTACACTTCACTTCTTCGAAGGGGATACCCAATGCAGGAGCTTTGGCCCAAACCTTCCTGACCAACATTGTTAGACTGCATGGGATTCCGTCCATTATAATATTGGATCGAGGAAGTCAGTTTGTCTTCAAGTTCTGGAGGAAGTGTTGTGCCAAGGCCCAGGTAGACGTCTGTCTGTGTACCAGTCACCACCCACAGACAGACAGACAGACTGAAAGAACAAACCAGACACTCGAGCAATATCTCTGGTGTATGTTAACACAGACGGATCTGAATTGGAGAGAACTGTTATGGGCAGCTGAATATGCATACAACAACACAATCCATAGTTCCACTGGTATTTCACCCTTCTTTTTTCTACATGGGAGAGATCCATGTACTTCGGTTATTGATCCGCCAGCACCTTTGGACATGCCAGCTGTTAAAACTTTACACGCCAGTATCAAAGACACACTAAAAAGGGCCACCCAAACCCTCCTAGAAGCAAAAGCAGCGCATAAACATTTCGCCGACAAGAGGAGAACTCCAGAACCCCAATACAAGGTAGGGGACAAAGTGTGGCTGGCCACAAAGCATATCCAATTGAAAGGACCTAAGAAATTTCATTTCAAATATATAGGCCCGTATCCTATAAAAACCATCATTAACCCTGTGGCCATAGAACTGGCATTGCCTCCTATCCTTCGCATACACCCCGTATTCCATGTCTCATTACTGAAACCGGTGCACCCGGGTACCCGAGACTCCTTGAAACATCCTCCACCTATAACAGTACAGGGAGAACCCGAATATGAAGTCAGAAATATTTTGGATGCTAAGGTGGTTCAGAGAAAGCTCTATTATCTGGTAGACTGAAAAGGGTATGGAGTTCTGGACCGGACCTGGGAGCCAGCTGACCGTATACATGCTTCACGCCTTTTGGCCCGATATCACCGTGATCACCCGGGACGTCCGATTCCCGGTATAGCGCTCTTTAGGGGGGCTTTGAGGGAGAGCAGGTACTGCTGGTGGCTATCTGGCAAAGGCATAGACTCCTGCCTGTGTTTTCCCTCAGCTGCCGCACACAAGATGGCCCCCGGAGGAGACCACTCAGCAGAATCAAAGATGTCCTCCAACTTGCCAAGCACACAGGATCCTTGGTGTTCTAGTGGGTTGGGTGGGGCCCAGGGCTATTTAAACCCCGCCATGGGCCACACCCACTGCTTAGCATTTTCCTTGGTTGGTCAGAGGCACTGTAACGCTTGCCTTCAGTGATCCACGTGCTCCGAATCCTGTCTCCTCATTCATCGACCAGCGCTTCATCTGAGTACTTGCCTCGATCTGGAAGCACCGCAAGGACCCGACATTCAGCTCCGCTCTCCAGCAGCACTGGGAAGCTCGCCTCAGGACTTCCACGGGACGTCTCTGCAACTCTGGAAACACTGCGAGGACCCGACATTCAGCTCCGCTCTCCAGCCGTACTGGGAGGCTCGCCGCGGGACCTAGGAAGCAAGAGAAAACACAGAAGTGAGTTGGAGGTTGACGACCGGCACCTCCCGCTTTCCCTGAACTTACCAGAACTGCACAGCTGCACCACGGAGCTCTGTCACAGTCATAACGCACCGCAGCTACAGATGTTCACCGGACTCGTTCGCGGAAGTGAGAGAAAGTAAGCAAAAGACATATTATTGTTTACCAAAACAAGAACATCACAATTGGGCACAGGTGCGTGAGCGCAAACTAAGACACCAAGCTCACATACTTGCCGGCACGAAGCAGCAAAGCCTGCACCCCCAACATATGGGTGCGTGAGCGCAAATCAAGACACCAAGCTCACATACTTACCGGCACGAAGCAGCAAATCCTGCACCCCCGGTACACGAAAAACGTGGTTGAGTAAACAGCATTGTTTGCACATAGTGGACAACCTGAGCCTTCGTGGGGGTTCACCAACACGGAATTTGTTGTTTATTCTCAAGAGACAATCTCCAGAGCAACAGGTGCATCACAGCAGGCCTGGGCCACCTACTCCAGTGAAGTAACTGGATCAGACTGTAAGGAAACTGAAGGGGCCCTAACTATACACAAAGGTGCCCAAGAGACTCACTGTACCAACCAGAGGGACTGGAATCCTTCAAGGATCCAACCAAACCATTCTCTGCTTTCTGTCCAATGGGTATTTAAACCGGCAGTGTGCAGGGAGGAGGGAGTGTTTTGGACAATCTACCAGCATCAGAAGAACCACCAGCTTCGTACGTCAACAGGCCGGACCAGGCACGCCTGCAGGGCCCCAGAGGTAAGCGTTACAAGTAAGGAGCTACAACTCCGAAAGCAGGCAGAGTTAAGGAGGAGGTTAGACAAAGCAGTAGGAGGGCGGACGTGACTTCAGGAAAGACTTCAGTCTTGAGGAGAAGCCAAGAGGTGGGATAAAAAACTAAGAAACCCAGATCTTTGAGGAGCAAGGGAAGGAGGAACCTAGGCAATGGGGGCCTGTGTTGGGGATGAGACTTGGAACTGAAGGTGTGGAACTCAATGTGGGCGGAGATACAAGCTTGTGGCATGAAGGCAAGTGCAGTAGGCCTGGTGCAGAGGCAAGTCATATCAAGCAGAGGGACCTTCAGGGAACTCCAAACCTCCACACCTGATGGAACTAGAGACCTCATCGGCAAGCGTCGGAACAGTTTTTCTGCCGCTTTGACCACGCTGTACGGACTGAGCCAGGAGATGGCGGAGGAGAGTTAAGATCGGGACCTGTGGTGCGGAAAGATGAGGAATCCTGCCTTTGCCTTGAAGAAGGCGACTCTCTCCTCTGCTTTGGGGTTTCACCCTGGGACCGGGTAACATCTAAACCCATGGGAACACCCTACAGATGGGACTAAGACAGGGATTTAGGATCTGCTCTAAGAGACCTTTAGTGGGCAAAATGCCATACTGATATCACACGTGGAGCAGGTGTGAAACCCCTGAGAATGTTAGTTCATATAACCGTATCCCACAAAGTAGCTTTAAGTTACATATTTGCCCTGGAAACAAAGGGCCTTCTTTGTGTTATTTGTTCAATAAAACCCGTCCACCAGATATTGTGGTCTAGAATGTTCTGTGAAGCCAGTATCCATCCTGGCACCTCATCAGCGGGAGCCATCCCATGGGCATCACAGGTGGCAGAGGATCTTAGCAAAGGGCCTCTGGCGATCTGGGAGCCGCCTGCAGGTCTCCAGTTTGAATCCACTCAGGACTCACGTCGCGCCAGGGCGTGATAGTTATAAGTAACTGAATCCCCAGCAAGGGCACCACTAGACCCAAACTTTCAGGATGGGGTAAAGAGCCAATACTCGAAATGGTAAGGGAAGGGCCACCTCCAGGAACGTTGTTGGGCCAGGCCTAATCCACTTGTGGGGGACCCCGTTCCCGTTCTTTCCCAAGGATCCTTCGGGGGAATTAATGCCAAATCCGCAGGAAATGGTGCATTTCCGAGCACGTTGGGCCGGTGCTATTGGCCAAAAGCTGATAGGATTTAAAGACAGAGCGCCCATTGTGTTGTGGTACCCGTCTGCGTGGTAACGCTGCGGTTGCGACGCACAGGGTTGTGAAGTAGTGTGTGGCTGGTTATGTCAGTTTTTAATGCGTGGTGCGTGTCTGGCTGCATTGCATTGTGACCCCATGCAAGACTGAGAGTGGTGCAGTTAGAATAGTGGTGATGTGTCAGGGGGTATTTGGAAGGGAGGCCTCGGCCAATTGACTAGAGATTGTGGCCCATGAGTTCATGCAATGGCATGGTGTAACCGAGTGGCTTTCAAACGTTTTCACACCGAGCCCCTCTCGAGTAATTATTGTTTCTGGGCCCCCTCACCTATGGGTTGCCCCTCTCCTACGCACAGGGGTCCCAAAGAACATCCAGGGTGGCCCCAGGCTCTAAGTGCCAAGGACGAGTATGCTCGTCCTTTTTGCATAGACTTGCATAATAGCCTGGCAGTCAAGGGGTTAAAATATCAGCAGATTTTCTAATGCTTATATTTTCTATTCAAATCAGTCACCTTAATCCTTTTTTTAATATTAAAAACAGTCATCTTAATCCCTTTTTAAAGAGTCTGGGCCCCAACCTGGACATCCTTCGGGCTCCCAAGTTTTAGCTTAACCGTCGTAACCAAGCTATACCAAGGCATAACAAAGAGATTCGCTTCTGATACGGAGCAGAGCTTTCTTTTGGCAAACATTGTTGCCCAAGGGCCACTGTGGTTGCCTGCTGCAGCCGGCGGATGATGGTGGCATTAAAGGCTCCACAGCTGCGTTGCTCCCACGCATGTTGGCCAGCAGTGGACTGACTCCCGCAGGCAGAGATGGAAGCAGAATATAAATCATTGGTACACCGTACCACTAGTTACTTTAATTTGTACAGAGCGTACCTTTAGTTCAAAGGCTCAAAAAACGTGTTTGGACCCTTTTTCTTTCTTCTGAGCCAGGGACGTCATTTCACCAAAATGCCAGGGGTGGTGGAAGTGACATCACATGGCCCTTGACCTCTGATGACATCACAGGAAGTGATGTCATTTGACCCCACTCCGAAGGGATACCACAGGAAACGATGGAACACGACCTTTCACCCCTTGCCAAAACAGGAAGTGGCATCACATAGCGTTGCTCCTAAGTACACTACGAAAAATATGGTTACTATATCACTTTAAATGTGATATACATTTCATACAAGAATGGATCGCCATATGTATCCTTAAGATCAGCGTGTATAGGCTCATATTACCAAATTACTGTGAATGCAAGCAGACGTCCATGGCCAAATGATAATGATGTGGTATTATATAGCACTTAAGCTTAGGCGCTTTATATAGAACAAATATACATACAATATCACCCAACCTGTGCTGGTACTCATTTATCGACCACAGAAGGATGAAAGGCTGAGTTGAGGTGTTTAAGAACAGACCCAATCAGTGACTCACCCCGTGAAGTGTGCCTGAAATAGACCTTTAATGAGTCTAGCAATTATTGTATAGAATTCCAGAAAGTCAAATTATTTGATATTCCTATTCTTTCTTATTTAGGATGACTGCTGAAAGTGTTAGACTTGTGAAACCCCTGTTCCTTTTTTTTCTAAGAGTCCTGAACAAGAGAGCCAGTCACTCCAGAAGCAAAGAGCCACATGGCACTGGCCACAGCCCAGGAGCTAGCAGTCCTAAATTACTTGCCTGTTCTGAGCCAAATATAGAATCGGCTCAGGACGGAGATTCAAGCACTGCCAGCTTCCCCAGTCACAGCGAGGTAGTCCCCCACACACACACACACACACACACACACTGTGTCAGTGGCTCTGCAGGTCGTTAAGGTGCTCAAGTTGCAAATACACTTCTTTTATTAGTGGCAGAGCCTTTCATATGCATGATGGACCCTTTCCAACTCAAAGAGATCGCACAGCACCAGTTACCTTGCATATCTGTGCAACACAAAGCGCCCATTTAAAGATTTGCTGTATCCATGATGTCTACTAGCCAGACATACAAACAAATAGAGTTGCTTTAAGACACTAATTAAATGCTTTCAACATCATGAATAACAACGTACTGGACGTTTGTGACAAAGAATTTGCATATCTGTTTACTACACAACTTCTTTTATCACCTGTCCTAAATCACTGAAAGTACTGTGGGGTTAACTAGATTTCTCAGGTTGGCATAATCGTGCATTCTGGGACTTATAGTTTAACATTCAGGATGTGAAAAGTAAAGCCACAAGGATATTCTTTTGGCTTAACATGTTGCCATGAGGATTTACATGTTGTCATGTGGCTTTTTTATGCAATGTGTTATTGTGTAAGTAAACTCTATAAGACATTGTTAATGTAGACCTTGAAATCCAACTATTTGAGCCAAAGTTTGTGATCTTGGTCACCACCCACGCCCTCCACACCACTCGACATCCCACCCGGCCATCCCACTCCCTCCTTTTTGGCTGCCACTAGTTCCTTTTTTCCACTTCCACCCCTGACTCAAGGCCATGCTCTGATTCATAGATTTGACCCATTTGCACCCAGAGCGGGACCCTCAGCAGCGCCTGCCCGCAGATGTGGGTGTTTTTTTGAGGTTACCCTGTGGAGGTCAGGGGATGGGGTTCCTGCCAGGTGGAGATTGCATATCATGATTGACGGGAGGGACCCCCCTGCTGACTGTGAAAGGATCCCATGATTGACTAACACTCAATGGGTTCAAACAATATCGGACCCCCCTTGAAATAGGGTCCACCGGCGATTAGTGGCTCTGAATTCAACAGCTAAACACCAGGTTTCCTTTCTGTTTCAATGTCTGTTGTACTGTATTGTTATTTGCACAGAATATCATTTAATGATTGTGATTTTTTGCACATTATTGGTCAGGCGTTCATTAAGCGAGCAAAGGCCAGACACAAATTGCGTATTTTGTACAGTTCGCGTGGTTTGCACAAAGCTCTCGCTTATTTGCGCAGGATTGTTTACATTCAGGTATCTGTTTTAACACTGCATTTGTATATGTTTTTGTGAAGTAGAGTGTATATGTTTATGTTTCTGACTTGTAACACCGTGCCTTGGGTACTGGCCTTTCTAACGGTTTATTGATAAGCCACCCTCAACACAGGGAGTTCCTTCCCTCCCCACTCACGTGGTTATGCAACAACCTGTTTAACAGATTCTTTTTTTAGCCCTATCTCTGACACATATCATGCCCCTTGGATCCCTCTCCCTTATGCTAACAATGAGCCAAGAACCAGGTCGGAGTACAGGAAATATATTGGTATTTATTTAAATTAACAGTAATAGAAATTAGCACGAAAATGTCAAAACACCACTTTATCCATGGCACAACACAATCAACTTCTCTCAGCATAAATAAATTACAAAAGTGAGTTAAAAAGAACACAATTACAATTCTTACTTTCTGCAAATTTCACTTCACAAAGGCACTTATGTAATGTTGTGCAATTTTTATTTTCCTGCCGTCTTAAAAGGGTAGCAGTAGGATTTCAAGATTGGTAAAAGAAGACATATGGCAATTATAATTTCACCCACACTTTTGGTTTAAAATAAACACTGGGTTACTTAGTGATTTGTTTTTCAGACCCCCTTTGCTTTGGTCTAAATTGGGAAGTCAGACAGAAAAATTGAAATGCTTTGGTGAAATTTTGGATTTCAGACCCCCCCCTTACTGAAAGGCCTGTGTTGGGGAAGCTGGATAAAAAGGCTGAACTGATTTAAGAACAAAGACACCCCTCATCCTTAAAGAAATCGGGGTCAGCTGCACAACAAGGATTACCCAATTAAATGATAGGCTATAGTTTTCAGCGCACACTGGGAAGTGAGCTTTGTTCATTTTGATGTTTAACAAAATTCACCCGTAGTGTTCTACCAAATGGGGAATTAATTAAATTAATATTTTTGGTCACACAGGCTAAGGATCTACACAGTGTTGCCCTCCCCCCACCCACTATAAAGGGAAAAGATTCAAGGCAAGCAGGCTCCTCCACCTTTTGGTTTCCCAGGGCTCAGTTCTAATTACTTAGCAAGCCTCCGTGTATGGTTCAGGAAAGCCAGCTGCCTCTCAGGACCCTCTGGAAAGATAGAGCAGGGGTCTAGTTACTCCACTCTCAAAGATGGCCCCCCGCTCTCCACCATAGGACCCAGTCAGCTTTGAGGCCTTTCCTAGAGATATGATATGATATGATTGGTTATTTATAACGTGCTTAATACCCAGAGGTTTCTAAGCGAGGACCCGGGATCGAACCTGTGTTGCTCTGTGTCGTCTTGCTTCCAAGGCGAGCACGTTGCCCCTGAGCTATCCTTCCGAGACTAGATAAACAGCTCCACCCAGATGCACTCTCAGCAATCTCCTCTGGTGTCTCCTTATGGCTGTCAGATGGTAAGTTCCTGCAGCCTTCCTGATGGCCTGTCGCCTCTCTCTGGCCTCCTGTCTTTCTCCTTGTTCTATCTTTTTCCTGTCCTAGTGCACTACCCCTTATATAGCAGCGATGACACCACCAATTTTACAAACTTGGGGAGGTAGGTACCCTGCAATAATTCCTGCCATGAATCGCACGTGGATGAATTTCATAGCCCCAAAATTGCCTGGAAATTGCATTAAAAATGGTACATAGATGAAATCCATCGGCCTAATTATGGCTGAGAAAACGGCCTAAATGATAATAGTCCTTTTACATTAATTGTAAATCTTCATGTGGGACAAATGACCTGACTCCTGCCTTCATGCCATTAGTTTTCACTGGGTCAGCCTGTGCCCACATTTTTTGTTGTTATCAGTCTCCTTTGTGCTGGAAGCTTGCTCTTTGAAGTGGGTGATCCCTTTAACACACATATTAGTCATGCTCCAGCCAAGGTGTAACTTTTCTTGAAGTCAACGTTTTCAGAGCCAGCAGGTCTGGAGAACACTGAATTCCAATGCCGTAAGCAGGACATTTTATTATGGGGTCATTAGATGGGAGATGTGACATCCAGGCTGGAAGTAGGAGATTTTCTTTGTGAAGTTTTGCCCACAGCCAGAAAAAGGGTCTACCTTGGGCTGACATTTTCCATGAAGACAAAGTGGCTCTTCAAATGTCACTGGAGTTTTGTAGGTGAAACATAATATACATTGCTTTTGGTCAACCCGCACATCATGTTTTGTTTTCCTGACATTTTTCTGTGAGCAGTGATATTTTTTTCACTTTTACTTTTTAAAACCGTTTTTATTTGCTCACAACTGTGCAGGCCGTTTTTGTTTTCATTGTGTCCAAATCCTGTTTCTCATGTGACAGGGATCTTTGATTCCTCCTTCTTTTGTCAATTAAAAGGCTGCTTGCCCATTGGTAATGACAGGTAGGCCCCGTTCCACATGGCTCTCTAATTTTACTTGAAAAACAACAACAAAGTCCAGGCCGTTTTTATTTCAGTGTTTAAAATGCCTTCCATTCATTGTTATTGTTATTGTTATTTTGCATTTATATAGCGCCTTATATACCATTGGTATGGTCTGAAGGCGCTGGTAGGTTGAACGCCCTTGGGAACCGAAGTTCAGGTCAGTAGAGAGAGTAGAGGGAGTCCAAAAGTGCGTGTGCGCACCAGGTATGTGTGCAGCTGGTGCGGAAATCGAGTGGTAGCTGCTTCTTAGCTGTAGGTGTGGTGGTTGAGCGGTCAGGAGTATGTGTTTGCTCTGGTCGGTTTTACCCAGAACGAGTGTGGCTGCGTTAGGCCTGAGGAGAACGCCTGGCTGGGGGGTGTGAATCCAGCAATGATTACATAGATTGATGTGGAGTAAGCGGTGGATGTTCGTATGGGAACAGTTATACCGAATGGTGTCATAGTATCTCTGTGTTCTAGATGAGTGGTGGTGTAAGGGGGAGAGTAAGCGTGGGGTGTGGTATGATGTATGTTTTCAAGTGTTTCCTTCATTCCAAAGCATATTAAGTATTGTCCGTTGCACATATTCGTCCGTTCCTCATACTCGTCCGCTCCACACATTCGTCCAGTCATTATCATCGTCTAGTCACACCCTCGTCCAGTCGGCACACTCGTCCAGTCGGCACGCTTTCTTTGCTGCGATTGGTGTGAGAGAGGGTTGAAAGGGACTTCTGTTTGGGGCCTTTAAATGTACCCCACACGTCCTATCAAAAAATTATTTAAAATATGTTGGAGATGTTAAACGATTGATGGGTGATTAATTTGCCCCTATGCAAACATTACTTTATCCCTTTATTTTGAAAGACCTTTTGGAATAAGCAGACATTTGGTGTCAAATAGAAAAAATAATGTATACTAAAATTGCATGTGCATTATATTAGGCCAGCACTGTGTTATAATAGGATATTGCATATCACCCACAGGCCACGCAAAAGAAAAATGGCCTCCGGAGTCCCGCCCCAGAGGAGATGACAGCAGTCTCTCACCCTCCTAAATTCAGACACCCTGGCCCATGTTCCTGAATGGAAAAGCAAAGCCTGAGTGAGAGGCGAGGACTCACTGGCCCACTGACACAGGAAGTGCTGGGAGCACCAGAGAATCAAGCACAGGCGGTCCCCCAAAGCAACATGTTCTGCTCGACATCCAATTCAGTGTGTGTAGTGAACATGCACTATCATACTACAGTGTTCTCCCCTGTCTCTCAAGGGCCTGCAAATCCACAAGCTTTCAGCTAGGCCCTGGCTTCTCATAGCCCCCGCCCATGCAGGTAGCAGAATGCCAGCAGTAATGTGGTCTGGCACAGCCTGGTAGGCATTTAGAGTGGCGAAGTGGTCAGCTGGGGGTCTTCACCCTCATTAGGCTTATAGGTGCTGAACACCTGGCCCCAACCATACTGGCCGTCACCTGTCAGAAAATCTCCCAAATGTATTTGTAGGGCTATATATGACACTTGTCTTGTTCGTAAGTACTGCCTAGTAACATTGGCTAGTCCGTTCCAACCCTGGTTTGTTAAAAAAGTTGCTGTGTTAACATTTTCCAGTCACTTCCACGCAGGATTTGTTTACAAACCAAGCACAGACACAATATCACGTCAGGAGCAGCACTGCTTTGTTTATAAATAAGGCCAGTTGCAACACTGTTTTTTTTATTTATTGTGTTATAAACTCAGTTAAGTTACATTTTCTGTTCAGTTCCTTCCCTTCCCGTTTGTTTACAAGTCCATCCTGGCACAATGGCTGTAAGTTCGGCCTAGCCTGAGTGTCTGGTCAGTTCCACCCCTGGTGTTTACAGGTTAGACGTATTCGCATTTTCTAGTCGGTTACAGGAGCGCAACATAATAACATCACGTGGCCAATTTTTTATCAGATGCAGGCCTTGATGTATTATTTTGGGAGAATGGACAGTGTTATGATTAAATGAGGCAGCGGAAAATCAAAGGGTTCCCCTTTAGCTTAGCGCCTACCAATGAAAGCATAACTGGAAGAAGGTCTGCTTGCATAGGATAACATCTCTTCTGAATAAAGCGCCGTGCGTTTCTGGTAGGCGAGCAGAGGCGCTACCAGGACGCTCGCTCCAGTTTAGGGTCCCTTAAGCTAGCAGTCACACCGAGTCCGCCCAGACTCCCCTCCTCCTACCTCCCCCCCCCCCCCCCAACTCCCGGGGGTCCACTAACTCGGTAAGAGGTTAAACACGACTACACTTGAATTCATTAAAAATACATTTTAATGATGACTTTCCCCACTCGCATAGTCCTAGAGCCCCCCAAACGCTGCCAGAGGTGATCATTACGACAAATGGATGGAGAGCGGAGAAAAGGAGGGGGGGGGGGGGTTGGGGGGGGGAGAAAAAGAGAGGCATAATTAGGGTATCTGTGTATAAAAGACACACTTGATGTGAGATAATGAGGTGTCACATTAAGGGCTCTTTAGGATGGGAGGTGGAGGGGGGGCCTGTAGAACCCGATTTATCAATGAATAAGCAATGTACTGAGGGGCCAAGGAATATAAACAAAGTGCCTGACCCCCTCCGCTGGCATCCGGGCCTCGCTGCTTGACCTCCGGGCCTCGCTGCTTGACCTCCAGGCCTCGCTGCTTGACCTCTGGGCCTCGCTGCTTGACCTCCAGTGTGACATGTCTTTCTCTTCTCCTCTGGCGTCTGTGCCTCGCTGCTTGACCTCCGGGCCTCGCTGCCTGACCTCCAGTGTGACATGTCTTTCCCTCCTCTGCTGGTATCCGGGCCTCGCTCCTTGACCTCTGGGGCTCGGCTGCTTGACCTCCAGTGTGACATATCTTTCCCTCCTCCAATGGCATCAAGGCCTCGCTGCTTGACCTCTGTGACATGTCTTTCCCTCCTATGCTGGCATCTGGGCCTCGCTGCTTGACCACCAGTGTGACATGTCTTTCCCTCCTCCACTGGCATCCGGGCCTCGCTGCTTGACCTCTGGGCCTCGCTGCTTGACCCCAAGTGTGACATGTCTTTCCCTCCTCTGCTGGCATCCGGGACTCGCTGCTTGACCTCTGGGCCTCGCTGCTTGACCTCCAGTGTGACATGTCTTTCCCTTCTCCTCTGGCGTCTGTGCCTCGCTGCTTGACCTCTGGCCCTCGCTGCTTGACCTCCAGTGTGACATGTCTTTCCCTCCTCCGCTGGCATCTCGGCCTTGCTGCTTGACCTCTGTGCCTCGCTGCTTGACCTCCAGTGTGACATGTCTTTCCCTCCTCCGCTGGCATCTCGGCCTCGCTGCTTGACCTCCAGTGTGACATGTCTTTCCCTTCTCCGCTGGCGTCTGTGCCTCGCTGCTTGACCTCCGGGCCTCGCTGCTTGACCTCCAGTGTGACATGTCTTTCCCTCCTCCGCTGGCATCCGGGCCTCGCTGATTGACCTCCAGTGTGGCATGTCTTTCCCTTCTCCACTGGCGTCTGTGCCTCGCTGCTTGACCTCCGGGCCTCGCTGCTTGACCTCCAGTGTGACATGTCTTTCCCTCCTCCGCTGGCATCCGGGCCTCGCTGCTTGACCTCCAGTGTGACATGTCTTTCCCTCCTCTGCTGGCAATCGGGCCTCACTGCTTGACCTCTGGGCCTCGCTACTTGACCTCCAGTGTGACATGTCTTTCCCTCCTCCGCTGGCATCCGGGCTTCGCTGCTTGACATCTGGGCCTCGCTGCTTGACCTCCAGTGTGACATGTCTTTCCCTCCTCCACTGGCATCTGGACCTCGCTGCTTGACCTCTGGGCCTTGCTGCTTGACCTCCAGTGTGACACGTCTTTCCCTGTTCCGCTGGCATCCAGCCTCGCTGCTTGACCTCTGGGCCTCGCTGCTTGATCTCCAGTGTGACATGTCTTTCCCTCCTCCGCTGGCATCCGGGCCTCTCTGCTTGACCTCTGGGCCTCGCTGCTTGACCTCCAGTGTGACATGTCTTTCCCTCCTCTGCTGGCATCTGGGCATCGCTGCTTGACCTCTGGGCCTCACTGCTTGACCTCCAGTGTGACATGTCTTTCCCTCCTCCACTGGCATCAGGACCTCGCTGCTTGAGCTCTGGGCCTTGCTGCTTGACCTCCAGTGTGACATGTCTTTCCCTCCTCTGCTGGCATCCGGGCATCGCTGCTTGACCTCTGGGCCTCGCTGCTTGACCTCCAGTGTGACATGTCTTTCCCTCCTCTGCTGGCATCCGGGACTCGCTGCTTGACCTCCGGGCCTCGCTGCTTGACCTCCAGGCCTCGCTGCTTGACCTCTGGGCCTCGCTGCTTGACCTCCAGTGTGACATGTCTTTCTCTTCTCCTCTGGCGTCTGTGCCTCGCTGCTTGACCTCCGGGCCTCGCTGCCTGACCTCCAGTGTGACATGTCTTTCCCTCCTCTGCTGGTATCCGGGCCTCGCTCCTTGACCTCTGGGGCTCGGCTGCTTGACCTCCAGTGTGACATATCTTTCCCTCCTCCAATGGCATCAAGGCCTCGCTGCTTGACCTCTGTGACATGTCTTTCCCTCCTATGCTGGCATCTGGGCCTCGCTGCTTGACCACCAGTGTGACATGTCTTTCCCTCCTCCACTGGCATCCGGGCCTCGCTGCTTGACCTCTGGGCCTCGCTGCTTGAACCCAAGTGTGACATGTCTTTCCCTCCTCTGCTGGCATCCGGGACTCGCTGCTTGACCTCTGGGCCTTGCTGCTTGACCTCCAGTGTGACATGTCTTTCCCTTCTCCTCTGGCGTCTGTGCCTCGCTGCTTGACCTCTGGCCCTCGCTGCTTGACCTCCAGTGTGACATATCTTTCCCTCCTCCGCTGGCATCTCGGCCTTGCTGCTTGACCTCTGTGCCTCGCTGCTTGACCTCCAGTGTGACATGTCTTTCCCTCCTCCGCTGGCATCTCGGCCTCGCTGCTTGACCTCCAGTGTGACATGTCTTTCCCTTCTCCGCTGGCGTCTGTGCCTCGCTGCTTGACCTCCGGGCCTCGCTGCTTGACCTCCAGTGTGACATGTCTTTCCCTCCTCCGCTGGCATCCGGGCCTCGCTGCTTGACCTCCAGTGTGGCATGTCTTTCCCTTCTCCGCTGGCGTCTGTGCCTCGCTGCTTGACCTCCGGGCCTCGCTGCTTGACCTCCAGTGTGACATGTCTTTCCCTCCTCCGCTGGCATCCGGGCCTCGCTGCTTGACCTCCAGTGTGACATGTCTTTCCCTCCTCTGCTGGCAATCGGGCCTCACTGCTTGACCTCTGGGCCTCGCTACTTGACCTCCAGTGTGACATGTCTTTCCCTCCTCCGCTGGCATCCGGGCCTCGCTGCTTGACATCTGGGCCTCGCTGCTTGACCTCCAGTGTGACATGTCTTTCCCTCCTCCACTGGCATCTGGACCTCGCTGCTTGACCTCTGGGCCTTGCTGCTTGACCTCCAGTGTGACACGTCTTTCCCTGTTCCGCTGGCATCCAGCCTCGCTGCTTGACCTCTGGGCCTCGCTGCTTGATCTCCAGTGTGACATGTCTTTCCCTCCTCCGCTGGCATCCGGGCCTCTCTGCTTGACCTCTGGGCCTCGCTGCTTGACCTCCAGTGTGACATGTCTTTCCCTCCTCTGCTGGCATCTGGGCATCGCTGCTTGACCTCTGGGCCTCGCTGCTTGACCTCCAGTGTGACATGTCTTTCCCTCCTCCGCTGGCATCAGGACCTCGCTGCTTGAGCTCTGGGCCTTGCTGCTTGACCTCCAGTGTGACATGTCTTTCCCTCCTCTGCTGGCATCCGGGCATCGCTCTCGCTGCTTGACCTCCAGTGTGACATGTCTTTCCCTCCTCTGCTGGCATCCGGGACTCGCTGCTTGACCTCTGGGCCTTGCTGCTTGACCTCCAGTGTGACATGTCTTTCCCTCCTCTGCTGGCATCTGGGCATCGCTGCTTGACCTCTGGGCCTCGCTGCTTGACCTCCAGTGTGACATGTCTTTCCCTCCTTTGCTGGCATCGGGGCCTCGCTGCTTGACCTCTGGGACTCGCTGCATGACCTCCAGTGTGACATGTCTTTCCCTCTTCCGCTGGCATCCGGGCCTCGCTGCTTGATATTTGGGCCTTGCTGCTTGAACTCCAGAGTGGCATGTATTTCCCTCCTCTGCTGGCGTCTGGGCCTTCCTTGACCTGTGGGCCTCGCTGCTTGACCTCCAGTGTGACATGTCTATCCCTCCTCCGCCGGTGTCTGGGCCTCGCTGCTTGACCTCTGGGCCTCGCTGCTTGACCTCTGGGCCTCGCTGCTTGACCTCCAGTGTGACATGTCTTTCCCTCCTCCGCTGGCATCCGTGACTCGCTTTACCTCTGGGCCTCGCTGCTTGACCTCCAGTGTGACATGTCTTTCCCTCCTCTGCTGGCAATCGGGCCTCACTGCTTGACCTCTGGGCCTCGCTGTTTGACCTCCAGTGTGACATGTGTTTCCCTCCTCCGCTGGCATCCGGGTCTCGCTGCTTGACCTCTGGGCTTCGCTGCTTAAACTCCAGTGTGACATGTCTTTCCATCCTCTGCTGGTATCCGGGCCTCGCTGCTTGACCTCTAGGCCTCGCTGCTTGTGCTCCAGTGTGACATGTCTTTCCCTTCTCCGCTGGTATCCGGGCCTCGCTGCTTGACCTCTGGGCCTTGCTGCTTGACCTCAAGTGTGACATGTCTTTCCCTCCTCCGCTGGCATCCGGGCCTCGCTGCTTGACCTCTGGGCCTCGCTGCTTGACCTCCATTGTGACATGTCTTTCCCTCCTCTGCTGGCGACCGGGTCTCGCTTTACCTGTGGGCCTCGCTACTTGACCTCCAGTGTGACATGTCTTTCCCTCCTCTGCTGGCATTGGGGCCTTGCTGCTTGACCTCTGGGCCTCACTGCTTGACCTCCAGTGTGACATGTCTTTCCCTCCTCTGCTGTCATCTCGGCCTCGCTGCTTGACCTCCAGTGTGACATCTCTTTCCCTCCTCAGCTGGCATCCGGGCCTCGCTGCTTAACCTCTGGGCCTCGCTGCTTGACCTCCAGTGTGACATGTCTTTCCCTCCTCCGCTGGCATCTGGGCCTCGCTGCTTGACCTCCAGTGTGACATGTCTTTCCCTCCTCCGCTGGCATCCGGGTCTCGCATTACCTGTGGGTCTCGCTGCTTGACCTCCAGCGTGACATGTCTTTCCGTCCTCTGCTCGCGACCGGGTCTCGCATTACCTGTGGGCCTCGCTGCTTGACCTCCAGTGTGACAGGTCTTTCCCTCCTCCGCTGGCATCTAGGCCTCACTGCTTGACATGTGGGCCTTGCTGCTTGACCTCCAGTGTGGCATGTCTTTCCCTCCTCCGCTGGCATCTGGGCCTTCCTTGACCTGTGGGCCTCGCTGCTTGACCTCCAGTGTGACATGCCGTTCCCTCCTCCGCTGGCATCCGGGCCTCGCTGCTTGACCTCCAGTGTGACATGTCTTTCTCTCCTCTGCTGGTATCCGGGCCTCGCTCCTTGACCTCTGGGGCTCGGCTGCTTGACGTCCAGTGTGACATATCTTTCCCTCCTCCACTGGCATCAAGGCCTCGCTGCTTGACCTCTGTGACATGTCTTTCCCTCCTATGCTGGCATCTGGGCCTCCCTGCTTGACATCTGGGCCTCAGTGCTTGACCTCCAGTGTGACATGTCTTTCCCTCCTCTGTTGGCGACCGGGTCTCGCTTTACCTGTGGGCCTCACTGATTGACCTCCAGTGTGACATGTCTATCCCTCCTCTGCTGGCAATCGGGCCTCACTGCTTGACCTCTGGGCCTCGCTGCTTGACCTCCAGTGTGGCATGTCTTTCCCTCCTCCGCTGGCGTCTGGGCCTTCCTTGACCTGTGGGCCTCGCTGCTTGACCTCCAGTGTGACATGTCTATCCCTCCTCCGCCGGTGTCTGGGCCTCGCTGCTTGACCTCTGGGCCTCGCTTCTTGACCTCCAGTGTGACATGTCTTTCCCTCCTCCGCTGGCATCCGTGACTCGCTTTACCTCTGGGCCTCGCTGCTTGACCTCCAGTGTGACATGTCTTTCCCTCCTCTGCTGGCAATCGGGCCTCACTGCTTGACCTCTGGGCCTCGCTGCTTGACCTCCAGTGTGACATGTGTTTCCCTCCTCCGCTAGCATCCGGGTCTCGCTGCTTGACCTCTGGGCCTCGCTGCTTAACCTCCAGTGTGACATGTCTTTCCTTCCTCTGCTGGTATCCGGGCCTCACTGCTTGACCTCTGGGCCTCGCTGCTTGAGCTCCAGTGTGACATGTCTTTCCCTTCTCCGCTGGTATCCGGGCCTCGCTGCTTGACCTCTGGGCCTTGCTGCTTGACCTCAAGTGTGACATGTCTTTCCCTCCTCCGCTGGCATCCGGGCCTCGCTGCTTGACCTCTGGGCCTCGCTGCTTGACCTCCATTGTGTCATGTCTTTCCCTCCTCTGCTGGCGACCGGGTCTCGCTTTACCTGTGGGCCTCGCTGCTTGACCTCTAGTGTGACATGTCTTTCCCTCCTCTGCTGGCAATCGGGCCTCACTGCTTGACCTCTGGGCCTCGCTACTTGACCTCCAGTGTGACATGTCTTTCCCTCCTCCGCTGGCATCCGGGCCTCGCTGCTTGACATGTGGGCCTTGCTGCTTGACCTCCAGTGTGGCATGTCTTTCCCTCCTCCGCTGGCGTCTGGGCCTTCCTTGACCTGTGGGCCTCACTGCTTGACCTCCAGTGTGACATGTCTTTCCCTCCTCCGCTGGCATTGGGGCCTTGCTGCTTGACCTCTGGGCCTCGCTGCTTGACCTCCAGTGTGACATGTATTTCCCTCCTCTGCTGGTATCTGGGCCTCGCTGCTTCACCTCTGGGCCTCGCTACTTGACCTCCAGTGTAACATGTCTTTCCCTCCTTCGCTGGCATCCGGTCCTCGCTGCTTGACATGTGGGCCTTGCTGCTTGACCTCCAGTGTGGCATGTCTTTCCCTCCTCCGCTGGCGTCTGGGCATTCCTTGACCTGTGGGCCTTGCTGCTTGACCTCCAGTGTGACATGTCTTTCCCTCCTCCACTGGCATTGGGGCCTTGCTGCTTGACCTCTGGGCCTCGCTGCTTGACCTCCAGTGTGACATGTCTTTCCCTCCTCTGCTGGTATCTGGGCCTCGCTGCTTGACCTCTGGGCCTCGCTACTCGACCTCCAGTGTAACATGTCTTTCCCTCCTCCGCTGGCATCCGGTCCTCGCTGCTTGACATGTGGGCCTTGCTGTTTGACCTCCAGTGTGGCATGTCTTTCCCTCCTCCGCTGGCGTCTGAGCCTTCCTTGACCTGTGGGCCTCGCTGCTTGACCTCCAGTGTGACATGTCTTTCCCTCCTCTGCTGTCATCTCGGCCTCGCTGCTTGACCTCCAGTGTGACATCTCTTTCCGTCCTCAGCTGGCATCCGGGCCTCGCTGCTTAACCTCTGGGCCTCGCTGCTTGACCTCCAGTGTGACATGTCTTTCCCTCCTCCGCTGGCATCTGGGCCTCGCTGCTTGACCTCCAGTGTGACATGTCTTTCCCTCCTCCGCTGGCATCCGGGTCTCGCATTACCTGTGGGTCTCGCTGCTTGACCTCCAGCGTGACATGTCTTTCCGTCCTCTGCTGGCGACCGGGTCTTGCATTACCTGTGGGCCTCGCTGCTTGACCTCCAGTGTGACATGTCTTTCCCTCCTCCGCTGGCATCTAGGCCTCACTGCTTGACATGTGGGCCTTGCTGCTTGACCTCCAGTGTGGCATGTCTTTCCCTCCTCTGCTGGCATCTGGGCCTTCCTTGACCTGTGGGCCTCGCTGCTTGACCTCCAGTGTGACATGTCGTTCCCTCCTCCGCTGGCATCCGGGCCTCGCTGCTTGACCTCTGGGCCTCGCTGCTTGACCTCCAGTGTGACATGTCTTTCCCTCCTCTGCTGGTATCCGGGCCTCGCTGCTTGACCTCCAGTGTGACATGTCTTTCCCTCCTCTGCTGGTATCCGGGCCTCGCTCCTTGACCTCTGGGGCTCGGCTGCTTGACCTCCAGTGTGACATATCTTTCCCTCCTCCAATGGCATCAAGGCCTCGCTGCTTGACCTCTGTGACATGTCTTTCCCTCCTATGCTGGCATCTGGGCCTCGCTGCTTGACATCTGGGCCTCGCTGCTTGACCTCCAGTGTGACATGTCTTTCCCTCCTCTGTTGGCGACCGGGTCTCGCTTTACCTGTGGGTCTCACTGATTGACCTCCAGTGTGACATGTCTATCCCTCCTCTGCTGGCAATCGGGCCTCACTGCTTGACCTCTGGACCTCGCTGCTTGACCTCCAGTGTGGCATGTCTTTCCCTCCTCCGCTGGCGTCTGGGCCTTCCTTGACCTGTGGGCCTCGCTGCTTGACCTCCAGTATGACATGTCTTTCCCTCCTCCGCTGGCATCCGGGCCTCGCTGCTTGACCTCTGGGCCTCGCTGCTTGACCTCCAGTGTGACATGTCTTTCCCTCCTCTGCTGGTATCCGGGCCTCGCTGCTTGACCTCCAGTGTGACATGTCTTTCCCTTCTCCTCTGGCGTCTGTGCCTCGGTGCTTGACCTCCGGGCCTCGCTGCTTGACCTCCAGTGTGACATGTCTTTCCCTCCTGCGCTGGCATCTCGGCCTTGCTGCTTGACCTCTGTGCCTCGCTGCTTGACCTCCAGTGTGACATGTGTTTCCCTCCTCCACTGGCATCCGGGTCTCGCTGCTTGACCTCTGGGCCTCGCTGCTTAACCTCCAGTGTGATATGTCTTTCCCTCCTCTGCTGGTATCCAGACATCGCTGCTTGACCTCTGGGCCTCGCTGCTTGACCTCCAGTGTGACATGTCTTTCCCTTCTCCGCTGGTATCCGGGCCTCGCTGCTTGACCTCTGGGCCTTGCTGCTTGACCTCCAGTGTGACATGTCTTTCCCTCCTCCGCTGGCATCCGGGCCTCGCTGCTTGACCTCTGGGCCTCGCTGCTTGACCTCCAGTGTGACATGTCTTTCCCTCCTCTGCTGGTATCTGGGCCTCGCTGCTTCACCTCTGGGCCTCGCTACTTGACCTCCAGTGTGACATGTCTTTCCCTCCTCTGCTGGTATCTGGGCCTCGCTGCTTGACCTCTGGGCCTCGCTACTTGACCTCCAGTGTAACATGTCTTTCCCTCCTCCGCTGGCATCCGGTCCTCGCTGCTTGACATGTGGGCCTTGCTGCTTGACCTCCAGTGTGGCATGTCTTTCCCTCCTCCGCTGGCGTCTGGGCCTTCCTTGACCTGTGGGCCTCGCTGCTTGACCTCCAGTGTGACATGTCTTTCCCTCCTCCACTGGCATTGGGGCCTTGCTGCTTGACCTCTGGGCCTCGCTGCTTGACCTCCAGTGTGACATGTCTTTCCCTCCTCTGCTGGTATCTGGGCCTCGCTGCTTGACCTCTGGGCCTTGCTGCTTGACGTCCAGTGTGACATGTCTTTCCCGCCTCCGCTGGCATCCGAGCCTCGCTGCTTGACCTCTGGGCCTCGCTGCTTGACCTCCAGTGTGACATGTCTTTCCGTTCTCTGCTGGCGACCGGGTCTCGCATTACCTGTGGGCCTCGCTGCTTGACCTCCAGTGTGACATGTCTTTCCCTCCTCCGCTGGCATCTAGGCCTCACTGCTTGACATGTGGGCCTTGCTGCTTGACCTCCAGTGTGGCATGTCTTTCCCTCCTCTGCTGGCATCTGGGCCTTCCTTGACCTGTGGGCCTCGCTGCTTGACCTCCAGTGTGACATGTCGTTCCCTCCTCCGCTGGCATCTGGGCCTCGCTGCTTGACCTCTGGGCCTCGCTGCTTGACCTCCAGTGTGACATGTCTTTCTCTCCTCTGCTGGTATCCGGGCCTCGCTCCTTGACCTCTGGGGCTCGGCTGCTTGACCTCCAGTGTGACATATCTTTCCCTCCTCCGCTGGCATCCAGGCCTCGCTGCTTGACCTCTGTGACATGTCTTTCCCTCCTCTGCTGGCATCTGGGCCTCGCTGCTTGACATCTGGGCCTCGCTGCTTGACCTCCAGTGTGACATGTCTTTCCCTCCTCTGTTGGCTACCGGGTCTCGCTTTACCTGTGGGCCTCACTGATTGACCTCCAGTGTGACATGTCTATCCCTCCTCTGCTGGCAATCGGGCCTCACTGCTTGATCTCTGGGCCTCGCTGCTTGACCTCCAGTGTGACATGTCTTTCCCTCCTCCGCTGGCGTCTGGGCCTTCCTTGACCTGTGGGCCTCGCTGCTTGACCTCCAGTGTGACATGTCTTTCCCTCCTCCGCTGGCATCCGGGCCTCGCTGCTTGACCTCTGGGCCTCGCTGCTTGACCTCCAGTGTGATATGTCTTTCCCTCCTCTGCTGGTATCCGGGCCTCGCTGCTTGACCTCTGGGCCTCGGCTGCTTGACCTCCAATGTGACATGTCTTTCCCTCCTCTGCTGGCATCTGGGCCTCGCTGCTTGACCTCTGGGCCTCGCTGCTTGACCTCCTGTGTGACATGTCTTTCCCTACTATGCTGGCATCCGGGCCTCGCTGCTTGACCTCTGGGCCTCGCTGCTTGACCTCCAGTGTGACATGTCTATCCCTCCTCTGCTGGCAATCGGGCCTCACTGCTTGACCTCTGGGCCTCGCTGCTTGTCCTCCAGTGTGACATGTCTTCCCCTTCACCACCGGCATCCAGGCCTTGCTGCTTGACCTCTGGGCCTCGCTGCTTGACCTCCAGTGTGACATGTCTTTCCCTCCTCTGCCGGGGTCCGGGCCTCGCTGCTTGACCTCTGGGCCTCGCTGCTTGACCTCCAGTGTGACATGTCTTTCCCTCCTCTGCCGGTGTCTGGGCCTCGCTGCTTGACCTCTGGGCCTCGCTGCTTGTCCTCCAGTGTGACATGTCTTTCCCTCCTCTGCTGGCATCCGGGCCTCGCTGCTTGACCTCTGGGCCTTGCTGCTTGACCTCCAGTGTGACAGGTCTTTCCCTCTGCTGGCATTCGGGCCTCGCTGCTTGACCTCTGGGCCTCGCTGCTTGACCTCCCGTGTGACATGTCTTTCCCTCCTCCGCCGGTGTCTGGGCCTCGCTGCTTGACCTCTGGGCCTCGCTGCTTGTCCTCCAGTGTGACATGTCTTTCCCTCCTCTGCTGGCATCCGGGCCTCGCTGCTTGACCTCTGGGCCTTGCTGCTTGACCTCCAGTGTGACAGGTCTTTCCCTCTGCTGGCATTCGGGCCTCGCTGCTTGACCTCTGGGCCTCGCTGCTTGACCTCCAGTGTGACATGTCTTTTTCCTCCTCCGCCGGTGTCTGGGCCTCGCTGCTTGACCTCTGGGCCTCGCTGCTTGTCCTCCAGTGTGACATGTCTTTCCCTCCTCTGCTGGCATCCGGGCCTCGCTGCTTGACCTCTGGGCCTTGCTGCTTGACCTCCAGTGTGACAGGTCTTTCCCTCTGCTGGCATTCGGGCCTCGCTGCTTGACCTCTGGGCCTCGCTGCTTGACCTCCAGTGTGACATGTCTTTCCCTTGTTCTCTGCCTTTCTGTTTACATTTTTAGTGTCAGAGCTGTTTTTTAAAAAAGAATTCAAAAGTAGTTCACTTATGCTTTTTCATGTTTGCATGGATAATTCTGATTGGCTTAGCTTGTATGCAAGTTCAGGCGTGTGGTAAAAAAGTGGCGCTAATTACATTACCACCTCTTTTTGTTGGTGGTAACGGAATTACAGCACTGTTGTTGCACCGCCGAATTACAAGTTTGACATTGAAGTGGAGAACTTACCTCCAGCCAGATGCTGGAGTTAAATCCTCCACTTCAAGTCCAGGAATCGGTGCATTTACCGCGCGGGATTACCACGCATGGTAAATCCACTTAAAATCCCCATTGACGAGGTGCACTCCAAAAATGGGGATTGACGCCAGCCTGCCACCACGCGTAAACCCGGGAAAGCAAGCAGCGGTAACGGTAATCGATGTTGGTGGTAAATTGGTGCTTTTATTGCAGACGTATCGCCAAACTCATAATGAGGCCCATTGTCTCAAATGTGTAGGATTTCTTTTTAAATGTAACTCATTTTAATAAAATACCTATAAATGCTGTGAGGTCCTGGGCCCACATCGGATCATCTAACAGTCCTTCGCCACTGCACCCCTAGGTCGGTTCAGTCCCCTCAGCGGTCACGCAATGGGGTCAGGCACCACGTGGTCATATAATTGGCACTGAGGTCCTTTGTAAATACCTGCTAACATAACATATTCCGGTCACTAGCAAGAGAAGTGCACAGCAGTGTGAAAGCTGTTCATTCTGGTGCTCTGATGAGCACTTGGTGTCACCTGGCGGCACTTCAAAGCGCTTCTCCTCCGGGCGGGTGGTGCTGCCTTGGAAGCCTGACCTTATGTAGATTAAACACAGAGATTGAGTATATGAAAAGCTGCTTCATCTGAAGGTGAACCCGTTCAATGCCCCTGGTCGGTCGCCGGGGGTACCACATTATCCCCAGACACCTCCCCCCACGTCCCCCGCCACACCAGCTCAGTGGAGTCTTTCAAGGCCCGAGCTGGCATGGTGGGTGAAAGCGCCCTATTGAAAGGAAATGCGCCCTGTTATGGCAATGTCAGGAGAGGACCGTGCTACACTATGGCAATGCCAGGAGAGGACGGTGCTAGACTACGGCAATGCCAGGAGAGGACGGTGTTAGGCTATGGCAATGCCAGGAGAGGACGGTGTTAGGCTTTGGCAATGCCAGGAGAGGACGGTGTTAGACTATGGCAATGCCAGGAGAGGACAGTGTTGGACCTCGCCAGTGCTCAAGAGAGGGCTGTGCTTGCAAATGGCAAAGCATTGGAGGGGGCAGTGCTGGAACCAGCTAGTGCCCAGGAGAGTGCTGTGCTGGACTGTGGCAATGCACAGGAGTGAGTAGTGCTGGACCCTTCCAGTGCTCGGCAGAGAGCTGTGCTGGCATATGGCAAAGCATTAGAGGGGGCAGTGCTGGAACCAGCCAGTGCTCAGGAGAGGGATGTGCTGGCATGTGGCAAAGCATTAGAGGGGGCAGTGCTGGAACCTGCCAATGCTCAAGAGAGGGCTGTGTTGGATTGCAGAAATGCACAGGAGAGTGTCGTGCTGGACCCATCCAGTGCTCATCAGAGGGCTGTGCTGGCATATGGCAAAGTATAGGAGGGGGCAGTGCTGGTACCTGCTAGTGCTCAAGAGAGGGCTGTGCTGGACGGTGGCAGTGCACAGGAGAGAGTATTGCGGACCCTTACACTGCTCAGCAGAGAGCTGTGCTGGCATATGGCAAAAACATTGGAGGGGCAGTGCTGGAACCTGCCAGTGCTCAGGAGAGGGTTGTGCTGGACTGTGGCAATGCACAGGAGAGAGTAGTGCTTGACCAATACAGTGCTCAGCAGAGAGCTGTGCTGGCATATGGCAAAGCATTAGAGGGGGCACTGCTGGAACCTGCCATTGCTCAGGAGAGGGCTGTGTTGGGCTGTGGCAATGCACAGGAGAGTGTAGTGCTTGACCAATACAGTGATCAGCAGAGAGCTGTGCTGACATATGGTAAAGCATTGGAGGGGGCAGTGCTAGAACCTGCTAGTGCTCAGGAGAGTGCTGTGCTGGACTGTGGCAATGCACAGAAGAGAGTAGTGTTGGACCCTTCCAGTGCTCAGCAGAGAGCTGTGCTGGCATATGGCTAAGCATTAGAGGGGGCAGTGCTGGAACCTGCCAATGCTCAGGAGAGGGCTGTGTTGGATTGTAGAAATGCACAGTAGAGTGTCGTGCTGTACCCATCCAGTGCTCATCAGAGGGCTGTGCTGGCATATGGCAAAGTATAGGAGGGGGCAGTGCTGGTACCTGCTAGTGCTCAAGAGAGGGCTGTGCTGGACGGTGGCAGTGCACAGGAGAGAGTATTGCGGACCCTTACACTGCTCAGCAGAGAGCTGTGCTGGCATATGGCAAAAACATTGGAGGGGCAGTGCTGGAACCTGCCAGTGCTCAGGAGAGGGTTGTGCTGGACTGTGGCAATGCACAGGAGAGAGTAGTGCTTGACCAATACAGTGCTCAGCAGAGAGCTGTGCTGGCATATGGCAAAGCATTAGAGGGGGCACTGCTGGAACCTGCCATTGCTCAGGAGAGGGCTGTGTTGGGCTGTGGCAATGCACAGGAGAGTGTAGTGCTTGACCAATACAGTGATCAGCAGAGAGCTGTGCTGACATATGGTAAAGCATTGGAGGGGGCAGTGCTAGAACCTGCTAGTGCTCAGGAGAGTGCTGTGCTGGACTGTGGCAATGCACAGAAGAGAGTAGTGTTGGACCCTTCCAGTGCTCAGCAGAGAGCTGTGCTGGCATATGGCTAAGCATTAGAGGGGGCAGTGCTGGAACCTGCCAATGCTCAGGAGAGGGCTGTGTTGGATTGTAGAAATGCACAGTAGAGTGTCGTGCTGTACCCATCCAGTGCTCATCAGAGGGCTGTGCTGGCATATGGCAAAGTATAGGAGGGGGCAGTGCTGGAACCTGCTAGTGCTCAAGAGAGGGCTGTGCTGGACTGTGGCAGTGCCTAGGAGAGAGCAGTGCGAACCCTTTCACTGCTCAGCAGAGAGCTGTGCTGGCATATGGCAAAACATTGGAGGGGGCAGTGCTGGAACCTGCCATTGCTCAGGAGAGGGCTGTGTTGGGCTGTGGCAATGCACAGGAGAGTGTAGTGCTTGACCCATACAGTGCTCAGCAGAGAGCTGTGCTGACATATGGTAAAGCATTGGAGGGGGCAGTGCTAGAACCTGCTAGTGCTCAGGAGAGTGCTGTGCTGGACTGTGGCAATGCACAAGAGAGAGTAGAGCTGGACCCTTCCAGTGCTCAGCAGAGAGCTGTGCTGGAATATGGCAAAGCATTAGAGGGGGCAGTGCTGGAACCTGCCAGTGCTCAGGAGAGGGCTGTGTTGGGCTGTGGCAATGCACAGGAGAGAGTAGTGCTGAACCCATACAGTGCTCAGCAGAGAGCTGTGCTGGCATATGGCAAAGCATTGGAGGGGGCAGTGCTAGAACCTGCCAGTGCTCAGGAGAGGGTTGCGCTGGACTGTGGCAATGCCCAGGAGAGAGTAGTGCTGGACCCTTCCACTGCTCAGCAGAGAGCTGTGCTGGCATATGGCAAAACATTGGAGGGGCAGTGCTGGAACCTGCCAGTGCTCAGGAGAGGGATGTGCTGACCTGTGGCAATGCACAGGAGAGTGTAGTGCTGGACCCATCCAGTGCTCATCAGAGGGCTGTGCTTGCATATGGCAAAGCATTGGAGGGGGCAGTGCCAGAACCTGCCAGTGCTCAGGAGAGGGCTGTGCTGGCCTGTGGCAATGCACAGGAGAGAGTAGTGCTGGGCCCATCCAGTGCTCAGCAGAGAGCTGTGCTGGCATATGACAAAGCATAGGAGGGAGCAGTGCTGGAACCTGCCAGTGCTCAGGAGAGGGCTGTGCTGGCCTGTGGCAATGCACAGGAGAGTAGTGCTGGGCCCATCCAGTGCTCAGCAGAGAGCTGTGCTGGCATATGGCATAGCGTTTGACGAGCCACACTGGAACCTGCCAGTGCTCAGGATAGGGCTGCGTTGGGCTGTGGCAATGCACATGAGAGAATAGTGCTAAAACCTGCCAGTACTCAGCAGAGAGCTGTGCTGGCTTATGGCAAAGCATTGGAGGGGGCAGTGCTGGATCCATCCAGTGCTCATCAGAGGACTGTGTTGGCGTATGGCAATGTATAGGAGGGGGCAGTGCTGGAACCTGCTAGTGCTCAAGAGAGGGCTGTGCTGGACTGTGGCAATGCCCAGGATAGAGTAGTGCTGGACCCTTCCAGTGCTCAGCAGAGAGCTGTGCTGGCATATGGCAAAGCATTAGAGGGGGCAGTGCTGGAACCTGCCAGTGCTCAGGAGAGGACTGTGCTGGACTGTGGCAATGCACAGGAGAGAGTAGTGCTGGACCCTTCCAGTGCTCAGCAGAGAGCTGTGCTGGCATATGGCAAAGCATTAGAGGGGGCAGTGCTGGAACCTGCCAGTGCTCAGGAGAGGGCTGTGTTGGACTGTGGCAATGCACAGGAGGGAGTAGAGCTGGGCCCATCTAGTGCTCAGCAGATAGGTGTGCTGGCATATGGCAAAACATTGGAGGGGGCAGTGCTGGAACCTGCCAGTGCTCAGGAGAGGGCTGTGCTGGCCTGTGGCAATGCACAGGCGAGAGTAGTGCTGGGCCCATCCAGTGCTCAGCAGAGAACTGTGCTGGCATATGGCAAAGCGTTGGAGGGAGCCGTACTGGAACCTGCCAGTGCTCAGGAAGGGCTGTGCTGGCCTGTGGCAATGCACAGGAGAGAGTAGTGCTGGGCCCATCCAGTTCTCAGCAGAGATCTGTGCTGGCATATGGCAAAGCGTTGGAGTGGGCAGTGCTGGAACCTGCCAGTGCTCAGGAGAGGGATGTGTTGGACTGTGGCAATGCACAGGAGAGAGTAGTGCTGGGCCCATCCAGTGCTCAGCAGAGAGCTGTGCTGGCATATGGCAAAACATTGGAGGGGACAGTGCTGGAACCTGCCAGTGCTCAGGAGAGGGCTGTGCTGGCCTGTGGCAATGCGCAGGAGAGAGTAGTGCTGGGCCCATCCAGTGCTCAGCAGAGAGCTGTGCTGGCATATGACAAAGCATTGGAGGGAGCAGTGCTGGAACCTGCCAGTGCTCAGGAGAGGGCTGCGCTGGCCTGTGGCAATGCACAGGCGAAAGTAGTGCTGGGCCCATCCAGTGCTCAGCAGAGAACTGTGCTGGCATATGGCAAAGCGTTGGAGGGAGCCGTGCTGGAACCTGCCAGTGCTCAGGTGAGGGCTGCGCTGGCCTGTGGCAATGCACAGGAGAGAGTAGTGCTGGGCCCATCCAGTTCTCAGCAGGGATCTGTGCTGGCATATGGCAAAGCGTTGGAGTGGACAGTGCTGGAACCTGCCAGTGCTGAGGAGAGGGCTGTGCTGGCCTGTGGCAATGCGCAGGAGAGAGTAGTGCTGTACCCATCCAGTGCTCAGCAGAGAGCTGTGCTGGCATACGGCAAAGCATTAGAGGGGGCAGTGCTGGAACCTGCCAGTGCTCTGGAGAGGGCTGTGTTGGACTGTGGCAATGCACAGGAGAGACTAGTACTAGAACCTGCCAGTGCTCAGCAGAGAGCTGTGCTGGCTATGGCAAAGCATTGGAGGGGGCAGTGCTGGAACCTGCCCATGCTCAGGACAGGGCTGTGTTGGATTGTAGTAATGCACATGAGAGTGTAGTGCTGCACCCATCCAGTGCTCATCAGAGGGCTGTGTTGGCCTATGGCAAAGTATAGGAAGGGGCAGTGCTGGAACCTGCTAGTGCTCAAGAGAGGGCTGTGCTGGACTGTGGCAATGCACAGGAGAGAGTAGTGCTGGACCCTTCCAGTGCTCAGCAGAGAGCTGTGCTGGCATATGGCGAAGCATTAGAGGGGGCAGTGCTGGAACATGCCAGTGCTCAGGAGAGGGCTGTGTTGGACTGTGGCAATGCACAGGAGAGAGTAGTGCTAGAATCTGCCAGCGCTCAGCAGAGAGCTGTGCTGGCATATGCAAAAACATTGGAGGGGGCAGTGCTGGAACTTGCCAGTGCTCAGGAGAGGGCTGTGCTGGCATATGGCAAAGCATTAGAGGGGCAGTGCTGGAACCTGCCCGTGCTCAGGAGAGGGCTGTGTTGGATTGTAGAAATGCACAGGAGAGAGTAGTGCTGGACCCTTCCAGTGCTCACCAGAGAGCTGTGCTGGCATGTGGCAAAACATTGAAGGGGGCAGTGCTGGGACCTGCCAGTGCTCAGGAGAGGGCTGTGTTGGACTGTGGCAATGCACAGGAGAGAGCAGTGCTAGAACCTGCCAGTGCTCAGCAGAGAGCTGTGCTGGCTTATGGCAAAGCATTGGAGGGGCAGTGCTGGAACCTGCCAGTGCTCAGGAGAGGGCTGTGTTTGATTGTAGCAATACACAGGAAAGAGTAATGCTGAACCCATACAGTGCTCAGCAGAGAGCTGTGCTGGCAAATGGCAAAGCATGGGAGGGGGGCAGTGCTAGAACCTGCCAGTGCTCGGGAGAGGGCTGTGCTGGACTGTGGCAATGCCCAGGATAGAGTAGTGCTGGACCCTTCCACTGCTCAGCAGATAGCTGTTCTGACAAATGGCAAACCATTGGAGGGGCAGTGCTGAACCTGTCAGTGCTCAGGAGAGGGCTGTGTTTGACTGTGGCAATGCACAGGAAAAAGTAGTGCCTGACCCTTCCACTGGTCAGCAGAGAGTTGTGCTGGCATATGGCAACACATTTGAGGGGGCAGTGCTGGAACCTGCCAGTGCTCAGATGAGGGCTGTGCTGGCCTGTGGCAATGCACAGGAGAGAGTAGTGCTGGACCCATCCAGTGTTCAGCAGAGAGCTGTGCTGGCAGAAATCATCTTTTTTCACGACAGAGGAACAATTGCACCGCGACTGGTGGAGAAATTGGTTCCAGAAAGCAGCTAGTTGATCGAGGACGAATGCTGTAGAAGATAACAAGTTTCAGAAGCAATCTAAAAATGCAGTGTCATTAAAGAAATATTTTTCCTTCCTTAACATCAAATGATCCAGATGGGAAATCAGAGGAGCAATTTGTGCTGCCCAAAGAGGACAGACGTTCAAATTGCCCTAGACGCATATGCTGCAAGCTTACCTACCACTGCATCGTTTACACATATATTATAGTCATACTAATATTGCTTTCACTGACAGTTAGAACTGCTTTCTATATAAGAGCACATGATGCAAAGGTTCCTATAGATGTGTCTGGACAGAAGGAAAAGGTAAACGTGGCAATTACAAAACAATCCAGGCCATTCATAGTAATACCCGTCCCTAGAAGAAATGGACTGGTACCTGAGATTGAAATGGATGTAATACATTGCACACATCACTTGCTTTAAACATTACTTTTGAACGCCAGAGGCAGGTTTGGTGGAACAAGCAAAATACGGGATTGACAAAGGTTGGGCCCACAAAGATAATGCATGCAGACACACCTGGTCCAGTAACAAGAACCCCAAGCACAAGTCCCACAAGACAATCATGTGCAGAGATGATAGGAGAATCTATATGGCCGTTCTTAGCCATTGCCAGAAGAAGACAGAGAGATAAAGAAAGACTTGTTGAACTTTCTTCTATGCAGATGATCCTGCAAATCAACCAGCCAGAAGACGTTACACTGATGTATTCATAGATGTGGTTATTGAAAACTACAGGAAGACCTTGAGAATTAAAAGAAGCACCCAAAAGAAGCACCCAAGAAGACAATTATGAACTGAATGATTATCTGGACAGCACAGCACACTTAGGAAACAACATATGGTACCACAACATGAAGGAAGTTGGAAGACAGACGTCAGATGAAGACTGCTTTGTATGTGCACTCCTGCCCTACAGCATGGGGAAGTCAAAGATCTTCATAGCAATTGAAATTGATGTCCAGACAGCTCATTGCCTGTCGCACATAGCACTTTGCAAAACAAGAGCTCATTTTATGGGAAGCAATGCTTCTCTTAAATGGGCAACTGAAAAGACAGATCCAGATGAAGTTAACTACATACAAGATATAAAGACAAGAAACAGAGCCCATACGACAAATCATGTGATCTGATATGAGAAACCAGGAGTGAAAGGAGCTGACATTAGATGGGAAGTGAACAAGAAACTTGATGTCAAAGGAAAAACTGCAGAAGAAGCTCGCAGACAGAAGAACAGAGGACAAATGCAAATTTTGGGAACAGTACTATCACCAGACGGATGGGAAAAAAGGAGTGGTGATCTGCAGAGCATGGGTAGTCATTGGCTGCTACCAATCTAATATTGACATAGTACAGAATGTATGCAAGCTATTATGGCCAAGACTTGCTAAACTACTGACATGCGTCGAAGACAGGGGAGGACCATTGCAGATAGTACCATTAGAAAGTTCTACATTTTGCTTCAGGAACAATGGTACAAGAAAAATGGGAGAAAATCACAGTGGATGAATATTCGATGCACGAGGAATCATGCATGTAACAGCAGTAATCATGGGTCATTATTGGGCTTGTGGATGCTGCAGTGATGATTCCTAAAGGTGACCTGAACATTGACAGCTTTCCAAAAGCAGATGCTCATCTAAAAAAAAGGAGATCTGTGGAGCTGATAACTCGAACAAAGAGAGAAAACTACTTCTCTGCTAAATCAACAGAAGCCTTGGATGTTATCCCGTATGAAAACAGGCTGTTCAGCCAGACCTCATCAGTGTTCACAATGATCTTTATGCCAAGAATCCAGGTTGGAGCAAATACCAAGTGGTTACAAATCACCAGATGGGAATTGCTGCAGACAATTAACACAACTATAAAAGGATTCAATGCAATCAGAGAAGAACTGAGAGCTGTAAGACTAATAGCTTTCTAGAACAGATATTACTGGATATGATAACAGCCATGGGTGGAGGTGTTTGTGCCAAAATTGGTGAATCATGTTGCACATTTATACCTTCTCACGATGACGAGAATGGAACTTTGACAGAGGCCATAAACATGCTGACGAAACTCCATGGCCAGATGACAGAAGAAGTAGAAGATATTGCTGATGACAGCTGGTTTGGAAACCTTTTCTCATGGACTCCACAATGGATGGCAGATATGTTCAAATTGCTCGGATCTTTGCTATTATTAGTGATGCTTGGATTTTGTGTAATAAAGATAATAATCTCGCAATACAAGAAAACAGCAAAGAAAGCCTTAGCGATTAATATCATGATCGATGTTCAACCAGGATGGAAGCCTAAAGATTTGACTGATGAAGAGATCAGAGACTTTGTGAAGTCTAGTATCCATGCACATGAGGGAATGACATTTTTGTTTCCAAAGGACCACAGAAAATATGTGGGAAGATGGATCTACTGCAGTCCAAGTGGACAGTGGACACTCATGACATGGAACAAAGATGAGCATGTGAAGCCAGCTGGATGCCTGAAGGGAGTAATAAAGATATGGGTCCCTAAGAGGCCCTTCTTTAGACCAGGATGTCTAGGAATAGAAGACGATGTGAGAATGGTCGATAAATCGCCCAGAGGGGGGAGTGTAGAGGAGGAGCCAAATACTCCACCTGCCCCGCCTACATTACCTGAGAAGTATGAACCAAAGTATGTGACATATACTACACCAATCAGAAAGCAAGAAGAAGAGCAACGCCTGTGCAGTACCCATAAGAATACCTATACCTAAGAGAATATGGGAAGTAAAGTACCCATTGAGGTAACCATACCTACATTCAAGGCAATATGATGGCCTTTGAATGCGATTCCTTATGAAACAAAGTTACTAAATGAACAGGATAATGGCGACGTCATACGAAATGGAATCAATCCCATATAGAAGATAGCCAGACCAGAGAGGCAGACGAGTTATGAAAACGAAGATGTACCAAGGATAAGTGACATCTTGGGCTCAAGATGAAGAGACTTGTGCCATAATCATAATGAAGATACTTAGTTAGTTTAAACGTGTACAGATGCAATGAAACGCAAGCAGCAAAGCAATCATGAAGCTAGCCAAATGCTTATAGTAAATAGATTGTGGCAAAAGCCAACATATACATATATATATATATACCTCATAGATACATATGGATTGAATAAAGAATTAATGTTCCACTGCATATATAGCCTTCTTGAGCAACAAGGAAGGCCTCAATTCAGTGTCGCAGTTACAAAAGCAATTGAATTAAAACAGAATATATTTCAGCTAAGGAGTTGGATGAGTCAAAGAGCCAAGGTTTTATCAGAACTAGGATTGGCTGACATTATATACAATTAACGTGAAAGAACAGAAGCTCCTGTTCAAGAAGGTCAAGTGAAAACAAAAGATGTCAGAGGACTATTGGGGAATAAAATTAAATACAAGAAAAGGTTTGAATCATGGTGTCCAGTCACGTGATGGAAGAAAGTTAGACAGATGATCACACCTATGCACGGAAGCCAGACAGTACCCATACTCCTTAAAGAAATCTCAGAGAATAGTACAGACTCAAGGCCAACTTAAAACACTAATTGACACTAAAACATTCAGGTGATGATGGAGTGTTCTTTGAATTGATGAGAAGCTAGTATCGAGATAAGCTCACCCGCACCTGGTTGTTCAGTCTGCCTGCTGCTCACGTAGGTAGAAAGTTATTGACAGGGGTTAGTAGCCAACCAATTGTAGAGGACCACGTAGTTGGGCGTCCTATAGTTTGAGTAGCCAATGGGACGTCGTACATTTAGTGATGTTCATAGTGGCCATTTTCAAGGGAGGGCTTAGTTGCCCCATCTGATGTGAAATATCCAAATATTTCTCTTTGTTACTCTATACATATATAACACCTATGCTTAGTACTCACTTAGTCCCAATCCCGTTTCCTGATAGGTTTTAGAAGTTTGCCACGTAGGATGACGTTGGTAATGAGGGTGTAGTGCTGCACCCATCCAGTGCTCATCAGAGGGCTGTGTTGGCCTATGGCAAAGTATAGGAAGGGGCAGTGCTGGAACCTTCCTGTGCTCAGGAGAGGACTGTGCTGGACTGTGGCAATGCACAGGAGAGAGTAGTGCTGGACCCATCCAGTGCTCAGCAGAGAACTGTGCTGGCATATGGCAAAGCGTTGGAGGGAGCCGTACTGGAACCTGCCAGTGCTCAGGAAGGGCTGTGCTGGCATGTGGCAATGCACAGGAGAGAGTAGTGCTGGGCCCATCCAGTTCTCAGCAGAGATCTGTGCTGGCATATGGCAAAGCGTTGGAGTGGGCAGTGCTGGAACCTGCCAGTGCTCAGGAGAGGGATGTGTTGGACTGTGGCAATGCATACGAAAGAGTAGTGCCGGAGCCTTCCACTGCTTAGCAGAGAGCTGTACTGGCATATGGCAAAACATTGGAGGGGACAGTGCTGGAACCTGCCAGTGCTCAGGAGAGGGCTGTGCTGGCCTGTGGCAATGCGCAGGAGAGAGTAGTGCTGGGCCCATCCAGTGCTCAGCAGAGAGCTGTGCTGGCATATGACAAAGCATTGGAGGGAGCAGTGCTGGAACCTGCCAGTGCTCAGGAGAGGGCTGCGCTGGCCTGTGGCAATGCACAGGCGAAAGTAGTGCTGGGCCCATCCAGTGCTCAGCAGAGAACTGTGCTGGCATATGGCAAAGCGTTGGAGGGAGCCGTGCTGGAACCTGCCAGTGCTCAGGAGAGGGCTGCGCTGGCCTGTGGCAATGCACAGGAGAGAGTAGTGCTGGGCCCATCCAGTTCTCAGCAGGGATCTGTGCTGGCATATGGCAAAGCGTTGGAGTGGACAGTGCTGGAACCTGCCAGTGCTGAGGAGAGGGCTGTGCTGGCCTGTGGCAATGCGCAGGAGAGAGTAGTGCTGTACCCATCCAGTGCTCAGCAGAGAGCTGTGCTGGCATACGGCAAAGCATTAGAGGGGGCAGTGCTGGAACCTGCCAGTGCTCTGGAGAGGGCTGTGGTGGACTGTGGCAATGCACAGGAGAGACTAGTACTAGAACCTGCTAGTGCTCAGCAGAGAGCTGTGCTGGCTATGGCAAAGCATTGGAGGGGGCAGTGCTGGAACCTGCCCATGCTCAGGACAGGGCTGTGTTGGATTGTAGTAATGCACATGAGAGTGTAGTGCTGCACCCATCCAGTGCTCATCAGAGGGCTGTGTTGGCCTATGGCAAAGTATAGGAAGGGGCAGTGCTGGAACCTGCTAGTGCTCAAGAGAGGGCTGTGCTGGACTGTGGCAATGCACAGGAGAGAGTAGTGCTGGACCCTTCCAGTGCTCAGCAGAGAGCTGTGCTGGCATATGGCGAAGCATTAGAGGGGACAGTGCTGGAACATGCCAGTGCTCAGGAGAGGGCTGTGTTGGACTGTGGCAATGCACAGGAGAGAGTAGTGCTAGAATCTGCCAGCGCTCAGCAGAGAGCTGTGCTGGCATATGCAAAAACATTGGAGGGGGCAGTGCTGGAACCTGCCAGTGCTCAGGAGAGGGCTGTGCTGGCATATGGCAAAGCATTAGAGGGGCAGTGCTGGAACCTGCCCGTGCTCAGGAGAGGGCTGTGTTGGATTGTAGAAATGCACAGGAGAGAGTAGTGCTGGACCCTTCCAGTGCTCCCCAGAGAGCTGTGCTGGCATGTGGCAAAACATTGAAGGGGGCAGTGCTGGGACCTGCCAGTGCTCAGGAGAGGGCTGTGTTGGACTGTGGCAATGCACAGGAGAGAGCAGTGCTAGAACCTGCCAGTGCTCAGCAGAGAGCTGTGCTGGCTTATGGCAAAGCATTGGAGGGGCAGTGCTGGAACCTGCCAGTGCTCAGGAGAGGGCTGTGTTTGATTGTAGCAATACACAGGAAAGAGTAATGCTGAACCCATACAGTGCTCAGCAGAGAGCTGTGCTGGCAAATGGCAAAGCATGGGAGGGGGGCAGTGCTAGAACCTGCCAGTGCTCGGGAGAGGGCTGTGCTGGACTGTGGCAATGCCCAGGATAGAGTAGTGCTGGACCCTTCCACTGCTCAGCAGATAGCTGTTCTGACAAATGGCAAACCATTGGAGGGGCAGTGCTGGAACCTGTCAGTGCTCAGGAGACGGCTGTGTTTGACTGTGGCAATGCACAGGAAAAAGTAGTGCCTGACCCTTCCACTGGTCAGCAGAGAGTTGTGCTGGCATATGGCAACACATTTGAGGGGGCAGTGCTGGGACCTGCCAGGGCTCAGGTGAGGGCTGTGCTGGCCTGTGGCAATGCACAGGAGAGAGTAGTGCTGGACCCATCCAGTGTTCAGCAGAGAGCTGTGCTGGCAGAATCATCTTTTTTCACGACAGAGGAACAATTGCACCGCGACTGGTGGAGAAATTGGTTCCAGAAAGCAGCTAGTTGATCGGGGACGAATGCTGTAGAAGATAACAAGTTTCAGAAGCAATCTAAAAATGCAGTGTCATTAAAGAAATATTTTTCCTTCCTTAACATCAAATGATCCAGATGGGAAATCAGAGGAGCAATTTGTGCTGCCCAAAGAGGACAGACGTTCAAATTGCCCTAGACGCATATGCTGCAAGCTTACCTACCACTGCATCGTTTACACATATATTATAGTCATACTAATATTGCTTTCACTGACAGTTAGAACTGCTTTCTATATAGGAGCACATGATGCAAAGGTTCCTATATATGTGTCTGGACAGAAGGAAAAGGTAAACGTGGCAATTACAAAACAATCCAGGCCATTCATAGTAATACCCGTCCCTAGAAGAAATGGACTGGTACCTGAGATTGAAATGGATGTAATACATTGCACACATCACTTGCTTTAAACATTACTTTTGAACGCCGGAGGCAGGTTTGGTGGAACAAGCAAAATACGGGATTGACAAAGGTTGGGCCCACAAAGATAATGCATGCAGACACACCTGGTCCAGTAACAAGAACCCCAAGCACAAGTCCCACAAGACAATCATGTGCAGAGATGATAGGAGAATCTATATGGCCGTTCTTAGCCATTGCCAGAAGAAGACAGAGAGATAAAGAAAGACTTGTTGAACTTTCTTCTATGCAGATGATCCTGCAAATCAACCAGCCAGAAGACGTTACACTGATGTATTCATAGATGTGGTTATTGAAAACTACAGGAAGACCTTGAGAATTAAAAGAAGCACCCAAAAGAAGCACCCAAGAAGACAATTATGAACTGAATGATTATCTGGACAGCACAGCACACTTAGGAAACAACATATGGTACCACAACATGAAGGAAGTTGGAAGACAGACGTCAGATGAAGACTGCTTTGTATGTGCACTCCTGCCCTACAGCACGGGGAAGTCAAAGATCTTCATAGCAATTGAAATTGATGTCGAGACAGCTCATTGCCTGTCGCACATAGCACTTTGCAAAACAAGAGGTCATTTTATGGGAAGCAATGCTTCTCTTAAATGGGCAACTGAAAAGACAGATCCAGATGAAGTTAACTACATACAAGATATAAAGACAAGAAACAGAGCCCATACGACAAATCATGTGATCTGATATGAGAAACCAGGAGTGAAAGGAGCTGACATTAGATGGGAAGTGAACATGAAACTTGATGTCAAAGGAAAAACTGCAGAAGAAGCTTGCAGACAGAAGAACAGAGGACAAATGCAAATTTTGGGAACAGTACTATCACCAGACGGATGGGAAAAAAGGAGTGGTGATCTGCAGAGCATGGGTAGTCATTGGCTGCTACCAATCTAATATTGACATAGTACAGAATGTATGCAAGCTATTATGGCCAAGACTTGCTAAACTACTGACATGCGTCGAAGACAGGGGAGGACCATTGCAGATAGTACCATTAGAAAGTTCTAAATTTTGCTTCAGGAACAATGGTACAAGAAAAATGGGAGAAAATCACAGTGGATGAATATTCGATGCACGAGGAATCATGCATGTAACATCAGTAATCATGGGTCATTATTGGGCTTGTGGATCCTGCAGTGATGATTCCTAAAGGTGACCTGAACATTGACAGCTTTCCAAAAGCAGATGCTCATCTAAAAAAAGGAGATCTGTGGAGCTGATAACTCGAACAAAGAGAGAAAACTACTTCTCTGCTAAATCAACAGAAGCATTGGATGTTATCCCGTATGAAAACAGGCTGTTCAGCCAGACCTCATCAGTGTTCACAATGATCTTTATGCCAAGAATCCAGGTTGGAGCAAATACCAAGTGGTTACAAATCACCAGATGGGAATTGCTGCAGACAATTAACACAACTATAAAAGGATTCAATGCAATCAGAGAAGAACTGAGAGCTGTAAGACTAATAGCTTTCTAGAACAGATATTACTGGATATGATAACAGCCATGGATGGAGGTGTTTGTGCCAAAATTGGTGAATCATGTTGCACATTTATACCTTCTCACGATGACGAGAATGGAACTTTGACAGAGGCCATAAACATGCTGACGAAACTCCATGGCCAGATGACAGAAGAAGTAGAAGATATTGCTGATGACAGCTGGTTTGGAAATCTTTTCTCATGGACTCCACAATGGATGGCAGATGTGTTCAAATTGCTTGGATCTTTGCTATTATTAGTGATGCTTGGATTTTGTGTAATAAAGATAATAATCTCGCAATACAAGAAAACAGCAAAGAAAGCCTTAGCGATTAATATCATGATCGATGTTCAACCAGGATGGAAGCCTAAAGATTTGACTGATGAAGAGATCAGAGACTTTGTGAAGTCTAGTATCCATGCACATGAGGGAATGACATTTTTGTTTCCAAAGGACCACAGAAAATATGTGGGAAGATGGATCTACTGCAGTCCAAGTGGACAGTGGACACTCATGACATGGAACAAAGATGAGCATGTGAAGCCAGCTGGATGCCTGAAGGGAGTAATAAAGATATGGGTCCCTAAGAGGCCCTTCTTTAGACCAGGATGTCTAGGAATAGAAGACGATGTGAGAATGGTCGATAAATCGCCCAGAGGGGGGAGTGTAGAGGAGGAGCCAAATACTCCACCTGCCCCGCCTACATTACCTGAGAAGTATGAACCAAAGTATGTGACATATACTACACCAATCAGAAAGCAAGAAGAAGAGCAACGCCTGTGCAGTACCCATAAGAATACCTATACCTAAGAGAATATGGGAAGTAAAGTACCCATTGAGGTAACCATACCTACATTCAAGGCAATATGATGGCCTTTGAATGCGATTCCTTATGAAACAAAGTTACTAAATGAACAGGATAATGGCGACGTCATACGAAATGGAATCAATCCCATATAGAAGATAGCCAGACCAGAGAGGCAGACGAGTTATGAAAACGAAGATGTACCAAGGATAAGTGACATCTTGGGCTCAAGATGAAGAGACTTGTGCCATAATCATAATGAAGATACTTAGTTAGTTTAAACGTGTACAGATGCAATGAAACACAAGCAGCAAAGCAATCATGAAGCTAGCCAAATGCTTATAGTAAATAGATTGTGGCAAAAGCCAACATATACATATATATATATATACCTCATGGATACATATGGATTGAATAAAGAATGAATGTTCCACTGCATATATAGCCTTCTTTTTTTGTTTTTTTGTTTTTGTTTTATTTGTATATGTTCCGTAAGCGAACTTTACAAAGGCAAGTTGCTGCAAAGAGAGCAAGAATCAAAGTCACTACTACTACTCAGGGTGGGCCCCTCCGGCTGTTATCAATTTCATGGTGTGTTCCAAGATTTTTGTGGTTGCTAGGAGCCACGATGTGCGGTCTCCTCCCATCAGTCTTGGCCACCAGGTGTCTTCGTCCCACCCTTTGTCGTCCCCGGTTAGGTGTTTGAAGTAGGCTGCTCTCAGAGTTACAGTTTTTGGGCAGACCAGCAGCAGGTGTCTGATTGATTCCATCTCCACTCCGCACAGGCGGCATTTGCTTGAGTCCACTAGTCCTCTGATGTACCGGATTTCGTTGGTCTCTAGCAGATTCAGTCTTATTCTCAAGAGCGCGTTTCGAGCCCCCCTGTTGGGGAATTTCTGCAGGTATTTCATCGGCTCGTTGAGTTTGTTGACACATGGGGGAAGGTGATGAAGGAGTTTGTTCTTAAATGCTGTTTCTTGAGTTTGAATCCAGTCTAGATCTTTTAGTTTCTGGTAGACTCTCGTGGGATTGGTGCTGAGGTCGAAATCCGAACACTCCACCGACTCCAGCTGGGCCTTGTTGAAATCTTTCCAGTCTGTCAGCATCTTCACCTTACCAGAGTGGATTTCTTTGTTGAGTAGACCGTAGATGTGATCACTGTCATCCGTTATACATTTCCTGTATAACCTGAGAGTGTTGATGTTTACAGTTTTCTTTAGAGACAGGAGGCTCAGCTCGCGGCGAATTGCGGCGGTGGATGTAGATTTTGGCAGGCCCAACACCGACTTCCAAAACAGGCCTTCTAGATATTGCCAGGTTTTTGCTGGAATCAATGGCATGGCTTCAGCCCCATAGGTGATAGACGGCACAACTTTTTTCCTGTAAAATTCTAGTACTGGGATACAGGAAAATTTTCCAAATTTGATGTCGATTGCCTTTCCTTGAGAAGCCAGCTTCTTGGTTTTGTTGAGGAGAGATGCCTGCATAGAGGTCTCGAGTCTCGAGCTGTCGATTGGTACACCCAAGTATTTGTATTCTGTGACCCTTTCGATCTCGTGCTCCTCCAAGCGCCATGTGAATTTGTCGATGTTTTTTTTGTGCCCAGCTGCCAATATCAGAATTTTTGTTTTTTCTTTATTTATTCTTAAATTGTTTTCCTGCATGTAAACGAGAAGGTTCGAGAGCTGCCTCTTGAGGCCGATCTGTGTCTGGTCCAGTAAGATGAGATCATCGGCGTACAGTAGGTGGCTTATTTTCTCCTCTGCAACTTGTGGAGGAAAAGTGCGTGTCAGATCTTCTGATGACCCAAGATCTCCGATGTAGGCCAGAAACAGTGCTGGAGCCATGAGGCAGCCTTGTTTTACCCCCCTGTCAGTCGAAATTTCTCCTGATAAGTTCCCCCTTTGTGACAGTCGGACCCTTAAGGTGGTGTCCGAGTGTAGGGCTCTGATTGGCTGTAGAAGCTCCTGGGGGCAACTCCACCCTTCTAGTTTTTGCCATAGTCGGTTCCGGTCCACTAGGTCAAAGGCCTGGGAGAGGTCGATGAAGGCAACGAAGATTCGAGGTTTCCCTTCCCAGACCTTACTTTTTAGGGTGCTGATGGTTAGAATGTTCGCCGCCGTACCCAACTTCTTTTTGAATCCGGTTTGAAACTTGTCATTGCACGGTGCCAACTCTGCCCAGGCTTGAAATCGTTTCAGGAGCAAGCTCCCGTAGACTTTACCAATACAATCTAGCAAAGCGATGGGACGATAGTTTTGCGGATCTGTGATGTCGCCTTTCTTATAGATCGGGACAATGATGGATTTGGTCCATGACTGCGGCAGGGCTTTCTGCGCCGCACATTTTGTGTAGATCGACGCAATCATCGAAGCCCATTCAACTGGGTTTGCTTTCAAGTCTATGTTAGAGATTCCATCAGGGCCCGCTGCTCTCGAGGTCTTTAATTTTTTGATTTGATCTCCGATTTCAGCTTGATCGTCCAGTTTTAGCCAGTCCGTGGCCGACTGATTATCCCCCATTGCGGCCTCTCTTACTGGGGCAGTTGTTGCCGGTGCTTGAAAGGCTGTGGCGAAGTGAGAGATCCATTTTTGCTCGGCTATGGCGTTGATTGTTGAATTGTTGAATGAAGGGGCCGGAGATTTTAACAATGACCAGAACTCCTTTGCCTTGTTTCCGCAGATGGCTTTTAACATGCATTCCGCATCCTGCTGATAAAGCTGGTGGCGGTGATTTTTAACCCAGTTTCTGTAGGCTACTGTTGCCACCCTTAGTTGGTCTTTGTTTTGGGGCTGGTTTCCCAGCTGTCTCTTCAGCCTGCGAAAGTCACGCCTTTTGGCCACAAGAGCAGCATCGTAAGAGTGTTTAGATTGAATGGTCGAGGAAGATTGCTGGGTAGTTTTCGACCTGTATTGTACCAGCAGAGGAACGTAATCCAGGTTTTCGATGCTCTCGGTGTTCTCCTTCCGGACATATTTGGCCTGCAGGGCTGCAACTGCTCGTGCTGTCAGGTTCAGTCGGTTACCGCGTTGGTTTGTTTCCACTGCCAGAACATACGGCGCGGGCTGTGAGAAGTGGGAAGCCAGTGACATCGTGAGCTGATTGTGGTCGCTGGCTGTTGTTTTGCGTACTTCATAACCTTTGACCTTCCCCAGAAGTTGTCTTGATGTATAAATGTAGTCGATGGTAGCGTTAAGGAGACCCTGTTCCCAAGTTGGCAGGCGATGTACATTTGGGAAGACCGAGTTTAGGTTTACCAGATTTCTTGAGGACATTAGGGACACCCAAAGGTGCCCTCTTTTTGCTGCTGGCGTCAAGTTTGAAACTTTGCCCGGTTTCATGATTTCCTCACTACATTTGATGTTTAGATCCCCACAGATTATGATGGCTGGGACTTGGTGCGTTGCTTGAATGTCGTCCACCAGGTTCTCCATCATCGTTAGGTAGGCTTGTGGGTTTATAGCCGCCGGATTCCAGTACGTGTTCACAATCGCAATTTGCGACGGTCTGGAATGGGAGTTTTCAATCCATTCAAGTAGAACTGCCAAGATCGAAAGGTTTGCTAGAAGGGTGGCCTTGTGTTTTAGGCCGATTCCCTGCCGGTAGGCCGTTAATAGGCCCGACGTCGGGCGACCCAGGAGCCCTTTACTGGCTGGGGCCAAAATTATGTCATATCCATCCAGCGCAGGTGTTTGGACCAACCAAGTCTCTTGTAAGCAGATGATATCAAAGGATGCTAGATTTGCGTCTCCCGTCGTCGTGAGGTGTAAATGGCCGCGGGTATTCCAGGAGCAAAAGTGGAGGGGTGTTTCGTGGTGGTCGACCGTCGGACGATCTAGAGGCCCTTCCAGCCGACCTGCGGGTTCCGTAAGCGAACTTTACAAAGGCAAGTTGCTGCAAAGAGAGCAAGAATCAAAGTCACTACTACTACTCAGGGTGGGCCCCTCCGGCTGTTATCAATTTCATGGTGTGTTCCAAGATTTTTGTGGTTGCTAGGAGCCACGATGTGCGGTCTCCTCCCATCAGTCTTGGCCACCAGGTGTCTTCGTCCCACCCTTTGTCGTCCCCGGTTAGGTGTTTGAAGTAGGCTGCTCTCAGAGTTACAGTTTTTGGGCAGACCAGCAGCAGGTGTCTGATTGATTCCATCTCCACTCCGCACAGGCGGCATTTGCTTGAGTCCACTAGTCCTCTGATGTACCGGATTTCGTTGGTCTCTAGCAGATTCAGTCTTATTCTCAAGAGCGCGTTTCGAGCCCCCCTGTTGGGGAATTTCTGCAGGTATTTCATCGGCTCGTTGAGTTTGTTGACACATGGGGGAAGGTGATGAAGGAGTTTGTTCTTAAATGCTGTTTCTTGAGTTTGAATCCAGTCTAGATCTTTTAGTTTCTGGTAGACTCTCGTGGGATTGGTGCTGAGGTCGAAATCCGAACACTCCACCGACTCCATGGGCCTTGTTGAAATCTTTCCAGTCTGTCAGCATCTTCACCTTACCAGAGTGGATTTCTTTGTTGAGGAGACCGTAGATGTGATCACTGTCATCCGTTATACATTTCCTGTATAACCTGAGTGTGTTGATGTTTACAGTTGTCTTTAGAGACAGGAGGCTCAGCTCGCGGCGAATTGCGGCGGTGGATGAGCAACAAGGAAGGCCTCAATTCAGTGTCGCAGTTACAAAAGCAATTGAATTAAAACAGAATATATTTCAGCTAAGGAGTTGGATGAGTCAAAGAGCCAAGGTTTTATCAGAACTAGGATTGGCTGACATTATATACAATTAACGTGAAAGAACAGAAGCTCCTGTTCAAGAAGGTCAAGTGAAAACAAAAGATGTCAGAGGACTATTGGGGAATAAAATTAAATACAAGAAAAGGTTCGAATCATGGTGTCCAGTCACGTGATGGAAGAAAGTTAGACAGATGATCACACCTATGCACGGAAGCCAGACAGTACCCATACTCCTTAAAGGATAGTTCCGGGAATTTTTTTTTATTGTCCCTAGGGGTCGGCCATGTGTTTGTAAGCATAAATCGGTAGATCGTAGAAAACTTTCCTATGGACCTTACCCGACTTTTCGCCCATTATCGCACTCGAAATCAGCCTCCATTTTGTGATAATCCTATCATTTCGCCCCATCGACCTGGCTCACCTGCCTTTGCGGCACTAAATCAAATCCCCCTCCCCTCAGCCTGACATCAGCAGACGCGTACTGCCCATTTCAAGCACGTCTCGTGTCAACAATCGCTGCGCCTCAGCTATTGACGTGTTGCCATGGAAATGGCAGGACGCCTCTTTCCCCAATAAGTATAAACAGACCGTTTCACAACACACAGCAGCAGATTTTCGATTCCATTCCTCTCTCTGTGTTACTTTGAGTATTCTGTGACTCGTTTCAGTGCTCTGGTCAGCTACCTTCGTCGCTTGTAGCCCGTGTAAACACCTGTACCATCTCGGTAAATTATTTTACTCTGTTTACCACACAATGGCTACAATAATGCCCTACATGTACGAGCCCGAGTACACCGAGGAGGAACTACTGGAAAGGGAAGCACGCGGAAACGATGGGGATTCGGACGGCAGTTGGGAGGACCTGTCAACGGATGAAGAGCCTGGACCATGTCGCATGGACGGCGTCTCCACCTGGTGCACGTGCAATCGGTGCGAGTTAATGCCCACTGAGGAGGAGAACTGCTGCTGCCGTGAAAATTCCGGGTGCTTGGCCTACATTTCTGAAAGCGAGCAAAGTCTGCAGGAAGGCGAGCAAAGTCCGCAATGCATCACCGAGCTGCCAGAGTTCAGGGAAGCCTGCCTCTCACGGACCGTGTTGAGGATGATGATGGTGCTTATGCACGAACTTCGCGGCACTGTTCGTCCGCGTAATCCGAGTAACGAGTAAGTATACTCTGTTTGTGATGTCAGTGATGCCACTACTATTTCATGGTCGTCTCCCACATATAAAAGTACATCTACATATCATTCGAACGCATGTAAATTGGTTCCATATTGTGCATTTTATAGATATATTTTTTTTCTAAGCAAAATGACATGTTTTACCTGAATCGACATTGATAAGAAAGTTTTGTCAGTTTAATACAGTTTGCATCTTTCTTTTTCACAGGTGGTACAGGCTGGTGGCCTATCGTTGCTTCACTTGGTGGCTTCACGGGAGGCTCGGACACCGCGTTCGGAGAGTAATACCTGCCTGTGCGGTACTTGCCATTAGACAACATTTCCCCAGTGACAGTGGACAATACCGCGGATTTTCCCTCGATGTCTTGCAACCTCAAATTTACAATGTGTAATTTTTATTATTTATGTTTATTTTAATTAAAATCTAAAATAAAGCCCAACATATATTTTAACAATGGTTGTTTTGATTTTTTAAATGAATCTAGTGTGTCTCTGTTGAATGGCCTTCCATTGCCTTGTCACACCACATGTCTCCGGCCAGCATCCTCCCTCACGCTGGCCGCCCACCTTCAATCCACATAACCGTTGAACCCATATATGCAGCAGTCATACATATATTATTTTGTGGGTTGGCATGAAGCGTTGGCAATAAAAAGCCGTTCGATTTTATTGATACAAAACATGGTTATAGGTAAATAATAAATATGGTTGATCATAATAAATCCTCTTTTTGGGCACCGGGTACAGAGATGACCCCCATATATTCTCCTGGGAGGGTGAGGTATTTATAAACTCACCCCCCTGCCTTCCATGTAGTAGATCCTGCAGCCATCCTCTTACATTCAGTTAGATGGCCTCTCCTTGGTGAGGCCCTGCGGCAAACGGGTCTTGTCTGCACGACCACCGCCCCAATCCACCCCCCGCCCTATCAAAGGCAGTTCGCACCGGGGTACTTGCGCTGGCAAGTGGAGCTGTCAGGGAGCGATAAAGGCCAAGAGGTGCCAAAGACCATGTACACTTCAAAGTGGTCTATAGAGCATGGGCTGTTGTTCCCATGTCTACCTCCAGACCCCGTGTCTCCTGCCAAGCATCCCCCCTCACGCTGGACGCCCCCCTGCAATACACATAAGTGTGTCTCCATTCACGCGTCTTCCTGTGTCTTGTCTGCACGACCACCGCCCCAATCCACCCCCCGCCCTATCAAAGGCAGTTCGCACCAGGGTACTTGCGCTGGCAAGTGGAGCTGTCAGGGAGCGATAAAGGCCAAGAGGTGCCAAAGACCATGTACACTTCAAAGTGGTCTATAGAGCATGGGCTGTTGTTCCCATGTCTACCTCCAGACCCCGTGTCTCCTGCCAAGCATCCCCCCTCACGCTGGACGCCCCCCTGCAATACACATAAGTGTGTCTCCATTCACGCGTCTTCCTGTGTCTTGTCTGCACGACCACCGCCCCAATCCACCCCCCGCCCTATCAAAGGCAGTTCGCACCAGGGTACTTGCGCTGGCAAGTGGAGCTGTCAGGGAGCGATAAAGGCCAAGAGGTGCCAAAGACCATGTACACTTCAAAGTGGTCTATAGAGCATGGGCTGTTGTTCCCATGTCTACCTCCAGACCCCGTGTCTCCTGCCAAGCATCCCCCCTCACGCTGGACGCCCCCCTGCAATACACATAAGTGTGTCTCCATTCACGCGTCTTCCTGTGTCTTGTCTGCACGACCACCGCCCCAATCCACCCCCCGCCCTATCAAAGGCAGTTCGCACCAGGGTACTTGCGCTGGCAAGTGGAGCTGTCAGGGAGCGATAAAGGCCAAGAGGTGCCAAAGACCATGTACACTTCAAAGTGGTCTATAGAGCATGGGCTGTTGTTCCCATGTCTACCTCCAGACCCCGTGTCTCCTGCCAAGCATCCCCCCTCACGCTGGACGCCCCCCTGCAATACACGTCATTCATTCAAAAACACACCCCTGTTTCGAATTCTTTATAACCCACTTCATATTTCTAATGAGAACTTCTTTGCGCTTTGCTAGTCAACCCGTGAAGGTGCTGGTTATCTGCTCTTCGTCTCTGTGAACTTCCGTGACCACTTTGAGCAAACTCGTCAGTGTGCAACCTGTGAACTGCTCCCTGTTCTACGACAAGAAACTACTCTGATCCCTGCATCTAACTGTTTGTTCGTCAAGGTAAGGCCATGTACCATAATCATTTTGCGTCCAATTTTTTAATTTATATCTATTTGCTAGTAGTCATCAAATTGCATCCATGTTTTCTTTTCGTTCACGACAGTACATGCAAGGAACTAGTCACATGTTCTGAGTTTAGTCAAATTATATTTTTCTATTTTTTTAAAGTTATTGAAATACTTATCATGTGTCATTTAATTTTTTAACACATTGGTATTCATAGAGAATTGTTGATCTTTACTTTTCAGAACTTTCCACAATGCCTGCCTGTTCCATTGGCGGTTGCCCTTCGAAGACCCATAATAAATCTGAAGGTACTATAATGCATGTTTTCCCTAAGACAATAGATCAGATAAGAGAATGGGTCCGATATTGCGGATATCCACCGTCTGAGCTAGAAAGTAGAGTCCTAGAAGTCTTTGCAGACAAGAGGGGTGATCGATACCGCATCTGCAGCAGGCACTTTAGCCCAGACATGTACTCCACATCATTGCTAATAAAGAAGAAAACACCGCGAGCGAGGCGAAAATTGCTCTCAACCGCTATCCCCACTCTATTCGTCCACATCCCTCCACTGGTGAGTCAAGTTTACTGATTTAGCTCTCGGCCTTGCGGTAGTGTGAGTAGCATTAGCTAACCATAATTTCCCCATTTATGTCTCCACTCAATATGAAGGCGGAAGATTCTCCATCCGTGTCGTTATTGCAGTCATCAGCCACTTCAAGCGCCTATCGGGTAATCTTACTTAGCTATTCTGCCACTGACTTGTTTTAGGCATGTAAATCAATAGTTTTAATTTATCGTGTAATTATTTTACCTAATGGTACACCACAGTACTCGTCCTCTAGTCTTTGTTTTCAGTTATAATTATTGTTATCCAAAATAATGCAAGTACTGTCTTTCAGGGAGATGCTGAGGAGTCCAACGCATTGACGACAACCGTAGATGTCACTCAGATGCTCGAGGTACGTTTCCGGACAGTTCCATCGATGGAGATCATCAGATCTTGCATTCTTGTAGCGTGATTGTTACACACAATGTTTCTTTCGTTTTTAGCCATGTCCTTCTGTCGTCGCCCTCCTATGTGTCTTCTTTTTTCAATATTGTGTTCATTACTAATGAAAGTCCTATGTTTCAGGGAGTCGATGGAGCATTAGTCCAAGAAGAAGGGGGAGCATGCAGTTACGGGTCGGCGCAACAGCTTGCAGAAGTGTGCACCGCAGTTACAGCGTCCCTTGATGTTCTTATGCATTTCGAGGTATGGATACTGACAGATCGATCAAGCGAGATCAAATGATGTGATTACATCCGCTATACTTCCTTCTTTATTAACGCAAGTACTATGTTTCAGGGAGCTGACGGAGCTTCTTCTACAAGAACATCACCCCTAGTAGTTGATGCAGATCTCTGGGTGGTGACACTTCCAACGATGGAGCAAATCGAATCATATTTAGATATCCATTCTTTATTTTAGACAACTCATCAAAGATTGTGCAGGACTATTTAGATGAGCCGTTGACGCCTGCACAAAGTTTGTTCTTTTTAACAAAATAGAAAACCATACTAATGCAATTACTGTGTTTCAGGGAGTTGCTGAAGCGTCATCTTCAATAATATCATCAATGGAAGTCTATGCGGAGCCCGAGGTATGGATCTTGACAGTTCCATCTAACTAGATCAACAATGCGTGAACTATTGTCGTTTGAATGTTCTACACAATGCGTTCATTGGTGTTTTGCTATTGAGATGTACGTATGGGTATTGGTCCCCAAGTACATTTTGTGTTTTCAATATTATTATACATACTAATGAAAGTTCTATGTTTCAGGGAGTCGATGGAGCATCAGTGAGTGATGGATGTGCTTATCATGAAAATATAGTCGTTGCAGCGCGAGAGGAAGTGGAGACCTGCACACACGAGTCGGAGCAACAGCGTCCAGATGTTGAAGTTCGAGGCAAGAAAGTTTCAAAGAAAAGAAAGCAAAAGAAGGTTAGTGTCCTGTTCACTATATTATGTTGTCTTTCACTGTCAATAGTTCAATACTGTAAGTTGTGTTTAAACTGAACATCCCTTTTCTATTCTGTCCTCTAGTTGCGAGTGGGTGTAAGAACTCGATCTACACAGACAGTGAAGCGAACGAGAGATGTTGCTTGTCAAACCTTTTGGCAGGGACTTGAGACTGGAGATGCATCGTGCCAATGGGAAGAATATGAATTGATTGACAACGGAGCTATACCACCACCAGCCATTGATAGTGAATGTCCTCCTGGTAGTTTGGATGCAGTCGGAGATCAATTCACAGAATCCACACCCGCAAAAAATAAGAGGGCGAGAAAGTTGAAAACATTGTTTTTTTCTCCCATTTCCGGCCAAGGAACAGTTGTTGCAGAAGAGAGTGAAATGGACGACAATGAAACACCATCAATATCACTCAGCATAGCGGAAGACGATATCAGAGATTGTACCTTTCATGTGAGTGACATGTCCTCAACGTTACAGGCCGAACCAGCTGGGATGCAGAGTGACAGTATAAGGAAGGAGGCCAAATTCATTGTATTCGATAGCTGTTTGATGGATATTATTATGATGATGAAATGTGGGCATTGGGTTGGTGGAGAAGTATGTGGGGAGCCATTGATTAATGTGACTCGTGCAATTCGAGGCACTAACCTTAAAATACATGCCACCTGTACACAATATCATCCGTTCTCATGGTCTGCACAACCCATGCTGGGGCAACTGCCAGCAGGCAATCTACTTTGTGCAGCGGCCGCACTTTTTAGTGGTTCAAGTTTTAAAAAGTTACAGTATTTCTTTCAGTTTGTGGGAATCCATTTCATTGCGAAAACTCAGTTCTACAAATACCAAACCGATTATCTATTTCCAGCCATCAGCGAAGCATGGAGAATGGAAAAAATGTCAATGGAAAGTACATTCGCGGGCAAACGCTTCAGGCTAGCCGGTGATGGACAGTGCGACAGCCCAGGATTTTCAGCCAAGTACTGCACCTACCACTTTCAGGACATGGAAAGTAAGAAAATTGTGAGTTCGGTGGTCGTGCAGGTGTCACAAAGTACATCCTCAGTGGCCATGGAGAAAGTTGGCTTTGTAGCATCATTGCAAGAACTACAATCGCGGGGAATGGTGATCGACCTGATAGCCACGGACAGACACGTTTCAATTGCCAAGACAATGAGAGAAGAGTACAAAAATATAAATCACCAATTTGACGTATGGCATCTTGCAAAAACAATCAATAAGAAATTGTCGGCTGCAGGAAAAAAAAAAAATACGCAAGGTATTTCGCAGTGGTCCAAGTCAATCAGCAACCATCTTTGGTGGAGCTCAAAAACATGCGAAGGGTCGTTGGAAATTCTACTGGAAAAATGGCGGTCAGTAATGTTGCACTGCAGCAACGTACATCGATGGTCGACCAATGAACATTTCCACAAATGTGAACATGGCCATTTGTCCACAGAGGAGGCACGGAAGAAGAAGTGGTTGATTCCTTCATCACCCACTCACAAGGCCATTGAAAAGATTGTATTTGATAAAGCTATAACAAGAGATTTGAGGGGACTCACGGAATTCTGCCACACAGGAGATTTGGAGGTGTTCCACAATATGTGCCTAAAGTACAGGCCCAAAAGGTTGCATTTTGGCATGGAAGGCATGATAAATCGGACTCTTCTAGCGGTCTTGGCACATAACCACAATGTTGGCCGTCAACAAAGTAGGACGACCGGAACTTTAGGGAAGCTTCGCTACAATAAGGCCTTCACTAAAAGAAGTAAACAATGGGTGATCAAACCAGTGTTTGAGGATATGCAATATGAGTTTATTGAGAGACTTATCGTAGATGTCCTCGATAGGCACATACATGGAGTGTTGAACGAACCTATGCAGGGGACAACTGCATTGCCACCCAACATTGCCTCTGTTCCATGTCCACCTAAAGCAGAGCTCATTGAGAAATACACATCACGGTTTAAATGATTGTAATTTGATTGTCTGTTCTCTCGAGTCTCCTCATGTTGCAGGCCCATTGCATACGTGTAGCTATGTATTAGGTGTAAATAAAAGTCATTGCTCAGTGTACATGCAATGTGTCTCTCGAACCTTGTTGATTTGCGCATTAAATTAACCAAACAGTAATATAAATCATTTTTACAAAAATTATAGAATGTTTCCGTATTACAAACACATTGCCGACCCATAGGGACAGTAAAAAAAAAAAAAAGGCACGCAGACAAGATGCCCTTACACTAACTGTAGCTAGCAAACTAGAAATGTCTGCTCGCTCACAGTGAAGGTCAGCTGCTTTGATGTTTTGCTCGGGTGGCGGAACGGCCCACGACCCAGTATAAGGTTCTATTGTGATTTGACCTTGACAGGCCGGGACCATCCCGAAAGACTAAGAAAAGATAATGAATAAAATTTCAGAAACGAAACGATGAGCCACGTTCATTAGAATAAGTAACCTCGGCATAGAAGGAGTGGTTTTTCGGTTCTGCCCTACACAGAGAGAAAATGGAAAATGCAAATATAATGTAAGTAACTTTTGATGAGTTTATACCGCAATTTAATTACTATACAGTGGCTTTATAGACGGGTTCAGTTGTACTTGTTCGTTCTATGTGGCATATTGTTTTCTACCCTTTCTTGAGAACCATCTCCGTTTACGGAAGCACCTCAAAACCTTCGACTTTGCTTCTGCTTTCTCTCTCCCTCTCCCCTGCTACAACTGGTCCACTGTCTGCGACCTCGGTCCTGGGCCCTTCCACTCTCCACCTGCACTGCCTCCCTGTCAACCCCTGCACTGGGGGACTGTCTCAGTATCGTACAGCCCCCCCCTTCCCAGCACTTGTTCTGCACTTACCTTGCACTTGCCACCAGCTGGCCCTATTTATTTATTATTTTATGCTACTTACCTTGTACTCCCCTCCCCCCCACCCCCTCCCTGCCTCGCCACGCCTTTAAACACTTGTGTACACCCAGTAGCGCTGTCATAACTATGAAATGAATAATTTTAATAAGGATCCGATGGTGAAACTAATTTCATTTTTTATGTTTTTAGGTACGTCGTTCACTACTGTCTGTGTCACGAGTACCAGACACCGGTGGACGGCTTCTACAGCCGCCAGTTGCTTCTCCGCGTGAACAACGTTACCACCCTGACCATTTTATGGGACGATCGCCAAGTGCAAGTATGCCCTTACGCGGTACTAACGGTTAGATGCAACATGCCTACCGTTGTGGTGGCCTAGTGCCTCGTTGTTGGAACAGCCATGCGATTATCAGTGCGACCGAAGAGCTTATTGTTATCGTAAACCAACACCCTGTGTACTGCACACGGACATTGCTTCCCTCAAGACGAACTAATTTGGACCAAGAGCAAATAAAAATGCAAATCGCTGAATATTCTCTAAACATTTGATGTCCAATAAATGTACTTTGCCAAATGTACAATCTTGCCGTTTGCTTTTAAACCACGGTTTCACATTCCGAATTGTGGCGCTGTATTGTGAGATGCTCTAAGACCCTGTGTACAGCAAAGGAACATCGCGTGCCTCAAAACGAACTTTTTGGAACATGAGCAAATAAAAATGCAAATCGCTGAATATTCTCTAAACATTTGATGTCAAATAAATGTACTTTACCACATTTACAATCTTGCGGTTTGATTTCAAAGTACAGTTTCATATTCCGAATTGTGGCGCGCTGTATTGTGAGCTGATCTGTGTTGATTTCCGGGTTCTGTGTGGAGTCGCGTAGAAGACGCCTGGGCGCGTTTGCCTACGCAGCACAGTAACGTCACGGGGAGAGGCGGGGAATATGAATGTTTTGATGAAGTCTGTTTCAGGGGCGGGGGATTTGATTTAGTGCCGAAATGGCAGGTGAGCCAGGTCGATGGGGCGAAATGATAGGATTATCACAAAATGGAGGCTGATTTCGAGTGCGATAATGGGCGAAAAGTCGGGTAAGGTCCATAGGAAAGTTTTCTACGATCTACCGATTTATGCTTACAAACACATGGCCGACCCCTAGGGACAATAAAAAAAAATTCCCGGAACTATCCTTTAAAGAAATCTCAGAGAATAGTACAGACTCAAGGCCAACTTAAAACACTAATTGACACTAAAACATTCAGGTGATGATGGAGTGTTCTTTGAATTGATGAGAAGCTAGTATCGAGATAAGCTCACCCGCACCTGGTTGTTCAGTCTGCCTGCTGCTCACGTAGGTAGAAAGTTATTGACAGGGGTTAGTAGCCAACCAATTGTAGAGGACCACGTAGTTGGCCGTCCTATAGTTTGAGTAGCCAATGGGACGTCGTACATTTAGTGATGTTCATAGTGGCCATTTTCAAGGGAGGGCTTAGTTGCCCCATCTGATGTGAAATATCCAAATATTTCTCTTTGTTACTCTATACAGATATAACACCTATGCTTAGTACTCACTTAGTCCCAATCCCGTTTCCTGATAGGTTTTAGAAGTTTGCCACGTAGGATGACGTTGGTAATGACGCAGGTCAGCACGTCAACTATGACCAATTTAGAGTTTAAGAACCCATCTTTTTTATGAAATGATTGAGAGTTGAGTATCGAGCGATTGCTGATGTTCGTTGCGCTCCCTGTTTTAGTTACTTGCATTAAAACAGACAAACTTTTTGCCAAGCTATTTGTGTCGTCTGAATTATTGATGTTTGATTAAAACCTGCACCCCCGTCCATCTCCAGGGTATTGCTACTCACCTTAAAGGGCTGGAAGCCTCCAGTTCACTACGCATAAAGCATTCCATATCTCCATTGGCCCTCGGCCAGCAGGGTGTGAGGCGTACATGTTTGATCCCCCATGCCGAGATATCATTCTCAAATGACCCATTATCTGAGCTCAGTGTCTGTGGCAGGCCATGGGCCATGAATATGCCTGCCAGGACTGGCAGAATACACTCATCAGGAGTGGGCTGGATACATTTGATTTCTTGACAATGCGAGAACTCATCCAGTACCACCCGGAAGTAAGTGTGGAAGTATGTAGAACCAAGCCAAAGTCTACACAGATGGCTTGCCCTGGTTCTTCTGCTCTCCTCTGCATTAAATTGGAGGAGGTCTGCTTTGCTGCCATGCCACCTGATACCACTTAATTCAGCCGGCATCTTGTTGATTCTTTTCTCTAGCACAGGGAACCAGACTTTCTCCCTCAGCTTTGCCTTGCTTTTTGTGGCAACCTGATGCCATGTGTGTTTTATGCGCAGCATCTTCTGAATGAGCATAGGGGAATAACAATACCTGTGCCATGCAGTAAGATGCCATCATCACCCACCAACAACTCCTCACATACTCTCCATGGGCTCTGTAGGAATGATGTCCTGTCTGGAGCACATCTCACTTGGTCCCCCAGTAGGGACTTCAATCCACCTCTCAGCTGGTCAACTACACTCTCAATGCCACTGTGCTGGCGGTGGCCCCAGCGATTTCTTCCATGGACATTGTCAGGTGTTATATCATGTGGACAAGAGCCTCTGCCTCTTGATCTTCCACCTCCGGGCTTTGGCCCCACACCACCAGATGGCGTGACAGATAGTCTGCTGGGTTTCCAGCACCTGCCCAGAATTGGAGGGTCAGCCCGTAGTCCAGGAGTTGGAGCATCCAACTCTCCAATCTCGGTGGAGGACGGAGTACTGATCCTGCTAGTATTGGGTGTAGTAGCTTGTGACTCATTATGACCATGATCAGGTGACCAAAGATATAGAAATGGAAGTGTTTCCACCCCACTGGACAGGCCTTTCGATGTGGGAGTATCTCTTCTCGGTTAGCACAAGCGCTTTACTTCCGATTGAAATGGGCCTTTGCACATCATCATCACTGGTTTGCAATGGCACTGCACAAGCTCAATTGGGCTGGCAACAACCAGTATTTCGAACGACTTCTTTTGGTCAATGAATGCCCTGACTGTGTCTTCTGCTAGGGCACCCTTTGACTATTCAAAGGCCATTGCACCAACTCATCCCAAGCCCATGCAGCTTCTCTTTTTGCGAGGGCTCTGCTGGGCTCTGTAACGGTAGCCAGATTCGGGATAAACAAGCCACAAAAGTTGATCATCCCCAAAAAGTTGCATACCTCAGAGGGATTGACCGGTGGAAGAAATTCATAGATGGTGGCAATTTTCTGAGGGTTGACGTATATGCCCACCCCCTGGAAGATGGATACAAAGAATTGCACCTTGGCCTGCAAGAATTGGCACTTTTGTCGACGTAGCATCAGGCCCTTTCCTCTGAGCCCTTTGAGGACAGGATCTACCAACAGTGAGTGTTCTGCCTCCGACTTGGAATAGATGAGCACATCATCGCTCACATTGATGATACCGCTAAGGCCGTCCATACACCGCTCTCACAGTATTCTGGAATACCTCTGCAGCTGAGGACACCCTAAAACTCAACCTCTTATATTGGAACAGTCCAATGGTGAATGTGAACATAGTAATCAGACGTGAATCCACATTTAATGGAACCTGGTGGTAGCCGGCACGGATGTCGATGGTCGAGAAAACTGCTGCCCCTTAAAGATCTGCCTAAATATCGTTCAGCGTGGGTGTCCGGCGCCTCCCCCTTTTAATGGCTCTATTCGAGCATAGGCACACTTTACCCGGCTGTTTCAGCTTTGGTCCTACAACAATCGGCGAGATCCACAGAGTAGGTCCGCTCACTCTCTCGATGATGCCAACCTCCTCTATTTGCAGCAGCTCTGCCTCAACCTACGTGCGGAGGTGAAATGTTATGTGGCGGTGTCGCAACACCACTACTTGCACAGCCTAGTCCACATGCAACTATATCTATTGATCTTTCAGGCATGCAATCCCTTGGAATATGTCATCCTATTCCGTGCCCATCCTTTCTACATCAGTCTCGTATACATTGTAGGGAAATGCTCTAGGCATAGCATCTTTTTTTTGATTGTGTATGGTTTTATTAAACATTTACAAAAGAGATTTTTTTTACAGTTCATACACATAATTTATACACAATAAAAATTAGTCGACTGAACAAAAGAATATCAGCCATTTAGCAATCATATAAAATAGAACAGTAACTTTTAAATAACTTTTAAACAAAAAAGAAAAGAAAAAGCACAGCAGAAGGCAGAGAAAGAAAGAAAGAAAATAAAAAGCAAGAAAGAAATTCAAGCCCAAGGAGAAAATCAAATCCTTAGACCCATTCAGGGTTAACATTACCTTATCTATATTAATAGGAGGATAAGAGACGGAGAAAAGCAAGAGAAAAAAGAAAAGAGTTAAAACTAACAAGTCAGGCAACGAATGTCAGAGGTGACATATTTATATGTTTGTGGCCATACAGTTTATCTAGAGCAATCCAATTGAAGATTACAAATGAATCCAGACAATGCCAATCCCTCTTGTGCATTTTGACTACATAGGCACCGTTGCCACACCAGATCAACAGATAGACCCAAGCACAGATCCTTCAGTGAACTCAAGCAAGAGTCTCTTAAAGTGTTAAGTTGTGTACAATATAGAACAAGATGTTTGGCCGTTTGAGGAACTAACTGGCAAAATCTACAAAGACTATCTTCCACCTTAATTTGGTTTCTTCGCAGTTTAATATCTAAGTTAGGAAGGATGTTTCAATGCAGTCTTAGCAAGGAGGATCGATGGATTTTGTTTGGAAAAATTGTGAGAATCTGGGAGAGAGACCCTCTTTTCTTATGTTCGTGCGATAGATAGTTCATAGAGTTATATGAATGGAAGCAATCAACAGTGAGACACCAGTCATAATCCAACAACTTCTTTTTATTTTTCATTGGGTTAGTGGTTAGTTGTTCTAGATCGGAATAAACATTTTGAAGAATCATTTCACACAAATTACAGAAATTGATTAAGAAACCTGAGTACTCAATATTCTTTCGAACAAGTTCGTATAAGGTATTAGGTAGTGGAACCTTAAGTTTCAAGTAAAGCGTAAGCATCCTCCAATGCACACAAGACTTTAAGGAGACATAGCCTAATTCGTACCGGATTTCAGTCAAAGGGACCGCATTTGGTTGGGAAGGGACACGTCTCCAAATTGCACCTTCGATGGCATCGAGTTTAGAGACAGTTAGCTCTGTACATAATTCCAATCCGTATGTCAGATTGGGGGCTCTTTTCCCTTCAAAGAAGAGGAGGGCTGGTTTTATAGAGAATCGACCGTATTTGCGGTCGATTTTTAAGATCAGATTTTCCAGTGCCTTAGCTTTGTTAAGAAGCACATCAAGCTGCCCTCTCGAGCCCCTACATGCACCAACATAGTAGCCCAGGTAGATAAGGATGTTGGAGGTGGGCACCCGAGCCCCCTCCAGATTCCAAAAATAGCTTGCTTTCTTATGGGCTCTTTTAGATAGATAGAGCAAGAGATTTGGTCTTGGAGGGATTAATAGTCAGGCCATTGATCTTGACATACTTGGCAAAAATATCCAGAGGGCGCTGGAGCCCCACCTCGGTTGAATCGAACAGCAGGAAATCATCCGCATAAGCCAACCATTCAATCTTAGTGGCGCCCAGTCTTGGAGCTAATAATCCCTCCTTGTAAAGATGTTCAGCTGCATCAGAGACATACCGGTTGAACACCCACGGAGCTAAAACACATCCCTGTCTATCTCCACAGTAGGTACGAACGATAGATGATATATCGCCCTTTTGGTTTAGGCGTATTCTGACACCAGAATTATTGTAGATCCCCTCCAAAAAACTCAATAGGCCCCTTGGTAGATCCCAGAACGCTAGCTTGCGCCACAACCTTTCGCGGTCAACGCAATCAAAGGCTGCCGAGAGGTCCACGGAGGCCATAAAGGTAAGGCCCCTGTCCCTACTCCAGGCAGCATCCTGAATGCATTTAACCACAATTCCATTGATGTTAGTGGAGTGGGATTTGCGAAAAACCAGTCTGGAAAGGGCTCAAGGGATGACAATTTTTTTCCCAATCCTTAAGACGAGTAAGAAGTAGAGCAGAGAAGACTTTGCAGTCTGCGTCTATCAAGGCACTAGGCCAATAGTTTTTTGGATCAGACCTACTGCCACATTTAAAGATCGGTATGACATTTGCTAATGACCATGAGTCTGGGCAAACCCCAGATTACAGTATGTCTCTAAACTCAAAACACAGAAGTTTGGGCCATAGATTTGGGTCAGACTTAAATGTGTTATTGGTTAGCCCGTTAGGGCCAGGGGCTCTAGATCTTTTACATTTTTTAATTAAGCCCAATTCAGTATCGATGTCAATTAAGGGCTCCCATTTAAGAGTGGGACATTTGGTATACAGTCTGTGAAATTATCATCCCTCTGAGATGGTTTAAGGGCAAATCTCTTGGTATATAAATCCAACCAAACTTCTTCAAGGATCGGGTTTAATAAGGCAGTGGCCGAGTGGGTGTCTTGTCCATTAACAATGGACCAAAATGTCCCCACATTTGACTTAATTAGGATCTGCAGCATTAGTTCGGCATCCTGTTGTAAGAGCCGATGCTTGAGTGATTTACACGGATTTTTATACACTTGTTTAATCTTTCTAATGGATCCAGATAGTATAAGCCCATCAAGATTTGATGACCTAAGTCTCCTAAGATCTTTATTCATGGTAGTCTTAGCCAACGCTAAGTCTGAATTATAGCAATGGGTATGCCGAACAACAGGGACATAACTAGCAGACCGTTTACCCAATTCATCGACCACTGCCCTTACAAGAGACACGATAGCCACTGTATTAAAGGTGGCCATTTTACAGTCAAGAGTGGTTTGATTGAGCATTGTCCTTAAGTTAAGGTTAAGGGTGTCAATATTTTTTGGTGTCCAATGAACAGCAGTGCCAGATGAATTAGGTGTAACCTGTAACTGAGTCTGCAGTGTCCCATTAGGATAGTTTAGCTTAAAGGTGGCTGTTAGGATACCATGATCACTCCAATTATTCATGTTGATTTTCAACGATGTACACCTTTTACATAAATGGTCATCCACAAAAATATAATCAAGCATGGAGGTAGAATCTCCATGTCGCCAGGTGTGCCAAGTGGTATCGTCAGATTGAGATTTTGAGTAGCCCACCAGGGGCTGTAGACCAATGTTACCCAGCCCAACATACCATGCGTAGCCCACTTGTTTCTTTCTGGGGCAGTAATGTGCCACCATATTCATCTCACAAGTGTCCCATGGAGGCTTCTCAAATACACATTCACAGTTTAGATCCCCCGCCCGCTAGCAAAACATTCCCAGAGTCGTTAATGGAGGACCAGTCAAATATAACGTGGGAAATGGCTGTAACGAAAGGTTCGACCATTGCCATGCCACTGTGCCAAAAGATGTTAATAATTAATAACTTCAAGTCTCCATTTCTGGATGAAAGATCTACACCCAGTGCCCCAAATGGAAGGCCCAATAGAGCAATACCCTTGAGACCTATGCAATTATCTATCACAACCAGAAGACCCCTGATGGTCTACCCCCCAAGTTCTGTCTGGCCAACTGGTCAAACATTTGGTAGCCATCTAGGTATGGGGTCGAGGTCATCCAGGTCTCTTGTAGGCATACAATATTGACATCTCTTAGCAGCAACGGGCAATCCGGATTGGTAAATAGATGGAGATTGGCTCTAGAGTTCCAAGACTTGAAGCATAAATCAGAGGCGCCAGTCGGATCAGTCCCGAAAATAAGCTGACTAGGGACAAGTTTCTGCCACAGGGTCGAGATGATGGTGGCCCAGTCAACATCTGGATCCTGCTCTTTTACTGATTTCTTTACTTCTGCCCTTTCCTGAAAGCCCTGCAGATGGTCAACAGAGAGTTTAGAATTTGACTGGATAGTAGCTGGCACATGCGTCTCTGTTTCCCAAGATAGTCTGGATTCCACCTCAAAGCCCATATCCCTCAGGGGCCCAATTTGGGTAAGGATAAGTTCCTTAACTAGAGGAGAGGATAGAAGTAGCAGGCTAATATCCCGACACTCTTGGTCCAGAAAGGCCACCCTAGCGATAGAAGAAATCAGGGAGAGAGCAGGTATTTCTGCAAATATGGTCAAGACATTACATCTGTTCAGGCAGATTGGTACTTCCAAGTCCAACAAACTCTTTATTCTGATTAGATTCAGCGGTTTCTTATTGGAAGTATTATTGCATGGGTGGCCCTGTAAGGTGGACAGGAGTTGACTTTGGGGACCTTTTAAGCTCGTTCTTTTTAAGGTAGGGAAATCGAGCTGAGGGGCCTGGTAGATGGTTTATGGAGCCGTTCCACCAAGTCTCTTATGCCTGCAGAGATAGATGGATACAGAGATACTGGAGGGATATTATCCTCCTGGAACGTCCCCCACCCTGTCCCAAAGTCCAAACATGGTGCAAGGATCTGAGAATGGTTAGATTGCTTCTTCATGAAGGTGGTAGCCTGAGGGGGGCCCCATATTGGCAGCTAAAGTGGTTGGACAGTTTTCTCATCACGAAGACGTTCAGCATTTGTGGAACCTTTAGGCTGGACTACAGAAGATGGTGCAGAGTCACAGGCGGAATAAAGGCCAGTTCCCTAGGCCAGAGGTGGACCAAGTAATATGGCATCTTCTTCAAAAGTCTTAGTTTTTCCAGAGCCAGAAGGCGGGTGGGCTAAAAGGGGTTGGATCGATGGCTGTAGGAGAACATCTGACCCAGCAATCTTCGGGATCTCCAGGATGGTGTCAAAATTGCAATTGCACATTTGCGCAGTACAGGAGAGTTGCACATTGGCGGGAGTGAGCATATCAGTTTGGGCAGTTGAGTCGACTAGTTTTGGTTTCAGTCCGGTGGCAGCAGGGTTCCCCAGCCTCTCTGATATAGGCCATAGATTAGATTTAAATAAATAAAGTGCAGGTGTTTTAGTAAACAGTAGGCTAGGGCGTTTTGTGGCCATTTTCCGCTTAATAGATCTCGGTTTACGTAGGGCAGAAGTTCTTTTAGGAGCACCAATCTCGGGAATTCCACCCTGAGTGGAGGCACCGGCCACAGATGGAACATGATTCACAGTGGCGTTCGGGTTTGGAGGGTTCGAAGATAAGTTGACAGATAAAGGAGAGGGTGTAGCCCTTATAGGAGAGCAATCAGAACCTTCTACGTTGGGTGGCGCCGACATTGAACCCTTTATAGATGCATCCGGAGTGGCCATGTTATCTGAGATTTCTATTATCTCAGTTCTTGTTGGAAGCGTCTGCGAGGCAGTGGAAGAGATTGAGCCACCATATAAGCCCAGAAGCTGGGCCTGCACAATTGGTCTCTTGGAGAGTTCGGCTCCAATCCAATCAACTTTGTTGGTTAACGCTACAAGGATTTCGGTGCCAATGCAGTGAATTTTGGAGTTGACTTCTGATATTAGTCTTTGGAGTTTTTTAGTTCTGTCCAAATTTTTATCATACAAGTCAACAAATGAGCTAAGCACCACATTTAGGGCGGAAACTGTCAGATGAGTAAGTAGAATACGTTCATCAAGGTCTTTGAGAGTATGATGTAATCTTGGCGATTCCTCATGCCACTGGTTATCGTCCCAAGTAGTTCCATCCTCCGTGGAATTTACTTTAACCGCATCTATCTCCTCCATGATGTTCGTGAGAGCAGTTGGAGTATTTTGAGAAGGACCGCCCCTAATCTATGGGTTCGGGCTCAGAGGAGTTTCACCAGCAGAAGGCAAATCCATAGCTTTATCTGCACATTCGATAATACTGATGTCAGTAATATTATTGTTGCCACCAAAGAAATCCTGGGTAGTCATAGCTGAGTGGTCCAGTATAGCGTTGCCTCTAAAGGCTTTAGGTAATTTGATTTCCGTACTTGTAGAGGACGCTTTCAAGATGTAGCTATCCATAAAGGTTTGTCCGAGAATAGGCTGAATCAGTTTTTATTGTTTGGAGGTTTGGGGTACGGTACAATTTTCCATTGGGGATGGCAGGAATAATAACGGCACCCATGGTCTTCAAGTTGTGTATCAACACTTTGTGAGTGGGAGCCGGGCGACAGTGCCCATTGTGGATTGATGGCATTTGCTGGGCTGTGGAAAAAGTAAGTGAGAGGCCCTCTTTCGAATTCATAGAAGTATGAGAGAGGGGTGGCGGAACACAGAGAGAAGTTGAAGATGTTGGTTGGCCCATGGTGGGGGACCGACACTTAACCCCAGCTGGCGTCACATGGCTACTACCCAAAGGGTCCGGCAAGATGGCATCCGGATACGTGAGGGTTCCTTTGTGGCTTCGTAGGCCAGCCCTCATGGCTATCGCAAGTTGGTAAGTACCTTAAGGCAGTCAGTAGAGGGCAAAGATGAGCAGTCTCTGGGATGATTGTATCAGAGAAGAGCAAGCCCAAGGTTAAATCATAGAGCCGCAGTCACAGAGGCTATTCTTTAGCAGGAAAGCGTTCGAACCAGATCACAGGACTCGCAAAGGTGAAAAGATGGATGCGAGCCCCGCAGTCTCTGGTAGTAACTGTTAGATTGAAAACAGGCAGAAGTTCTTGCCGGGAACAGGGAACCCACAGCGCGTGGGGGCTCAGAGGGAATTAAGCCCCAACAGTCTCCGTCCCTTCTTTCTCCTAATTGATTTGCCCCGTTCTCTTAATTGCATGAGTACGGAGTCAGTGCACCTCATGGAGTGAGTAGTAATGTCAGTATATACTGTGACTGTATATTACGCTATCAGTAGATTGTACATGAAAAACAGTTAAGAGCAAGCTTCTTATCAGTTAGTTGGTAGACTTACTAATTTCCGTCACCAGGCAGCCGTCGAAGCCGAACAGCCAAACAGCACCAGCCCTTTTCCCACCAGGGCTTCTCGCCGCAAGGGCTGTGGGCTGTCTCTTACAAAATGACACGCTGCGAGAGCGTGCTCCGTCAGCTGATCCGCAGCTTTCAGGCAGCTTTCAAATGATCTTAAAGGCGCCGCGCGTTCCTGACGCGGCTTCCGTGGAAAGGAGATGCAAATGCAAATAAAGTCAATTCAATTTCCAGGCAGTAACTAAGACACACCGCCAAACAGCACCAGCCACCATAGCTTCTTTACTGTGGTGTAGCTACGGAACGTGTCCTTTGCGTCCGGCGTGACTTAAAACGTAGCCAGTGCGGACACCCAGTGATGTTCTACTTGGGTGTGGAAAGCTCCTTCCAGCGGAATGCGGGTTGTTCCTCCATATTTGCAAATGGGCACCTTGGGTGTGGCTAGCCAGGGAAGAGGACGCAGCATGCGGAATTGGGCAGATGGCATGACATTTACTGACGCACCTGTGTCTATCAGCACTATAACCAGCATAGATAGACCAGTCACAGCGCATATTGGTTGTCTTCTCCTGTTCTGCAGACACGCCAACGGGGCAGAAATGAAGAACACTTCTTGGTCCAGCATACCTTGCTGGGCTGTTCCTCTGTCCGGTTCTTCTTTCGTTAGTGTAGCCATTTTCATGGGTTGGCTTCTTGGCCATGCCGTAGTGCATTGAGGTGCAGCAAGAGGCCACAGTTCTCATCATACATGTGCAAAATGTCCCGTCTTAACACATCGGCCTCACTGATGATCTGAGGCCTGGCACCCTTGCTCGTGGGGCAGCGCCCCACCACAGAAATCACAGAGGTTTTTGATTGATCCCGATGATTGGAATTGGGTTGTCAAGCGCTCCCTTGCTCTGCCTTTGTTTCTAGGAGCGTTCAAATTGCCTGGCCTCTTCAATATTCATGCCCTCCATGGCCACTTCCATGTGCGTTGGCCTGGATGTGACTAGCTCATGGGCACGCCCCAGCTCGAGAATCTACATCAAAGGAAGACTTGATCCTTTCAGAATTTGCCTACGAAGTTGGCTTGAGAAACACTTTTGTATAATGTTCCCCCTCAACCCAGTTTCTTCATTGGGCAACGCACAGGTAGCCAGCCACCAGCTGACGTTACCTTGTGTGAAAGGCATCTAGAGATTCAAGAATAAAGGACAAATACTCGTGAGGACCATGCGCCAAGTTGTATTTCATCTGTAAATATTTAATGGTACGTCAAAAAAGTCCCCCCTCTGGTGACACGTGTTTCGGCGGTTTGCCTTTATCAAATCAGGGCTTGTTGCATCTGTCTTCCATAATCTTTATATTTCGACTCGTTAATGAATGGGTTAAATCCTGAAGTATTGGCATCTAGGTCATACGTGTTGGCTTTTCTCGTCTAGAGATTCATTGGGGCCTTGTGTGGCTTGTCGCAGTTGGAATCGCTCATAGTCTACGCTCACCATAGGCGTGAAGTAGGCTGTAAGTGCATTTCCAGCATCCCTGTACTTGTGCCCTGCAGTGTATTGAAAAGTTTATGAACCTCACTGAAGCGCAGAACAGCAGCGTCTGGTTTTTCCAGTCGTTGTCTTCAACACCGGCGGCCGCAAAGAACATCGCCAGACAGTCCTTCCACAATAGCCCTTTCAGTCCAAATGAAGTAGGGGGACATGATATGTCCAATTCCGAACAGGGCAGCTCCCCACAGTTTCTCTGTGCCTTCAAGCACTCTTCACAATCAGGCGTCGGGGAGCGGTGGGACGAAGGCACAGGGCGGCGCTCCTCCATTGAATGGCAGGGCACGGATGGATGGGAGTATGGGGTGGCCCACCCTGTCAACCCCTGACCTCGTCAGGCCAGCGCCAGATTCCACCTTCCCTGGTCACCAGTTGTTGAGGTTGTGGGGGAGCCGCACCCACGCCAAATAATGCACAGACACAGTGTGGTTGTCGGCACACTGCCCTCCTTCGCTTCTTCTTCTTCTTCTTGCTGATAGATTTTATCCATCAGCAGTGATTTTTGGATACCGAGGCTTGAGCCTCCATCTTCTCGGGTTGAGGGTGTAGTCGTGGGTTAGGATTCTTCATGGTATGTGTGGCCTTGTCACAGGGTCTTCGCTGTGATGGGCCGCGGGTTGCGGTCGAAAGGGTTTGCAGTGGTGGCAGTGAGTCTTCTGATCAGAGGGTTCGGGCTCTGATAGAGTCCTTGGCAGAAGTTCTTACTCAGCTTCGCTAGATGTTCGTCCAACATCTCAATGTCCAGGTCTCTGTGAAGGTCTGCTATCCTTGTGACGGGTGGAACTCCGGACGATATCCGCAGGGCCTTGTTCTGGACTATCTGAAGACTCTTCCGGTGTCACTCATGGCAGGTCATTCATGCTGGGGAGGTATACGTCAGGGTAGGTCTGATGATCGCCTTATAAATGTTGATCTTTGTTCGGGGGGGCATGGACTTGGTCTTCAGGAGTGGGTACAGTGCTGCCATCTTTCCTGTTGCCTTCTGCTGAGTATTCTCAATATGGCTTCCCCAGTTGTGTTTGCTGTCCAGGGATGCCCTCCTGCAGGAAGGGCAGTTAACTTTATTCTCTCCATGACGTAGTATGCCAACACTCACAGGCGCGTTGCGTCTATGTCACCACAAGGACAAGGTGCTGATTAGGCCCCGACCTCCCCATAACAACGGGCGATGAGGGCATGATGGCACCCGCCACTCTGGCTTCCTGTCCAAACCGCCGATGTCAAAGATGACATTGCCAAAGAGAGCGTAAGAAGGAAGGCCCAAACCTCGACGATGAAAAGGAGGATCAAGCCCTGATATGCAATAGACACCACAGACAGAAACTGAAACACAACCATGGGTGGAGGTGAGTGCACAGGGCTCGGTGGTCACTGCCAGCGCTGGCCGCTCACAACCGAAAATGTGTCACACTTTAAACGACCTGATGGGGACACCTTAGGGGCAAGCAACAATGGTATGAACAGAGCAAGGAAAGGACCAAAGTCTGGAGGAACCGGCAGTGAAGAACCAGACACCAATGACACCAGCATACTTGTGAATCGGGGATAGCACAGGGCAACGTGCTGGTCTTGGAAGCAAGTCACGCAGAGCAACAGAGGTTCGAATCCCAGATCCGCGACTCAGGTAGGGTATTAGGCGCATTACAAAAAAAACAATTAAATAAATAAATAAATACAGAGATGAGAGAAACATTTCTAAGAAGGGAACGCAAGCAAGGCAGGCACCACCAGAAGGGCCAGGAAATAGTCGGCAGATTCTAAGATATCCCACCAGCTAAATTCCACGACTTCATCCTTCACAACTAGTTATTACCGCAAGGGACGGGCAACAATTTCGTCAGTTTTGTTATGTTGTGATGATGTTGGGGAGGAGTGTTAGGGGAGCGGGTGTGGAACAGCGCCCTGAGCCTTTGCAAAGAGCATGCATGTGACACCTGGACAGGGATCAGTCACTGTCAGTCACTGTCAGTCACTGTAGGCTTAAGAACGAGTCCTTATTAAAAGAGGCTCTGGTGCTAATTAGTTTCCCACCCTCCATAACACTCTAGGACCCTGAAAGAGAAATGCTAAAGTCAAAAGGGATGTAATGTACACCCTCAACCATGGATTGAGGGGAAATTTATCGCCAGTGGGGGACACCACTCCTGACGTGATCCATGGGGTTCAGAGGCCATCAGGCTCACTATCAAGACACTGGCGGCGAATGGAATAGTGACCGGCGGTCAGAGGGGAACACAAGGTGTGCACTCGAAACTGCATTACCTCAAGGTCCCTCTTACACGTCCCAGGCTTATAGTCTTGACGAGGACTGTGACGAGGCTAAGCGCATGACTAAGAGTCATGAGGCTTATCACTAAGGCAATACCTCAATGTCCTTCTTTCCCGCCCCAGTCCTGTAGTTGCGACGAGCAGTCAGAAAGGGGAGAGCTTGCCTGAGTCATGAGGATTACCAGTAAGTAATAGAGTCCTGTAGATGTGACGAGGATTGGGATGAGGACGAACAGCACTAAGAGTCATGAGGTTTACCAGTAAGTGATCTAGCACACCCTCAATGTCCTTCTTTCTCGCCTCAGTCCTGAAGTTGCAACGTGCAGTGAGAATGAGAAGAGAGTGACTATGAGTCATGAGGATTACCAGTAAGTGATCTAGCACTCCCTCCATGTCCTTCTTTCTCGCCTCAGTCCTGAAGTTGCGACGAGCAGTGAGAATGAGAAGAGAGTGACTATGAGTCATGAGGATTACCAGTAAGTGATCTAGCACTCCCTCAATGTCCTTCTTTCTCGCTTCAGTCCTGAAGTTGCGACGAGCCGTGAGAATGGGAAGAGAGTGACTATGAGTCATGAGGATTACCAGTAAGTGATCTAGCACTCCCTCAATGTCCTTCTTTCTCGCCTCAGTCCTGAAGTTGCGACGAGTAGTGAGAATGAGAAGAGAGTGACTATGAGTCATGAGGATTACCAGTAAGTGATACAGGCATTTCACTGATTGCCCTTCTTCCTCATCCGAGTGCTAATTTATTTCGGATACTCATTCTACTGAAAAAGAAGGGGTGCGTCCACTAGAAAAGAGGCTGGTTCGAGCGCATAGAAACAGGCCATCTGCTGCTACTAAGAGCTATCAACAGCAGTGGCATTTATATATGGAGAAAGACAGAGGCAGCTCTTCTCCCCAGCCCTGGCCATTACTTGCCTCTGGCGGTTCGACAGGCCTTCCTGTCCCATGCACGGTATTGACTTCACATTGGAGTCATTAAGTTGCATACAGGGGGACTACCAGGGAGACCGCCAACATTAGCACTTACATGCTGTGGGGTCCACCTGCATGCAATTTTACACCTTTGCGAGACTAGAGGAGGTGAACTCGCTTTTACTCTTTCATTTTCTCCTCCGCGGCGTTGCATGAAAAAGTAAGCGCTGTCTGCAAATACGCCGTTTAATAATGTACTCCTATCAGATCCACCTGATTGTGACCAGGTGCAAAACCGAGGCGGATTCCAAAAGAAGCCATTCGTTATACGCCTGCATGAAGATCTCGTGCAGGCGCTTATCGAGACGGAGGAGGACTGAACGGCGAGGATCTCATCTTCACTCCCTGCCCCATCCCCATCTCGTTGCGTCTCCAAAATGTGGCTGCGCGTTAAATCGAGGCGTAAACGCATGACGACGCCTCACTTTCATGAGTCCGTTTGATAAGCCACCCCACTTGAAACGAGTCTGCTTGTATTCCCATGGGCCGAACCCCTGCCCTAGTGGCAGAAAGGCTCTGATCTATTCCTCCATTATTACCGATCAGGACGAGTAAGCCCGTCCTATTTGCATAGAGGTGCATAATAGCCCAGCAGTTAAGGGGTTAATTGCCAAGGAAGTACCCTGCTCTTCCTTGCCTCCGAAGTCACGGAATCCCCGGCTGCACATGCATAGCCAGGCTCATTAACAGATCCGCCAGGGACTGCAGAGCTCCAATTCCAGCAAATTTCCCGCTTCATTTAGTCGTTTAATGCTTCATGAGCGTTAAGAACTTAATTGTAAGATCTAGTGAGGTGCGTGGTGCGGACAGCGGCTCGCGAGCTGTAACTACGTTCCCAATGATATTTCTCTTCCAGTTTTGGTGAGGCTGATTCAGAGCGTCTGTTCTCACCAAGATATACCTGCCACCCGGCCCGGCCGCTATTCCATTTGATAATGGTATGACCTGATACGGGTAATGATATACGTGTTTATATCGAATCCTTTATATTGAATGCCCATATCTTGAAAAACTTTATAGTGAACATATTTAGGGAGGGTTACGTGGACATGTAATGTAATGCAGTTTCTATCACTCACTCAACACGTAACAGAACGCCAAGCTCATCTATAGCCTAAAGACATTTGACCACATATCTTCACCACTCAAATCTCTTTGCTGGCTTTCTGACCATCAAACAATTCACTTAAAAACCTCGAGCTTGATCCACCGGACTGACCTAAGGATCCTGCTCAGATCTCCATCCACCAGGAGACTTTGACAAATCAAAGGAGCCATTTTAGGTCTGGAAAGAACTCCAGAGAGCTACCAAAACCGACCAAAATCTCTGGAAATTCCGGACCCCATTGACGAAGTACACGCTCAAGATTGCGCGATATAGAGTGTTCCCAGGGAAGACTCGGAACTGCACTCTCCGCTTGGATTTCCACACACCACTCCCAGGAAGATACCTAATCGCACTGCAATTTGGATGTCAATTCCTGTTTCCTCCCTTCTCCCCTTTCTATTCCCTTATGCCTTCTTCTGTTCGTCCTGTTGCGGCATGAAGTTGACGTGTACCGGTGTAAAGCACGCAAACTAATCAAATAAATAAAGCATAATGCTGCCATTTTAGCAGCCTTTTGGCACATGGATCTGGAAGAGAAGGGGATGGTTAGTGGGAGGGGAGCGAGAGGCTAGTGCGAAAACCTAAGGTGTATATGGGTGCAGGGCACAAGTGCTTGAATCCTGTGTGTCGTGCTATCCTGAGTAAAGAACCCTAAATTAATTAGATGTTAATAAATAATGGAGTACTGGGGGAGACACTGATTTAGAATGAAGGGCTGTGGGTGATAGAGGGTACAGGCATTGCACAGCCATGGAAAAAGAGCACTCTGTGGCACAGTGGCGGGGGAGCTGGCAGGCACTGGGCTGCGGTGGGCATGGGCGTTTGCATTTGTGGTGCAAGGTGTGAAGAGGGTTCATGGGGCAAGGTCTTGGATCTGCAAGGTTACGCCTGTGCTTTGTTTCGTGTTTGTGCAGGTTGCCTGGTAGTGGTCATTTGGAATGTCTTATATCCATGGTTGACCTGCAGGCACTGAGTGGAGTAAAGTTCTGGATTGTTTGATGTTGATCAGGACAGTGCTCTTTGCTGGGCTTCATTTTCGTCTTGGTTGTTGGGTGTGGATCATTGTTGTATCCATTGTTCTTGGGCTGGACAGACCCACTATGTAGAACTGTAGGAATGTATCAGGTAGTAGTGTGTGGCACATAAGCCTTTCGCAGGTACATATTGCCAAAATATGTTCCCATCATATGTAGTCCCCAAGTATTGATTGTGTCTATATCTTGTAATAGGTGTTAAGATACTTAGCATAATAAAAATTGTTTTATAAAACCCAGAAGATTGTAACAACATGTCCGGCATAGCGAGACTCATTCTTGTGACTTAGAAATCACACACATCGTTTTTTAAAGTGTTTATAGTTTAACCTTTTACACTAAAAATACAAAGAAGAAACATTAACGTACGAAGAAGATAACATTCATATCACCTAAAATACACATAGAAAGTATCAAACATGATCAAAGAGAAAATGATCTCTGCTAAAAAAAAAAAGATTACTACAAAATTAGACAATTCTATTGAGAGACACACATTTTATAAATACACATTTTCTCTTAAAAGGACATGAACCCAATTTAAATAATGACCCACAGCAACGCTAAGCGAATTCAAGTTCCCACTAATCCTACATTGCCAGAAACTCTGAGGCATCAAATCCTAGTAGCTATTCGCAAATTTCTCAAAAGATTGAGATGGAAGAGGGGAAACAGCAGGACACTCAATCGCGAAGTGCAGCCCCGTATTTTTACAATTCATAGATTCCGTGAAAAGGCCCCTAATGGGCCCCCTTCGTTGCAAGGTGGACAATAGATTAGAATGAAAGCGCAAATACACTTTGCGGAACAAATTGGCTGGAAAGTGAATAAAGTATTAAGGAAAAGGACCAGGAAGTTAAGTAATCTTGCAAACTCCGCACAAAGGGAGTACCTAAAAATTAAATCTTGAACCAGACTCCATTCAGTCGACTTAACAGAACTGTACATTCTAGTGGGTTTATCCACTAACGTTGGACCGCAGGAGTCGATATCCTTCACAAAGTTGTCATGCGCCAATGCAAAGAACCCCAATGGTTGAAATGATTTGTTGGACCATGCAGAATGGCATATTACGAATTAGGGAGGGGATCAATAATTTATATTTATTTATTTGCATTTTTAGTAACGCACCCACTCGCTTAGGGACCTCAGGGCGAACAAAAAACGAACAAGACAAGACAACAGGAAGGTAGGAGTCAGAATGGCGGGGGTCGGGGGGTTTAGATTGAAGGCGCGTTGAACAGGTAGGTCTTCAGTCTTTTTTTAAATGCAGACGTTTTTTAGATCAGTGGAGATGGAGTTCCAGATTATAAGGGCTGCAACATCAAAGCTTGTCCGCCTGTATCTAGCGAGCCTGAATCTTGGCTGTACTAGCTTTGCCTGGTCCCGAGACCTAAGGGAGCGTGGGGGCGAGTAAGGTTTTAGACGCTCTGCAAGATAGAGGGGAGCCTCGTAGGCCAGGCATTTGTAAGTTAGAGTCAGGATGTTATGAGCGACACGTTGCCTCACAGGCAACCAGTGCAATTCCTTTATTGCCTCAGAGATATGAGGCCGTCTAGAGAGAGCTAGAACTGCTCTTACTGCCCCATTTTGGGTCACTTGAAGAGCAGAGAAGTTTGTTTGAGCAGAGCCGGCTAACAAACTATTGCAGTAGTCAAGGCATAAGTTGACTAGAGCTGAGGCCGGCAAGGACATATTTTTTTTGGAAGAGAAAGGGGCGAATATGGCTGAGCAATTTATTAATGAAACCACAAGATGCGCACGTCTTGGCGGCGCGCTGTCTCATGGTTAGTTCAGCATCCAACATAACACCCAGAGTTTTCACTCTCTTGGCGACCGGGATGGTGGTGTTGGCGATGGAGAAGTTGGCATAATCTGGGGCCTGCTCCTTTAACATGTGGCTCCAGGCGGTAATGAGGAGCTCAGGTAAAAAGCAGCAGAGAGGTCCAACAACATAAGAAGGGCCAAATGGCCTTGATCAATGATGGTAGAGAGATTCGATTTTAAGGTCAAGCATGTGCCATGTTGAGCTCTGATGCCGGATTGCTGGGGGCCCAGTATGACGTTTTTCTTGATGTATGTCTGATACTGATCCTGGTCCATGATTTTAAGGAGGAAGGGCACATTCGTAATTGGGCTGTAATATTTTGCCAGAAGGGGATCAAGATTATCCTTTTTAAGTAGATGGGTGATCCATGCGTCTTTAAGATGGATGGGGACTCACCCTTCGGTGAAGGCCAGATCAATCAATTTGGTCACCCAAGGGCCTAAGATATCAAGGCAGTTGACCAAAAGCCTTGAGGGGCAAGAGTCACCCTTACATGCGGTGGGTTTCACGCTGGTTATGATCCGAGTGATTTCAGCCATGGTGCTCAGGGACAAGGAGAATAATGAGTGAGTTTTAGCAGTGGGGAGTGGAGGGTGTCCGATGCTCTCCGAGGGACCCCTCGGTACACCGGACTGATCCTTTTGAGCTGTTACAGATTGCTGATGTGAGGTGACCTTGGCGGTAAAGGTTTATAGTATAGTTATAGTTTTATGTATTGTTTTAATGTAGTGAACTAGATGGTCTCCAGCCAGCCCTCTGACTGGGAGATTTCCAAACAGCCCTTTAAGACGAGTAGCAGTACCCTCGAGATAGATGGGGATGCAGATTCATACTCATGCATCAAATAATCAAGACGACTCAATAGTTTGGCAAAGGGAATCCGTTTAATGACAAGTACATAAAACGGGGAGTACAACGAACATCAGCAACCGCTCGATCTTCTCGCTCTCTTCACTTTTAGAAAAAACACAGTATTTATAGCAATAATTCATCATTGCTGACATCATTCTACGCGGCATTTCATAAAAACCTAACATGCAACGTGATTGGTTATAGGAAGGTAACTTTAACATAGGTACTATATCTGTATGTGGTAATGGGAGAGGGGATTGGATAATCAATGTCAGGTGGGGCAACTAAGCCCTCCCTTCAAAATGGCCACTATGAACGTCACTGAAAGTACGACGTCCCATTGGCTCTACTCACTATCGGACCCTAGATTACATGGTCCACTATGATTGGGTTGGCATCAACCCCACTCATACTTTTCCACCTACGTCTAGCAGCATCCAGAAAGAGCATCCAGGTGCAGAGGAGATCGCCTTCACCCCAGCTCCCCACCAATTATGTTACAATCAATAATCACTTCAGTAGCCATGTGTCTATTACTGCTTTGTATTTTGGCCTTGAGTCTGCTCTGTAGTCTTGAGAACTTTTAAGGAGTATGGGCATGGCGGGGATCCATGCGTAGGTGTGAAAGTCTTACTCTTCCAGCCTGCCTTGTCACGTGACTGGACACTGTGAAATCGGCTTTTCTCTGTGTCTTTTTGTATATTTGATTTGTTTCTTCCAGTCCTCGACCATCTGTGGCTTATCTTGACCTTCCTGAACATGATCTTCTGTTCTTTTGTCCTTAATTGTATCCAATGTCAGCCTTTTCCAGCCAGATTAGACCTTCTTGGCATGATCATCCTCAGCTGGGTTTCATCCTGCCTTGATTCTCGATTTTCTTTCTGCGACATACTCTTTTTTGAGGCCTTTAATAACCTCTTGTTCAATTCTGCTTATGTGCGTAGTGGAATTATACTTATATATAAAGTACTTTTGAGGTATATACTTGTACATGTTGACCCTGGAACATTTATTGTTCAACTGAAGTTATATCTTTACAGAACATTCACTGTTCAATTGAAGTAACACCCTAATTAAGGCGCCTTTGAAACTCGGGCGAGTTCACAGGCACTTTATTCTTCTTTGATTTAACACAAAGTACTTAGGTATTCACATAAGCATGTACACTACTTGTGTCAATGAAATAACAATTGATACCTACTCGTATATTTGCTGTATAGTATATTATGTTTTTCTTTTGTATATTCTTTATGATGTCACTGTCAACTGTTAATTTTTACATGTATGTTTCATTTTTTAGCATTTCTCATTTATGTATTACATGTCTCACATGATTAGAAAATAAATAATTGTTTCCTAACACTTTAATATACCAACACAGTGAGTGGTCATTACTTTCAGACTCACTCCTTGGATATCTTACTTAGGAGACCAACCTTTGAAAATTCTTTGGACAGGCCTAAACATCTGTATCTGTCCCCCCAGTATTTGTTCTCTACTTAATTCTTTACCAGTAAGGGTACAAATAATTGTTTACATGGGCATCCTCAGGTCATCATATCTTCTATATGTGTGTCAGTCTGATTTCTCATGACGTCACCATTTATCTTCCTTCATTATTTTCTTGGCTTCTTCGGATATTCCATTCTGATTAGCTTAGAAAACATATGATTACTTGGAAAATATTCCAAATTCGTGCCTTAACACAACATATGGGAGGGAAAATGGGAGAGCCAATTATTTCTTCCAAAACATCCCTTGAATCACTTCTAATTTACTCCAGTCTAAATTATAAAGTTCCAGACTGTAAAGTATCGAAGGAAGCACCTTCCCAATGTAGAATCGAATGACGGGAGTAAATGTAAACACGCAATACCGTCAAAGAAGATTTATTTGTTTTGGCATGTAGTGGAGCAAGTTTTGTTTTTAATATGGCACAGAAAAACTTAGTGTATGGTTTAGAATAAATTAAAATCCTAAATAAACGAACATATCCATTTCTTTAACCATAGTATTATTCATGTACCATTTGTTCACCTTTTTATCTTTCGATTTCCTAGTGACCAGGATTGCGGACTTTGGGATATTTAAGCTCAAGTTATGTTTGCCTAAATACAAATGTAAACAATTCAAAGTCGGTTAGAACTCAACCAGCGTTTTGTCCAGGAGGATGATATCGTCCGCATATAATAGGGTCGGAATGGCAACCGATCCCATTTTTGGGGGAATTAATGAATTAGTCATTAAAATCTGTTAAAGATTACAAATACAGGGGGTAAAACGCATCCATGTCGTAAACCTACGTAGTTGATCACTGATATATTTTTTGGACTTTTGTATGGCGCCTATACACAAGTGTTTCCGGGCACCACAAGACACATTGGGGGCGGGGGAAACATAGGAAAGAAAGTAGAACAAAAACAAAGGTTATATTGGCCTTGTGACAATCCTACTGTGCAAGTGCAAGACAAGGTGGTAAGTGCAGGGGACAGGGGGAGAGGAAGAAGTGCAGGAGTGGGGTGCCCAAGGGATGGGGTGGGAAAGTGCTGGGGGGCCAAGATGGCAAGTGCCAGGGGAAAGAGAGGGGGAAGGGAGGATGAGTGCATTGGACAGGGTGGACCATGTCGGGGCTAGTAAGGGGAATGGGGCCAGAGTGTAAGTGCCAGCGAGGGATGCTGGGGGGACTGGCCCCTGTATGACTCTGAAGGGACCAGGCCCCAGTTACAGCGGCAGAGGGAACGTTATCACGGGAGAGGGAGAGGGAAGGAAGAGGAGAAAAGGAAAGTCTTGAGAAGTTTCGGGAACTTAAGAAGATCCGGCTCAAGTCTGAGGGGGGCAGGGATGCCGCTCCAGAGGGAGGAGCCAGCTGAGGAAAGGGATCTACCTACCACTCTCTGCTTGGAGAAACATGTGACCTGCAGAGGGTTGACGCCAGAGGACCTAAGACCTCTGGCAGGGAGGTATTTAGCGAGGGTAAGCTGGTGGATGTAGTGAGGTCCCAGGCCCCAGCCAGACTTGTGAATGAGGAAAGGTAGAATGCCCCTGAGAAGGTGGAGCTGAAAATTGGACTTCTTGGCAAGGTCTGTGATGTGTGGAGAGAAAAAGAGAGTGGAGTGGAAGATGACACCGAGGTTTTTTTGCCTCACAAGTGGGTGAGGGGTGGGGACCCAAGGAGCCTGGCCAAAGAGTGAGTGGGAACAAGGGGCAGGCGTCCCAATGAGAAGGATCTTTGTCTTAATGGCATTGAGGCAGATATCATTGGCAGAGCACCATGTCTGAATAGTTGTCAGTTATGAGGGAGGAAGAGAGGCATGTGTCCTCTGCGTAGCACTGGAAATGAGGGGAGTAGGTGGAGATCGGGTGGGCCAAAGGGGCAAGGTAGATGTTAAAGAGCCATGGCCATAGGATACAGCCCTGAGGGACACCACAGGTAGAAACTGAGGTGGAGGAGAGAAAAGGACCCATTTACACTTAAGAGGGTCTGTTTGAAAGGATGCCCCAACATTTCCTGCATGGTTAAGCCTCACTTGTATTGCAGTTCTATACTGGAACCCCATCAGTAATTTTAATAATCCCCCCGGAATCCACCACATTAAGATCTTATTCCATAATCTAGCCCTATGCACACAAAGACACTAGACAAACCAGTGTGTGCCACAAACGGAGGGGCCTGATCCTTCCGTTGTGCTTGATTTTGTACAAAGGTAAGGATCAGGCTATTGAAAGAGGTCCCCCATTTCTCTCAGAAACATCTCTGAAATGCATTGGGTTTATCAAGGGATTTTGCCAATTTCTTCAAGTCCAACAATAAAAGGGAAGCAAAAATCTTAGATGACGACTCTAATAAAGATATGGGGTGATAAATAGACGGGTCTTAGTGATTCCCTTTTTTAAATATGGGGACAATTAAATGAGTCTTCCAAGACTTGGGAACCCTACCTACACTTGCAATATTTGTAAGCAATTTACACAATAGCCCAGACCACAGGTTCAGGTCTTTTTTCAGTATTAGGTTTAGTGGGCCGTCAAGTGTCATGGTTAGGCATGTGAGACATTCTGCCCGTACATTCAGACCTGTTCCTGCTCTAAACAAACCAATTCTAAATCCACGTTATAAACGGTTTTCCAAATATATGCTGCCTGCATTTGAACGTGGCCAGCAGAATCTGAAATATCAGCGGGTTTGTTTTCCTGGTAACTGGAGGTTGCCATGGAAGCTTGGAACACCGTTGCTAGGAGGAAGGAGCCGGCGTCCGGAACGTCGATGTTCGGCTCACGTAACTAACCCTTCTTAGTCCCGCCCCTTCTGACATTTTGTTGCTTCTGAATGCCCTGAATTTCTCGTACCTGAAGATACGTGCTTACCTTGTTTTTTCCTGCTTTGTGACCTTGTCCTTTTGGAGTGTTCTAGTTCTATTATTTCTTGGCTTCTTTGCTTTTCCTCTTATGAGCCGGACTGCTCTACCGACCTTGCCTCTGCTTACCCTTGGCTCTGTTGTTTGGCTCATCGGATTCCAAGAGTCGAACTGCCTTTCTCGACCACCTTCGCTTTATCCCTGGTTTTTGTTTGATGCCCGTCAAGACCACGACTCGGATTGCATACCCTGACCTTGCTCCACGGATTTGCCATTTTTTTGGCCCCACGACTCAGAACTATTTCTTGGATTACTTTGCCTAGTGACTTCCTCTTCTGCAACATCCCTTCGATTGTGCTGCTGTCACAGACACGGAGTAGAGAGTTCCTGTTGTGTGTGCTTCAGGTGTCCTCGGTTCGGCAGGATAGGTTTTGGACTCATTAGGCGTCCGCGTGCCTACGGGAATAGTCTGTTTTGGAACTATTTGTTACTACAAACTTTGTCTCGTTTTTTGGATATTTCAAGACTCAAAGAACTCTGGTGGTAAGACTTATATTCCTTTGATTCCTCTTACCTCTTTCTTACATTTTTCCTTACTGAACTATTGTGTATTTCATTGCAGACCCGATTAACTATTGCTGTGCTAGTATTGAACCTTAGAATCCATTGAAGTTTTCTGCTTCCTTAGCACAGGTTAGTGGGGCTACTTTTGTTTTCTTTTTGGAATACGCATTGGTACTATTTAATACTAACCTTGCATGTTTCCTTTGCAGCCACAGTGTCTCAGGGGTATCCAGTCTTTCAATTAATTGATCTTTCTGTTTATTTTACATTCAGAAGGTTAGATTAGTGGGAAGAATTCTTCTTCTTCACGACGGGGTCAAGTTTTGGAAGGAGTATTCTGACATCAGGGCCCATAGCACGTTATAGATTAGAATTGGGATTCAAGCGCTCTACATCCCATGGAGAAAATGGACCTTGTCAAGCGCCAAGTGCAGGCAATGGGGAACCCAATAAAGTTCCCGGTGCAGTCCCAAATTTCTTTGTGAAGAACACATTCCAGTTTCCTTCTGAGATGGCATTGTCCAATGTGTCTAACTGGCTCCCTGATAAAATGTGTGTGCTGTTGGCACACTTCCAAAAAGCATGCGCGTCACAATTATTTGCAGTCGGCAACTTACGCTATCAGCAATATCAACGTTCCTTTGATGGGATTTGAACCAATTCCTATGGTTTTGATTTTGAATTTTTATTGTATAGCTCAGGGGCAATGCTCGCCTTGGAAGCAAGATGACGCGGAGCAACGCAGGTTCGGTCCACGGGTCCGCACTTAGAAACCTTTAGTGCATTATAAATAACCAATTACAAATTGTAGCGATCTTGGCAGCCAACGATAGATCCAGAGATGCCTAATGTCTCTTTTTTGTTGCAATAGATGTTTCTTCTCATAAACCCCATGATCAACACTGTGGCACCTTGTGGATGGCAGATTATTACGTACCACGCCTTGAAGGATGTCCGATCGCATGCACATCTCTGCAGCAGGACCTCAACCCAATGAGCTATGTTGCCAGCATTGTCTTGCATGTTAAAGCATTTGCTGTTACATGTATCAGCTCATTAGCATACAGGGATGCCCAGATTAGAAGAGAGAGGTTTCTTTCGGCAACTAACAAAAACAACTAAAGTAAAATTCACTGTCTATCCATTTTTGTTCCTTGAAGATTTCCGCCAAACAGTAGGTGCAACCGATTTCACAAAACAAACACTGCCATTTAAGAATGTGTATGCCACATCTACAGAAAATATACACAACTTATATCGGGAGGATAGCTCAGGGGCAATGTGCTCACCTTGGAGGTAAGACGGTGCAGAGCAACACAGGTTCGATCCCCGGGCCGCGCTTAGAAACCTCTGGGTATTAAGCGCGTTATAAATAACCTATCGTGTCATATATAAAAGCAGCAATACAAAACCATTCAAATTCACATCAAAAAGTTAATTAATATTGTAATGCCCTCACGTCACACTCAACGTCATAATGCATTCTGCGAACATACTTGGTTTACTCATAATCACTTATAAAACTTGGTAAACAGTGAGTACAAATAATGGATCTGACTGATGCAAGAAGTTAGTAATAAGGCATTTACAGTTCTTCAACATTCGAGAAAGTATAATCTTATGATTCCCTGCAGCTTTCTCAGTCTGCTCCGTTAACAGGTTTCTGTCCATACCGCTTTTATGGCTTGAGCATTCTTCAGGGGAATTTACATTCGCCCTCATTCCAACCCAGGCGTTAAGGGTTTAACGGCGCCGATAACCCTTAACGCCTGATTTCCACCTTAACGCCTGCTTTTAGCAGGCGTTAAGTACCAAGGCGCTAAGCGTCCTTGGCGCTAATTACGGCACTGTAATTTACGGTGCCATAATTAGTGCCTTCTCCACTCCCATTATGCCCTATGGGGCAAAAATGGGAATGGGGAAGGGTAAATGGGGATTGGGGATTTACCGCCCCACTCACCTTGGAATGGGGCGGTAAATCCGCCATCCACCATGGTGTAAACAGAGTTTACACCATGGTGGTAAAGTAGGGAACTTACCACCTGGGTTGGAATGAGGGCCACTGACTTTATTTCATGCAGTGGTGTTTGAATCATGGCAAAACAGTTCAGAGGAGTTCTCTTTCTAGTAACGTTTCCCAAGAGCATAAAACTGTAACTTGTTAACTCAATCTCTTGGATCTTGTATTTGAATAGGACCTAGGGAGGAGTCTAATTTACATCAGAAAACAGTGTATTCACATCCAATCTCTTTGTGAATAGTTTTTGCCTCATCAGTCAATCAGTTGCTTGTGTTCACTTGTTCAGAAACAGGTTTCCTCGTTATTAGTACCAGCCGAGGGTCAATCAGATTGTAACAATCAATCTGATAGGTCCTCGCCGGGGATTTACCCAACCGGGAATCCCTCTCCCTATTACATTCCTTCATGTCCCAGGGCGGTGGTGTGGCAGGCACTCAGCCAGTGAGGAGGCTCGGAACGGGGTAATCCCTGCTCCGAGCCACCACATGGCTGGACGCTGCCATCAACCCCTGCTGGGGATCGAGGTAAGTGTTTTCCCTGCCTCCCCCAATCCAAACAAACTGTAACGCTCACCTGATTCCCACGGAGGCGCTGATCCCAGCTGGGCTGCTAGCGTTTCTTCAATTGAGAAGCGTAGAGCTCGGACGACTCTCAGGACTGGGCTTCCTCTTATCGAATGTCTGACTTGCAGGGTAAGTTTTCTGCAGGTAGAAGAAAAAGGGTTAATCACCGTTTGATGGGATTCCTTCTCCCACCAATCGCCAGTTTCTCCCACAGCCTAGCTTTCTACTTGTCTCGGCGAGCTCTCACCTTAGGCGTATAAATGCTGGGCTCTCCATCCTGCGACTTATGCAGGGGTGCGTGGGTTCCAGTTACGTCACTGGAGGTCCTCAAAGTCTTTTGTGGCCTTAGAAGTGGCACAGGTGCTGAGATGCCAAAATCGGATGCCGCCGTTACTGCACGAGCGGATGCCAGTAGGTATAAAGAGTTTATAGTCTTGAAGAGATGGGCACCTTTAATGAAGTCTTTGTATTGTCTTTTTCAGGTGCCTGATCACTGAGAGCGCGACACGTGCAGTTGTTCGTAGGTATGGGAATTTCAATGACACCTCAATAATGTCCCTTGTTTTCTGTTTTCAGGTCTTAAGATGGTGCGGGCGTTGTTCGTCCGTTGCAGTTGCACGTGCGAAGTACGTGAGTATAATGATCTGTGACCTTATTATAACACCTCTAACAATGTTCTTTTCTTAGTTGCAGGTGTCGGGACCTTGCGGGCGTTTTCCCAGTCGCGGATGCACGTGGGGAAACACGTAAGTGTTAGGCTTTCTTGCAGTCTTTAATGACACTTAATAATGTCTTTTCTTGTTTTCAGGTGCCGGGCTGCTGCGGTTGAAGAGATCGTAATACGCGCACAAAAGCAGGTAAGAAAAGTAAATGCGGCCGCCTTCACCCGATTCCTACTTAACAATGTTCTTTGTCTTTACAGGTGCCGTTAGGCTGCTGAAGAGAAGGCCGCGAAGAATCAGTGAAAGCACAGATGGATCAGGTAAGCGAGCACGGCTGCGAACGTGTTGCAACTTGCTAACCTTATGTTTCTTTTGCTTGCAGGGTCTGCCGGTGTCTGGATTCCTGGATGGTAAGTATAGTTCTCGTGTCTTTCTTCCACAGGTTGCTGAGCTGAAGCTGGAGATGTCACTGGAATGCTGGAGCTGACTCGGTGAGCGTCCTGCTGCAGATGCAGAATAACGCGAAGCACGTTTTCCCAATCGGGTGTGGTTTAAATAGTGTTGGAGTGATTGGGTGTCTTCTTCCTCAGCCTCGCCCAGGTAAAAGAGTTCCTGTGTTCCAGAGCTAAGGAGTGGCGCCAGCCCCACCCAGGTAAGAAAGTATTCCCAGTTCAGGGAATAGTTCCTCCCAGCAGAAGGCTGGGGACTTCATCCTGCCAGCATTTGCAAAGGTGAGTATGCAGCATGGTCTGCTACAGGTAGGTCCACCCAAGCACCTTTGCAAGAATTATGAGCCCGGCGCCCCTGGCGCCGTGACTGAGGTTCCTTATGACCCTGGCGCCAGAGGCGCCAGGACATGGTCCAAAGGGCCCCAATAGGGGTTTGCTGGAGCCGGGGACGAGGGTGACAGCACCCCCCCTCAAGACCCCTCCCAAACTTGTCTTCCCTGGAGGTTTTGGCCTATTGGGAAAAGTTTGGTGGAATTTTCTGACTAGACGAGGAGCATGGACGTGGTCAGAGGGTTCCCATGATCGTTCTTGAGGTCCGTAACCCTTCCAGTCGATCAGATAGTATAATTTTGACTTGATGATCTTGGAGTCCAGGATGTTTTTAACCTCAAATTCAGGTTCTCCATTTACTTGAATAGGCTCTGGAGGTTTATTCAGTCTGGTTCCAGGTTGCATAGGTTTTAGTAGAGATACGTGAAACACCAGATGTATTTTCATGTGGGATGGCAAACCCAATTTGACAGCCACTGGGTTTATTATGGCTGTAATTGGATATGGACCCAGATATTTTGGGTTGAAGGTGTGAGGTCCTTTAAGTGATAAATGTTTGGTGGATAACCAAACTTGATCTCCAACCTGGTATTGAGGGGCGTCTCTTCGGTGTTGGTCTGCTCCCCTTTTGTACCGTTCTTTAGCCTGTTGTAGGTGGATTGTCGCTTCTTTGAAAGCTTGAGTGATAGCATTGTGAAGTTGATCCACGGCAGGCGTTCCAAGATCTTGGGGCGGGTCGAGATTGGAGGTTCGAGGATGAATCCCATATAAAATGTGAAAGGGACTTTTTCCGGTTCCTGAATGGATCGAGTTGTTGTAAGCATATTCGGCTATCCAAAGGATATCTTTCCAATTACTTTCCGACTGCTGTAGCATACAACGTAAATATTGTTCCAGAGTTTGGTTTGTCCTCTCAGTTTGTCCGTCGGTCTGGGGATGATGGCTGGTTGAAAGTCTCACATCGATTTGAGCTAAACGACAGCAACTTCGCCAAAAGTGAGAGATAAACTGGCTCCCCCTATCTGAGATCAAAACCGAAGGGAAGCCGTGCAATCTTACAATATTTTCAAGGAATTCCCGTGCTAGAACTGAAGCTGAAGGTAAGCCCTTTAGTGGAACGAAGTGGGCCATTTTAGAAAATAAATCTACAATTACTAGAATAGTGTTGTATCCGGAACAGGAGGGTAAATCGGTGATGAAGTCCATGGAGAGGGTATGCCAGGGATGTGGCGGGATGTCTAGCGGATGCAGGAGACCCGCTGGTCTTTCCTTCTGATCTTTGTTTTGGGCACACACACCACAGGACATCACAAACTCCTTTATGTCTTTTCTCCATGACGGCCACCAGAAGTGTCTCTTGACTTTTTCCGAGGTTTTGGCAATGCCGGGGTGGCCCTCTATCAAGGAATCATGGTAGCAAGAGATTACCTGTTTTTGTAAATCGGCATGTGGTAGGAATAGTCGTCCCTGAAAATAAGGCATGTCTTTTTTTATGATGAAGTCCTTTCCCTTCAGTTGCCAGTTTTGTAAGTCCGAAGGGGTCACAAGTTGTTTAACTTTTGCTTCGATATCTTCGATGGATTGTGAAGAAATCAGGCCCAGGATTCTCTGTTCTGGAATTATTGGCACAGGTTCAGGATTGACAATATTATCTCCCATTCCAATCCGGGAAAGGGCATCCGCTTTGCCATTTTTGTTGCGGGGCGATAAGTAATCACAAAGTCAAATTCGGCCAAAGAAAATAGTGCCCAGCGAAGCTGTCTGGAGGACTGAGCTTTGGCGGTTTTCAGGTATTGTAGGTTTCGATGATCGGTGATTACCGTGACAGTGTGTTTGGTTCCAAGGAGATAGTGCCGCCAGGCCTTGAAAGGGGACTTAATTGCTAAAAGCTCTTTATCTGTGATGGTGTAGTTAATTTCAGGCGCCGAGAACTTGCGAGACCAGAATGCCACGGGGTGCAATTGGTTAGTTTCCGGATCTCTCTGTGATAGAACCGCCCCCATTGCTAAGCTGGAGGCGTCGGTCTCAACGATGTAAGGGAGGTCTGGGCGTGGGTGTTTCAGTATGGGTGCTGAGGTGAACTTGGCTTTTAGCTCTTGAAAGGCCTGTTCTGCTTCTGTTGACCACTCGAAACGTTTGTTTTTTCTTAAGAGGGCGGTGATGGGCTGCACCACTCGTGAAAACTCTGGAATAAACCTGCGGTAAAAGTTGGCGAAACCTAACATGCTTTGGACACCTTTCACGGAAGTAGGTGATGGCCACTTGATGATAGCGTCCACCTTTCTCGAGTCCATGTGGACTCCTTTCGGTGTCAGAATAAAGCCTAGAAATTCGACCTCCGTGACGTGAAAAACACATTTTTCGAGCTTAGCAAAAAGCTTATGTTGGCAGAGTTTTTCAAGGACGGCTCGAACATGTTTCCGATGATCTGCTTCTGAAGATGAGTACACAAGGATGTCATCTATGTAGACGACTACGCAAACATCTATGAGTTCTCTGAGGACATCATTCATAAAATACTGAAACGCGGCTGGTGCATTGCATAGTCCGAAGGGCATCACTTGGTATTCAAATAGTCCATACTTGGTGCGAAATGCCGTCTTCCATTCGTCGCCTTCTTTAATCCGTACCAAGTGGTAGGCTCCCCGGAGATCTAGCTTTGTATAAATGCAGGTGTTCTTAACTATGTCAAGGAGTTCCGGAATCAGAGGTAGGGGGTATCTGTTCTTTACCGTTATCTGGTTCAGGGCACGATAATCAATACAGGTTCTAAGGTTACCTTCTTTTTTAGGTACGAAGAACAGAGCCGAGGATGCAGGAGACTTTGATGGGCGGATAAATCCATTGGCCAGGTACTGGTCCAGATACTGTCGCAAATGAAGATTTTCAGGCTCGGTAAGGGCGTAAATTCTACTACAAGGGGGAGTGGCTCCGGGTATCAGGTCTATTTGACAGTCGTAAGATCTGTGGGGAGGCAGGGTATTAGCCTGTTCCTTCTGAAAGACATCTTGGAATTCTTGATACTCTGAAGGCAATTGCGGTCCTTCGGATGTTGCTACCGCTAGGCCAATACTGGGTCGAGGATAACAAGTAGGTGCACACTCTGGGAACTGTATCGTCTTTGCTCGCCAATCAATTTGAGGATTGTGTTTCTCCAACCAAGGAATCCCTAGAATTACTTGGAATTGAGGGGCCTTGATCACGTCGAACACAATTACCTCCTGATGCCCGTCTTGGCCTAGTATCGTCACTTCAGTAGTGGTATGGGTCACTGGTCCGGAGGCGATTTCCGTCCCATCCACCGTGGTAATGACGTCTTTAACCACCTTTGGACAAAGAGGTAAGTTCATCCTGGAAGCCAATTCGCGGTCCACATAATTTCCAACTGCTCCGCTATCAATGTATGCCTTAATTGCATGCAAACGATCCGGTTGCTCTGGGTTTACGAGGACCATTGGCATTATGAAGTGTGAGGTCAAAGAACTGGTTTTTACGCTCGGCAAGCAGACCTCTACACTTGTCGGGCGAGGTCGTTTCCCGGCTCAGGCTTTTCAGAACTCTTATCAGAAGCTTCCACTGTCTTCTTAGGTGGTTTCACCAGGCAATCTCGAAGAAAATGTCCTGAATTTCCACAATAGAGACATAGTTGCATTTGTCGTCTCCTGTCGCGTTCTTTCTGGGTTAGGGGACCCTTTACAACCCCAATTTGCATAGGTTGGACGGCTTCAACTCCTTTGGTGTGACTTTGAGGCTTAGGGAACACTTGTGTTTCAAACCTGGATCGATCCGCCTTTCTGTTTTGAAGTCTGTGATCCAATTGGACCACCAAATCAATGTACTCTGAACAATCCTGAGGAGGATTCACTACCTGGGCAAGGACGTCTTTGAGTTCGCCACGCAAACCCCTGTGAAAAAGCGTGATTCTTTTGTCCTCAGGCCATCTGGTTTCCACGATTAGCCTATTGAATGATGCAATGTAGGCCAAAAGATCTTGATTGCCCTGTCGTAGGGAAAGGAGTTTGTTGTCCAGGGCCTGCCCCTGGGAATGCCTTGCAAAAAGTCTTTCCATATTTGCCTGGAAAGTCGGGAAATCACGAAGGATCGGGTCATCCTGTGTAACCAGAGGGATCGACCAATCAGCGGCACTGCCGCTAAGATACGAAAGCACAAAGGCTACCTTAGTCTGGTCAGTCGGAAAGGCTGCAGGTCTACAAAGAAAGTGCAATCAGCATTGATTTATAAACACTGCAAACCTTTTAGGGTCACCATAGAAGCGTTCAGGCGGTGCCAATGGCACATTTACGGGTAGGTTGATTTGAACAGGATTGGCTGAAGCCGCTGGGATATAGCTCCCTCCTGAATTAGGTAGCAGGGTTTGCCCCGCTTGTGTCTGTAATAACTGTCTGGCGAGATCATCAGTTCGTTCTTTTGATATTATCAATTCCCTCCTAAGGGCATTCGTTTCCTGGCGGGCAGCATGAACTTCAGCTCTTAGTTCCCCTAATGACTGGGCCAGTTGGTCTGTGTCGGAAGTTTCCATAGCGCCTGGGTAGGAGGTTATTGGTAGGCTTCGCGTTCTGTAACGCTCACCTGATTCCCACGGAGGCGCTGATCCCGGCTGGGCTGCTATCGTTTCTTCAATTGAGAAGCGTAGAGCTCGGACGATTCTCAGGACTGGGCTTCCTCTTATCGAATGTCTGACTTGCAGGGTAAGTTTTCTGCAGGTGGAAGAAAAAGGGTTAATCACCGTTTGATGGGATTCCTTCTCCCACCAATCGCCAGTTTCTCCCACAGCCTAGCTTTCTACTTGTCGCGGCGAGCTCTCACCTTAGGCGTATGAATGCTGGGCTTTCCATCCTGCGACTTATGCAGGGGTGCGTGGGTTCCAGTTACGTCACTGGAGATCCTCTAAGTCTTTTGTGGCCTTAGAAGTGGCAGATGTGCTGAGATGCCAAAAGGTGATGCCGCCGTTACTGCACGAGCGGATGCCAGTAGGTATAAAGAGTTTATAGTCTTGAAGAGATGGGCACCTTTAATGAAGTCTTTGTATTGTCTTTTTCAGGTGCCTGGATGCTGAGGGCGTGGTCACTGAGAGCGAGACACGTGCGGTTGTTCGTAGGTATGGGAATTTCAATGACACCTCAATAATGTCCCTTGTTTTCTGTTTTCAGGTCTTAAGATGTTGCGGGCGTTGTTCGTCCGTTGCCGTTGCACGTGCGAAGTACGTGAGTATAATGATCTGTGACCTTATTATAGCACCTCTAACAATGTTGTTTTCTTTTTTGCAGGTGTCGGGACCTGGCAGGCATTTTCCCAGTCGCGGATGCACGTGGGGAAACACGTAAGTGTTAGGCTTTCTTGCAGTCTTTAATGGCACTTAATAATGTCTTTTCTTGTTTTCAGGTGCCGGGCTGCTGCGGTTGAAGAGATCGTAATACGCGCACAAAAGCAGGTAAGAAAAGTAAATGCGGCCGCCTTCACCCGATTCCTACTTAACAATGTTCTTTGTCTTTATAGGTGCCGTTAGGCTGCTGAAGAGAAGGCCGCGAAGAATCCGTGAAAGCACAGATGGATCAGGTAAGCGAGCACCGCTGCGAACGTGTTGCAACTTGCTAACCTTATGTTTCTTTTGCTTGCAGGTTCTGCCAGTGTCTGGATTCCTGGATGGTAAGTATAGTTCTCGTGTCTTTCTTCCACAGGTTGCTGAGCTGAAGCTGGAGATGTCACTGGAATGCTGGAGCTGACTCAGTGAGCGTCCTGCTGCAGATGCAGAATAACGCGAAGCACGTTTTCCCAATCGGGTGTGGTTTAAATAGTGTTGGAGTGATTGGATGTCTTCTTCCTCAGCCTCGCCCAGGTAAAAGAGTTCCTGTGTTCCAGAGCTAAGGAGTGGCACCAGCCCCACCCAGGTAAGAAAGTAGTCCCAGTTCAGGGAATAGTTCCTCCCAGCAGAAGGCTGGGGACTTCATCCTGCCAGCATTTGCAAAGGTGAGTATGCAGCATGGTCTGCTACAGGTAGGTCCACCCAAGCACCTTTGCAAGAATTATGAGCCCGGCGCCCCTGGCGCCGGGACTGAGGTTCCTTATGAGCCTGGCGCCAGGACATGGTCCAAAGGGCCCCAATAGGGGTTTGCTGGAGCCGGGGACGAGGGTCGTGAGCCTGCTTCCGGGGATGCTGGGCTTGACTTGGCTTCTCGGGAGCAGTGCTCATGACACAAACCCCTGCCCACCCTCCCAACCCCACTTCCCTTCTTTTTAGTCCATTTCAGGAGCGGACGTGCTGGGAACATTTCGGTCCACAGCTCGTCCGCTCCCGATCCGCGACAGGGCATCATGGAAAGAAAGAAGGGACTACAGGTAGTCCCTTCTCTCCTTTCCATGGCGGCCATTTTTTGTTTCCTCCTTTAATGGGTGCCATGAAGTCCCTTCTTCCGTTTCCATAGCGGGCATTTTTTTTGTTTACTATTTTTCTATTTTGTTCAATGGCCGCCATGGAAAGAGAAAACAGACTTCGTTTTCCCTTCCCCAGTGGCCATTTTTTAAACATTTTTTTTTCTCTTCCGAAACACCAGAGCTTTTAACAACAGAAAAAAAAGAATTTTAGTACCTCGGTCTTATGGGCTGTGGTAGTACCTCGGTCTTATGGGCCGTGGTAGTACCTCGGTCTTATGGGCCGTGGTACTACTAGCAATAAGCACCTTGCCGCTGGGACATTACCGAGTCAGGTAATGCCCTTGAACCTTTGGTAAGGCTCTCGCTACGCTCGGGTCTGTAACTATGGGCCCCGGGGCATTACCTGGCTCGGGAATGCCCCAGCAGCGAGGGGCTTTATGCTTAATTAGTGCTCGTAGATTGCATATAGCCTGGCGGCACTATGCAAAATGGCGTGTCATGTTGAGCAAAGTGGAAAGCCACAAAGAACCATAAGACTCTGATTTCTTGAAGCCAAGAATTAATAACTGGTTTGTAATAAGTTCTTATATCAGTTAGCTCTATGGGTTGTACACATTGTTTGCTATATTTTAGAGGTTATTATGAGTAAATGAAGTATGGTTGCAGAATGTGGAATTTCCCAGCAAGCTATGCGGTTGGCCTGTTTAATAACAGCAGCGCAACAACTTAGGATGCAGGACTTTATTATGTACTTTAAAATAAAACAATAGCAATACTGAATTGCGATTGCTGCACCTTCCCAGCTGTCACTGCAATGCCTATGTTTGCAGGCTTCCATACATGATCGTATCAGTTCATGCCCCCTACCCAGAATTCTCCTTGGTACACTTCAAGCCCCTCCTCGCCAACCCCACAGCTGCCTCCCAGATGTTGTATCATTCATTTCACTTCATCCATCAGGAAAGAAGCAACAGTGCCACGAGTTGCCATTTCAAAGCACTACGATAGTTGCTAACGCTAAGTGCATTTTCATGTGTTCTCTTTTTTGGTCTTGGCTATTAGGCTTGGTGCGTAAGCTCCATGTATAAGCCAAAGGTAGTGCATTTTAGTACAGCTGGGAAGTGTGGTGAGGGCACACAGCATAAGGGTGTTCTTTGGCTATTTACCCACCCAGGGGCTGGCCTCGGCTAGCTAATCCCTGGGGCGATTCCCACCCACAACCTGCCCGTCCCTGCCCAAAATGCATCCTCCTGGGATCTCTTGGAGCTAACACTATCAAGCAGTAATATCAAACTCTGGCCTGCCGGTGCAATTTCTAAGATGTGTGCTGAGAGTTAATAGCTTAAGTGACGCTGTACATGTACCACTGGTGTAATAGAAATGCCCTCAACGCAGTGTGCAGCCAGCCACTTGATTTATAAGCAATGTGTGTTCTCACATCTATTCCTTGCACGGAAGTCCTGTTAAAAACATGTATTGCCAAAGCCACACGTTTTGGTTTGTGTGTAGGTATTACACGGGCACTGAAATCATATGCCAAGGTACTCACACCATTTTTCAGCCGGTGCCGTTTCAAGACCAGGTAGCGCTATTGTGGCTGTGCCTGGTCAATGCCTTTCCCATGTCTAGACAAAAGCCCAAACTGTTGGCTTTGCCAATGCTTGTTTTCTGTCGTAAGAGGTGTTGCAGATCCGACGCCATGAAAAGGCGCAGTAAGGAAGCTGGGGAGTAAAACCCTGAGGTCATGAAGGGGCAGTCGGGCAATATGGAGCGCCTATGGATGTCTGGCCAAATTATGCACTTCTCCCCATCTATGGATAGTTCCATTGCCAACCCATAGGAACTACAGTGCCCCCGGGTGGTAGACCACCAACACTGCAGGAAGCATAAACAGAGGTCTGGGGCCAGGCTGGGAGAGCCAGGGTCAACCCTGTGACGTCTTAAGCAGGAGTCCGGTCTTCAGAATAGGGGAGGAGCGTAAAAACACCTCATAAATAAAGTCGACCTTAGATACATAGATAGATGAAAATGGGGAAGGGTTAAAGGGTTAAAAAGCAATAAAAACCTAGAGAAGAGTGTTTACGATCTACCACAAGGGGGCACTGTGCATGGTGCCTGATTAAAAGTTGGGCGGCACGGGTAAAAATGGCAGTGAAATGCACTTTAGCTTAGTTTAGTTTCTTTATTTATAGCGCACGCCGAACCCGGAGGTAACTGGGCGCAATGTGTGTAACTGGGCGGTAACTCTGTTACTGACAATTTACTGCCATTTTACTGGACCGCTGAACTAAAGTAAAGATTTACCTCCACCCAAGAGCTGGGGGTAAAACCACCTCGTTATCCTAAATAACCATCAGAATTACCACTTCTTGTAATTCAGAAAGAAATCCTTAAATTGCCATTAGATCACCTAGCCACCACTCACAATTCTCAGGTAATTCCATGGGACCGAATGGTGGGAGCGGTAAATGATTTTAGCAGAAATTTGATGGAATTACTACCGAATTACCGCCAGACTTGCAATGAGTCCCACTGTATAGAAAGACATGTTTTCAAAATGTTTTTTACATGGAATCAGAGTAAATGCTCGAAGGCCATGAATCTGAGGTAGACGGCGGGCGAGACCCCAGGCTCAACCAAGCCAGGGCAGTTTCTAGAAAATATGGTCAACTGGGCGAAATGACTAGCATGTGCCCCCTCCCCCACGTCCCAAGCCGCTCTCTCATACCACGAACCCCACACTGCAATCCCGCCCCCACATCATAGGAATGTAAAGTTTGATTGACTTGTACTTTTACTTGACAGCATAAAAAGCAACATTACACAGAACAATGCAATTCTGTCATCTTCTCATGTTTACCAGGGTGCTCTAAATGAAGGGCACTCGCCTAGACCTTTCTACCACAAATGTATCTATTGCTGCAGTGCCATCTATCTTTCTGACCATGTTTATTGACTTTCTCCTCAACTCAGTTTTACTCCCAACCTCTCTCCCACTTCATTATGTTTCTCAGTACTCTCCCCATCTCCGTTTTTCACCTCTCCCACTTACTTATGTTTTCCAGTTTTACTCCTCTCCCAATTCATTATGTTTCCGGTGCTCTCCCCATCTCAGCTTTACTCTCTCCGACTTTATTATGTTTTCTAGTGTTCTCCCCAACTCAGCTTTACTCCTCTCCCAATTCATTATGTTTTTCAGTGTTCTTCCTATCTCAGTTTTGATCCTCTCCCAATTAATTATGATTTTCAGCGCACTCACCATCTCAGTTCTACTCCTCACCCAATTCATTAGGTTTTCCAGCGCTCTCCCTATCTCAGTTTTACTCCTCTCCCACTTCATTATGTTTGCCAGTGCTCTCCCATCTCAGTTTTACTCCTCTTTGACTTCATTTCATGTTTCAGCGCTCTCCCCATCTCAGTTTTACTCCTCTCTCAATTCATTATGTTTTGCAGGGCTCTCCCCATCTCAGTTTTACTCCTCTCCCAATTCATTATGTTTTTCAGTGCTCCCCCTCATCTCAATTTTACTCCTCTCCCAATTCATTGTTTTTCAGTGTTCTCCCTATCTCAGTTTTTCACCTCTCCCACTTATGTTTTCCAGTTTTACTCCTCTCCCAATTTATTATGTTTTTCAGTGCTTTCCCCACCTCAGTTTAACTCCTCTCCCAATTCATTATGTTTTTCAGTGCTCTCCCCATCCCAGTTTTACTCCTCTCCCAATTCTTTATGTTCTTCAGTGCTCTCCCCATCTCAGTTTTACTCCTCTCCCACTTCATTATGTTTCCAGGGCTCTCACCATCTCAGTTTTACTCTGCTCCCAATTCATTATGATTTTTTTAGTGCTCTCCCCATCTCAGTTGCACTTCTCTTCGACTTCACTATGTTTTTCAGTGTTCTCCCTATCTCAGTTTTTCACCAATCCCACATCCTCATGTTTTCCAGTTTTACTCCTCTCCCACTTCATTATGGTTTCCAGGGCTCTCACCATCTCAATTTTACTCCTTTCCCAGTTCATTATGTGTTCCAATGCTCTCCCCATCTCAGTTCTACTCCTCTCCCACATCATTATGTTTTTCAGTGCTCTCCCCATCTCACTTCTTCTCCTCTCCCACTTCATTATGTTTTCTGGTGCTCCCCCCATCTCAGTTTTACTCTTCTCCCAATTCATTATGTTTTTCAGTGCTCTCCCCATCTCAGTTTTACTCCTCTCCCAATTCATTATGTGTTCCGTGGCTCTCACCATCTCAGTTTTTCACCTCTCCCCCTTCATTATGTTTTTCAGTGCTCCCCCCATCTCAGCTTTACTCCGCTCCCAATTCATTATGATTTTCAGTGCTCTCCCCATCTCAGCTTTACCCTCTCCGACATCATTATGTTTTCCAGTGTTCTCCCTATCTCAGTTTTTCACCTCTCCCCCCTTCATTATGTTTCCCAGTGCTCTCTCCATCTCAGTTTTACTCCTCTCCACTTCATTATGTTTTGCAGGGCTCTCCCCATCTCAGTTTTACCCCTCTCCCAATTCATTATGTTTTTCAGTGCTTTCCCCATCTCATTTCTACTCCTCTCCCAATTCATTATGTTTTCCAGTGCTCTCCCCATCTCAGTTTCACTCCTCTCCCAATTCATTATGTTTTTCAGCACCCTCCGCATCTCAGTTTTACTCCTCTCTCAATTCATTGTTTATAAGTGCTCTCCCCATCTCAGGTTTACTCCTCTTTCACTTTATTTTGTGTTTCAGTGTTCTCCCCGATCTAATTTCTACTCCTCTCCCAATTCATTGTTTTTCAGTGTTCTCCCTATCTCCGTTTTCACCTCTCCCACTTCCTTATGTTTTCCAGTTTTACTCCTTTCCCAATTCATTATGTTTTTCAGTGCTCTTCCCATCTCAGTTTAACTCCTCTCCCAATTCATTATGTGTTCCGTGGCTCTCACCATCTCAGTTTTGCTCCTCTCCCACTTCATTATGTTTTTCAGTGTTCTCCTATCTCAGATTTACTCCTCTCCCACATCATTATGTTTTTCAATTGCCTCCCCATCTCAGTTTTGCTCCTCTCCCAATTCATTATGTTTTTCAGCGCTCTCACCATCTCAGTTCTACTCCTCTCCCAATTCATTATGTTTTCCAGTGCTCTCCCCATCTCAGTTTCACTCCTCTCCCAATTCATTATGTTTTCCAGTGTTCTCCCCATCTCAGTTTCACTCCTCTCCCAATTCATTATGTTTTTCAGCACCCTCCGCATCTCAGTTTTACTCCTCTCTCAATTCATTGTTTATAAGTGCTCTCCCCATCTCAGGTTTACTCCTCTTGCACTTTATTTTGTGTTTCAGTGTTCTCCCCGATCTAATTTCTACTCCTCTCCCAATTCATTGTTTTTCAGTGTTCTCCCTATCTCCGTTTTCACCTCTCCCACTTCCTTATGTTTTCCAGTTTTACTCCTTTCCCAATTCATTATGTTTTTCAGTGCTCTTCCCATCTCAGTTTAACTCCTCTCCCAATTCATTATGTTTTTCAGTGCTCTCCCCATCCCAGCTGTACTCCTCTCCCAATTCATTATGTTCTTCAGTGCTCTTCCCATCTCAGTTTTACTCCTCTCCCACTTCATTATGTTTCCAGGGCTCTCACCATCTTAGCTTTCCACCTCTCCTACTTCAGTATGTTTTCCAGTGCTCTCCCCATCTCAGTTTTAGTCCGCTCCCAATTCATTATGTTTTTTAGTGCTCTCCCCATCTCAGTTACACTTCTCTTCGACTTCATTATGTTTTTCAGTGTCCTCCCTATCTCAGTTTTTCACCTCTCCCACTTCCTTATGTTTTCCAGTTTTACTCCTTTCCCAATTCATTATGTGTTCCAATGCTCTCCCCATCTCACTTCTTCTCCTCTCCCACTTCATTATGTTTTTCGGTGCTCCCCCATCTCAGTTTCACTCCTCTCCCAATTCATTATGTTTTTCAGTGCTCTCCCCATCTCAGTTTTACTCCTCTCCCAATTCATTATGTGTTCCAATAGTCTCCCCATCTCAGTTCTACTCCTCTCCTAATTCATAATGTTTCCAGGGCTCTCCCCATCTCACTTCTACTCCTCTCCCAATTCATTAGGTTTTCCAGTGCTCCCCCATCTCAGTTCTACTTCTCTCCCACTTCATTATGTTTTCCAATACTCTCCCTATCTCACTTCTTCTCCTCTCCCACTTCATTATGTTTTCCGGTGCTCCCCCATCTCAGTTTTACTCCTCTCCCAATTCATTATGTGTTCCGGGGCTCTCACCATCTAAGTTTTGCTCCTCTCCCACTTCATTATGTTTTCCAGTGTTCTCTCTATCTCCGTTTTTCACCTCTCCCCTTCATTATGTTTTTCAGTGCTCTCCCCATCTAAGTTTTACTCCTCTCCCAATTCATTGTTTTTCAGTGCTCTCCCCATCTCAGTTGTACTCCTCTCGCGCTTCATTATGTTTTCCAGTACTCTCACCATCTCAGTTGTAATCTTCTCCCAATTCATTATATTTTTAAGTGCTCTCCCCATCTCAGTTTTACTCCTCTTTGAATTAATTTTGTTTTTCAATGTTCTCACCATCTCAGTTTGACTCTTCTGCCAATTCATTGTGTTTTTTGGTGTTCTCCCCATCTCAGTTTCACTCCTCTCCCAATTCATTATGTTTTTCAGCACCCTCCGCATCTCAGTTTTACTCCTCTCTCAATTCATTGTTTATAAGTGCTCTCCCCATCTCAGGTTTACTCCTCTTGCACTTTATTTTGTGTTTCAGTGTTCTCCCCGATCTAATTTCTACTCCTCTCCCAATTCATTGTTTTTCAGTGTTCTCCCTATCTCCGTTTTCACCTCTCCCACTTCCTTATGTTTTCCAGTTTTACTCCTTTCCCAATTCATTATGTTTTTCAGTGCTCTTCCCATCTCAGTTTAACTCCTCTCCCAATTCATTATGTTTTTCAGTGCTCTCCCCATCCCAGCTGTACTCCTCTCCCAATTCATTATGTTCTTCAGTGCTCTTCCCATCTCAGTTTTACTCCTCTCCCACTTCATTATGTTTCCAGGGCTCTCACCATCTTAGCTTTCCACCTCTCCTACTTCAGTATGTTTTCCAGTGCTCTCCCCATCTCAGTTTTAGTCCGCTCCCAATTCATTATGTTTTTTAGTGCTCTCCCCATCTCAGTTACACTTCTCTTCGACTTCATTATGTTTTTCAGTGTCCTCCCTATCTCAGTTTTTCACCTCTCCCACTTCCTTATGTTTTCCAGTTTTACTCCTTTCCCAATTCATTATGTGTTCCAATGCTCTCCCCATCTCACTTCTTCTCCTCTCCCACTTCATTATGTTTTTCGGTGCTCCCCCATCTCAGTTTCACTCCTCTCCCAATTCATTATGTTTTTCAGTGCTCTCCCCATCTCAGTTTTACTCCTCTCCCAATTCATTATGTGTTCCAATAGTCTCCCCATCTCAGTTCTACTCCTCTCCTAATTCATAATGTTTCCAGGGCTCTCCCCATCTCACTTCTACTCCTCTCCCAATTCATTAGGTTTTCCAGTGCTCCCCCATCTCAGTTCTACTTCTCTCCCACTTCATTATGTTTTCCAATACTCTCCCTATCTCACTTCTTCTCCTCTCCCACTTCATTCTGTTTTCCGGTGCTCCCCCATCTCAGTTTTACTCCTCTCCCAATTCATTATGTTTTTCAGTGCTCTCCCCATCTCAGTTTTGCTCCTCTCCCACTTCATTATGTTTTCCAGTGTTCTCTCTATCTCAGTTTTTCACCTCTCCCCTTCATTATGTTTTTCAGTGCTCTCCCCATCTCAGTTTTACTCCTCTCCCAATTCATTGTTTTTCAGTGCTCTCCCCATCTCAGTTGTACTCCTCTCACGCTTCATTATGTTTTTCAGTACTCTCACCATCTCAGTTGTAATCTTCTCCCAATTCATTATGTTTTTCAGTGCTCTCCCCATCTCAGTTTTGCTCCTCTCCCACTTCATTATGTTTTCCAGTGTTCTCCCTATCTCAGTTTTTCACCTCTCCCCCTTCATTATGTTTCCCAGTGCTCTCTCCATCTCAGCTTTACTCCGCTCCCAATTCATTATGATTTTCAGTGCTCTCCCCATCTCAGCTTTACTCTCTCCGACATCATTATGTTTTCCAGTGCTCTCCCCATCTCAGCTTTACTCCTCTCCACTTCATTATGTTTTTCAGTTCCCTCCCCATCTCAGTTTTGCTCCTCTCCCAATTCATTATGTTTTTCAGCGCTCTCACCATCTCATTTCTACTCCTCTCCCAATTCATTATGTTTTCCAGTGCTCTCCCCATCTCAGTTTCAATCCTCTCCCAATTCATTATGTTTTTCAGCACCCTCCGCATCTCAGTTTTACTCCTCTCTCAATTCATTGTTTTTAAGTGCTCTCCCCATCTCAGGTTTACTCCTCTTGCACTTATTTTGTGTTTCAGTGTTCTCCCCCATCTAATTTCTACTCCTCTCCCAATTTCATTGTTTTTCAGTGTTCTCCCTATCTCAGTTTTCACCTCTCCCACTTCCTTATGTTTTCCAGTTTTATTCCTCTCCCAATTCATTATGTTTTTCAGTGCTCTTCCCATCTCAGTTTAACTCCTCTCCCAAGTCATTATGTTTTTCAGTGCTCTCCCCATCCCAGCTGTACTCCTCTCCCAATTCATTATGTTCTTCAGTGCTCTTCCCATCTCAGTTTTACTCCTCTCCCACTTCATTATGTTTCCAGGGCTCTCACCATCTTAGCTTTCCACCTCTCCTACTTCAGTATGTTTTCCAGTGCTCTCCCCATCTCAGTTTTAGTCCGCTCCCAATTCATTATGTTTTTAGTGCTCTCCCCATCTCAGTTGCACTTCTCTTCGACTTCATTATGTTTTTCAGTGTCCTCCCTATCTCAGTTTTTCACCTCTCCCACTTCCTTATGTTTTCCAGTTTTACTCCTCCCCCACTTCATTATGTTTTCCAGGGCTCTCACCATCTCAGTTTTGTTCTTCTCCCAATTCATTATGTTTTTCAGTGCTCTCCCCATCTCAGTTTTACTCCTCTCCCAATTCATTATGTGTTCCAATAGTCTCCCCATCTCAGTTCTACTCCTCTCCCACATCATTATGTCTTTCAGTGTTCTTCCTATCTCAGTTTTACTCCTCTCCCACTTCATAATGTTTCCATGGCTCTCACCATCTTAGTTTTGCACCTCTCCCAATTCATTAGGTTTTCCAGTGCTCCCCCATCTCAGTTCTACTTCTCTCCCACTTCATTATGTTTTCCAATACTCTCCCTATCTCACTTCTTCTCCTCTCCCACTTCATTATGTTTTCCGGTGCTCCCCCATCTCAGTTTTACTCCTCTCCCAATTCATTATGTGTTCCGGGGCTCTCACCATCTAAGTTTTGCTCCTCTCCCACTTCATTATGTTTTCCAGTGTTCTCTCTATCTCCGTTTTTCACCTCTCCCCTTCATTATGTTTTTCAGTGCTCTCCCCATCTAAGTTTTACTCCTCTCCCAATTCATTGTTTTTCAGTGCTCTCCCCATCTCAGTTGTACTCCTCTCGTGCTTCATTATGTTTTCCAGTACTCTCACCATCTCAGTTGTAATCTTCTCCCAATTCATTATATTTTTAAGTGCTCTCCCCATCTCAGTTTTACTCCTCTTTGAATTAATTTTGTTTTTCAATGTTCTCACCATCTCAGTTTGACTCTTCTGCCAATTCATTGTGTTTTTCGGTGCTCTCCCCATCTCCGTTTTATTCCTCTCCCAATTGATTATGTTTTCCAGCAGTCTCATCATCTCAGTTCTACTCCTCCCCCAATTCATTATGTTTTCCAGTGCTCTCCCCAGCTCAGTTTTACTCCTCTCCCAATTCATTATGTTTTTCAGCGCTCTCCGCATCTCATTTCTACTCCTCTCCCACTTCATTGTGTTTGCCAGTGCTCTCCCATTTCAGTTTTACTCCTCTCCCACTTCATTATGTTTTTCAGTGTTCTCCCTATCTCAGTTTTTCACCTCTCCCACTTCCTTAAGTTTTCCAGTTTTACTCCTCTCCCAATTCATTATGTTTTCCAGTGCTCTCCCCATCTCAGCTTTACTCCCCTCCAATTCATTATGTTCTTCAGTGCTCTCCCCATCCCAGTTTTACTCCTCTTCCAATTCATCATGTACTTCAGTGCTCCCCCCATCTCAGTTTTACTCCGCTCCCCATTCGTTATGATTTTTTAGTGCTCTCCCCATCTCAGTTGCACTTCTCTTAGACTTCATTATATTTTTCAGTGTTCTCCCTATCTCAGTTTTTCACCTCTCCCACTTCCTTATGTTTTCCAGTTTTAATCCTCTCCCAATTCATTATGTTTTTCAGTGCTCTCCCCATCCCAGTTTTACTCCTCTCCCAATTCATTATGTTCTTCAGTGTTCTCCCCATCTCAATTTTACTCCTCTCCCACTTCATTATGTTTCCAGGGCTCTCCTCATCTCAGTTTTACTCCACTCCCAATTCATTATGTTTTTTAGTGCTCTCCCCATCTCAGTTGCACTTCTCTTTGACTTCATTATGTTTTTCAGTGTTCTCCCTATCTAAGGTTTTCACCTCTCCCACTTCCTTATGTTTTCCAGTTTTACTCCTTCCCCACTTCATTCGGTTTTTCAGTGCTCCCCCATCTCAGTTCTACTTCTCTCCCACTTCATTATGTTTTCCAATACTCTCCCCATCTCACTTCTTCTCCTCTCCCACTTCATTATGTTTTCCGGTGCTCCCCCCATCTCAGTTTTACTCTTCCCCCAATTCATTATGTTTTTCAGTGCTCTCCTCATCTCAGTTTGGCTCCTCTCCCACTTCATTATGTTTTCAGTGTTCTCCCTATCTTAGTTTTTCACCTCTCCCCCTTCATTATGTTTTCCACTGCTCTCCCCATCTCAGTTTTACTCCTCTCGCAATTCATTGTTTTTCAGTGTTCTCCCCATCTCCGTTTTTCTCCTCTCGCACTTCATTATGTTTTCCAGTGCTCTCCCCATCTCAGTTGTACTCCTCTCCCACTTCATTATGTTTTCCAGTGTTCTCATCATCTCACTTTTATTCCTCTCCGGATTGATTATGTTTTCCAGCAGTCTCATCATCTCAGTTCTACTCCTCTTCCACTTCATTATGTTTTCCAATGCTCTCCCCATCTCAGTTTTATTCCTCTCCTAATTCATTATGTTTTCCAGCAGTCTCATCATCTCAGTTTTACTCTTCTCCCAATTCATTATGTTTTCCACTGCTCTCCCCATCTCAGTTTTACTCCTCTCGCAATTCATTGTTTTTCAGTGCTCTCCCCATCTCAGTTGTACTCCTCTTCGACTTAATTTTGTATTTCAGTGTTCTCCCCATCTCAGTTTTTCTCCTCTCGCACTTCATTATGTTTTCCAGTGCTCTCACCATCTCGGTTGTACTCCTCTCCCACTTCATTATGTTTTCCAGTGTTCTCATCATCTCAGTTTTATTCCTCTCCGAATTGATTATGTTTTCCAGCAGTCTCATCATCTCAGTTCTACTCCTCTTCCACTTCATTATGTTTTCCAATGCTCTCCCCATCTCAGTTTTATTCCTCTCCTAATTCATTGTTTTCCAGCAGTCTCATCATCTTAGTTTTACTCCTCTCCCAATTCATTATGTTTTCCAGTGCTCTCCCCATCTCAGTTGTACTCCTCTCCCACTTCATTATGTTTTCCAGCAGTCTCATCATCTCAGTTCTACTCCTCTCCCAATTCATTATGTTTTTCAATGCTCTCACCATCTCAGTTTTACTCCTCTTCCAATCCATTATGTTTTCCAGCGCTCTCCCCATCTCAGTTGTACTCCTCTCCCACTTCATTGTGTTTTCTAGCGCTCTCCCCATCTCAGTTGTACTCCTCTCCCACTTCATTGTGTTTTCTAGCGCTCTCACCATCTCCGTTTTTCTCCTCTCCCACTTCATTATGTTTTCCAGCGCTCTCCCCATCTCAGTTGTACTCCTCTTCCACTTCATTGTGTGTTCCAGTTTTACTCCTCTCCCAATTCATTATGTTTTTCAGTGTTCTCCCCATTCCAGTTTTACTCCTCTCCCAATTCTTTATGTTCTTCAGTGCTCTCCCCCATCTCAGTTTTACACCTCTCCTACTTCATTATGTTTTCCAGTGCTCTCCCCATCTCAGTTTTACTCCGCTCCCAATTCATTATGTTTTTTAGTGCTCTCCACATCTCAGTTGCACTTCTCTTTGACTTCATTATGTTTTTCAGTGTCCTCCCTAACTCAGTTTTTCACCTCTCTCAATTCCTTATGTTTTCCAGTTTTACTCCTCTCCCAATTCATTATGTTTTCCGGTGCTCCCCCCATCTCAGTTTTACTCCTCTCCCAACTCATTGTTTTTCAGTGCTCTCCCCATCTCAGTTGTAATCTTCTCCCAATTCATTATGTTTTTCGGTGCTCTCCCCATCTCAGTTTCACTCCTCTCCCAATTCATTATGTTTTTAAATGCTCTCCCCATCTCAGTTTTACTTCTCTCCCACTTCATTATGTTTTCAACACTCTCCCCATCTCACTTCTACTCCTCTCACAATTCATTATGTTTTTCAGTGCTCTCCCCATCTCAGTTCTGCTTCTCTCCGACTTCATTATGTTTCCAGCGCTCTCCCCATCTCAGTTCTACTCCTCTCCCAATTATGTTTTCCAGCGCTCTCCCCATCTCAGTTCTACTCCTCTCCCACTTCATTATGCTTTCCAGCGCTCTCCCTATCTGAGTTTTACTCCGCTCCCAATTCATTATGCTTTTCAATGCTCTACCCATCTCAGTTCTACTCCTCTCTAACTTAATTTTCATTGATGTCTCTTGCCTTCTCTCTCTTCCAGCTCCTTGCCCTGTGGATGTCTCCCTCCCTTCCTCTCTCTACAGCTTTGTCTGTCTCTTGCCTCCTCTCTCACCCAGCTCCTTGCCCTATGGATGTCTCCTTCCCTCCATCTCCCTGCAGCTTTGCCTGTCTCTTGCCTTCTCTCTCTTCCAGCTCCTTGCCCTGTGGATCTCTCCTTCCCTTCCTCTCTCTACAGCTTTGGCTGTCTCTTGCCTTCTCTCTCTTCCAGCTCCTTGCCCTGTGGATGTCTCCTTCCCTTCCTCTCTCTACAGCTTTGTCTGTCTCTTGCCTTCTCTCTCATCCAGCTCCTTGCACGGTGGATGTCTCCTTCCCTCCATCTCCCTAGAGCTGTGTCTGTCTCTTGCCTTCTCTCTCTTCCAGCTCCTTGCCCTGTGGATGTCTCCTTCCCTCCACCTCCCTCCAGCTTTGTCTGTCTCTCGCCTTCTCTCTCTTCCAGCTCCTTGCCCTGTGGATGTCTCCTTCCCTCCATCTCCCTGCAGCTTTGCCTGTCTCTTGCCTTCTCTCTATTCCAGCTCCTTGCCCTGTGGATGTCTCCTTCCCTCCATCTCCCTAGAGCTCTGGCTGTCTCTTGCCTTCTCTCCATTCCAGCTCCTTGCCCTGTGGATGTCTCCTTCCCCCCATCTCCCTAGAGCTGTGGCTGTCTCTTGCCTTCTCTCTCTTGTAGCTCCTTGCCCCGTGGATGTCTCCTTCCCTCCATCTCCCTGCAGCTTTGCCTGTCTCTTAACTACTCTCTCTTCCAGCTCCTTGCCCTGTGGATGTCTCCTTCCCTCCATCGCCCTAGAGCTGTGCCTGTCTCTTGCCTTCTCTCTCTTCCGGCTCCTTGCCCTGTGGATGTCTCCTTCCCTCCATCTCACAGCAGCTTTGCCTGTCTCTTGCCTTATCTCTCTTCCAGCTCATTGCCCTGTGGTTGTCGCATTCCATCAATTTCCCTACAGATTTGTCTGTCTCTTGCCTTCTCTCTCATCCAGCTCCTTGCCTTGTGGATGTCTCCTTCCCTCATCTCCCTATAGCTGTGCCTGTCTCTTTCCTTCTCTCTCTTCAAGCTCCTTGCCTTGTGGATGTCTCCTTCCCTCATCTCCCTATAGCTGTGCCTGTCTCTTTCCTTCTCTCTCTTCCAGCTCCTTGCCCTGTGGATGTCTCCTTCCCTCCATCTCCCCACAGCTGTGTCTGTCTCTTGCCTTCTATCTCTTCCAGCTCCTTGCCCTGTGGATGACTCCTTCCCTCCATCTCCCTGCAGCTTTGCCTTTCTCTTGCCTTCTCTCTCTTTCAACTCCTTGCCCTGTGGATGTCTCCATCCCTCCTTCCATCTCCCTGCAGCTTTGCCTGTCTCTTGCCTTCTCTCTCTTCCAGCTCCTTGCCCTGTGGATGTCTCCTTCCCTCCATCTCCCTGCAGTTTTGCCTGTCCCTTGCCTTCTCTCTCTTTCAACTCCTTGCCCTGTGGATGTCTCCATCCTTCCTTCCATCTCCCTGCAGCTTTGCCTGTCTCTTGCCTTCTGTCTCTTCCAGCTCCTTGCCCTGTGGATGTCTCCTTCCCTCCATCTCCCTAGAGCTGTGTCTCTCGTGTGCTTTTGTGTGGTCTCCTTTTTGCTCTTGGTTTCATTCCAAAGGGTTTCTTTCTTTCTCCCTCCTTTATCACTTTTTCTTCCCCTTTCTTTTATTTACTTTGTGTGTTTTCCCTTCATCTCTCTTCTTCTTCTATTACCTCATTCTTTCTTTTTAGTGTTGTATCACCCTCTTTTCCATTCTCTTTGTCTTTCCCACTTTACATATTCGTTCTTCGGCCATTCCTCCTGCCTTCCTCTCAACATCTCTCCCTTTCTTTCACTAGTCCTATTTTTCCCTTGTTCTGTTGTAACCCTTTTCCTTTCCTTCTCTCCTTTTCTGCTGCTTTTTCTTTCTGTTTCCTAATTTCGTCTTCTCTCGCTTTTCTCTCTTTCTTTGCCAACCCTCTCTACGTCTCTCCCCTCCCTGTCTTTCTGTCTCCCTCTTTCTGTTTGTTTATTTTGCCTTCTCTTTCCTTCTCACTGTCTGCATCTTGGGCTCTCCCTCATCTCCACCCAACCCTGGGCAGGACAGTCTTTCTCTGGGTTGTCACCCCTCCCCTCATTTAGTTTGAAAAGGTGCTTAATTATGGGAGTTGTTATGCCCCCCCAAGACAATGATCTGGAAAAGCTTGACCCGCAGGAGGTGGGTGGCACAGTCACGTACAGTACCAGGAGGGCAGGCTCTGGTCATCTTTGAATCTGCGCCATGTGTGCTCTCCTCTCAGGCATTCATGTTATCAGCCTCATTTTTCTACTAGTGCACCCGCTTTCCGCTGTGTGCCCTAGGCTACTGCCCACTTCACCCGCTCCCAGAACGGACCCTGAACCCGTCCTTCACTCCACTAGACTTCCTAGCACAGCCTGCTCAATCCAAGAACCCGCTCTGTAATTCCCACCGGTAGAGTGGCGTTTACAGGGCGCATGTGGCATAGGGTGGCAGCACAGCACATTGAGGGCATGCTCTTGGAGTGCCACCTGATGCTTGGGTGGATCGAGCATAGGAGTTACACGTCTTTATACCAAATATTTTATCATGAAAAATGTTAGTGAATGCACTTTTTGGGGGGTGGGGGGTGCCCCTCCAAAACCGTGATTCCCACCATTAAAAACCACCCACCCCGACCGTTTCCCAAAAATATTTTACCCTTTAACCTAAATGCATTCACTATAAAAATATTCAATATATAGTATTCGATATATGTTCATTCTATATAAAAGATTCGATATAAACACTGTATACCGTATATACACCCATACTGGCTGGACTCTTTCAATGCCATAGAAACCAGTGGCACAGAGTACATGGGGGCAGAGGAGAAAGGAGCATCCGTTTACCCCTATGGATACAAACCATGATTGAGTTCCACGCTCGCCTAAATGGCTGGACTGCAGGCCTTCTGGCTCCTCACCTGCGGGCTTCAGGTTTGGTGAAGTGTTAGCATGCATCTTGCAAAATTGGAAAGTGCTGCTCACTTCAAAGCGAGGCTGCCGTACCAACGACTCACTCTTGACTGGTGGGTGGTGTGCACAGGCCAACGTATTTTGCAGGAGGAGTAGTAAATCCTAAAGCAGAATGCTGTAAAGACAGCTCAACAGGTTAGGCAACTGTTGCTGAGATGAGCCAGTCAGATCGCGCAGCTCGCCCCTGTTATCTGTGCGCATCCTTCGGTGGCAATTTTGTATCCCAGCAGGGTCAACTCAGCCTTGACAATTCAGCGCAAAACAGAAGCTTTACAAGTCACTGTGCCAGGTGTGTCACTAGGGCTCAAGTCGAGGGTACACGCGGGGGGATGGAGTCCACCCACTTTATTCAGAGGGTAGACTCAGTCCCCCCCCCAGCTAAAATGAGAAACATTGAATGTCCTCTTTGAATGTATGCATTAAAGCCGACCTCAGGGATCAAACCACAGTCGTCACCGCTGCACTTTATAACCTGAAGGAAAATAACAAACTAAAGGTGAAATGTCCCATTTCGGTACTGCAAGTCCCAGGGAAAACATTTGTATTGGTTCTTGGAGTTTAAAACATGCACACCTTTTAAAGTTTTCAAAAACACTTTTAGAAGAAAATATCTTCTCTTGGTTTTGTGTATGTTGATTTTATGAAAGGCAGATGCCATTCGTCCTGTGCAGTTTGGGTGGTTATGCAAAGCCAATTTCATGAAATGTGCATAGTTCACCTTGATGTGCTCATTTCTGGCGACGTCACAACTCATTGCATTTCTTGATGAGTCCCCCTACTTTAATTTTTAGGACTTGACCCCTGTTCACCCCAACGCAGATACAAAAAAATAAGCGCAAACGTTCCCCGAAAAGGTCAGGTACAAGCAAAGTCGCGCGCGAGACTCCATTTTTTCATCCATATTGGCAAATGTGTTACGCAGCATGAGGGGTGTTAAGTCTATGGTAAAAAAAACAGGAAAGCAGTAAACTGGTTTAAATGAAAATCCGAACTGACTGTGGAGATTTAAATGGAGAGGAAAATAACATTGGACCCTGGGTCTTTTAGGATTGGAACCGGGAAGGGCCCTTGAGAGGAAGCTCTAGAGAACATCGGCACTGGAAAAACCTGGAATGGATCTGGAAAATAGGTTGCAGGCTCCTGTTTACCCTGGCCTCCTGAAGGGGCAAGTGGCAAATAACGCAAGGGGCGACGTTGGGTAGAAAAACAGGTCCCCTTAAGCTTTGCGGCCAGGCCTGTCTCAGTTGTTTGGAAATGGATTGTTACTGTCAATGTTTTCCTGAAAGAGAATGAAAAATATGATGTCAATGTTTAAGGTAATCTTTCTAAAGCACTGGGACTAACCACCTGTTTTAGGTTCTTGATAATTATATAGAGAGGGCCAGCCTTTTGCACATCCATAGAGCTTGCAACAAGTGGAGCAGACGGGTCCAAACTGCTAGGCCACGTCCCCTGGGCAGAGAGCAACAAGCGGGCCAGGGGAATTTTTCCACGTTGGATGCCACCAGTTAGATGTAGCTTGACGCCCTAGGCCAGTGGTCTGCAGCCTGTGGCTCTTCAGATGTTTTGGACTACGACTCCCATGACCCCTCGCCATTAACTATCCCGGCTAGGGCTGATGGGAGTTGCAGTTCAAAATATCCAGCAAGCCAAATGTTGCAGAACTGTGCCCTGCGTACAGCAAAAAAGACAGTCACGTGAGTGTTGATATTTAAGGGGTCTCAAAGGAGGGAGTTAGGGTGTACATGTACTCTACATTTCACTTAGTAGCGATGGTGGAGTCAAGTGTCCATCCCAAGTGTTGTGAACAACAGTATTAGAATATAGCCTGAAGAGCATTTATATGCTTGCCTTGCACCCCAATAATCTTCTCACACACTAAGCTTTTTTGAAACATTAACTGAGCAACACTAAATTTCTGCATCAAATAAAACCTTTGTTTACACCAGAAGGCTTATAATTGCATGTCGAGGACGTGTCAGGAGAGTTACAGGCAGGGTGGACTGGGAACCAAAAGAAGCCTTGGAAATAATGTTCAAAGTGTCCCCATATTACACATGTTCAGTAAGCCCAACGCATTTCCTATGGGAACATTTGAAAATACCACACAAAAGAGGCACAGGGTGCAGAGGCCTACCGGGAAATCTTCAGCGTTCCTTACAGGCCAGTCCACCCCCAACACAGGGTGCAGAGGCCTACTGGCAATCTCCAGAGTTCCCTATGGGCCAGTCCACCCCCTACCCAAGGTGCAGAGGCCTACTGAGTAATCGCAGGAGTTCCTTATAGGCCAGTCCCCCCTGCCCAGGGTGCAGAGGCCTACCAGGAAATCTCCAGAGTTCCTTATCGGCCAGTCCACCCCCTACCTAAGGTGCAGAGTCCTACCAAGTAATCGCCGGAGTTACTTATAGGCCAGTTTACCCCATACCCAGGGTGCAGAGGCCTACCGGGAAATCTTCAGCGTTCCTTATAGGCCAGTCCACCCCCAACACATGGTGCAGAGGCCTACTGGCAATCTCCAGAGTTCCTTATAGGCTAGTCCACCCCCTACCTAAAGTACAGAGGCCTACTGAGTAATCGCCGGAGTTCCTTATAGGCCAGTCCGCACCCTTGCCCAGGGTGCAGAGTGTTAGGCAAAGTTTGAATGCAGTACCCTCTGGGAACACTACAAGCAACTATGACTACAAGTATAAGCAACCCAACCTTTGGTATACATACGCTTGTTCTACCCAGTTTTGGTAGCGTGTTGAGCAGCCAGGCTTATCTCAAGAGGGGAAATGTGAGCAGCAGTGGAGTTATACAAAGATTCACAGTTACAGGTATTCAAATAAACTCTTACAATCAAGGTTTCTTGCATAAACAATTATTCATTTATTTATCAGTCAGTTATAAAGCCTTCTTTAGAAGGGAGCAATGCACTGGTAACACACAAATATACTTCAATACTGTACACTCTGAGTTTCTGAATCAGACAAGACCCTTTTGAGATGGCCCACAGACACAACCTACACCCACAGGTGACTTCAGTAACAAGGGTGCTGGGGACATTAATATCTTACTGTTGGCATTCAGAACTCTCTTAAAAAGTTGGTAAAAGGCAAAGATTATTAGAACACAAGAGATCACCAATTTCTTAAGCAGCGCAAATACTTTCAGATAGCAATAGAAGAGGCATTCAATTCAATAGGCTAAGCCAAAGTCAATAGGCAAAAGTCTTTGTATAGGATGCAGCACTTCAGGTAAGTAAATGGAAAAGTCTTTGCACAAGTTCTAAGGAGTCTTTGATAAAAAGAAGAATCAAATGTAGGGCCACAAGCTGATTAGACTTGTGAGTTCTGGAAGTTACACGCACTTCCACAGTAAGAGGTAAGTTCTCTTAGACTTATTTCACAGTACCTTGGTAAAGAAGAAAAGATGTAGCTGATGACTTCTGTTCCTGTGAAGTTATGCAGATCTCACTGTTCCTGGGCCTCAGTCATGGGGACAAGAGGGAGGACTTCGGGGGACTACCGCACTGCACTGGCACTGTCAAAACTAGCAACCGGCAAACGTCACTTGCAGTGGCTGTTTCGCGTTTCAGCTCCTTGCGGTTCAGCAAATAGCAACAAGCGCTGTTCTTGGCTGTCAAGGTGGAATGTCCTTACTTCTGGGGTCCCGCACTCTGCTGAGGGGGCTCAGGCTTGGTCAGTCCTGCTTCGTGGGAGTCTGGAGGATCTTCCAAAAGCTTTCGACCAGCTTACAAGTAACGCACACAAGCTGGTGTCCCTCTTCCTAGCTATACGGTTCCTGCAGCAACTCTGAGGAAATTCAACCAGCTCCGAGATGGGTGCCCAGGTGGCTTACTTTGGAGTTGACTGGTCCCACCAACTAAAAGGGAGAAGTCGTCCTTGCAGGGGCTTCTCTGTCGATGCAACCTTGGCGATTCGGATCTGCAGTAGGGCTTCACCTTGCAAACCAACGGTCCAGGTTTTGCAGCTGCCGTCCTCTTCAAGCTCTTCTTCGGTTCCTCCGTCCAGTGGTCGACTCGCCTTTTATTCAGTTCTCTCCCATTCATTTCCAGCCTAGCTGTCACTCACCCAGCAGGGTGGCTGTCCTTGCCGGACAGTCAGCCAGCCAGTCACCACAGAGTGCATTTGGGTCTCCTAGGAGACTAAGCACAGGGAGTATTGGGCACCTCCCTCACTTCCTGCCTACCTCAGACACTCTGGAGCCAGAGGCGGGTTTCACTCCTGAAGCCCGCCAAAGGCGAATGAACAAAGAGACCAAACCTGGTTTGGCACGGAAAGAAACTCTCTAGAAGGACCTTCCCAAAAGAGACCTGGCGAAAAAACAAGACCAGGCACTATTTTAGCAAAGATGGCTGGATGCCATTTTGAAAAAGATGGCTCCCACGGTTACTTTACCAGAGCCGTGAACTGTTGCGGTAAATGCAAACCAAGGTAGTTCAAAACAAAACCACTGCCACCAGCCAGTCAGTTGAGGAAAGGGTAACATAAAAAATGTTACATGAGCATTTAGTCACAGGAGCTGCTAAGTAGCCCCTCCAGCACTCTATTGTAAGATAGGGTGTGCTGGGCCTAGCAAGTACAATGCTAAGTAGTGTCAATGTCACTTTACTGCTCTAGGAAACAGTAGTTGATCCCAGAGAAGGTATTTAAACCTTGGGGAAATCTGAAAGACTTCCCTGTGTCACTGCACTGAAGGTGCTGTGTGACACAATTTTAAAAGATGATGCCTATGGAGTTGGTTAGAAAAAGGGAGGAATAGACGGCGATCTTAACTTCCGGTGCCCTCGAGACCTCGAGTGGCTAGCCCTGCATAACAGGGTTTGGAAACCACTGGCGCAGCAATAGTGGATTATCGAATGCTAGTTTCGCTTTTAATGCACATAAGCTAAGGTAACATCGCCATCTAGTGGAGGAATAGGTAATGGCAGCGAGCGCCATTTTCTGGACGGGCTGCTGCCTCAGCCTGCCAATGGAATTCCCACACTCTGGGCCTGATGAGTCGCAAAGCGTTTTTGGCAATGTGAACAAGCGAGCGAGTCACTCTGGGTGAGAATGAGGTATCACTACAAAATATCCCCAACCAAAATATCGCCGTAGATATGGCCGTTTGGTTCGCCATAGGCAATATTTTTGTTGGGGATATTATGTGGGAGCGGGGGTCGCGGGGGTCGCGGGGGTGTCCCCCGCACATTAAAAAGTGATGCGGGGGTTGTGGGGGGTGTCCCCCGCAGGGTCCATGTGTGAATTTTGCCGCAAAAATATGGCGATTTTTTTTGCATCGGAATATTTTTGCAGCAGAATTAACAAATGGAACCGGGAATGATGGAAGGAGGTTGCATTGCACTTGTAAATGCACTTTATTGCACTTTTTGAAGTACTGCAGATACACTTTAATTGAAATGACTGGCTTTGCTATCCCCCCCCCCCCCACCCCCCGCAGTCCACATTTCCAAGCTCAACCTCTCTGTGCCCCGACTGCCCTGCCCCTCCACTTCTGGTCCTTTTCCCACAATGAACCTTCCCACTGGAACTCCCCGACGCTGATCTCAGGAACGCTACCACTGTGGGGGGCTTCGAGAATGCAAGTCCGGAGCACCTCCTAGCACAGAGTGGGCAGCCGAGTAGTGGGTAGAGTGGTCCATCCGCTCCATGAGCTGCTATCCTGGTTCAAACTCTACAATATGTGCAATGAACTTCAAATGGCAGTATAATATTGAATTACCCATCATCACCTTATTCATGCTGCTCTATCCGAGGTGGACAAGCGCTGTGAAGCAGCCAGAAGGTGGCAGGTAGCACGCCACAAAACACCTGAAAATATAATTACACACGTGCAGCCGCGCTCAAAGTAAAGCTGCACCTGGAAACGAGTCCTCGGACTAAACACCGCTGTTAGAGCTCAAACCACCATCCAGCCCTCTTTGAACACAAGGTAACTGCAGGCCAGGTAGAGAAGGGTAGTCAGGGCTGGTTTACACAGATTATCTCCCAGAAAAGCTCAGTCTCCACCCAAGAGGAACTCTGCCTCCCACACCTCCATCACCATTCCCACGACGTTCCTAGCAGACCCCAGGAAGCTCTGTCCAGCGCAGTTCAAAACTCACCCTCATTTAAGGGAGATGTAATCCCTCCCAGCTTTCCTACGTATAGATCCTGGGCGGTCGTGGACTAGGGGGGTAAGTGAAGGGGCATTTGCTCTTCTGTTCCCTTATTCCGGGGCTCCACACTCCCAGGCTCACAATGGCATTGTGGAGGACTTTAAAGCGTACTCACCGCGGAGCTGAAGACAACCACATATCATTACAATAGGTCACCCACAAAGAGTGCTAGACTGTCACTGCACACAGGGCAGATGTATGTCCCACCCCCCCTAACTACTCGTCTAGGGTGACCAGATTTTGAGAATGAAAAACCGGGACGGGTTATAAACATAAAAGTAGGACTTGCACCCTAAGCACATTCAACCCACTGCACCCAACATCTGCCACCCCCTTCCATGGCACCCCTTCCCAATGGGATCAACCATTTAAATACATATTTCCAGCACGTCTCATGAATATAGTAACATAAGTCACTATAGCGCTTTGAGGAGCTTTTGCTTTGATTGCTGTTAGACGCTTTGCTACACTCTTCTCTTAGCCATTCTCAGTGGTGCAATCAGTAGAAACGTGTGGTTATGGCCAAAAAAGCTGGAGGTTCGGGGCGACCCTGCAGTTTCTAACAATGGGGATGCTCGAAAACAGTTTGTCGTGTAAAAATGTCAGTGTGAACCGTTGGTGGCCACCCTCCCAAAACCGGGACAGGTATTTTAGATTTAGAAAAACTCTTGGGATAGGGGTCCTAATTTTGCTGCAGCAAAACCGGGACGCCTGGTCACCCTAGACTCATGGCCTATGAAGTAAGGCACCACACTATCACGCCTAACATTGATTGGCCAATCCCATCCCTCATCAAGACCGCGATCACCCTTCTTCCTCTCCCTCGCCTCTTTTCTGTTCCTCAACTCTTTGGCTCTGGCATTTTTGCCAGGTGGCAAGGCACCCTCAGAATACCCTCCTGTCCTATCAGGAGGAATGTTTCAAAACTCTCTGGTCAAAAAGCCCCCACGCTTCATGGGAACGCTTGAGCACATCTCGGGTCCCTCGCAAATACATCCGCGGACTAATTCTAGTGCCACAACATCACTGCACTAGGAACTGCCCTCACCGAAAATGGCTCCACGTCACAGGGTGGGTTGAAGTACCCTTTTCCCGATCCACATGTCTTTGATCCGCCAGCAGTGGTTACACACGCACCCCTGCTATTACAAGCAGGCAAACTCCCTTTTAAGCTTCCTTGGCACCTTTCCATTTGCTGGTTTTCTTTCTAGCCGAATCCCACTTCCCCCTCTGTCCTCTCAGCCTTTCTTTTCCTCCACAGACGGCCTGATTCAACCCGGGTGTGGCCTGGTACGGCATTATCCAGGCAGGCCTCAATGCTGTAAGACACTATTGTGGTGATGGGCGCAGGGCACACGCTTTTTAACATGACATGCTGTGACTGCTTCATTCTCCCCTCAACCACATGCTACGCGTTACATCGGATGTGCGTTATCGCTGCGAATTCCGGAAATCGCGAAATACCAAATACCGAAGCCCACTTTCCTGCATTTTGCAATTCGAGCTTTTCGGAAATAGCCCAATTGTCCTCAACTTTTTCTTCCATGTATGCGGAGGACACCCACGCTACCCCCGAACCTGAAAATACGGAACTAGAGGAGCGGGGGACACCCCTGCAACACTCGCTCACCCAGTTTGATATTTTCGGTGCCTATCTTTTTTAACCTATGCCAAATGCGACCAACACTCGCATCCAACACTTTATACTCGGTCTTTTGGGGCAAACCCGTTACATCCACATTTTAATGGGCAATTGTTGGTTTCATGTCTTAAAATCGCGGCAGAAATGGCCATGTATACAAAATATCACTGCAAAAAGGCTGTGGTTTTGCCGCCACAATCATGTAAAGGATGCCGGGGACACCCCCGCAACCCCCAGACCCATTATACCCTTTAAGGGGAGCGGTGGTCACCCCTGCAACCCCCACTCCTCTTCAATGGTATAATGGGGTAAAACTTTACTGGGTAAAACCACAGCATTTTTTTGACCAGCGACATTTTTGCCGCGATTTTATTACCTGATAGACAATTTTTGTGAAGCACTTTGAAGTTGCAAAGTTCTGACTCCTGGAGTGAGACGGGGATATGATATGATATTTTATTTGTATCGCGCTCATACACACATGTTTCAGAGCGCGACGAGGCAAGGGAGGGGAACGTTTCCCATCGAAGCGCTATGTTACCCCAATGAAATACCTGAAAAATGTTTCTCTTAATACAGCACACTAAATGCCATGAGCAAAGGGCTTTAGATAGAAATGTGTGCGAGAGTCTTGCAGCTTGTTTAACCTGTAAATAGCAGGTGTTCTCACCAGCCAACTGCATATTACTCGTTGTATTGGCTTAGGAAGCGGGGACTCAGAGCTCAACCTGCTGGCATAGGACTGGTAGTGAACAAGTCACAAGCAGATTTCTGCAGCAGGTGCATTATACAACTCAGCTATCTGGCCCGCTATATGGACACGTTATACACTAAGTTTAAAGACATAAGACACACAACAAAGCCACTAAACTTTTATTTTAAGTCACAGGGAAGATTTGGTCAATTGTTCGAGTGTCGTATTGACAAAGCAACCAACCAGTGTTCTAATCCCAGCTTCTCCACTTGAGCGCAAGGCGTGATTCCAGTCTCCCCATGTTCCCGTTTCATCTTTTCTGTTACATCCAAGTTCACTTATCTTTATAAATTTGGAGCACAAAGAAGCCTGCTTACTGTCAATAAAAACACTATACGAAAAATAGGCCTACACTACCCCCTTGTGGTTCAACTTGTAGAGAAAAAAGTTATCAGATTATTTTAATGGCATCCAAAAAAACATTCACTCTCCCACTTTGTCAGTTTTAACAACCCCTCCTTTTATGATAAAACATGTACCCTTATTGTTTATTTTAATCTAAATAATGAAGATACAGATATATTTTTGTTTTTAGGCGCCAATTGCTTGTGTGTTTGTAGATACGCTATTTTTCCTGGGTACTTGGAAAGCCAAGATGGCGGGTCTTTGGTCTCTTCTCACGGCTTCCCGTTGCGTTCTGTGGGGTGCAGCGATGTGTGTGGCCTTGCTCTTGCGTGAGCTGCGCACGCAGGGGTTCCCCAACCTCAGCTTGTTTTACAGGGGACTGGGCATTTTTCAGTGCAGTTACACTGGGGGCATCAAACTGGAAGAATACCAGAACTGCGCACAGGGCCCTCACGAGGGGCGTCCAAGGGGGGGCAATCTGCCTGGACTCGCGGCCCCGTCTCCAAATGAGAAGGCAGCACAGTCTCCCGTGTCCATTATTCACATGGGGGACTGTGCTGTTTCCTCTCTGCCCCTGCAATGATTTTGCTGTTTTTTGCTAAGCCGTTTGGCTCTGCAACAAGCGGCAAAATAATGGGAGACAGCAGGGCTCAGAAGTGAGCTCTGTTGCCTCCAGTCATTCAGCTGACAATGTGGACCTGCTGAGTGACAAGAGAGGACTCCTTTCCTGTCAGTCAGTGCGTTCACGTTGCTCAGCATGACCACGCTGACTGATGGGAGAGGAGTTCTCTCGTCAGTCAGTGTGTTCACGTTGCTCAGCATGACCACGCTGACTGATGGGAGAGGAGTTCTCTCTTGTCAGTCAGTGTGTTCATGTTGCTCAGCGTGACCACGCTGACTGATGGGAGAGGAGTTCTCTCTCGTCAGGCAGCATGTCCACGTGTCGGCTGCGTCACGTAAACATGCTGCCTGACTTCAAATGTTGGGAGAGGTGCTAACATCAGAGGCTGTGAGGGAGGGGCAAAGTTCCTTGTGTGGGGCCATTGAACATCTTTTCACATTCGAATGAGACTACTCTGGTGAAGCTTCAATGTTACAAGCAGTTACCTCTGCCTTCATTTCTGAAGCGTCACACTTAAGGACTGCTCTGAGAATGAGATGTCTCATGTCACCACTTCCCTTCTAATCACTCCCCTAGCATGCAAGTGCTAACCCCACATCACGATTTCAATTACCTTAAAATGTATGCATATGAATGCAGGTGTTAACAGTAACATGTTTTATGTTAGTAATTGCAGGGCGTTTGTTAACAGCGAAGCCAAGGCACCATTTAACATTTGTGTCCTGTTCCGTCTGACCACGGCTCTGTCGGTCAACCTGGCAGGGGCTGAATGACCGTTTTGAAAGCAGATAGTGAGTGGGGTCAATAAACCCATCGCACTTTCGGTCTCCCCCCCCTGAGGGATGGCATCTGGGCCTTTCACCTTTAACAGTTGAAATGGGCCCCAAGTAGCTGCCCCCATGTGGCAGTCTTATGACACAGAAACCTACTGATAATCTGCAGCTTTTAACCACCTTGCTGCATTATTTTGACTTCATTATTGATTTAAGCACTCCACAGGTGCCTTGGACCATTGTTCCAATCAGTAATGGGTGCCCCAAACATCAAAAAGAAATGAGACCCCACCAGCCCTGACACATCTTTAGCAAGCCCTGCTCCCATTTCCCTCTGAATTCCCTGAGCCCAGCTAGGAAGCTGAAACGCTATTTCACCTTCCCTTTGGCCACTAGTCGTACCTTTCTCCCCAATTCAGAGGCTGTTTACTTTCATAGTGCTATGCTGATCTCTGCAGAGGTGGGCCATCTAAAAGCTGAGACCAGAATTAAGACTTTGGCTTTATCAAAGTGAGTCTGTTGATATCGCATGGATAGGTGTTTGTGCTCTGCATGTTTGATGCTGCTGGCACTCCATAACGAGAGCTACGGGCTGGCAACACATCGAAAGAGGCCTCCTGCCTCAAAGTGGCCAGGGGCTGGCGCCGCCCATGGAGCCAGGTCGAGTCAACAAAGCCCAACATTTCAGGAAGGGGCAAGAGCCCGATCTGCTCAATGGTGTTGCGCCACTGCATGGCATTCCTTTCGTTTGGGTTATTAGGTGTGCCACTAATAAGCCAAAACTATTGCTTTAGCGAACAGACAGTGGTGGAAATTGACTTTTTTTCTGGGGCATCCCTCCTACCGCAGTGAAAGAGGCCGGGCCCAGCGACGGGAGGATTAGGAGGGTGTAGGGCAGGTATTTTAGTCACCCCATGAACATTTGCCTCTTCCACTCAGAGGATTTATCATCAGCAAAGTTCAAAATATGCTCCCCTTTTAGAAAATGCACATCTATATTTCCAGTACAGTGCAACATTGACAAGGGATTTCACAGGGCTCCCGCTCAGACCCTCAAGTGGTCTTGTGTGGAAGTGTCTCACTTTGGAACCTGGCGGCCACGGTTTAAATCCCTGCCCAACATAGTTTAAAGCACGAACACCCCACAGCATTCTAAAATAAACATATAGTGCACAGATTTCCTAGATTGTGGAGCTGTATTTCCAATCTGGTGAGTATTTATTTGCCAGATCCTGGGTCTCGGAAGATCAGTCCCAATGACAGCATTGAGTACAGATGGGAAGAAATGCCATATGAGGAGGGACTTGAAGATGCTGCTATTTGCCCACCTAATGACTTCTCATGGCCATGCTAATCCCTATGGCAATTCTCACCCAGTTCCTGCCCTCACCACCCAAAACACCTCCTCACTGGAACTCTTTGAGCTAGCTTTAAACACGCCTTGCCATCAAACTTTGCCCTCAATGTGGCTGCAAGTGTTTTCTCAAAAGAGTCTTCGGAGAGTTCATGACTTCATTGGAGTTGTAAACATGGAACTGTTGTAATAAGAATGTCTTAATCAGGTCTGCCTTTGGCCACTCGATTTAAAAACACCCTGCATGTCTTTTGCTGAAGTCCTGTTAAAAACAAGCATTGGCAAAGCCAACAATTTTGCCTTGTGTATAAGTATTAGGCATTTGCCAGGCACTGCTATTAGCTGCTCAGGTACTCAAACCATTTTGCACCGGCACTATTAATGGCCAGCTAATACCAATACAGAAGTGTCTTTCCCATGCCTGCACGAATGCCCAAACTGTTAGCATTGCCAATGCTCTTTTTGCTTTACCCTTGATGCACAGGACTATGCATTAAGGTTAAAGAAAACATACTACTTGGCTGAATTGGCCCACATTGAATGTAGGCCAATCTAGCCAGTAATAACACTTATGCTACACAGCAGCCTGGATATACTTTCCGTGGCATTGCATTTTTACTGGCTGGGAATCCGTACATGGTAACAATGGAATATATTGATGCAGCCTGCACATGAGAACAACCAGCATGAATATATTTTTATACTAGCATATCTTGCGTGGAAAGGCGGCATGAAATGTATTGAAAAATGTTCCTGTGCACGGTTTGTGATTTGCAACTATTGGGATTTTCCATGTGCTTCCATACCAAACCAATTGCAAACTGTATTGATTTCTACCCACTTTTGCAAAGAAAGTGCTGTAAGATACATCATTTTAACCCAATGTTTCAAACATTTTCTTGGGAGTGAGAACCCCCCTCAATCAACCCTTGTTTGGTTTGGGCTCCCTCACTGTGCTCTGTTGATCCTGCCTAATTGGCACAAACTTTTAAGCCTCTTAAGTTCAGAAATGTACCAGCCTCCACTGTACATCATTTGTCACTGTGTATGATGTGTGTTTTAATGCACGCACAGGGGCAGTATGCTCCTTAATGATGTGATATGGCATTTATAACGTGCCTGTACACAAGTGTTTCTAGGTTCGACAAGGCAAGGAGGGGGGAAACAAAAGAGTAGGACAAAACACAGATCTTACTAGGCCTTTTGTCATTTAGATCGTGCAAGAGCAGGGAAAGGGGGAGGGGAGAAGTGCCGAGTGTGGGGTAGAATGCAGAAATGCAGGAACAAAGGAGAAACAAGAGTGCAGCCAATGGGTGGCAAGTGTGGGTACTCATAAGTGCAGCCAACGGGTGGAGAATAAGTACAAGACAGGGACTTTAGGGTTACAGGTACAGACCACAAGTGCAGGGGAGCCAAGAGGCAGTGCAGGGTTGCAACAGGACAGGCAGGGACCTGGGCCCGAATTCAGAGCTTGACCAGGTGACCAGTGCATGGATCAGGCAGGTGATCAGCAAGGGAGAGGAAGAGAGAAGGCAGAAGCAAAGAGACAGGTCTTGAGTTGCTTCCGAACCGGAGATGGTTCTGCTCAAGTTTAAGAGAGGCAGGGAGGCTGTTTTCAGAGGGAGGCCCCAGCCAAAGAAAGAGATCTGCCCTCAACTCTTTGCTTGGAAAAGTGACTGACCCTCAGAGAGTTGGCGGTGGCGGAGTGGAGAGCTCATTCCATCCTATATATATTTATGCATATGATACAAAAGTTAGTCCGGCATAAACCTTTCTTCAGTAGAGAAATCTAACTTTACTGTAGTTGATTTGGAGATGTATTAATAAACCTTATTTGGGATCCTGCACACAAACTGAAGAATAGATTTCTCGAGTCTCCAATTTGAGGAGGTGCTGCCGCTGGCTGAGTGCAAAAAATGGTAAGGGGGCCTCACCAAATGTTTTGCCCTGGGCCTCACAACATCTTCTGACAGCCCTGTCTGTGCAAACTCGGGGTGCACTCGGATGGTCAATCTGAACACGTGCACGAATTGTCAAACTCGGACTGTCCTGGATTTGTGGTCATTGGGAACATACTGGGTTTACGGTATTCTGGGCATCGTCAAACTGGGAATACACTTGGGTAGTCAGGCCGGGAGTACACTGGGTGCTCAAATTGGGAATATATTGGGGTTATGAAAACTGCAACTGTCATACTGGCATTATACTGAGATGGTGCATATGAGAGTATACGCGGGATTTGCAAAATATATTACCAAGACGGTGCATATGGGAGTATGCTCAGGTTGTGCATATGTAAGGATACTGAAATGGTGCATAAGGGAGTATACCCAGGTTGTGCATGTGGAAATATACTGAGATTCTGCATAAGGGAGTATATTCAGGTTGTACATATGTGTGTATGGGAGTATACTCAGGTTGTGCATATGGGAATATACTGAGATGGGGCATATGGGAGTATACTCAGGTTGTTTATATGTGAGGATACTGAGATTGTGCATATGGCAGTATATCAGGTTGTGCATGTGGAAACATACCGAGATTCTGCATAAGGGACTATACTCAGGTTGTGTATACGTGAGGATACTGAGATTGTGCATATGGGAGTATACTCAGGTTGTGCATGTGGGTGTATACTGAGATTGTGCATATGGGAGTATACTCAGGTTGTGCATGTGGAAAATACTGAGAGTTTGCATAAGGGAGTATGATCAGGTTGTGCAAATGGGTGTATACTCAATTGCATAAGGGAGTATACTCAGGTTGTGCATATGTGAGTATACTGAGATTGTGCATATGGAAGTATACTCAGGGTGTGCATGTGGCAATATACTGAGATTCTGCATAAGGTAGTATGATCAGGTTGTGCAAATGGGTGTATACTCAATTGCATAAGGGAGTATACTCAGGTTGTGCATATGTGAGTATAATGTGATGGTGCATTTGGGAGCACACGCAGGTTGTGCATGTGGAAATATACTGAGATTCTGCACAAGGGAGTATAATCAGGTTGTGCATATGAGAGGATACTGAGATTGTGCATATGGGAGTATACTAAGGTTGTTTGTGTGGAAATATATCGAAGAGTCTGCATAAGGGATTATACTTAGGTTGTGCACATGTGAGGATACTGACATTGTGCATATTGAAGTATACTCAGGTTGTGCATATGGGAATATACTGAGATGGTACATATGGGAGTATACTCAGGTTGTTTATATGTGAGGATGCTAAGATTGTGCATATGGGAGTATACTCAGGTTGTGCATGTGGAAATATACTAAAAGTCTGCACAAGGGAGAATACTCAGGTTGTTATGTGAGTATACTGGGGTAGTGCACATGGGAGTATACTCGAGTTGTGCATGTGGAAACATTCAGTGATTTTGCATAAGGGAGTATGCTCAGTTTGTGCAAATGGGTGTATACTCAATTGCATAAGGCATTCAATTTGAATTAGCCATTCAACCAATAGAATCCATCGCAACATGGAACTATTTGGACTTATATAGAAAGACCATTGTAGAAGAGAAAATACCATCCATCAATTAACATACTACGAACAAAGTTCAACATAGTAAATGATGGAGTCCTAAATATATGGAAAGGAGCATGTAAGCAGATGCTAATGAAACGGGATTTGAATGTGGATACACTGACTATGCGTCCACTAGAAGTGAGAAAGAGAATCCAACTAAACGATTGGATCAATACAATAGATAAGAAAGTCCAATACCAACTTGATCTAAACTGCTAGTTAGAAAATAGGGCATTAAACCAGCTACCACAATATCTGGCCCTTTTTCCGTTGAGACCAATCAGAGGCACATTTTTACGAATGCGTCTCAGCTTGCTTCCATTGCGAGAAGTCCAAGCAAAGTCCAGACAAATACGTCCTGAAGAGAACTATTGCCGATTCTGTCAAAGATTAGAACAAATTGAATCAATATACCATATTATCATGGAATGCACAGCTTTGACCAACAAAAGAGAATTATTCGCTGCTATGATCCCAGCGAATGTGACCCCTCGGGATATCAATGAACGATGGGCAGCGATCCTGCTAGGAACTAATAAAACACTTCTTTGTAGAGTAATACCGTTTTGTAACAATGTAAAAGAATTTATGACATTAAGGAAGAGATAACGAACAGTTAATGAGAACGGATTAGAACAATGTACACCCACGGAAAGGAAAAGGGTGGTAAACAATTACATTGACATCACGGAGAAATTTAATTTTTGTATGTAGATGTACATAAGCGAAGAATAATGGAAAAGTTTGGAAACAAACTATATCATTTAAATAAAAAAAATAAGGGAGTATAATGTGTAGCGATGTCAGCAACCAAAAAGAAAAAAAACACTGTTTAAATAAAACAAAGTCCTGAGCTTTTTCCAGCTTGCTGCCTTCTTCAGCTCCCTTCCCCAAGTGTAAAACAGTTCACAGTAAGGTCTCAAAGTTCCCTTTCTTGGAGTTTAGAAAGCAATTAGTCTTTTCAGATCTCGGGGTCTCCTTCCCCAAGTTAGGACTCAGGGTTCCCTTCCCCAAGCTCCAAGTGCCACACCCCAAAAGGAAATATGAAATGTCTTGGTCTTCCACAATTTAGTTAAATGTTGTAAAATACAGAGTTTGGATAATTGTGTATCTTTCATACATGGTGAAAATGTCACTATACATTATTCTCCATGACGGATTGCATGGATTTAAGCGTTCTTTCCTTCTTTTGCCTTTCATCTGGTTGGTAGTAAAATTTTTATTCAGTTTAGTATTCGATAATGAAGTCTTTAGATTGGGGTTCTTTTTCCTTTCATTTTAGGATGTAATTGTTGTTCATTTCACTGTAACGAAATAGTTCAATGTTTGGAGAACTTTGAAAAAGTGCTTCTTGCCGCATGCGATCACTCAGATGTAAAATATTTACCTTTGTTTAATAGTTCACAAATATAAGTGTTCGCTTCACTTTAATTGATTTGTTCAGCGTTCGGCTACATTTGAAAACGTGTGCTTGCCACACGCGACCATTCCGATACAAAGTATTTCCTTCTGTTAAATAATTGACAAGTATAGATGTTGATTTCCCTTTAATGAGCCATTCAATCTTCAGAGACCTTCAAAAACATGCATCCGTCCACACGTGACTGCTCCGATACAAAGTATTTCAAGAAATGTTCAAGTTCACACACGCACACCAGGTTTCTCCATTTCCAGAAACTCACGGATCAGTTTGAAAGTTGATTCGGCAGCACAGATCACACGGCCTTCTCTCTTCAGTGTCGGGGCTCCAGTTCCTGCCCCTCAGACCTTCCTGGGGGGTCCACCAGAGGGGAATGAGCACGTTGAATTGTAAGGAAAGGGGCAGCCTTGCAGCACAGTTTCCTTCAATGTTCCTGCTCTGCTCAGGGGGTCCCTACTCCCATGCCACATTGGAGTGTCCTCTGCTTCCTGTACCAGCCTCCTGGTCCTTCTCCTGTCGTTCCTCTTCCCCACTGGGCTGGGCTCCATTTATACACCTGCAGTCTTTTAACAGGATGCAGGTGTGGATGATTGTGCAGCCTTGCATGACCACAAATAAAGGGACATGCCTGGCCTTCACTACTTTTAGCAGGCATCTTCCTCGTCCCAGTAGTACAGTGGTAAAAGAGCATAGTCTTCATTGCTCTTAGTTGCCTCTTCTTCAGCCCAGTACTGTCAAGTGCCAATGGTGGAGAAATGAGGGGGGTGGGGGGGCCTTATAATAGCCCATAAGGGTTGGGGCAGGGTTGGGTTAGTTGTCACTAGGAAAAGGGGAATGCCATGTCTCGCCCAAGGGTACCTCACCCTTAGTCCCCAAGGACCCTCCACCCAGGTGATCCTCCCTCGCTTCTCCGTCCCCGAGGGTCGGGATCCAATAACGATGGCCTTTCCCTGGCCACCTGCACAGAGGACCCAAGGGATTGAGGAGTGAGAATACCCTTAGGTTTCTCACAAAATATACTGAGGCCGTGCATATGGGAGTATACTCAGGTTGTGCATATGGGAGTAAACAGAGATTGTGCACATGGGAGTATACACAGGTTGTGCATATGGCAGTATGCCTGGGTTGTGCATATGGGAGTATACTCTGGTTGTGCATATGGGAATTTACATTGATGTCCATGTGGGGGTGTCCTACGGTTTGTTATATGGGAATATACTGAGATTATGCACATGGGAGGATATTCTGGTTCGTCATATAGAAATGTACAGAGATGGTGCATATGGGAGTATACGCAGGTTGTACATATGGGAATATATGAAGATGGTGCATATGGGAGTATACGCAGGTTGTGCATATGGGAATATACTGAGATGGTGCATATGGGAATATACTAAGGTTGTGCAAATGGGTATATACTGAGATGGTGCATATGGGAATATACTCAGGTTGTGCATATAGGAATATACTCAGGTTGTGTATATGGGAGTATACGCAGGTTGTGCATATGGGAATATACCGAGATGGTGCATATGGGAGTATGCACAGGTTGTGCATATGGAAATATACTGTGATGGTGCATATGGGAGTATACGCAGGATGTGCATATGGGAATATACTCAGGTTGGTCATATAGGAATATACTCAGGTTGGTCATATAGGAATATATTCAGGTTGTGCATATGGGAGTATATGCAGGTTGTGCATATGGGAATATACTGAGATGGTGCATATGGGAGTATACAGAGGTACACAGGTTGTGCATATGGGGATATATTCAGATGGTGCATATGGGAGTATACGCAGGTTGTGCATATGGGACTACACTGACATGGTGCATATGGGAGTATATGCAGGTTGTGCATATGGAAATATACTGAGATGGTGCACATGCGAGTATATGCAGGTTGTGCACATGGGAATATACAGAGATGGCGCATATGGGAGTATACGCAGGTTGTGCATATGGGACTACACTGACATGGTGCATATGGGAGTATATGCAGGTTGTGCATATGGAAATATACTGAGATGGTGCACATGCGAGTATATGCAGGTTGTGCATATGGAAATATACTGAGATGGTGCACATGCGAGTATATGCAGGTTGTGCATATGGAAATATACTGAGATGGTGCATATGCGAGCATACCCGGGGTGTGCATATGGGAGTATAATCTATTGTTTGTTTGTTTGTTTTATTATTTATAATACGCGCAGGGGAACAAGAACGTTTTCAGCTTGGGTTACAGAGCTGCACAAGTATATACAACGAAATACAAAGGCAAGTTCAGTGCAGTCAAGACATGAGAAAGACATTAGATATAGTTTACAAGCAAACTAGGCTAGCAGCAAGAGTTATAAGCAAGTCTATATACAATGCAGAGGGTGAGCCAATGAACAAGCATCTTGTGTGATTAGCAGTTCTTTTCTTTGATCCAGTTAATGATGTTATGTCTAAAATGCAAGTATGTTTGATTGGCCCTCCGGGGGGGTACGGAGTTCGAGAGCTCGGCAGCTTTAACTGGGAAGCTGCACCCTCCCACTTTGATAAGTTTTAACCTTGGGACCATCAGGCAGTTTGAGTTGGCCGTTCTAGTGGGGCGATTAGATGATTTTCTGTTCAATCGTTCTGTGAGATATCGTGGGGTGGCGTCGTTAAGACACTTATGTGTTAAGGAGGCAGTTTTTAGCAAGATTTTGTCATTGGTGGTGAGCCTGTTATTCTTTCTCCTTATCGCAGATATGTGTTCTTTTTTTGAAATGCCAAGCGCAGCTCTAAGGGTCATTATTTTGAAGAATCTGAATTATGTTGGTAATATACTTGTTGGTCCCAAGATATAGAGAGTTGCAGTAGTCCAATTTCAATAGAATTAGAGCTCTAGTCAGGGTGGTGCAACTACTCGTAGAGAGAAATAGCTTAGCAGCTCTAATTAGCTTACAGGTGTAAGCGGTAGAGGAGGCCATGGAGTTTACCTGTTTGGTAAAGGAGAGGGTGGCATCTAAATAAAATCCTAGTGCTTTAACTTCTTTGGCTACTTTAATGATGTTGCCATCGAGGTCGAAGGTAGAGTATTTGTGTCCCAGTTTGTTAAGGTTAGTGGTGGTGCCAAGGATGAGAAGCTTAGTTTTTTCATCATTCAGGCATAGACCGTGGGTGGTCATACATGCCCGGATGATGAGGTACACACTATTCACTGAGGACAAATCCTTTTCATAATCTCCTGTGAGGGGTATGAGGATCTGGGTGTCATCTGCGTAGTTCGTGTAGGTGACACCAAGATTGTCTAGATCATCGAAAAGGGGCTTAGTGAATATGTTGTACAGTGTAGGAGAGACACATGAGCCCTGTGGTACTCCACAAGTGATGGGAATAGGATCGGCGGAGGCAGATGGGGAGAAGACTCGCATCGTCCTATTATTCAGGAAGGTTTGTATCCAGCCTATGGCTTATTGCGAGAAGTGCACGGCTGAGTTTACCGGTTGCAGAGGATTTTGTGGTCTACCAAATCGAACACATTGGAAAGATCGCGCAAAAGTAGCAGTGCAGTTTTGCCATTGTCTTTGAGTGCGTCAATTTGTGCCTTTAAGTCAATCAGAGCTGTTTCGGTCCCGTGTTGGGACCTAAAGCCTGATTGGCAGACTCCTAGTAGTTGGTTCTGTTCTAAATTGTCCTGAATTTGTAGGTATACTACCCTATCTAGTATCTTGAGCAGGAAAGGTACTGTTGTGATCGGTCTATAGTTGGTGGGTATTGTTGGATCTAGTGATTGCTTTTTTAGGAGAGGGAGTACCCAGGACTCCTTTAGGTTGTTAGGGATGGTGCCAGTAGCGAAAAAGGCATTAATTAGCTTTGATATGAATTGAGATAGGTCTCTGGCCGCATCTTTGAAGACTTGAGGTGGCAGTGGGCGCCCTGGCAATTTCAGGGTTTGAGAGTGAGGATAACTTTCTCAACCTCGAGGATTGAAACTTTAGAGAACTTAAAGCGGAGCGAAGGTTTGCATGAAGGCGCAACTCTACTTGTGCACATAGGAATATATACTGATGTCCATATGGGAGTGCACTACAGTTCGGTTTATGGGAATATACTGAGATTATGCATATGGGAGCACATTCTGGTTTGTCATGTAGGAATATACAGAGATTTTGCATGTGGGAGTATACTCAGGTTGTGCATATGGAGGTAAACTGAGATTGTGCATATGGGAGTTTACTGAGATTGTGACTATAGGTGTATAATGAGGTTCTGTGTATGGTTGTATGCTCAGGTTATGCAAATGGGTGTATACTAAGGTTTTGCAGATGGGAGTTTACTCAGGTTGTGCATATGAGAGTGTACTCTGCTTGTGCATTGGGCATATACTGAAATTGTGCATATCGCACCTATAATGGTATTGTGCATACTGGAAATATAGTGTAATTGCAGATTAGTGAACAGTGAATGTACTAGAACTGCAAATACTGGGTTTGTAAAACTGGGAGCTTACTGTGCTTTTCATTGGATGGGAGGTCATGTCATATTTGAAGTCATCCAATCTAAAAAGAGGAAAGTCCAGATCACACCTAGACCCAAGTGTGTTGGGTCCGACTGCAACTCAGACTACTTATACTGAGTATACTTTTCCTCTACTCCAAACACTCTGCCTGCTTTGGGGCACATGGCTGCAGGCTCTCCCTTTTAACAGGTGCAGACTGTTTACTCCTTACCTCTCGCTTTGCTCCCTTCCCGTGTGCAGATATCAGGACCCCATCCGGCAGCCTCGCTTGGATACAGGGTTCATGCCTACCTCCCATGTGCAAACAAAAGAGGTGATGGCTGTACGGTTTAGAATTAATCTCAACCTCTGGCACAGCTCTGGGCAACCCTTCAGACCATCTTTATCTGCTTGCCAAGCTATTACAGGAAGGTCATATGCAAATCAGGCTTAGTCCCGCACCAAAAGGGGCAGTCCAGCCCAAACGGCTTGATCACATCCCTTCTGCACCAGACCACAAGCATTCCCAAACATGTTTTGAACTCAATGGGCATCATCAGTGAGGTGTAGCTTGGGTCACCAGGCTCAACATTCTTAGGACCCAGGTTTGGGCATACCCGTCCCACTCGGGACGACATAAGCAAAACCAGAAATTGATGGCTGGAAGGTTTAGAATTCATCTTAGAACCTGGATATGTAGAGGCACACTCTATTCAGACAATTCCTTATAGTAATCCTTTTTGCTTCAGTGGTTCTTAGGTTTGTATTCAAGGTGCTCCCAATTATTAGAGTGCTACCTCTACTCAGCAAATGTGAATATAAATGGTACAACGATAACCTCGTTGGACAATCTGGGGCAAATCAACAGAGAGAAATATTCTGGATCGAAAAGCTCGACACAATGAATCCTGGAGGGATGAATCTAGATTGGGACCTTAATTGTTATTTATAGATATTCTCTGTGGATAGAGATGGGCTTGATTATGTGATCAATAGAAATATGATGAACTCTTCATACACAGACTATTATGAGTCATGTACTAGGGATCGTACAAGTATTAAGAAAATATACTTGATATTGCTGTAATTAGGGAAAGAACAACCACATATTGACCCAAATGTCTCAATCAAGAATCGCAAATGCAAAATTGGAATTAACATAGAGGTACCTTATGCAGACGTTTATGAACTGGGGTATTGTGAACTTGTCAGATAAAACATCCAACTAAATAATGTTTATAATGACTAGGGAGCGAACAATTGTTAGCAGCCTTAAAAATCAAGTGTTTTAAAGTGTCAAATTATCTGATTTTGCATAATGAATTATGTATTTGTTATAATCAATTGAATTTGATTCAATGGTGAACTGATGCAATCATGATATTTTCCTTATTTGTATCATCATACATATTGTCATTTTTGGTTTGCCCCTGTGGACGTATCCACCAACAGACAGAAGCTCACACTAGGTTATATGCCCCTATGGGTCCCTTCAACATGGCGCCCAAATCGGCACGCATTAGCATTACTTTAGCAAAACGAGCGACAAGCTCTCGCGGTTGCCTAGCGACATGCGCCGCAGCACCGCGTCTATGAACATCACAGCGAGCAGCAGCTCGCACGACGTAGATGAATGAATTTCAGTGTTTAGAAGGTAAGAATTGCTATTGCGTATCACAGCGATCCTAGCAGATCGATCAGATAATGGAGATAAGTTAGAATCTAATCAAATATCCCTGTAACTGTAGGCTAACGGAAAGGGCTCACGTTACGTGTTGATCGGCAGCCTCCCAGAAGCACAGTGCAATTGCAGCGCGGTAGCCAAGACACAAGTCTCGAACACCGATATGGTAGGGACTCTAAACAGAGAAATATACTATTAGAACACAATAGCAGGAATATGTGAATGAAAACTTCGCGTATTCTAAAATAAACCGGCTGATTTATTTTCAGGATCATTCCAAAATCGATGCGAGTATTGATAGATGACAGTAGCAACTCGTTTAACGGTGAGTTGCATTTCACCCGAAACATATGGACCGCATGATTACTTCTCACAAATATGGTAATGTGCAGGGGGACCCAACGCTTGAGATAGCGCCTGTTCCCTCTGCACATCACTGCTTATCATAATCATTGTCACTTATCAGTGATAACATAATTTATCCTTATTTTACAGCATTCTTACTGCACTTGACCCTTATGGGCAGCAAGCTTTTCTTGAGAGGGGATACCGACTCTAAGGTCAGTTCATTTGAATTGAGCCATGTTAATAATGCTCTTCATTAAGTAGATTACAAGTTAAATAATGGAGACAAACAAATGTATGTCTTACAGATAATATCGAATCAATCCAATACTCTTAAAACCTGAAGAAGGGCATAATTAGCCCGAAACGCGCAGTTTAAAGATAGGAAATCACATTGGGAAACCTACCAAGATTGTTGGATCACGTCAAAATACAGTTTGAAACATATGAAAAAATATGTGAAAGAGATCTGTATTGTGAAATTGCACATGAGTAAATGTATAAATGCTATTGTTATGATGCCAGTTTTGATTTTTATTTTATGAAATAATGATTAAATTGCGAGAACAAAAAATAAAAGCTTTTGTATAAAAGATGTTTATCATGAACTAAATTCGTACTAATTGAGCAATTGACTTTATGAAAGTATTCTTTAAATTAAGTTGCATTTCAAGCTAAATTTGATTTGCCCTATGCTGTGCCCCAGTTTGTCCAACGAGGTTATCGCTGCACCATTTATCTTCACATTAGAATTCATCTTAACCTCTGCCATTGCTCTGGGAACTCCAGACCATCGTTCTTCAGCATTAGGCCTTGCCAGTCCCCTGCTTTGGTCTAGGTGCCTCTGCCCTGGCAAAAGGTTCTTTCCTGGTCTTCTAAGCTTCTTTGCTGCTCCATATCCAACTTTGGTGCAGACGTTGTTCTCTCCCACTGAGAAAGCATTTGAGCATGCATGGGAGGAGTTTACGTTTATGGTTCTGGAAAAATAAGGCATTGAGGGACACTTCCTATGCATGGTAAAGCAATAGAAGCTACATCCACAGACTTCTGTCATCACATGCACCGGTTTCTCTCCTCCCAGAACTAGACAGGGTTGCCCTTTATCCCCCTTCTATAAATGCCTTGTCTATTGAATCTTTAGTGATTAAGATTAGAGCGAACACTCAGATCTCATGGATATGATTGTGTTGAGAAGATCCCAAGATGTTTCTTTATGCGTACTATTTTTTTTGTTGCATGTAATTGATCCATAGTATCTCGGACACCGATTAATTTACTTTTATTACACTTTAGACATATTGACAAATCTGGGGTCTTGATGGCCAGACCTTCTAGGAGATCTGCGGTTGCAGGGGTGCATCGGTTCTTACAAATTACAACCTTTATATATCTGGTCATACATAACTCCAATGTGTTTCGTAAACTTTATACCCTTAACTATCCACCGAATCACACCAACATCGAAATGGGTTTAAATAGGTGGAACGTACTTCCCTCCATCCCAAACGGGGAGGATTATAGAGATTTGGCTGAACTCTATGTCCACATTCATCTGTAAGGCCCAGATGTTCCAGCTCAACCCCTGCTAAAATAAGATGGTCTTGAGAAGCATTTTGTAAGGTCCTACAAGGAGAAACCTACTATGAAAGTACTGCAAATGAAGACACTAGACGGGGCATTGAGGTTCCTGGCCACAATTTGTCTTTGTCTAGCATTTGAACACTTACGCCCGTCGATGGCTTCTGCTCTTTAACAATCCTGGTTTGATATTGTAATTGGTTATTTATACGCGCTTAATACCCAGAGGTTTCTAAGCACGGCCCAGGGATCGAACCCGTGTTGCTCTGCATCGTCTTGCTTCCAATGCGAGCACGTTGCCCCGGAGCTATCCTCCGGAGACATTGATAGAAGGTACTACACTTTGCCCATTCACAATGCAAGAGATGCTGGCATTGCCACCCCCCACAGAAATAATCCAGCAGCACCATATAAAAGGTGGTAAATTACAGGCTGGTACAGAGCCCTTAAGAATATAGCAGTGGATGTCATGGCTATTCCACCGTGGCTCGGGTTTGAGGGAAATTTGTAAAATTCTAGAAATCAATGCAGAGGAATGGCGGAGTGTATCCACAGGAGATCTCTATACAGACTATAAGCCGAAATCGGTACAACATTGTTACATCAACAGTCTTTTTTTGACGGGTTTTTTACCAAATTATTTTTCTAAAAAAAACTCAATTAAATATATATGGGGTAGTGGGTAAGGGTATATAAGGGGTAGGGAATAATGACAAAGTAATAGGAGATGGGGGTTGGAGGGCCCCAGAAATAAATATAAATGTCTGATGAGTTTTTTTAGAAAAAGATTTTTCGGTAAAAAACCCATAGACAAAAAAGGCTGTTGTAATAACAGAACCCCCAAAATCATCCTTGCTAGTGGAACACGGCTGACTCACATGGCTCTCCAGAAAGACTTGTGGTCTCATTACGGGCTCGACGGTGGTGTAAATCTTTGGTGGTAATTCTACTACTTTCACTTCTTTTGAGAGTCACAGATTTACTGCCAGTTTCACCACCCTGTGGAATTCTGACTTTAGATGTGAATCGACGGGTTTACCTTCAGAATGTTGCTGGAGAAAAATCCTTCACTTTACATCCAAATATTAAGAGGCCTATTCATGGAAATGTGCCCAGACATCCCGCAAGTTCTGCATGCCGTGGAGGACACTGCATGCAGAATAAAAATTGCGCACCTCACGTATTCATGGAATTTACTGCGCAAAGTAACCGTATTCGCAATTCTCGCCCGGAACCCCCCGACACGCCCCCACGCAAAGCATAAACAGCCAGTACAGATACCTTTGCGTGCTGCCTGCAGGCGCGAATACACGCACCCTTCAAACAGTGTGTGAGGTCCCCGCAAGCAGGCCTGCATCTGGGGACCCTGCGCAGGGACCCCCATAACTGTTGCCCGCAGCCTGACAACATGCGTATGAAAATTCGTAACTCGGTCTAAAATCAAAAAATGTGTGTGCAAACCCCCGTAAATCATTCCTGCACCTTGCTACACTGCATACGTGCAGCTAGACTACCCCGCCCCTATGAGCCTATATGTCACAGCAACAAAGCCTTCAACCCCAATACAAACTGACTTCACGGTATACCAAGCTATACCCCAACCTAACTACACCTTGCAACAATACTACTCAGCCCAAACTCATCCCAATAAAAATCCAAAACACACCCAAGGTAACCATTCTATCTAGCGCCTTCATCAATGCCAGATCCTTAGTGGCTCACGCCAATGAAATAGCAGACACCCTACTATCTGAAAACCTTGACCTCCTGGCAGTCACTGAATCATGATTACACAAAGCTACAGGCCCTGCACTTTCCCTAGCTATCCCTGAAAATTACCAATTAATTAAAATGGACAAACCCAACAGTAAAGGAGGGGGTTTAGCTATTATAGCTAAAACTGACCTTACTATTAGACTACGAACCTCATCTTCTCTCAAATCATGCAAACTCCTCGTAGCCAAACTGCCCATCTCCAACTGCCACACACTAACAATCTACCTAATATACAGGCCACCTGGCACCATTGGGACCTTCAAAGAGGATCTATCAGTCTTTTAGCTAATAACACCAAAGACTCCTCACAAATCCTTTTACTAGGTGACCTGAACCTAGGATTTAACGACCCAGATGACAAACAAGCCCAATCTATAGCTATTATGTTAGCTGAACACGGCCTAAACTAAAAAGTTCTCAACCCAACCCACAACAAAGGAAGGACCCTGGATTGGGTCGCCACCCTGAACTGTGATACCGTTATCTCCAAAATTACCCCTCAACACTGGTCAGACCACTACCTTATCAACTTTACATTAACGCTTAATAAACAAATCACTAAAGAGAAAATTATGGCACACCCCTACCCACTAGAGCAAAAAAATGTATAACCCCTGACAATCTCCTGCCACTGCTACTACCTACTATCAATGCTCTTCCAAACAACCAGCACCCTTAGCTCCTGGTAGAAAGTTACAATAATGCTATGAAAATAGCACTAGACACTGTTGCCCCTTTAAAACTTCAAAAAACTAAACAACAAGCTTACCTAAATGCCTGGTGCACCCCACACCTAAAAGAACTAAGAATGCAAAAAAGGAAATTAGAAACTATATGGCGCCATACCCCATCTGAAGAAAATAAACTGAAACTCAGACTCTTCGCCAATAAATACAAAAAAGAAATCCTACTCTCAAAAAGAATTGCTTTAATGAAAGAATTTGCAATGCAACCTCCAACACTAGAGAATTATTTACCATCCTAAGGGAGCTGGAATCCCCAGTACCACCACCTGACAACATTGCCAAAGACAAACATTGGTGCACCAGCATCCAAAATGCCCTAGCAAATAAAATAATTAAAACTCCAAACTAAAATTGCCTTAAAAAAAGACTCCCTAACTCCCATTGAAACATCAGCTATATCCACCCCCATGACTACCAACTCACCCGACCCTTTCAAATTCAAAAAAATATCCATTTTGGAAACCGAAAAGATTATTGCATCCCTCAAACCCTCCAACTGTAAGGGTGACAGCTGCCCAGCCCAACTAATCAAGGATGCCGCAAGAGACTTAGCCCCATTCATACCCAAACTGATCAATGCCTCCTTTTCCTCCAACACCATCCCAAGTAACCTAAAGGTGTCCTGGATCCTACCCCTCCTTAAGAAGCAAACTCTAGATCCTGCCATTCACCCTAACTATAGACCCATCACCACGGTACCATTCCTCCTCAAGATAATAGGCAGATTAGCATACCTACAAATCCAGCACTATCTTGAAACTAACCAACTCCTAGGAACCCGCCAATCAGGTTGCAGACTACAGCACGGCACAGAAACAACCTTAATTGATCTTAAAGTCCAGATTGACGAACTCAATGACAAGGGAAACACCGCCATGCTACTCCTCCTTGATCTGTCGGCGGGCTTTGACCTAGTGGATCACGCAGTCCTGTGTAAACACCTGGCATCGGCTGCCCACTTCTCTAGGGAGGCTATAGCCTGGATCCAATCATTTTTGGACAACCGCACAATAAGAGTCTTTTCCACATTGGCATCAGCAGACCCCATCAAAATTACCTGTGGTGTACCCCAAGGTTATTGCGTCTCACCAACTCTATACAATATCTTTACCAAGCCCCTATTCGACAAATTGGACAGACTGGGTGTCACCTACACTAATTACGCAGATGACACCTAGAGCCTCATTCCCCTTTCGGGCAATTGTATTGCGGATACGGCCTTGATAAACACAATATATCTCATCATTCAGGCATGGATGGCCATACATGCCTGAATGATGATAAAACCAAATTCCTACTCCTTGGATCCACTGCCAAACTAAAAAAAACTCTGCCACAACTATTCAGCATTTAACATTGATGGCAACATAATCACAGTCTCCAAAACAGTAAAAACACTAGGCTTTCACCTCGATTTGCCCACAACACTAAAGAAACAAGTTAACTCCCCTGCATCCTCTACAGCCTACACATGCAAGCTCATTAGGGCAAGTAGAGCTTTCCTCACCCAAGCCAGCTGCATCATTATCGGTAACGCCCTAATACTCTCCAAACTTGACTATTGCAATGCTCTGTATTTGGGAGCTAACAAATACATCATTGACAATATTTAAACATTGCAAAACAACGCCCTCAGAACTGCCCTTAATTTAGCCTCCAAAGATCACATCTCTAACACTAGGAGACAATACAAATGGCTCAAAATTTGCCACAGAATCTCACTCAAGACGCATCACTCACTTTCAAATGCCTCAATAATGCAGCCCCCCCGCCCCCACCTGGCAGCAAGAATTGTGAGAAAAACTTCCACTCGCCCTACCAGAACAGTCAATTCCTTCTGCCTTCAGGTACCCAAATTCTGACTGAAAATAACAGGTGGCAGCAGCTTCCCAGTTAAGGCAGCCCAATACTGGAATGCTTTCCTACTTGACATCAGAACAGATCAGTCTTACTATACCTTTAGACGAAGCATGGCTACATTCCAATGACCCCCAAGACTAACCATGTACCAATCCACACCTACCACCCTGACTGTACATATGTATATTATTCAGCCGATTTATCATGTGATGTAATGCGTATGTTTATACTGTGACTGCAAGTAAGTTTCTAAGCAATCTTGTTTTCCTATTCTCTGTAGCGCCCTGTTACCTTTGGGTTTGGCGCGCCATACAAAATCAATAAACAAACCAACCCCTAAATTAGATCGGAACCCTGGTTGCGTACACGCAATCTATATCTGACATGCAAACCCCCACCTTCCTATGCGCAGTGTCATTATGCCTGCTTTCGGGTGGCTTAGAGATCGAGGGATTTGCATGGCCATTTCTCACCCAGAGAGTGGTGGTTCTGTGAATACGTAACATTTGGCGCAATTGTGGGCATGCGAGGGACTGCCTGCGGGCAAGTCCTCGTAATATCCACTTTTTTCACATGTTCTTCCCCATTTTATGTGTTCTGCCCCCTTCCCAGCCCTCTGTGCAAGACACGCCCACGCTCTGCGTGGTGTTTCGCGCATGGCGCTCAGCAGCTCACAGAGACGTGCCGAGCCTGCACGAACTCCACGCAAGTCCAGGAAAAGTCCAGCGCATTCGATTTCGACGAATGGGAGTTCGCAGGCAGCTTAGCGCACAAGTTCCCTATTTTCCGCTCAAATAATTCCATGAATCAGGCACCAAGGATTTACTGCAGTGGAATCACGTTTTGTTGTAAATTCACCCAACTCTCCACCGAGCCCTATTGATTCCAAAAATGGGGATGAACACTGTTGTTACTGTGCCCGTAATCCGGCAGTAATTCCACTGAACTGAGAGGCAGTAATGGTAAACAGGTTTGCCAAAGATGGAATGAGGCATGAAAGGATGCAGAGAGAATGTGAAATGGTGATGTCCCAAGGGTGAGATATGTTCCTCAGAATAACCTTTTCTATACATCACTAAGTCTCACAGAGTTTACAAAGGAGCTCTTCTTTGGCACAGTTAACGTCAGGTGACCTGGGAGCTCCCTTGGCGGTACTGGGCATACATTCTTACTGGGAGACAATTCCATTTGTAGCATTTAATATAAAGAGCAGAAAAATTCAGTTTCGATAGCTTCATTTGTACTATAGCATTGCTGCCATGTTTCCCAGTTCCATGTGTAATCTTTCTGTTTACTACAAGTTCCAGCATGCAATTGGAAGCAAAAAGCAGGACTGACTCGAGGTGTCACGGGTGGAACTGGGGGGCTGTAGCTCTTCCTACCTTTTTTATATGGGATTCTTTGCCATTGGCTAACGGCTAGAGAGGATTTGGACAGTTGCGTAAATTGCAACAATTGGCGTCTTTGTCCCAAACTTGGTTTGGGTCAGTAATTAAACAGCCTCTCGGGCAATGAAAGCCGACACTCTTCCAGGGGTTGCTTGAGCACATCTCAAATCCTTGGAACAGCCATACGCGACAATTTGTAATAATGGTAATCAAACCTGCCCTCAACGAAACCCCCCTTATCTACAGACATTTGAACCTACTTAACTTTTCGCACAATTCTTTCATGTTCCTGGCTAGTTGGAACGTCGTGCACCCAAATGTTCACAAACATTACCGCTCTCTATTTTATCTACTCATTTATGTCTCTCTTGACCCTTTATTTGTTACTCCTTTTTCTCTTTCTCCACTGCCTCCTTTTTTCCCTTTACTACAGACTAAAATCTGGAAACCTATGCCCAACACAACATTTTTCAGACAGGGCTCGGTGCTCTGAGACTACAACGGTCGGGACTTGGCGCAGTATAAAAACTTTGGAACATGACAAAGGAAAACAGGAAAGTTTTGGCCAAAATCGAAATGTTGCCCATTTTTCAGAGCATCACAAAATTGGCAATTTGCATTGCAGATTTACAGTCAATTCCGATTAGTGTTTTTAGAAGAGGGTTTCCACTTGCATAATGTAGTCAGATCATCATTTCCTTTGCCAGATCATCATTTCCTTTGCCAGATCATCATTTCCTTTGTTAGATCATCATTTCCTTTGCCAGATCATCATTTCCTTTATTAGATCATCATTTCCTTTGCCAGATCATCATTTCCTTTGTTAGATCATCATTTCCTTTGCCAGATCATCATTTCCTTTATTTGTGAGTCTCTTTTGGAGGAACTCCATTGGGTTTTTTTAAGCACTTTCTCTCCACTTAATGCCTGAAGATTTTCCTGGGAGTTTGGGCTCGAAGACTCTTCAGTGCTGTATAAAAAGCAGGTTTCCTAGCAAACAGAGTTGTATTCCCAAATTATTATTATTGTTATTATTATGGTGTTTATTGGGTACAGACCTAGCTTCGAGAAGCAACAGAGCGCTTTACAGAGATATACAACAATACAGATACATAACAGAGCGCTTTACAGAGGCAACAACAGATCAGATACATAGGGACACAGAGGAGGGCTACACCTGTACAGGGTGGCGGGGAACAGAGAGGCCGACTGCCTCTGGCACTCAGGTGGCATGGACGGCAACATGATGGCCTAAGTGTTAAGGAGGAGAGACACTTTGAAGATGTGGGTCTTGAGTTCTTTTCTGAATTATAGGAGTGTGGGGGTGAGTTTGATGCGGACAGGGAAGAGGTTACATAGTCTTGGGTCATAGGCAGAGAAGGCTTGCTTTCTGGTCCTTTCCTTTTTGCAGCAGCAGATTTCAAGTCTGCACGTGACCTGGCTTCTGGTGGTTCCATGTCAGCCAGAGATGCTGAGTTTCTTCGCGAGGTATCTGGGTGAGTTGAGGGTGACTGCTTCATAGATGATGCAACACAACTTGAAGGTGATTCGTGCATGCAGAGGGAGCCAGTGAAAGTCGATGAGGGCCGGGGTGATGTGGTCGTATCTGCATAGACCCTTGTTGAGGTGTTCGGCCGCATGTAGGAAACCTCTCAGGAGCACATGGGAGGACAACAGGAGGCCTTCAAAGAGGGCGTTGCCCCCATCCAGGTGGGATCGGACAAGTGCCTGAACAGTGGATCTAAAGAGGTCCAGAGGAAGGAAGGGCTTGACTTTCCACAGGATGGAGAGCTGATACCAAGCTGTCTGAGTTTAATTAGCTATGTGTGTCTTGAAGGAGAGGTGTTTGTGCGGTGTTGGTGAGGAGTAGGAATTCGGTCTTGGAGGATTTGAGCTTCAAAGTATGCACTGGACATCCAAGACAGGATCAGTGGGAGGGAGGTTTTGAGCCTGTTGATGTCCTTGATGGAGTCAACCTTGAGGTATAGTTGTGTGTCGTCGGCGTATTGGTGGATGTGGATGTTGTGTGTACCTAGGAGGGCTCCCTGTATAGATTGAAGATCACTGGGGAGAGAATGTAACCCTGCGGGATGGATAGCATTGGCGATCTAGAGGAGTCCATCTCAGTGGTTGCCGAGGTAGGACTTAAACTAGCATTGGACAAGGTTGCTGATCCCCATGCGCCAATGCAGGGTGTCCATAAGTGCCTGGCCGTCTAATGTGTCGAAAGCGGCCAAGAGGTTGAGTAGAACCAGGAGGCAGGGGTGGCCATCTTTCAGGATGTTGAGGACGGCTTCGTCTACCTTTATGGTTGCCGTCTCTGTGGTGCGTCTGTGTCTGAACCTGGATTGGTAGGCTTGGAGGGGATTGTTGGTGTCTCTGTGTTGCTGCAGCTGTGCAGCTATCACTTTCTTGATGATCTTACCTCTTCGGCAGGGGCCTCTCTCTGGAACAGCCTTCCTGCCTCCCTGAAACTCGAGGAGAACCATCTCCAGTTCTGGCAACACCTCAAAACCTTCCTCTTTGCTTCTGCTTTCTCTCCTCCCCTCCCCTGCTGAATTCCTGACTGAAACTGCACTGGTTACCTGGCCACCATTTCTGATCTCTGGCCCAGCCCCCGTCAATTGCCCACCTGCACTGCTTCCCTGGCAACCCCTGCGCTTGGGGACCATTTTTCTGTATCCCTTCAGTCCCCCTACTAGCACTTATGTCTGCACTTCCTTGCACTTGCCACTAGCTGGCTCTTTTTATTTGTCTTATTTATCTTATTTATTCCACTTTCCCATGTACTGCACTTTTCCTTCTCCCTTCCCCCGCGCACTTTTCCTTTCCCCCCTTCCCATGCACTTGCGCGATCTGAATGACACCTGGCCTAGTAGGATCGTTGTCTGTCCTCCCTCTGTTCCCCCTCCTTGCCTCATCGTGCCTTGAAACACTTGGTGTATAGGCGCGTTATAAACGCCATGTCATATCATACCTTGGAAGAGAAGATGGGTGATGGGGCGATAATTACCTAGGTTGTCGGGATACAGAGTGGGTTTATTTAGTAGTGGGAAGATTTGTGCGGTCTTTAGGGTCGATGTGAAGGTGACTTCAGTTAGGGAGCTCTTGATGATCTCCAGGTAGGGAAAGAGAGATTCTGCACTGAGGGTCTTGAGGATGTATGCTGAGAGATGTCGTCTGAATACGATGTGGCTTTGAGGGTGGCCATGGTTTCTACCAGGTCCGCTGTAGAGAGTGTCTTGAATGTTCCAGGGTGAGGAGATTTTGCGAGGAGGGACGTGAGGTAGGTCTATGGATGCAGAGCTGGTGTCTATGTGCTGGCGAATCTTGCTGATTTTGTCAATGAAGATGGTGTTGATGGCAGTGGATTTTTCGCTAGTGTGGTATGCAGGGTCGGGTAGCTGGTTGATGTAGTGCTTGACCACTTTGAAGCAGGCTCTGCTTTGGTTGTCGGCTTCTGCTAAGGTGTTCTGATAGTAGGAGGCCTTGGCTATGTTTATTAGTTGTTGACCGGTTGCTCAGAGTTTCTTGAAGAGCTCAGGTCGGATGTGGTCCTAGAGCAGCACCAGGTTTTCTCTTGTTTCCTGATGACTCTTTTGCTGAGGTTGAGTTCTTGCGTGTACCAGGGTGCTGACAATTTTGTTTTGCAGATGCCTCGGAGGCACATCTCAGTTGATTGAGGCTGAGAGGGTGGCATTGAATGCTTCCAGTAGAGTCTCGCAGTTCGGTAGGGCATGTTCGGTCCATGTAATGTGGAGTTTCGGGACGTCTTCTGTGAGGGCTTCCACCGGGAAGTTCTTGAAGGACCTGAAGGTTTGCCTGATAGGTTTCTGCTGGGAGTGCTTGACTGGGGTGGTGTGCAGGATGTTGAAAGGCAGGTGGTCAGACCAGTCAAGTTGGAAAAGACCAGTAGTAGAGGAAAGGCAGTGCAGTGATGATTAGGTCGAGGATATAACCCTTCTCGTACGTTCGGTCTTTCATGTGCTTTGTGAGGCTGAGGGTGTCGAGAAGGCCAAGGAGAGCTTCCTCAGTCTGGTGGCCTCGTTGCCTGGGAGGTTGAAGTCACCTAGGAAGATGATGCTGGTGTGCGTGAGGGACATGGTGGTGACCAGGTCGATGAAGTCTCAGATGAAGGCGGAGTTGGGTTTGGGTGGTGTGACAAATCTGAGGATGTCATCCCTTCTCCACTAGGGGGAGACCTTTCCCATGGGGTCAGGGTGGTGTGACCACAGTACAATAGTCCCCCTGGGGGTGGTACACAGAGGGAGGATTGGATGGGAGAGGAAGTTCCTTTATGGGATAAGATACAACCATTCCTAGAGAACGCAGTATAATCCTGCTTTATATCAAACCCCCTCCTTGCCAAAGTCCAACCCTTCTTCCCTATCTTTAGAGAGTGCCAACATTCTTTGTTGTTCAGTCAACCTGATATCTCATAGCTGACTAGAATACCTGGGGACGCTATTGGTTTTCCATATAAGGATTGCACAAGTACTGTGAAGAAGATGACGCGCAGGAGGATACCGATTACTCCAGAGAGCCGGAGTGAATGGTCTAGTCTTCTAAAAAAACAAATCTAGATAGTCCTAGTGCACTCCCAATGCATTCAGTGACTTTCAATCTTTACATTTTCTATATGTACTGTAACGGGGTGCGGGGGAGACAAAAACAACCCTGGCACTGGGTTGTGGTACTAAGATACAATACAACAGATGTCCACAACCTTGTGGATCTCTCCCGTTCCCTGCACACCCAATGTTTATTGTAAATACAACCAAAAAGTAATATGTTTTTTGTAGGTTTAAACCTTATTATAAACGTAAATTTAAAAAAAAATAGTATCAAACAATCTTGTGATGTATTTCATCAATCAATTTATAGTAAAAAGAACATTCTTTTCCAATCTTCATTACTATTCAAACAAAGTGCATTTCGAAATTGGCATTAGCTTTTGACTTATGTTTTGTTTCAACATAGTATTTAATAAACAAATTCAAATCATTAATATCAGATCGTTTTTCATTCCTTTCAATAATACTTCTTATTGAACATCCAATATTAGATTATGTGTCTCTACGCGTTTCGGGGTATTCTATCCCCTTCTTCAGGAGTTGTCTATCCTTTTTCATGTGCAGTTATCACATCTACAACAAATAAGTAAATAGAGTATTGTCACTCATTTGTTACATTTACATTTTCTTGTTTTATATCTGTCATTCATTTTCATCTCATAATTACCTGTGTTCTTTCTTATAGCAACCGTTTCTGTTATGCTAGTGAAATCGGCCTGTAAGGTTAAAAGAATAAATGTAAGGATGAACCTACTATTATTTACACTTCCAGAAAGGTTCTTGTGATAAAAACCCATATGTGGATAATAAGAGTCATGGTGTAATACCAATGGTTCAAGAGTTACCTGTTTGCTGTCCTCAGCTGATGCACCAATGGGTGCTCAGATGCCTCTCTCCTACGTCAGTATTCTTCAATCAATGTTCTAAAGAGAAGATTTTTGTTCAGGAGATCAACCGGTACCATAATCCGATGATATATGTCCTTATTCCAGTAGAGGGTATTCAAATTGTCCTCCTAGTTAAGTGGGTTAACTTTACACCCGATGGTGAATCTGTAGAGAATTAATATGGAATTACTTCTTCATTGAGTTTAGAACTCATGCTCCAGTCTATTAAATCCTCAATGGTTATGTGCATATGGTTCTGAATTCCCCATGGTTTTAGGGCGTTTGAGTGCTTACCTCAGTTCGTTCTCCTAATCTTGCTAAGCTGCCGCGGTAGAAGAGATCTGCAAAATGGCCGCTTTTTTTTTTTGTAAGCGTCACGGTGATGACGCGTTTGCGTGGTGACATCACGCGGCTGCGTGATGACGTCACGCTCGTGTAGTCTAAATAAGTATCAACAAGCTGATATTCATGTGTCACCAGCTTATAGAGGTGATAATGACTATGGATGTCTAGATCATGATGATTCACTGTCAATATGATCTGAATTGAAAGTGTATTCCGTGTAGAAAATTGTGACTAATCTCGCCGTTTATCGGAACGAAAAATAGAAGATTCCACTAGGCGTTAGGTGATATATGTTAATGTAATTTAGTCTTAAATTCTCTAATGTCCAACTATATACTCATCTCCTGATTCATGAAATCTTTTTGTACTGTGCAGTACCCTGAACTCGTACCTTCATAGTTCATATATTTAATATGTAGGTAATTATAGGATGAAAAGGTGTGCTCACATTCTGATTTCTCTTAACGTTATTTATGCATTGCATGTTGCATCCCTCTTCCAGCTCAATTCAATACTGTGCTTAGAAGATTCATCCACAACATTTACAACAATATTCACAAAAATACTCCCAGGTTGTAGTCTTCATTCATGCCCCTAGGGGCTAAGCTACTCAGCCTGTCTACCCAATAGATTTCTCTCTGGTTCAACCTTTTGGTATGATTCCCTCCCCTTGTTGCTTTTTTGACTACTTCTAGGACTATTACCTTCAATTGAGCTACACTGTGTTTCTTCTCGTCGAAATGACGTGCCACTGATGACCTTGTGTTTTTGGTTCTGATGTTACTTTTATGTTCATGCCATCTTTCTTTGACTTTTCTGTTTGTCTGTCCTACGTAAAAGATGCCACAAGGGCAACTCAATCCATAGATCACCGACTTAGTGTAAAGTTAACCCACTTAACTAGGAGGACAATTTGAATACCCCTTACTGGAACAAGGACATATATCATCGGATTATGGTACCGGTTGATCTCCTGATCAAAAATCTTCTCTTTAGAACACTGATTGAAGAATACTGACGTAGGAGAGAGGCATCTGAGCACCCATTGGTGCATCAGCTGAGGACAGCAAACAGGTAACTCTTGAACCATTGGTATTACACCATGACTCTTATTATCCACATATGGGTTTTTATCACAAGAACCTTTCTGGAAGTGTAAATAATAGTAGGTTCATCCTTACATTTATTCTTTTAACCTTACAGGCCGATTTCACTAGCATAACAGAAACGGTTGCTATAAGAAAGAACACAGGTCATTATGAGATGAAAATGAATGACAGATATAAAACAAGAAAATGTAAATGTAACAAATGAGTGACAATACTCTATTTACTTATTTGTTGTAGATGTGATAACTGCACATGAAAAAGGATAGACAACTCCTGAAGAAGGGGATAGAATACCCCGAAACGCGCAGAGACACATAATCTAATATTGGATGTTCAATAAGAAGTATTATTGAAAGGAATGAAAAACTATCTGATATTAATGATTTGAATTTGTTTATCCATACTATGTTGAAACAAAACATAAGTCAAAAGCTAATACCAATTTCGAAATGCACTTTGTTTGAATAGTAATGAAGATTGGAAAAGAATGTTCTTTTTTACTATAAATTGATTGATGAAATACATCACAAGATTGTTTGATACTATTTTTTTGAAATTTACGTTTGTAATAAGGTTTGAACCTACAAAAAACATATTACTTTTTGGTCATCATATCACAAGGATGATCAAGAAAAATTGGAGAATAATTGGAATGGATCCACAGTTGAAGAGACTGTTTCCCAAGCCCCCAATTATAGCCTACAAAAGGGGACGCAATTTCAAGGAGGCATTAGTTAAAGCTGAAAGACCACCCATGGAGAATCAATCCACTTTGAAACCAAGAAAGTCAGGGACGTTTGCATGTTTGAACTGTGGTCATTGTAATAACATAATGAGAGGTACACATGTGAGACATCCATATAATGGAACTAAAATCAAGCTAAGAGACTATGCCACTTGTGACACTAAGTCGGTGATCTATGGATTGAGTTGCCCTTGTGGCATCTTTTACGTAGGACAGACAAACAGAAAAGTCAAAGAAAGATGGCATGAACATAAAAGTAACATCAGAACCAAAAACACAAGGTCACCAGTGGCACGTCATTTCGACGAGAAGAAACACAGTGTAGCTCAATTGAAGGTAATAGTCCTAGAAGTAGTCAAAAAAGCAACAAGGGGAGGGAATCATACCAAAAGGTTGAACCAGAGAGAAATCTATTGGGTAGACAGGCTGAGTAGCTTTGCCCCTAGGGGCATGAACGAAGACTACAACCTGGGAGTATTTTTGTGAATATTGTTGTGAATGTTGTGGATGAATCTTCTAAGCACAGTATTGAATTGAGCTGGAAGAGGGATGCAACATGCAATGCATAAATAACGTTAAGAGAAATCAGAATGTGAGCACACCTTTTCATCCTATAATCACCTACATATTAAATATATGAACTATGAAGGTACGAGTTCAGGGTACTGCACAGTACAAAAAGATTTCATGAATCAGGAGATGAGTATATAGTTGGACATTAGAGAATTTAAGACTAAAATACATAAACATATATCACCTAACGCCTAGTGGAATCTTCTATTTTTCGTTCCGATAAACGGCGAGATTAGTCACAATTTTCTACACGGAATACACTTTCAATTCAGATCATATTGACAGTGAATCATCATGATCTAGACATCCATAGTCATTATCACCTCTATAAGCTGGTGACACATGAATATCAGCTTGTTGATACTTATTTAGACTACACGAGCGTGACGTCATCACGCAGCCGCGTGATGTCACCACGCAAACGCGTCATCACCGTGACGCTTACAAAAAAAAAAAGCGGCCATTTTGCAGATCTCTTCTACCGCGGCAGCTTAGCAAGATTAGGAGAACGAACTGAGGTAAGCACTAAAACGCCCTAAAACCATGGGGAATTCAGAACCATATGCACATAACCATTGAGGATTTAATAGACTGGAGCATGAGTTCTAAACTCAATGAAGAAGTAATTCCATATTAATTCTCTACAGATTCACCATCGGGTGTAAAGTTAACCCACTTAACTAGGAGGACAATTTGAATACCCTCTACTGGAATAAGGACATATATCATCGGATTATGGTACCGGTTGATCTCCTGAACAAAAATCTTCTCTTTAGAACATTGATTGAAGAATACTGACGTAGGAGAGAGGCATCTGAGCACCCATTGGTGCATCAGCTGAGGACAGCAAACAGGTAACTCTTGAACCATTGGTATTACACCATGACTCTTATTATCCACATATGGGTTTTTATCACAAGAACCTTTCTGGAAGTGTAAATAATAGTAGGTTCATCCTTACATTTATTCTTTTAACCTTACAGGCCGGTTTCACTAGCATAACAGAAACGGTTGCTATAAGAAAGAACACAGGTCATTATGAGATGAAAATGAATGACAGATCTAAAACAAGAAAATGTAAATGTAACAAATGAGTGACAATACTCTATTTACTTATTTGTTGTAGATGTGATAACTGCACATGAAAAAGGATAGACAACTCCTGAAGAAGGGGATAGAATACCCCGAAATGCGTAGAGACACATAATCTAATATTGGATGTTCAATAAGAAGTATTATTGAAAGGAATGAAAAACGATCTGATATTAATGATTTGAATTTGTTTATTAAATACTATGTTGAAACAAAACATAAGTCAAAAGCTAATACCAATTTCGAAATGCACTTTGTTTGAATAGTAATGAAGATTGGAAAAGAATGTTCTTTTTACTATAAATTGATTGATGAAATACATCACAAGATTGTTTGATACTATTTTTTTGAAATTTACGTTTATAATAAGGTTTTAACCTACAAAAAACATATTACTTTTTGGTTGTATTTACAATAAACATTGGGTGTGCAGGGGACGGGAGAGATCCACAAGGTTGTGGACATCTGTTGTATGGTCTAGTCTTCTGAAACATTTGATTGGTCGAGAACAACCCAACAGGGAAGTGGAGCAGATCCCTGTCAGCTGACAGAGAGAGAGAGAGAGAGAGAGAGAGAGAGAGAGAGAGAGAGAAAGAGAGAGAGAGAGAGAGAGAGAGAGAGAGAGAGAGCTAACCTACGAGGAGGAAAGTCGAGAGCTGCTGGAGCGGACGAGCAGCTGCGAGAACCGCTTTGGCAAGTCCAGTCAAGAAGGGGGAGATTACACGGATGGCGATGGAGGTACATTGCTGGAAGTCCAGGAAGAAGGGATGAGGCAAGCAAGTACCCAAGGCCAACCCCGAGCATTCCCTGAACCGGAGAACTGCAACGCGGAGCAGAGCTGCTCCAAGAAGGACGCCAAAGGCATCGAAACAAGAGAGTCCTGTTCCATGGGAGACACAAACCAAAAGTAAACGTACGCTGGCATACCAAGAGGGGCAGGAGGTCTGGCGACAACAGGGGAGAAAAGTGGAACGTACTTGAGAAGGGTCGGGGACCTTGAAAGCAGCGTGCAAGTTGAGGAGACTCACCCCCATGAGAAACGGAGAAGGTCTGGGACATTAAAGGCAACCGAAGACAGAGAACCATAGGCTTGGAAGGAGAGTGAACCAAGCCATGGTAACCACATACTGCGATTCTAGGACCCACACCCATATGAAAAACGAATTCCAAAAGGGACAAGATGGTCAGGGACCCTGAAGAGTGTTGGGTCATTTAAAAAGGACACACGTACATTGTAGGGGAGTAAACCAAGTCGTGGTGTAGCCGAATAGCGAGTCTGGGACCTGCAGCCATATGAAACCACAAGAGGGTCAGGGACCCTAGAGTGTACTGAAATATTTGAAAGGAACACGTGCAGGAGAGAAAACCAAGTTGTGGTGTTGCAGCTTCGTGAGTTTGGGACCCACACGAGATTCAAATAAGAGGTTCTGGGACCCTACGAGAAACAGAGACTGTCCGGAAGGAAGTATATTTTTGCCAAAAGAATAAGTTGACACTTTGTGATACAGCTTTGCAGGTCTGGGACACGTACCCATATGAGGCGTAAGAATGACTAGTTAGAAGCCAGGGGAAAGGAGTCAAACCCTGGTTACTGGGACATTGATTGTTAAGAAGCCGTACATTTGTTTTTGCTTTGAACACTTGGGGTTTTGAAGTGGCAAGAGGTGTCACTATTAGTTTACTTTGGAGTCCTTGCACATTAGACATTAGCTAATAGTGTTGGGGTCAGAAGTAGGGTTTGGGGAGACTATTTTCATTTGGACATTATGAAAGTTTTCCTTAGTTTTCCTGGAGGCAGAGAACCCCTTCTCAGTTTTAGGGATAGAAAAGGCCTTTCTCCAACCCCTTTACTCTTATGAATAAAGGTTTATAACCAAAACAATGCCACACTTGTGCCCAAGCCTTACTCCTGCACCCTCACAGTGGTCTGTAGATGAGGTGGAATGTGACTATGTCCACCGGGGAGAGCAGGAAGTTGGAGGAAAGGACTTTGAAGGAGCCAATGTTGTCGATGCCAAGTCTGGTGCAGGGCCACAAGGTCTTGTGGATGACTGCGAGGACTCTGTCTGTCTTCTTTGGCTGGTCTCTGTGTTGGATGCTGTAGCCGTCAGGGATAAGTACATCTAGGATGGGTGTAGGTGGGTGTCAGTCAGGTCTCTGTGATGAATATGGCATCAAGGTTGTGTGTAATGATGAGATCAGCGATGTCTGCTGCACGGGGGATAGCTGACCGGACGTTGGCGAGCATTAACGTCCATGTTGTGGATAGTGAGGGGTGCTGATGGACTGGAGGCTGATGTGGGTGAGGTTTAATTTATTTATTTTGCATTTATAGCAGCACACAAAGCCCGTAGGCAGCTAGGCGCTAGTAACAGACATTCAGTCAGGTCAAACATTCGGAACAGGTGAGGATAATTTCCAAGTCAATTGAAAAGGGGAGTTTTGAGCTTCTTTCTGAGGGAAGGGTAGGAGGGTTCAGCACGTAGGGGGCGTGGTAAGGTGTTCCAGCGTTTGGCGGCCGATACTGGGAAGCTGGACCCACTGGCTCTATCTTGTTTGAATCTTGGTATGTCGAGTCAGTGACAGTGTTTCAGGCGCAAAGGCCTAGCAGCATGACATCTGTTGAATTTCTGGCCTAGGTAGGAATGGGCTTTATTTGCAAGGCAGCAGTGAGTGTTTAATAGAACTTTAAATGTGATGCATTCTCTAATGTGTGCCGCTCGTCTTGCATCAGAGATATGAACGTGCTTGCTCAGGTCAAGTGCGTCATGAAGTGCATTGTTCTGTAGGACTTGGAGCTTCCTATGCTTTCTCTCAGAGGAGCCACAAAGGAGAGTGTTAGAGTAATTCAATTTTGAGCCCATGAGGGCACTGGCGATGCTGAGGTGGTTGTCTTGTGAGAGGGAGGGTTTACTGGCATAAATGAGTTTGGTTGCATTGGCGGCTGTTGAGGAAATATGAGGGTGGCGTCTAGGTAAATGCCTAGGGACTTCACAGAGGAGGATATGGGTATCTTGTGTCAGTCTATGATAAAGATTTGGAAGGCAGGGTTCAGTTTGGTGAGACGTGCCAGGGTTCTGACGAGGAGCTCTGTTTTCTTGTAATTCAGGCATAGCTTGCGGGTGGCCATCCAAGCTTGGATCAGTTCATGGACGGTATTTAGTTTGGTGGACTCTTGTGAGTGGTTGCCTCAGGGGGGGATGAGGAATTAGGTGTCATTGGCGTAGTTAGTGTAAGATATTCCTAAGGAGTCCAGGCAGTCAAATAGTTGTTTAGTATAGACAATGTAGAGGGTGGGCGGGGAGACACAGGAACCTTGTGGGACACTATATGAGATGGTGGTAGGAGGGGCAGCAGCATTGCCTTTGAAGACTCTGGAGGTTCTGTCTGCAAAGAAGGAGGAGATCCACTTGGCCGCTTCGGGAGAAAAGTGGGCGAATGTGGTGATGTGGTGGCAGAGGGTTGAGTGGTCGATGAGATCGAAAGCAACAGAAAGGTCTAGGAGCAGTAGAAGGGAGAGACTGCCAGAGTCCTTTGAGTCATCCTGTTTGTTCTTTAGGTCGAGGAGGGCTGTTTCAGTGCTCTAGCCTGGCTGGAAGCCCGATTAGCGTGGGCAGAGGATGTGGTGATCTTCCAGGATTTTTTTTATCTGGAGATAAGGAGCTCTGTCAATGATTTCCAGAGGAAAAGGAGTGGTGGTAATGGGGCGGTAGTCACTCAGAACATAAGGGTCGAGGGTGTGCTTTTTTAGTAGGGGAGTAGTCCATGATTCTTTGACGGAAGGGGGCACAGAGCAGGTGGCAACCGAGGCATTGACTATGGCGGTGATGAGTGGAAGTAGTGGTACTGCACATTCTTTGACATATGTTACGCTCACCTGGTATCCACAGGGACACCACCCAGCCGGGTTACTCGCTGGTATGCTTCTCAGCTTTGCCCTGATGTGGTCTTCGGGGAAGGTTCTGCCTGAAAATACAGGAGGACTGTGTTCAAGACTGACAGACTGGGGTAAGTATCCTCCCTCCACCCCCGTATGATTTCAGTCCCTCTGGCGCCTTCTCCTCACCTTGTGGTAGAATTAGGCGTGCTCTCCGTCCTGCCTTCTTTGCAGGGGCGCGTTGTCTTTCATGGGCGAGTGCGGTCCAGTTACTTCACTGACGCCGGCCCGTTTGATATTGTTCAGGTAGGTCATATTGCTGTTCTTTAGTTTTGTTGCTATCGAGGGAATAGCTGGACACAGTGAGTGTCACGTTGCAAGCTGCAAAGTAACGCGAAGCGTGTTGTCTTGCTCGGGTGTGGTTTAAATAGCCCCAACAATATAGTCCAGGTAAAGTAGTCCCTAGGCTACCACACCCAAAACACTAGACCGTATAGCTTGGTTCTTAGGAACCAAGCTATGTGGATGCCTCCATGTCGGCTGACAATACAATAAAGTAGTTCCCAAGCACATTGTTTTTCATGGTGTATGATGGCGCCAGGACTGGCCCCATGAGGGCTTTTGAAGAGGATGCCAGGCTCTAGAGGCCCGAGTCCTGACTCCACCTGGCCAATGGGTTTGCCATAGGGGGTTTTGGGCGAGGGTCGTGACAGCACTCCCCCCTAAGGCCCCTCCCATGGTGTTCCTTCTGTCTGGCCCAGGTTTGGATGGGAAGTTCCGATGGAATTTCCTGATTAGGCGTGTTGCGTGGATATTCTCACTGGGCTCCCAGGATCTATCTTGTGGTCCAAATCCTTTCCAATCGACGAGATAATATAGCTTGGTCCTAGAGTATTTAGAGTCCAAGATATGTTTGACTTCGAATTCTGGTTCTCCATCAACAAGTATGGGCTTAGGTGGTGGCCCAATCCGTGTGCCGGGTTGCATTGGTTTCAGGAGGGACACATAGAATACCGGGTGGATGTGTAGATTAGGTGGTAAATCCAGTTTCACAGCTGCTGGGTTGATAATTGCCTTAATGGTATAGGGTCCTAAGAATCTGGGATGAAAGGTCCGGGTTCCCTTGATGGGTACGAATTTAGCGGCTAACCAAACTTTGTCTCCTACTTGATAATCAGGGGCCTTTTTCCGGTATTGGTCGGCGAATATCTTTTGTTTTTCTTTGGCACGAATAAGGTGTTCCTTTGCCCTTTTGAAAGCCTGAGTAATGGTTGTGTGTAGAGTCTTTACCGCTGGCATTTCCAAGCTGGCTGGAAGGTCTAGTTCAGAGGTACGTGGATGTCTGCCATAAAGGGTATAGAAGGGCTTTTGTCCCGTGCTTGAATGCAAAGAATTGTTATATGCATATTCGGCTACCCATAGTAGGTCTTTCCAATTCCTTTGTTCGTGGTGCAGCATGCACCGTATATATTGCTAGAGTGTCTGATTGGTTCTCTCGGTTTGGCCGTCTGTTTGGGGATGGTGACTGGTAGATAGTCGAACGTCGATCTGCGGCATTGCACAACATTTTTTCCAGATGTTTGAAACAAACTGGCTGCCTCGATCAGAGACCAGAACCGAAGGGAAGCCATGTAGCTTAACCACGCCCTCCAGGAACACTTTTGCTAAAGTGGCTGCGTCTGGGAGGCCTTTGAGAGGAATATTGTTCAGGTAGGTCTTATTGCTGTTCTTTAGTTTTGTTGATATCCTGCATACCTTTCTGTCTTTAAAATGTCTCTTTTTTCTCCCTTAGGTATGCAGAGCTTCAGCGCGGCGGACTGGCTTGGTTGAGCCCTGCTGGTAAATGATGGCGCATTAAGAGCGCTATGATACGGTAAGTAAACGCTATGCACAGCGCTGCAAAGTCTTGCCTTTGCTAACCTGTGTTTTCCTTCCTTGAAGGTCGCAGTGTTCTTCAGCGCGAGTGGAATGTCCGGAGTCGTGCCAGCCGAGAGGCGACCAGCCAGATAAGCCTTTTGAGCAGTTTGTAATTTGTAAATGTCTCTACTGCTTTCTTTAATGTTGCCTCTATCTTCCTCTTTCAAGTCGTTCTGTCCAGGAGGCGTGCAGATTCTAGGAAGCTGTTTTCAGTAGCTGCGAGTGTTTAAAGATGAAGACTGCAGGTAAGATGCTGCTGCTAATGATGTTCCTTTTGTCTCCTTGCAGGTTCTACTTCTCTGAGGTTCGAGGGAATAGCTGGACACGGTGAGCGTCACGTTGCAAGCTGCAAAGTAACGTGAAGCGTGTTGTCTTGCTCGGGTGTGGTTTAAATAGCCCCAACAAAATAGTCCAGATAAAGTAGTCCCTAGGCTACCACACCCAAAACACTAGACTGCATAGCTTGGTTCTTAGGAACCAAGCTATGTGGATGCCTCCATGTTGGCTGACAATACAATAAAGTAGTTCCCAAGCACATTGTTTTTCATGGTGTATGAGCCTGGCGCCATAGGCGCCAGGACTGGCCCCATGAGGGCTTTTGAAGGGGATGCCAGGCTCTAAAGGCCAGAGTCCTGACTCCACCTGGCCAATTGGTTTGCCAGAGGGGGTTTTGGGCGAGGGTCGTGACAACATAAATGTCACCTTTGCATCGTGAAGGTTTGAGTTCAGTGATGTCAGATTCTGTTGGAGGTTGCTGGATTGCAGAGTCCATGCCTTAGAGGAGGGGCAATTTTGTTTGCGTTGCCTGGTGATAGTGGGGATGGCCTATGGGGACAGAGGGAGAAAATACATGTCAGCGCATGCTTACATGTTCTCTGAGCAGATGTTAGGGCCCTGGGTCCTTCTGGTCTGAACAGTTCCAAACAGGAATTGCCCTTTCTTCATCTAACCTTCACTTTGGATGTCCTTGATCTAAGCATTAAGGGCAGAAAGGAAGAGGCAGGGCTAAGAAGGTGGGTGGGGATTAGGTCACATGACCTAGATCCACTTGCACCTGCTCACCAACTGCAAAGGAAAAGAGGCTGGAGGGCTGCTTAAGTAGGGAAAAAGGCAGAATAACAGGAAGGCACCAACAGTTTAACAGTAACTGACAGGTGGGTGGGGCTTCAGTCATGTGACCTAGATCCACTTGCACCTGCTCACCAACTGCATCTATCTATCTGTGTGCTGCCTCCACTTGTTACGCAACTGCAGCTCAGGACAATTATCAAAATATGACACTATTTCATTTCATTTGAGCTTTATTTCGGTAATTGTTACCATAAATGCCAACATGTTAAAAACAAAGTATCATCTCAGAACATCAGAACATCAAACCACAACAGGCTTAAGATAAAATCAAGACCACTCACAGGGTTTTGTTAGGTAAAAACATAATTAAAACACCATTTCCTGTACCCCTTTGGATAATACAACAGCAAAATTCGAAAGTCCCAGTGTGCCTACGGTGCACAATAGTTTAAATTGAGGCATTAACTGCTCCACAACTGGGGGTCTTCCTGCCACTCTGCTGCAGCCAGAAGGAAAATCACAGAGATATCCCCCATTCCTTTAAATCAGCCCACCTATGGACTACATGAGCCCATTCACAAACCCAGCAGGAGTATAGTATGCATGGAAAAGATTCCCTTTGACTGGGTCCAGTTTGGTGATTAGTCCAAGATTTAATTTCATACAGGTCTGAAATGAAGAGGGATGCCTTCAAAAGTGGTTCATCCCATAGAGCAGTGGCTAATACTTATATCTGAAAAATATTTAACACGTTTTGGCCTCCTTCGCCAGACCCTAATCAAAAACCACCCTGTGGTAAAGGTAGCAAGGCAGTCCTTGGCTGCCAGGCAAAGCATTATAGCCTCAGCAGTGGTAGTGACTGAGTACTGAACACAGAGGTTTGAATGATCCTCTCCTCAGGTCAGCATAATTAGGGCACAGGAGTGTTAAAAGATTAATTCTCAGACATAATTCTCTGCAGCTAGCCTTCTTGACAAAAAACAAACTTCTTGTGCGAGGAAGGGACATCAACCGGCTGGGAGTGAATTCATTTAATCACTGCTGTACAGTTGGAAAATGAGCATCTGAACTCTGTAACACATACCCTATGAGTTTTATAAAACAGCAACAAATTACATAACAATTACATTTGAACAAATTCTAATTGGCCCCGTTAGTAAAGGTCAAAACATCACTTATTCCCCATTGGTCATAAACACTTCCATAAACACATGACTTCGTAGGATGACAATGGGCTTTCCCTTTTCCTGAAATCACAAGGCCTGTGTTGCAAACTTTAAAAACGGCACAAAACACATTTCTGAGAATGACGCATTTGCTCCAGACTTCTTAGCACATTCTGTTCAAGGCCATCTTGCTCTGCTTATCTGCTTCAACCTACTGCCACATTTTATTTATAAAAAACCTTTCAACACCACCATTAGAAACTGTATATTCCTACCATTTAAACTGCTGAATCACCACATACTAGCGTATTAGCCAATGCACTTCCTTTTCTGCATACGGCACTACATTTCTGTGCTTTCAGCACTTTTTAAAACACTTATAAGAAGATTCTGAGACCTATAGCCATTTATAATTTACTGGCTTTCACTAACCTGTATTTTACATCAGAAATCTATATTTTATGTTTGTGCGTAATGGAAGCATATGTGTATGTCTTATGCTACCCTAAATACGTGTGTCCAACGTTCCCTATTTCCAATGTACTTTGCCTTGAATAAGGGCAGCTTAACTACCTAAACAGACAATACTCCTGATTTTTACAATGTTGGACAGGAGAGAGGGGTATTGGCCCTAACTACCATACTGACCTATCTGCCACAATAGAGAGGGGGGCTGGGGTAGGCTCCTCCTCTACAGGAGTAGAAAGTGGACCATGTCTTCCCGAGCACCCGAGGAAAGAAGGCAGAGCACACAGATTAATATTACACCTGGACCTCACGAAAGCTAAGGGCAATATGCCCGGGCATGCCTTAACAAAGAGAGATCTCATCGCCTTGGGCTACATTAGGTCCAGCTAGTTTTCATAACACTGATTCTGCTTCACGGCCGAGTATCTACAAAATTGGGATGAAATCTGCAATCTCCTTCCAATTTCTGCTTCTCTTTCAACCACAAGAGCATAACGAACACTACTCTTTGAGTTGACATTAATAATGCATACCATTGACAAAATCAGACTCAAAAGTGCCTCACTAACATTCAAGTGCCTTAGTAACGCAGCACCTCAATATTTGATAGAGAGGTTCAATAGAAGACTTACGCTCGACCCACGAGAGCGGTCTACACCAATTGTCTGACAGTCCCCTCATTCAAACGGATGACAATCGGCGGGAACAGCTTCCCGGTCAAAGCTGCCCAACTCTGGAACTCCCTTCCACCCTCCCTCAGGGAGGACCAAACCTACACACATTTCAGATGAAATATCATCAACTGGTTTAAACCCAATGATCCTTAATCCTAGACTAGTCACCTCCGGGCAACCCCTCTTCCCACCGAAACAACCTAGCTTAAATGTTCTACTTACAGCTACAACAGCACATATCTGCTACCCCTCCCTCGCACTGCCCCCGTCCCTGTACTTGTTATCCTACAATCGACATTGCACGCCTGTGGTGACCCCTATTGTGACTAACATGGTACTTTTTACTGTATGTTATCCTCATATATAAATGTAATAACTTTGTAAGATATGCTATATTTTGTATCAAACCTTGTAACCATGTAGCTGAAAATGTCCTTGTCCTCGCGCCCTGATACTTTGGGTCTGGAGCACGTTACAAATAAATAAACAAACAAACAAACTTTTGGGTCTGAGTTGACCCAAAAGTCAAGTAGGCCAAGGACTTGGACTTCCTTTTTTCATATAAAATAGCCATGGCCGGCCCATTGCCCCTTCCTGTGCCATTTCATCCTCTGCTGCCCCCCGGTATTTGAGCAGGTTCACACAGTTCCATAGCCCTAACCATGCCCTACAGACTTTTTTAATCGGCTGTAGATCCAACTCAAGTAGGATCTGGAAATTTGGAGTGGGGGTAGGCAGCCCCAGTATGTTTTAAAAAATCTGTTATCAATTACTGACAAGATGGAGACATTACACCACCCCCATAGCTCAGAACCGTAAACAGTAGTTTGTTGTGCCTGGGCCTTATAGGCCTCCAAGCCCACACACACAGCCCCACACACATGTTCTTTAGCAAAGTTGGCTATTACACAACTGTATCTGGTTAACGTTAGTCCCGTCTTCAGCATCTGCTGCCCACAGGTACAGTCTTCATTTATTCTCAGGTCTAAATAATCATATGTTTTGACCTGCTCGATTCGTACTTCTCCTATTAGTAGGTTGATTCTAGAAGGCTTTTTCCCCCTGTTTCCTCTGAGGACCTTGGTCTTTTGGGTATTAATTTTCATGCCGTTTTCGCTACAAAAACCTGCAAACATGTCCAGCTGGCAGCAGAGTTCCCCAGGTGTCAATGACAGTAGGACTGCATCATCAGCCAACATCAGAACAGGAATCCTGTCTCGTGCCAGTGAGGGGGCATCAGTGGGAGTTTTCAAAAGTTCAGTAATTACACCGTTTATGAATAAACAAAAGCGTAGGGGGCCAGGACACAGCCCTGGCACAATCCCATCTCAATATTCACTCTACTAGCCAGAGCCCCATCTGCCCCACAGCGGGTCCTCGCACCGTTGCACTGGTGATGTGTCCCAATGGCGTTTATAAAATCTTTGGGGATACCCAGACCCATCAAGATCCATAACCCTGCCCTCGGGACAGTGACGAAAGCCATCTTTAGGTCTATAAAGACAGCACAGGTGGTTATTTTTCTCAGGGAGACATATTTATCGCACAGCAGTCACAGTCTCATGCACTGGTCTACTGATACCCTTTTGGAAACCCACCTGCAAATGATTCAAAGCTCCAACCTCTCCGACCCAAGCCTCCAAATGACCCAATACGACCTTAGAAAAGATCCTACCCCCAGCCTCAAGAAGGGAAATCGGCCTGTAATTTGCCGAGTGGTTTCTGTCCCCCTTCTTGAAGATGGGTACGATGATGGCCTGGGTCCGAGTGGAGGGGGCTCGGCTCAGCAACAAAATTGCATTAAAAGGTCTGGTCAAGTATGGTATCCAGGATGATGGTTCATCCGCAAAAAACATCAACCACAGTCATATCCGGGCCTGACAATTTTCTTTTTTTTGGGCTCTCCGGTGCCAGTCTTCCCACCTGTGAGGCCAAGAACATTGGGTCATCTTTGACGCCACACTCTGCTTCTCTCCTCACATCTCTGATGTCTCTAAGAAGTCAAACTACCAACTGCACCTCCTCAGAGGTATTCTTCCTTTCCTGACCTTCCCCCAGAAGCTCACTTTCTCCAGAGCTCTACTTCTCTCTAGGCTGGACTATTGCAACAGCCTCTTTTTAAATCTCTCCGTCCTCTACAACTCATCCAGAACAGGACTGCGAGACTTGTCCTCGGCCTCAAGCCCTGGGATTGTAGCTCGCCAGCCCTGAAATCTCTCCATTGGCTCCCAGTTGCTGCAAGGATCAAGTTCAAGACCCTCTGCATTGTCCACAAGGACTTCTGGAGCCTGGGACCTCAATACCTCCAACTCTCTCTTCGGAAATATCTTCCTACTCAAACTCTTCGCTCCTCCACCTCCAACTCGTTGAGGGTCAGTCGCTTCTCCAAGCAACGAGTTGGGTGCAGATCTCTTTCTTCGGCTGGCACCTCCCTCTGGAACAGCCTCACAGCCTCTCTGAAACTTGAGCAGAACCATCTCCAGTTCCAGAAGCACCTCAAGACCTTCCCTCTTTGCTTTTGCGTTCTCTCTTCCTCTCCGCTGCTGATCTCCTGTCTGATACTGCACTGGTCACCTGGTTACCCTCTGAATTCGGGCCCAGGTCGCTGCCCCCCCCCCCATGTTGCACCCCTGCACTGCTTCCTGGCAACCCTTGAACTTTGGTCTGTACCTGCAACCTTACAGTCCCCCTACCTGCACTTATTAGAAACCCGCTGTCTGCACTTTAACCCTCGCACATGCCACTTGCTGGCTGCACTACTTGTTGTTTATCCCATGTCAGCACTTTCCCATTCGCCCCTGCCCCCTAACACTTCTCCCCGCCTCCCCTACACTTGCGCATTCTCAATGTCACTAGGCCTAGTAAGATCGTTGTCTTTGTCCTCTCGCTGTTTCCCCTCCCTTCCCCGTCAGACCTTGAAACACTTGTGTATAGGCGCGTTATAAATGCCATATCTCATTATCACCCACAAAACATCCAATTGTGTACACATTCTCTTAGGTCAACTGTGTGCAACCAGGCCATTCCCTGAGTGAAATTATATATAAAAGCAATGAGTATAAACACAATTTTAAAAATTGGAAAAGCCAATAGTTTTGGCTTTTGTGTAGGCATTTGTCAGGCACTGTAAGAATGGTACTAACTGGCCATTAGATGACAAAAACTGGAAATTGGTGTGACTATCTGGGTATATGATAGTTGTCCCAAGCAAAGGCCTATGTAATACATAGGCACAATCAAAACGGTTGGCTTTGCCAATTGTTGTTTTTAAAATCACTTTGGTGCAAGAAACAGATGCAAGGACACATACTTCATATAACTGCCATGAAAGATTAGACTCCCTAGAAACCACACTGGCATTCCCTACACAGCACAATGTTTGGCGCTACAGCTATTTCCGAGGGAGCCTGGGAGGATGAGTTTTAGACAGGCAGGGGCAGGTGGGACAAGCCAATATCACACTACTGCCCCCCCCCCCCCCCCGCCCCCCAACCCCCTCCATCCTAGTGTCAGGCTTGAAGCACATCCTAGAATGTGTCAGTCAATGGGTTTGTAAATACTCAAACACGGGCCACAAGCTGTCGCACCTTCACTTCCCATTGCCCTTCTATGTTTTTTCCAATGCAAAAAGTTTTGGCTTCTAGATGGCGCTTAAGCACCACTTAATAGCCAAAACTAACAAGGGACCAGACAAAGGAATTATTTATGCAATAGATTGTTTTAGAGTGTTAACAGTTACTCCTGCCTTCAGAAAAATTGAACCCCCATTGAGAATGCATTTTTTAAAGGAATCGGGGATTTCTGTGTCTACCTTTTTGCAACCCACTGGCTCCCCAAGGCGAGAAAGTAAGAAGGCCTCGACTCCGGAGAAGGGAAAGCGCAGCGCTACTGTGCGAGGCCCTTCCCCAGGGCAGCGGCGCTTAATGACACGTGGGCTCCCGGCCTCACCTTGGCCAAGTCACGGGCTATCACCGGCCCAGCGCCGACTCAGCCCACGGGGAGCCCCGCTAACGGCCTGCGCTAATCTGTGCTAAATTAATGAATGGTGAACAGCGCGCGAGCAGCGGGAGAAGGGGCCGTTATTCCCCCGCTCGCCGCACTGGGCCATTAATAACCTGCTTTTTACCGCTTGCCATTAGCGCGCTCGCCGCCGCCATCCACTCCCAGTGGGGTGTTGCAGTCTAAGCCGGAGCGCTGGGGGCAACTGCAGCGAGGGGAGCACAACTCCAGCCCCCTCCTCAAGAATTAAGGACTCTCTCTTAATGTCCTTTTTATTGGCATCAAACGATCTAGTGGTAAGGTGGTGACAGCTCTTCTTACAGTGCTACCTTGGTTCAAACGCCTTGCAACCAAGTCCACTTAGAGGCCCAAATCAATAGTGCCTAGAAATAGTCTAAACTAAGCATAAGGCACTTTAAAAAAAAAAATAACACGCACATTTATCTGTGCATCAGTAAGTAAGTGTAGCATTCGTATGATCACTACACGATGATAGGACGTGATGAGAAATTAACATTATAACATTTAAAAAAAAGAATCTGTTTACAGTGTTGGTACAATTAAATAGTGTACACTTTTAAATATTGTTTTGAAAGGAATTCACACTTATGTCTCTTGAAATGTCCTTTCTTCTTGGAAAGCGTTGCACGTGCTTTTTCTGTCATCACCAAGACAATGGGCCTCATTACAAGTTCACCGGTCTGGAATCCGTTGTTTCCGTGATGACGGTGACACCGTTTCCGTGACCGCAAGCTTGCGGAATCTTCGCCCGCTTTACGGCTTGTCAGTCGCGCGCACCAGAACTACGTGGAAACAGTGTCACCGCTGGCACGGAAACACCCACGGACACGGACATACTGCCAAAAACAGCAGTGGAAAATCCGCGACCGTCCCCGCCGACACGAACACAGAATCACCGGATGTGGAAAAAACGTGATCGCGAAAAACCGGAACGAGAGAGGCAGCCATTACTTAAACCACAATCCACTGCCATCCTCACAGACCACAGGCCACATCACCTCCTTCATTTGGAAAATCCAACCACCACAATCATCCCTGCTATAAGACAGCGCAAGCACTGAGGCTGAGCTCACAGTACTTGTGGAGCACATTGTAGACAATGCTGACATGCTAGTCAGCGCAGACCAGCGGCGCAGTACACAGCAACGCCATAACGAGGTCTGGGCAGAAGCAGCACGCAGGTGCACAGCCGTAGGGGTGACCACACACACTGTTAAGGACTGCCACAAAAGGTGTTATGACCTATGGCTGCAAGTGCGGAATCTCATTGCTGCACACCGCCAGCACAGCACTGGCACCGGTGGAGGCCCAGCATCGCCATTAAAACTCTAGTTGTGGGAAGAGAGGTGCAGCAGTATCCTGCACCTCTAGGGGATACAGGGCGTCAGAGATGCAGAAGTTGGAGTATGCCCACCTGTCCATGCCAGTAAGTGCACAGAGTGCAAAGCCATGATTGTGAACACCCTCCCACCCCAGCCTGGGCAGGAGTGACCCAATGCATCCACTAATGAAACCCCCCCCCCCAGCCAGGGCAGGAGTGACCCAATATATTCACCAATGACCCAGACGACAAGCAACACACACTCAAGACATGCCCCCGGACATGCACACAGTGCATGACGGAGTACAAGCTGAGACACACACACCTGAGTGCATCACCTGTCAAATGTGTGGACATGCAAGTGGGCAGGGATCATTCAGCGGGATGCGTGTGATGGAACCATCAAATCCCACCACACAACTAACAGCACGTCAAGTGACAGGCACGTCAAGTGACAGCGACACAGCACAACAGGCAATGCCACGTCCACCCGCACGTGACGGACGCAGCCGTCCTGCCCGGGATGCTGATGCCAGCACCTCTGGGACACTGGCATCTGCATCAGCAACATCTGGCACGGATGCCCCAAGCCACGTGGCCAACCCCCCATACAGCCTGCTGCCACACAAGTAGCACTCATCACCACCGTGGCCACCGAAACCATTGAGCAGACAGTTTTCACTGAGGAGGATGCTGAATCCTGTGGTGACAGTGCCCTAGTCGTGCAGCCCGAAAATGCAGGACATGAGGAGGTGGATAACATGGGTGACCTCTCATCCTTCCACAACCTGCAGTTTAGCCCCCCAGACCTACACAGCCCCATGAGGTCACCAACACCCTCAATGGCTGAGTTGAGTGCACGCATGCAGCGCATGGAAGACCAGCAGGCCAGCCTTGCACAGCTGGTGGAAAGGCAGTTGGAGGAGGCAATGCAGCAGCGGGAGGAGGCGAGGCTGCAGCAGGAAAGCACTTCCACATCGGTACGTCGCCTGTCCAGGGCCATCAGGCATTTCGGCACAACAAATGTCACGCCATGTAGGGGGGGGCAATAGTATAATGTCCTCCATCGCCGAGTCCATGTTGATGGCCCAGCACTCGTATTCTGGCTGTGTGCCACCAGTCACGCCACCAGTGGCGTCCACCAGCACCACCCCCTCAAGTTCCGTCACAGGTAGCCCACAGAGGCGCTCAAGTTGGCTGGCTGCTTCTCTGGCAAGGTCGCTACCGCACATAAGCGCGGCCGGAAATAGTGTTCAGTAGGAGTGACTGTCCACAAGACATTTTGGGATCATTGGGTGTATGGTGGTGGGTACGTTTGGGAGGTTGGGGAGGTCCATTATGGGGTTAGTGTGTTGGGGCCTGGTCGGGGGTGGGTACGTTTGGGGAGTGGGTGGGCACGGGTGTACAGCTTTCCTATCGATACCACCTTATTTCCTGCTTTGTTAATATTAAAACCCTGTTAAAATGAAGTGACGAGTGGACATCCGTTTTTTCACTTGCAATGACTCCATTTGTTGTCGTGCTACATTAAATTCATGCAGTGCTGTTCATGTAGAGTTCATGTAGAGTCTCTCAAAAGAAACTGCGAATGAGTGCATCCCGTGCATGTTGTCCATCATGTGCACTCCTGCCAGGGGGTGCAGCCATCCCCATCCCCATCCCCATTCCCATCTTCATCATCATCCTCCGAGTCTGGGGGCAGAGGGACGTTCCTGCGCATGCACAGATTGTGCAGCATGGCACACACAACCACTATTTTACCCGTCTTCACTGGCTTGTACAGCAATGATCCGCCAGATCTGCTCAAGCAGCGGAACCTGGCCTTCAGTAAACCAAATGTCCTCTCAATCATGCCACGTTTGCGAACGTGTGCCCTGTTGTAGGCCTCCTCATGCCTGTTCCTTGGCCTCCGTATGGGCGTCATCAGCCATGGCGTCAGTGCATATCCTGCATCACCAACATGGAATGTGAAGGAAGGAGACATGTCAGTGTTTGTGGCATCCATGTGTGTATAAGATGCAGAACATTCATATACCATTGGTGAATCAATCATATAGAGCATTGCGCTGATCTGACTACTGGGTGAATCCCATTCCTGGGTCATTGTTGTCCACATTGGCGCTTTGACATTGCATTGATCAATGACTCGCTGTGCATTGGATGATGGCCTTATGCTCATTTGTGGTTGGTAAGTATGGCATTGTGCAGTGATGGACACACGCGGAGCAGTCTGTCAATGGACACTGTGATAACATGGATCGATGCACAATGTCGGATATGCACTCAACATGTGCATTGTGGGGGCACAGGTGCATTGGATGTGTGGGGGGACTCGCTCCCTCATGTCATGTTTGCTTGTGGTGCTATATGTCTTGGTTGTGCATCTCCTTTGGCAGGGTTTGTACGGGCACACTGTGGCCATCTGTATTGTGAAGCGTTGCAATGTGTGGGGTGTGGTGACTGTCCATTGCATAGGTCAGGGGGTCATGCATTGGCAGTTGTAGCAACCCAGACACACAGGTCATTGCCTTGGCCATCCCCCCTTTAACAGGGGTCATGCATTGGCATTTGTACTCACCTGATAGCCATGTGCTTTGTCCAGCATAGCGTTCCATGTACCGTGGCAACGTCGAATTCCGCAGGACCATTGAGGCATGTGTCGAACCCGGGAAACGTGCACAGCAGTGGGTTATCACTTGTCCAAAGTCACATACCATCTGTACATTTAGTGAGTGGTATTGTTTCCTATTGCGGTACACCAACTCCATTGCACGCGGTACTGTCAGCTCTATGTGGGTGCAGTCTAATGCGCCAATGCAATTTGACATGCCAGCAATGGCATGGAAGGCCATCTTGGTGGCATAAACCTGGGATGGGGTACGGGGGAGGGCAATGTGTTCAGACGCATGACGCAACAGGGCATCCAGCACCTGGCCGAGTATCTTTGAAAAACAGGGTTGTGACAGCCCGTGCAGCTCACCAACAGCGTGCTGATATGTTCCAGTCACTAGGAAATGCAGCGCCGAGACCACCTTCAGCAGGGGCGGGATTGCCGTCCGAATGTCAATGTGCTGTTGATGTCTTCCTCAATCATGGTGACGATGGACACGATTGTTGGACGGTCAAGCTGATATAATGTGTGGATCTGCCCTGGGGTCAAGTTCCAGCGTGAGGCCCTGATGCGGGGTATTGCAGGCTGCCTGTGGGGTCATGCCGGCTTCACATTTGGATTTGGTATGGGTTCTGGGTTTGCTATCTGCTGCCTGCGCCTCCTCCGCCTCCTCCGCCTCTGCCTCCTCCTCCTCCTCTGCTGCATTACTGCCACTATGTGCGCTGCAGCCTGTAGGTTCAATAGCACCAGGCCCAATGCTGCTACAGCGGCTGCCTGCATGGTTGTGTCTGGAGTTGGTGTGGGTGTGCCCCTTTTGTAGGCTCCCAGTGGCCTGCTGGGTGCAGCCGGGCTCATTTGGTGCACCTGTGGCCTGATTCAGGTCACCTGCCACTGTTTACCGTCATGTCCGTGGTGGCGGCGGTACCGCCATGGTGATCACGGAAATTCTGCAACATCAGTGGCAGTGTTTCCGTGTCCATGCTACTCGTAATGCGCACAGTGTTTCGTGTTGCCGCTAATGGGGGTGTTGACGCGCTGTGTCCGCCGATGCTTTTTCTGGGTGCGTTGTCTGCACGGAGGTGGATTCGAGGTGATGGTGTTTCCGGGATCGCAGGTCAGAATGAGCCGGTCCGGTAAACGTCGGTATGGTTTTAATGGCAACGTTAAATCCAGACCGGAAGACTTGTAATGAGGCCCAATGTTTCATTTTTCCTGCTGAACACTGGTTGGTTGGTTGGTAGTGCTGATGATCCTAGACATTTGTTACAGTATGTACATGCACTAATAATAAACAGAAAATAAACACAATTATATACCCTATAGTCTGGGTGCCTTACAAGCTTTTGCAGAAACCCAACACCCACCACTGAGCCTATCCACCCCCTCTCACGGTTCACTGTGCAGAAAGATTGTCCAGAGCTCTCAACTGGTTACATGTGATTTGAATGAATGATAAAATAACGAATTACATTTTAACGAAAAAATGAATAAATACACATTTTGTTTATTGGGGCTTGCCTACCCAAAACCCCTGTTGAACCGCTTCCAACCACACAGCAACCCCTCCCCCAACACCTTTTAACACTTTAACCCCATATGGCATACATTACTCACCGTAATCGTATTCCTGATGCTTGTATCGGCTTAGATTCACATGCTATGCATAGGCTGACATCTAGTGGTAGCAGCGGATTATTACATATTTGATTTTCGAAAAAGGACGTTGACAGGGCGTGGCAGTAATGCTATCACTAGTGTGACGTCCCCTGTAGCCATGGTCCTTTACTAGTCGAGGTCCCTCAGATTGTTTTGTTTTGTTTCCGACATGAGGTAGCATGAAGTGTAGCAGGAGTACAGGTGTAATAAAGCAGATAAGAGTAGATAAAGCCAGAAAACATCTATGCACCTTTTTCTCCACAGGGGAGGAAGGGTGGGAGAATGTGAGTCTATGCAGATGCAAGCATCAGAAATACGATTACGGTGAGTAATGTATCCCTTCAGAGTCTTGTGGATCTGCTTATATCACATGCTATGCATAGATCAGTGAGCACTGTCTGGAGAAGGAGGTGGGTTGTGAGATGGTACAGCAGCAAATAGATGTTTTAGCACAGCTTGTCCCAACTGTGAACCTGCTATAGAATGTGTCTCAAAGCAGAAGTGCTGAGTAAAAGTATGTATGGAGCTCCATGTAGCTGCTTTGCAAATGGCATCTAGCGGGACGTTTGCAATAAATGGCAAAGGGTTTATGGTCATTGCATCGAATTCCTTGCATTTAAATGCATTTGCATCGAATTTTTTCCATCTAAAAAATTAGCATCGAATGCATTTTATTTTCTTTTTGGGGGGGGGGGCAGCAAACTCCTGTTTTTAACCCTTTAAAATCCTCCTGAACAAATATTAACCCTTTAGCCCCCCCCCAAAAAAGATGCATTCGATGCACATTTAATCAGAAGGAAAAACATTTGATGGAATGGCATTAGATGCAATGACCAGATACCATGCCAAAGTAGCTCCTGTACCCCTGGTAGAGTGAGCTCTTGGTGTGAAAGGCAGAGTTTTGTTTGATAGAGAGTAACAGAGTGTATGCATTTCGCTATCCATCTGTAGATGGCGTTCTTTGAAACGTGATCCCTTTCCCTGCCAGATGCTACTGAGACAAACAGGTGGTCTGTTTTTCGTAGTGGTTTTGTCTTGTTTACATAGTAAAGAACCGCCCGCCTTACATCCAGTAGTGTATGGAATTTTTTCTCAGCTGAGCTTGAAGGTTTTTGAAAGAAAGCTGGTAGTTCAATGGACTGGTTGACATGGAACTTAGATATGAACTTCAGTGAAAACCTAGGGTGCGTTCTCATTACCAACTTGATAACAAAGAAAGTGTCTAGTTCATCCACTGACAAAGCTTGTAGTTCACTGACTTCTTATGGAGGTGATAGCCACCAGAAGAGCAGTCTTATATGTGAGGTGTTTCAGACTGGACTTATGCATAGGCTCAAAGTGGGGTCCTATGAGCTTTGCGAGCACCACATTTAGGTCCCACCCTGGAGGCGGGTTTGAGATGGGGGGGGGGGGGTAAAGTCTCTTTACTCCTTCCATGAATGCCTTAATGACAGGGACTTTCCACCAGAACACCTTGCTTTGAAAAGTGGTGTACGCCGATGGAGCCACTGGGTGAACCTTGATGGAGTTGAATACTAGCCCGGAGTCTAGTAAATGGAGCATGTAATGAAGGAGTACATTCGATCCGATTTACGATTTTCGACTGGCACCATATTACAAATCTTCTCCGTTTGTTAAAATAAGAGTGTCTGGTGTTTGGTTTGTGTGCCTCCTTGAGGAATCCATACACCTTTGAGGCAGTTTTAAATGGCCAAAATATATGACTTCAGGAGCCAAGCTGCCAGGTTCATAGGTTTTGTTCAAATAGTAAAGAACCGCCCTCCTTACATCTAGTGTATGGAGGTCTTTCTCAGCTGAGTTTGAAGGGTTTTGAAAGAAAGAGGGTAGTTCAATGGACTGGTTGACAAGGAACTTAAATATGAACTTGGGTGAAAAACTAGGATGTGTTCTTGGTACCAACTTGACTTTGTGGATAGCAAAGAAAGGGGTTTGCACTGGCAAAGCTTGTAATTCACCGACTCTTCTTATGGAGGTGTTGGCCAGCAGAAAAGCCATTTTATATGTTAGGTGTTTAAGGCTGGATATGTGCATAGGCTAACAGGGAGGACATATGAGCTTTGCAAGTACCACATTTATATCCCACACTGGAGGCGGGTTTGAAATGGGGGGACGGGGTGTAAAGCATTTTTACTCCTTCCATGAATGCCTTAATGACAGGGACCTTCGACCAGGACACCTTGCTTTGAGAAGTGGTGTGCGTGGATAGTGCACTAGGTGAAATTTGATGGAGTTGAATACTAGGCTGGAGTCTAGTAAGTAGAGCATGTAATGAAGACTGTGTGATGCAGTAAATTTGATAGGGTTTACATTTGAGTGGCACCATATTACAAATATTTTCCATTTGTTCAAGTAACCGTGTCTGGTGTTTGGTTTACGTGCTCTGAGGATTTCCATACATCTTTGACTTTTGTAACGTTGTCCCCCCATGTTGGGTGAACGTGTTGTAGGGGCACAGGAGTTTGATTGGTTTGCCCGTCGCCAGTTTGCGCAGATGCGGAAACCAAGGTTGTCTCGGCAACATAGGAGCAACTAGGATTAGTGTCACTTGTTCCTGGTGCATTTATTTCACCAACCTGCTCAGTAGCGGTGTAGGGGGAAAAGCATAGGCAAATTTCCCTGACCAGTTCATCCACAGGCCGTTCCCCCTGGAGACGTGTTGGGGAAACCTGGATGCGAAGTCTGGGCATTGTTTGTTTTGACTTGTGGTGAACAAGTCTAAAGGGGGACCGACCCAGAGGGAGAAGATATCGTCTAAAATGTTTTTGTCGAGCTGCCACTAGTGCTCTTCGAGTAGAGGATTCTCTGCTTAATGAGTCTGTCAGAGAATTGAGTTCCCCTGGAACATGTTGCGACGTTAGGAACATGCCCCGCTTGAGTGCCCACTCCTACATTTTCTGGGCAAGACTAGACAGACTTGGAGAGAGTGTGCTCTCCTTGCTTGTTTATGTAATACATGGCAGTGGTGCTGTCCGTGAGGACTTGTACTGTCTGACCTGACAGGTGCACTTGGAAAGCTTGTAGGGCCTTGAGCACTGCTAGCAGTTCCAAAAGGTTTATGTGATTCTGGGCTGTGATCTGTGTCCACAGGCCATGCGCTGTGTGGTGAAGGTAATGCACTCCCCACCCGGTGAGTGATGCCTCTGTTGTGGCAACTGCTTGCACTGTAGGGTTGTGAAAAGGGTTCGCCTTTAACAGGTTTTCCTTTGTCCACCAACGTAACGCTTGAAAGAGGGTTAGCAAAACCACCACTAGATCGTCCCACTGACTGCTTGCCTGAGACCACTATTTCGCTAACCACTCATGCATTGGGCGCATGCGCAACCGTGCATGCAGAACCAGGTAAATGCATGAAGCTATGATTCCGAGCAAGCGCATTGCTTTGCGTACGGTTATTTGGCGACCAGCTAGATACTGAGGTATTTGCAGCAGTATGTTTTGCACTCTTTCATTTGACGGAAACACTAGACCCTCATCTGTCTTTATGACAGCTCCTAAGAACTGTTTTGCTTGGAACGGGACTTGATTTTTTGTCATTGATTGAGAATCCCAATTGGATCATAATATTGATTGTTCTCTGGGTATTTTGCTTGCAAATTTTGGGGGATTCCCCAGTTTATCAGCCAGTCGTCCAGATAAGGGTACACTGGGATTGACTCTCTGCATAGGTGCGCTGCCACTACTGATAGAACCTTGGTGAATACCCTTGTAGCGGAGGCTATGCCAAAGGGTAGCACCTTAAATTGGTAGTGTTGGTTCGCTATCTTGAAGTGCAAGAATCTTCTGTGCTCTGGGAAAATTGAAATATGAAGTATGCATCTTTCATATCCAGGGTTGACATGTAGGCCCTCTGTTTTAGCAGTGGGATTACTTCCTGTAGCGTTGCCATGCAGAATATTTGTGGCTTGACATAGGTGTTCGCAGGGTGCAGGTCTAGGACAGGGTGCATTGTTAGGTCTTGTTTCGGCACAATGAAGTACATTCAATAAATACCCATGTGTACCTGGTTTGCCGGCACGATTTCTATAGCGTCCTTTAGTAGCAGTGCTTTGACCTCTTTCAACAGGATATGTTGTTCTTCCTGTGAAGTCTGTGTTTGTCTTGGTGGGTGGTTGGCTGGTGTTTGTATTAGCTCGAGGAAATACCACCCCCACCACAGTGGAAAGTACCCACTTATCCGACATGATTCCCTCCCATGTGTGGGTAAAGTGAGAAATACGGTCTCCTACTGGAGTGGCATGGGAGGGGACCTGTTGCGGGTGATCATTGCTTAGGAGGGGTTGAGCCCCCTCTTGAGGAGGAGGATCTGCCCCTACTTCTAGACCTTCTTTGGCCTCTTTGTCTTTGAGGACTGCCCTTGTGATGAACCCCAGGACGAATTTTGCCCACCCTGTTTGTAGTTAGAGGACTGCTGTCCTCTAAACCGGCGTGTGTTTGAGCCTCCTCTCTGCCCAAAGGGTTTGCTAGTGAGCTGTCCCGGGGATTTGATGGTATCATTTTCCTCCTTTGCGCTTTTAAGTGCCTCCTCTACTGCTTTGCCAAATAACGCGTTGGGCTCAATGGGCATGTTTAAGAGGGTAGCCTGGGTCTCCCGTTTCAAACCCGATTGACTGAGCCATGCATGCCGTTTGATTAGTGTCCCTTCTGCCATGATTTTACCCACGTTGTCTACTGCATCTAGTTATCTTTAAGGATGCAGCTTGCTACCTGTCTCCCCTCAGCGGTGGTGTGTGAGAGCTGTGTTTTCAGAGGCTCTGGCACTGAGTCTGTTTGTTGTGCGATCTCGTCCCACTTGTGGCAATTATAGCTGGCTAATAGCGTAGTATTATTAGCTATTCTTGTTTGATAGGCAGCTGAGGAAGCTACTGGCCTGCCCAGTGTGTCGGTCTTCTTACTCTCCTTGTCAGGAGGAGCTTCGGCAGAGGCCAGAGGGGTTCGAGCTCTCGTTCCTGTGGTGGTGACAATTAGAGAGTCAGGCTTCAGCTGCCCCCTAATGTATGGGTCTGAGGGGGCTGGTCTAAACATCTTTCCGATGCATGGGTTGACTGTCCGTGTCAGATTGGGGGAAAGCAGAGAGGGCTGAATACGCCTCTGGACCGATTGAAGCAAGGGGATAAACTGTGCTGCACATTTATTATCCCCAAGCATGTCCTCCATGAAGTCTTTAAAGACCTGAGCTTCCTGGGTATCTATTTTAAAATGCTCTGCAGCCTTTAAGAGCAGATCATTATATTGCAGTTGGTTGTCTACTGGGGAGCCAGCCACCAATGGATGGGTGAGGTCTGGGGATTGGATGATGTATATGTCATCATCACAATATTGGTCTAAGTCCCTTGAGTCCCCTTGGTCCTCTGGGTCTGAATATGAGCCAGGGTCATGTGAGCCCAGAGTGTCATACAAATATGTGTCTCGCCCTACATCTTGGTAAGACGAGGTAGTGGCCTGCCTGGTGTCCATGTAGGCTTTTTTGGCTGCGGGCTGTATGCTTGCTGCCTCGCCTTGTGGGGGGCTCGAAGGTTGTGGAGCTGTTCGGGGTGTTGATCAAAGAAGTTTATAAAACTAGACATTCTTCTCATGACTATCGAATTGTTCTAGGGTCCACTGGGAGGAGCTTGGCAATACTGAGGGAGCAGGTGTAGGTGGTGGTTCTTTGGCAGGGGTCATCTTGTGAATCATTCCCCTGAAAGGGTGTCGTCAGGGATAGAGTAATCCCTACTTTTAGTACCTCATGATTATGTGACTTGGGGCTTTGAGGATTTGGAGTTTTTCAACATCCTGGCCTTTAATAGGGCATCAGGGACACGCATCTTTATTAAGTCGCTCATTTTAGAGCTTTTTGCCAGGACTATCGACATGTCTTTCGACACACGCACAGTCACCGGAACCCGAGAACTTTCCAGACTTAGACACAGTGTCGAAAACCGACTCAGGCGTCTGTTTCGGGGGCCTGTTGTGTGGTGATTGCGACCGCGATGGCCCAGAGGACAGGGAATGTTCAGACCTTCCCTTCAACACCGCGCGTGGTTTATATGGTCGACTTTCAGCTATGGGGGATGTGCTTGGTGTGGTGCGAAATTGGGGTGCTTAACCCGTCAGTGACGTCCCAGTAGCAGAACCGCCAGCCTGCCTGTTGGGGTCGGAGTCTCACAAACGGGAATCCACTGGATCCTGATTGCCCTCGGCATCACTACAGATGCTGCCATCTCTGGAGGCTCCCTCGACGTCCATGGTGGCCTCGGCCCGCATGGCATGGTAGGCCCAGCGTTTAGTCTTGCTGTCCATTAAAGTTTTGGGCCTGAACAGTTTGTAAGACTTGCACTGTTTTACGGCGTGGTCCCTAGGAAGGCAATGGTTACACACCCGGTGTGAATCTTTCCAGGGAAACTTCCTGTTACAGGAAGGAGAGAATTTAAAAGGAGGGTTTTCCATCGTGCATAAAGATGGCAGCCTGGCAAAATAAATGGGAGTATAGGGGAATATGCATTCTCCTAGTGAGACTGGAATATGAACCTCCGCCCTCCCGACTGTGCAGGGCTGAGACCCATTGGGGCCTTGAAGGCTGCAGGCAAAGGTTTGTAAAGACAAGAGTCGCTGTCATGGTCTTGTCCTTGGAGCCGTTGCCAGAGATCTTGCGGTAAACAGTTGTCGAAAGGACAGAAAGAGAAACTAAGTTTAAACTTTACTAAGTAATGGCGTCAGCCAAGAAGGAACTCTGATATGCGTCCGACTACGATGGTGGAAAAAAACAATCTGAGGGACCTCGACGCGTGAAGGACCATGGGTACAGTGGATGTCAAGGTGGACGTAGCTCTAGCCCTGGCAAGGATCGACTGGCAATCTTATGGAAAAGACAGAGTCCCGAACTCTAAGAACACAGGAGCCAGGCCGTCAGATTGAGAGAGGCCAGTCGTGGTGCAGTACCGCCGCCGGATTCCTTGACAGGAGCGATTGCTGTGGGCGCATCTTGATCAGTGTTGCTGACAAGAGAGCAATAATATCAGAGTACCGAAACTGTGTCAGAAAAACGGGCCGCTAATATCAGTTTGCACTGATACAGTCTGAAGGATTGAAGGACTCGAGGCGCCAGAGGAATCGGGGGGAATGCATAAAGAAACTTCCCTTCCCAAGGGAACGCAAAGGCGTGTCCCATGCTCTCCGGATGGGGGAAGCGGCTGGCAAAGTTCTTGCAGCGACTGTTGTCGCGGGTGGCAAAGAGGTCGATCTCCGGAGTGCCCCCTGTCTGAAACAACAAGTAAAGCTGGTTGTTGTGCAGTTTCCCACTTGTGGTAAGAGCGTAACTCCCTGCTGAGGGAGTCCGCCAGAGTGTTTATTTTATTTTATATCTGCATTTATTATAACGCACAAAACCCTGAGGCATCTAGGTGCTAGTTACAGAAAGTGCTTGATACAGGACAAGTAAGATACAGTATACAGACTGGTAGAGCCTCTCCTCATGTTACGGGGAGCTACATCCGTCTTGCATACATAGGACATGGTCGGTGCAGATATACAGACTGGTAAAGCTGCTCCTCGCGTTCTGAAGAGCTACATCAGGCGTGCACTGATAGGATAAGGTGAGTACAGGTATGCCGTTCAGTAAAAGTGGCTAGTGCATATAGAGGGAATTGTAGCAGATATAGTGTCTTTCTTGTAGGATTCGAGGATTGTCAATTGCAATTGGCTGTGTTATGGCGGTATTGTAGCTGAGCAGCGTGATAATGTTCAGGAAACTGTTGTATCAGGAGGGATGTCGGAGTGACGCAGTTCGGTATGGAGCAGGGGAGACACCGGGGGCAAGGGATGCGATTCTGATGGGCTGAAGGGTGCGACCCAGGGTTTGTAGGCAGAGCACCAGATGCATAAGTGGAACGTCTAATTATACTGGGAATCAGGAGGGAAACACAGTAGAGACAGATGTGAGTAGGTAGGGTAGGGATTGCATAGACCGGTCTGATTGGGTGGATTTGACAATCGGGGCAATGTGGATGGCCAGCGTAGAGACATCAATGCAAAGAGGTAGATCAATAGAGGCTGAGGTCGCGGGTCGCAGGGGCTGAGAATAGGGGAGGTGCTCTAGTGAGCATAATGCTGAAATGGTGATTGGAATACATGGTTGGTAGTGGGTTTACCAGTGTGTGGCGGGGAGCGAGCCAGCGTTTGCAGCCACAGCAGGTGGTAACGAAGGGCCCAGACAGGAATCGTTGTGTCCCTTATGTACGGCCTTTAGGTGGAGGCTGGCGTTCGTCTTCCGACTCCATTGGCAGCCGGAATTGAGTTGGTGGTGGTCCAATCACATCTGCCTCCAGGCAGGATGGTGCAGGACAAGGTCAGACAGTGACGGCCATGATGAATTAGTCCTCCCCGGGCACAGGAGTGCACCTCCATGCGGTCCTGGGGCAGCAGTCTGGTGGAAAGAGCCTTGCACCTGAGCAGATCAGAAAAAGGGCCCAGACAGGAATCGCTGTGTCCCTTATGCACGCCCCTTAGGTGTTCTGAATCCCGATAGATTAAGGGGAATGAGAAACATGCCCTGCAGTAGAGCCCAATGCCACAGGGCTTGGGCCATCCTAGAAAGCTGAGGGGACCTTGTCCCTCCTTGCTTGCGGACATAAAATGTTAACGTTGCGTTGTAAATCCATACCACCTTTCCCATCAGGAGGGGACGAAAAGACTTCAGGGCCCAAAAGATTGCACACAGGCTCTTTTCCTCCTCCGACCAAAGGTCCCTGGGTGTTTTGGTCTTGACAGTGGGCTCCCCCGCCCACCAGTGAAGCATCCGTCGTGACGCTGGCCTAATGGTCTGGCAACCTGAAGGGGGTGGCCTGCACCAGATGTCCCCTCACTGACCACCAGGGTAGGCTCCGTTTGAAAACCGGAGCAATGCAGTCATCCCAGGACCCTGAGGCTTGGATCCAGCAGGCATGCAGAAATTCTTGCACCAGTCTCATGTGTAACTGGCAGTTGGTGATCAATTGGATGCATGACGACAACATTCCCAGCAGGGATTTATAGTTGTGGACTGGCGTTACCTGGGCACCACTGCGAGAGCACACCTTGTGCAGAAGAGCTGCCACCCTTTCGTCAGAGGGTCTGGCGGTGCAGGTTTGGGTGTCGAGTCTTGCTCCGAGGTAGAGTCCCTATTGCGATGGAACCAGGCACGACTTTGGGAAGTTGATGGAGAAACCCAGTTGCTGTAGACACTGGATGGTGATGGCAGTGTTGGTTTCTGCTAGCGGATAGAAGGGGGATCTTACTAACCAGTCTTTTATATATAGGTAGACGTGAACACCCCTCCGCCGCAGCTGAGCCACCACTGGTGCAAGGCATTTGAAAAACACCCGCAGAGCAGACCGCAGGCCGAATGGAAGGGCCTTGAACTGATAATGTACTCCTGCTACCACAAAGCGTAGATTGCCCCGTTGTGAGAGGCGAATAGGGGTGGGAAAATAGGCACCCACGAGGTTGAGGGTCGCCAAGAAATCTCTTTGATTTAGCTGGCACAACACCGGCTGTAGCGTGACCATGCAGAATGTTTGCGCCTTTAGGAACTTGTTGAGCACCCTCAGATCTAATATGGGCCTCCAACCCCCTGACATGTTGTGCAGTGACATTTCCCTTATCAGGACGTAGCAGTAGTAGACTCCTGTGCCCAGCTCGTCATTGGGAACCTTCTCCACTGCGCCCTTTTGCTGCAGAGCTTGGACTTCCTGAAGCAAGAGATGTTGCAACGTCTCTGGTTTGTGCATGGGAGGAATGTCCAGTAGATAGTCCATGAACTCCAGTGAGTGGCACTGTTAGAGGGATAGCACGCATTTGTCGGTTGTGATGTGTATCCATTATTCGACGAACCTTGACAGTCGCCCTCCCACTGGAGTGCTGAAGTGTGAGGGCCTGGTCCTGGGCTGGTCATGCCTGTTTGCCAGACTGGCCCCTAGATTGGAAGGAGCCATGGCATCACTGCAAGCCCCTGTAGGACTGGGATTATTTCCTGGCGTCTGGGAGGCGACGTCCTGCGTGCTGGCGATGACGGTAGTGACATGAAGGCCTACTCACCTGCTTCCTCCACTTCCTCTGATTGGGAGAGTCTTGGCTCTGACACAACAATACCACCCAACAGCAAAGCCACCCCAAGGTCTTGTAAGAGGGGGAAGACTAGTATGTGGTGCAGTTATCGTGTGAATTCTTGCCATAGCGCCCTTTTCCTGAACAAAAGAACTGGAACCTTTGCTGTAGTGTGCCCAAGGAGCGAGCGGTTTCTTTGTCTGTCTTTATGGACTGTAATGCCTCATCCACCTTTTTCCCCAAAGAGGGCAGATACGTCAAATGGCATATCCACGATTCTGGACTGGACATCAGGTCGAAAATCCGTGGCCTTGAGCCAACCCTGTCTGCATAGGACCACTCCATTCCCAAGCTGGCAAAAACCAGTATCGGCCATGTCCGCAGAGACCGTAATGGAATGGTCTGATGCCAACTCACCTTCATGGAAGATGCCCAAGGCCTCTTGCTTCTTGCCATCTGGCAGGAACTCCAGCAAGGGACCCAACTTGTAACACAGATTGCATAATGTGCGACTATGGCCATTGCATTAGCCGCCCTGATAGTCATGGCTGCGGTGGTAATGATCTTCTTACCGAAGAAATCAAGGCGTTTGCCTTCCTTGTCTAGGGGATAGAGTAGGATGACGATGGGTTAGCCGACCTTTTCCTGGCGGCTGCAGAGACAACAGAGTCTGCCGTGAGTTGGGTGTGGAGGCAAGTGACAGCACTTTATGGGGTTCTGTACTTTTTGTCAAACAGGTCTTTTTTAGCCAGGGCAGTCGCGGGATGCTAAGGTGATCCGGCCATCCTCCTAAACATCTTCCAAAACCGGGATAGACATGACAGATTTCCTACACTGCTCTCTGCACTGGTACAGCATACTCTTCTTTCGCTGATCCTCTGGCGCAAGGCGGAACATCGTGACTACCCTGGACATGAGTGCATTCAAGGCCCCTACTTCATCAGGGGTGAGTCCCTGAGTGGAACGTCATCTGGTTCCCCATCAGCTGTGATGAAATCATCAAATTCATTGGGAGACGGGGTGTGTGGGGGTGGTGTGTCGTGTGTGTGTGTGTGTGTATATATATATATACATAGACCCCGTCATCAGGATCTGTGTCTGTCCCAGTATCTGACAGCCTCTGTGGTACTGACTATTGGTTACCACTTCTAGGGGGACAAGTGATGTCATCCATTTCCCTGGAAGGCCCAGGGACATCTCTGCGAGGTCACATGATAGGCTCTGTAACCAGGGCTGCTGCAGGCAGCCGCTGTTGCAGAGTGGCTAGAGTAGATAAAATGTCCAGTAACATGTCTCTTCGTGGAGGCAGCGATGGCTCTGATAGACTGATGGCTTCGGGTAAAGGTGGTAGCCTGATCTGGTCTGCCTCACCCGCAGTGAACATCTGGGAGGTGACACCCTGCATACTGGCAATGATGGAAGTGACATGATTGGCTACTCCTCTGCTTCCTCTGCTTCCTCCACTTCCTCTGATTGGGAGAGACTTGGCTCTGACACAACAATACCACCTGGCAGCAAGGCCACCCTAAAATTCGGGAATTATGCCCGTGGATGGGCCGTCAATGCAGACACTGTGCTGGTGTGGGTGTCAGAGACACCAGTGACAATGCCAATGGTAACACTGGTATGGAAGGAACCACTTCTGCCCATTGATGAGGCCATAGATGGTGGTGTCAATGAGGGTATCACAGCCGTGGATATAGATGAGATCCTCAATGACGCAGTTGTGATTGTGGCCGTTGACGTTTTCATTGATGATGCAGTAGTCATGGTCATGGCCGATGACAGTTTAGTCAATGACTAGATCTTGTGTGTCGTGGCCGTCGACGGCTTCATTGATCGGGTGTCGTTGGGCAGCATCAATGGCCTTGGGGTAGACGACCTGGAGTGAGGCTTGGTCTTCGACGATGAGCTCAGCCTCATCGCTGATTGCGATGACAAGCCTGTTTTCGACACTGAAGGCAAAGAGTGGCCACCAGATTTTGACATGGACTTAGAAGACGTGGCCCCCTTTGGGGGATGGAAAGGGCCTTGGGCTCTCCTCCTCTGCGAGACACCTTGGGCACTGACCTTTAGTTAAGATCGGTCCTTGTGCGAGGATCTGGGAGCATCACCGGAGATGTTTCAATGCCTCTTCTTGCTGGCGGCCAGGACTTCATGTGACCTAGTCCTTTTTCTAGAGTTGGTTAACCGGGCCATCCTGCCCTGTCATAATGAGGCATAACTCTGTACCGAAGTGGAGTCAGAGGCCCCGCCAGCCTCCTCAAGCCACGCGACGAGACAATCCCTCTGCGTCTTGTTGGAGAACGACTGGCAGATTTCGCAGTCCTGGATGACATGGTGAGGATGAAGAGTCTTGTCATGGCGATCCTCCATGTAGACAATCATAAATCCACAGCACGCACAGGTCTTGTACAGTCTCTTCGTCATGGATTCTGCCATGAGGTAGGTCCAACTGCGCAGACAAAGCTTTGTCGAAGATTCCCGGCGGCAGGAACGGTCCACAGAGCTAGCACTGTCGCTGACAACACCGGCCGTTGAGTAGACATAGAAAATTATATATTTTTCATGGAAAAGATGTTAAAATCCAAATGTATTCATAGAAATGTTGAAGAGATGATTTTGGAGAACTCCCTACTCGAACGTGTGGTAAACAATCTGAAGATGGCCAACAGGGGAGGAGTTAAGGGGGATGTTCCTATTGGCTGTGAGCAGTATGACCCAAAATGACTATGATAGAGCACAAAAGTTACTGAAAGTTTTCAGTTTAAGATTAAACTGCTCTATGTTACAGAGGATCCCCAGCCTAACGACGAGGAATATTCACAGCATGTGAATCTATGAAATATCCAATGCTGAAGAAACTCAAGTGACCATAGATCAATTTTTCAGGTGCCAGAGAACCAAAGTAAGCTGTTGTGGGCAAGGGTGTTTTTACTTTCTCCACTGCTAGCATAGTAGATCTGGAATGAGAAGGAGAAATGACTTACCAGTAATGTTATTTCTATGGATTCTTCTCCCACAGATTCCTCATTAGACTCCCAAGCTGTGCGGAGGTGGGATGGAAGTCCTTAAACTAGAAAGTTGTGTAGGACCGCCCTACGAAAACAGGTGTCTGCACCACATGCCATGTCCAGGCAGTAGTGCTTGGCAAATGTATGTAAAGACAACCAAATCGCCCCCCGGCAGATGTCTCTTACCGGGACACCCCTTTATAAGGCAGAAGATGCCACCATGACCCTGGTGAAATGAGCCATTATGCCCGGTGGCAGTCTCTTCCCCACTTTCTTGTAACACACTGCGATGCAGATGGTTATCCAGTTGGAGATGGTCTGTTTGGATACAACCAACCCCTTTCTGGAATCAAGAAAATGCTACAAAGGTCTGGTCACTTTTTATGAGTTCACCTTCCCTGCTACCTAAAAACGAAGGGCCCCTTTAGAGTCAATGAGAAAAGTAGGTCAGGCACGCACCCTAGTTCCCAATCAAAAATTCTAAATGCAAATAGTAACCGGGTTAAATCCCAACAATATGCAGTAGTAACAGGGTTGAATCCCATGATGTAGTAATAACAGGGTTGAATCCCATGTGTTGCAGTTACAATTCTTCTGTTGATTTTCTCCTCCTAGTACTTTCCTGTCTCAAACATTCTTCAGGGAGGCTGTAACCTTTTCAGGTGCTGCTAATTAGTTTCTGATTTCAGTCTCAAAGGATTCTGGTACATGTAGTGATAAAGTTCAGTAATTTCAGGAGGCCAGGAATCAACACCCCTCAAAAATACAGTTCTTACCCAAAATTGGGGGAGGGGAGAGTACCAGCAACCATCTTTGGAAGGATGAGGAGTATAAAACACTGGCAAGTCTATGCTTTGTGACACATGAAACTCAGACTACCTTGGGCAGGAACCCCAGCCGCACCTTGAGTGACACCTTCTCGTTGTAGAATCAGAGGATAGGTGGCTTACAGGACAGTGCCTGTACCTCCTAACACACCTAGCAGACGCGATTGCCACCAGAAAGGCAGTTTTCTGACTGAGCAATCTCATCGAACTTGAGTGCATGGGCTCAAAAGTATCCGCCATCAAGAAAGTAGGAACCAGGTTAAGATCCAAGTCCGGAACTACAAATAGAGTGGGGGGGAACCTAGTTGCAAGGCCTTTCAGGGACTGGGCCCTAACTCGGACCATAAAGAAAGACGCTTGATCCGGGGACCTCAAACACAGACAAAACCGCCAAGTAGACTGTTGCAACCTGAAGGCCTGATGAAGCCAGTGATTAAATGAACTCCATCGCTGAGGTGGTGGGGCAAGAGATGGGATCGATCTCTAGTTTCCTGCACCACGCCTCAAATCCTCTCCATCTGCACGCATAGAGATCTTGTAGACGGTCTGCGTGCAGCCAGTAACACCTCAAGCACCTCTTCTGAGAGGTCCAAGTCATCATATCTCATCCTCTCAAGAGCCACGCATGTAGATTAAGGGGCTCTGGGTTCGGGTGAAACACCTGACATTCCGACTGAGATAGGAGGTCTGGCCATCGAGGCAACCAGATAGGTGGGCATATGGTCAACTGTAGGAGCTCTGAATACCATGTTCTCTTCGCCCAATCCTGGTTGATAAAGATCATGGTTGCTTGAAATCTCCTCAGCCTCCTGAGAACCCATGGAATGATGGGAATCGGGGGGAATGCAAAGTGGATGTCACAGTCCCACTCCACAAAGAATGCATCCCCCAGTATGCCGTTTGCTGGTAATTCCCTTGAGCAAAACTGTCTGCACTTCCTGTTGGACCTCGTGGCAAACAGATCCACTGAAGGAGTACGCCATTGCATGAAGATCTTCTTGAGAACATCACGGCACACCTCCCACTAGTGTGAGACCGTGCTCTGCCTGCTCAGAGTATCTGCCAGTCCATTCTCCTCTCCCGCCAGATAGACTGCTGAATTGGAAATCTGGTTCTCCAACAATCAGAACCGTAGTTGCATCACCTCCCTGCAAAGGGGAGGGACTGCACCCCCCATACATGTTCAGGTAGTGCATGGTCACCGTATTGGCCATCACAATCAGGATGTACTTCCCTTTGAAAGAAGGTGCATAGGCCATCAGGGCCAGTCCGATCTCCCGCAACGCCAACCTGTTATGCCACCGGCTCTCCAATGGGGCCCAAAGGCCACTTACTTGCAGATCCCCACAATGAGCAACCCAACCCATCAGGGATATTGGGCCTCATTACAAGTACTCCGGTCCGGAATTAACACTGCCGGTAAAACCATACCGGCACCGTTTCCATGTCCGCGCAATCATGACCCGCGGCCCCGGTAATAGCACCACCCTAAACCGCCACCGCGGAAATAGGGTTCCCCTTAAGTCCGTCTGCACGGAAACCCCTCCGTTACCGGCAACACGAAACACCGTGAGCATCACAACTAGCGCGGACACGGAAATACCGGCAAAAAAATGGCGGAAATACCGTGATCACGGTGGCGGAACCGCCGCCACCGCGAACATGCCGTTATACACTGCCTGCTGAACTGAATCAGGGCACAGGTGCACCAAATCAGCCCAGCTGGACCTAGCAGGCCACTGGGAGCCTACAAAAGGGCCACACCCAGCCCAACACAACACAGAACCATGCAGGCAGCAGGTCTAGTAGCACTGGGACTGGGCCTACTCAACCAACAGGCAGTACTGCACATGGTGGCAGTAATGGCGCAGAGGAGGAGGCGTAGGCGGAGGAGGCGCAGGCGGCAACCAGCCAACCCTGCAGCTATGGCAAACCCCATTGCCCAGCCAGCCCGACCCCGCCACCAGCCACCAATACCACGCATCAGGGCTTCACCCTGGAACCTCACTCCAGGACAGATCCACACCCTATACCGGCTGGACCGTGCAACAATCCTGCACATCACGCCATGATTGAGGACAACATCATCAGCCTAATTGACACCCCCACCGCCATCCCCCCCCTCTTGAAGGTTGTCTCAGTTCTGCATTTCCTTGGCACTGGCACCTATCAACATACGGTTGGTGAGCTGCACGGCATATCACAACCGTGTTTCTCAAAAATCCTGGTACAGGTACTGGATGCCCTGTTGCGCCATGTGTCGGCACACATAGCCCTACCCCGCACCCTCCCCGAGGTCATTGCCACCAAGTTGGCCTTCCATGCCATAGCAGGCATGCCAAATTGCATAGGCGCAGTTGACTGCACCCACGTCGAACTGACAGTACCACATGCAATTGAGGCGGTGTTCCGCAATAGGAAACAGTTTCACTCTTTGAATGTCCAGATGGTTTGTGATGCCATGCAACTGATTACACACTGCTGTGCACGTTTCCCAGGCTCATCACATGACTCAATGGTACTGCGGAATTCCACGTTGCCACGGTACATGGAACGCTATGCCGGACAAAGCACATGGCTATTGGGTGAGTACAGCTGACGATGCTACAACCTGTCGGAGTGGTGTGTGTGTGTCCAGGCCAATGAGCATTGTGAGTGTGCCGCTGTGACCGCACATGCATCACCCCCCCTTCCATCTACCAAATACACAGCGGATGCCAAACATCATGAAGGAAGACATGACAGGGCACCACAATGTGCCCGTGCACATGCTGCCACAGCCAATCCCGTCACTGTCCCATGAACCCTGTGCCACTGCAGACACCCACCCTCAATTGAAACACTGCCCCAAAAAGCACGAGAGGCGTGTAAATGAGACGACGTGTATTTACTACTTCCGTACAGTGGAGTCACTCTGCCATGTGTGGACAGCACTGCACCATGACATGCACACAATCAAATGTCACCCGCAGGGCACAGCAAACATGCAAGTTAATGTGTAGGCCCATATGCAGTCAGCGACATACCTCGTGATGGCCAAAACATACCTCCAGACACTGCATGGTACATATGCATGAATGAATGATGATACAAGAATGCACAGCAGCAGATGAGGACATGATGCCACAAACACTGACATGTTCCCCCATCTACATCCCATGTAGGTGATGCGGAATATGCACTCACGCCATGGATGATGACACCTGTACGGAGACCAAGGAACAGGCATGAAGAGGCATACAATAGGGCACATATCCGCACACGTGGAATGATCGAGAGGACATTTGGACTGCTGAAGGCCCGTTTCCGCTGTCTGAGCAGATCTGGCGGATCACTGCTGTACAGCCCAGTGAAGACGGGCAAAATCACGCTCGTATGTGCCATGCTGCACAATATATGCCTGCGCAGGAACATCCCAATGCCACCAGACGCAGATGAGGAAGATGGGGATGGGGATGGGGATGGGGATGGGGATGGAGATGGGGATGGGGATGGCACCGCCTCCCCCTGGGGGTCCACATGATGGCCAGAGAGCACGGGATGCCCTGATCCGCATTTACTTTTGAGTCACAGCACATTCACAGAAATGCACAAACATGGTGACGACAATGAATTAATAGTTGCACTGCAAAATAAATGATCAATGTCCACACATGTATGTCTTGATTTGAAATGGTGATGTATTGATGTAATAACAACAGGGAAGACGGTGCATTGGTTAGGGAAGCTGTACACCCGGGGCCACCCACCACCCAAACGTGCCCACCCCCACCCAGAGCCCATTGTCCAAACCCCCAAAACTACCTACCCCACCACCCAAACGTGCCCACCCCCACCCAGAGCCCATTGTCCAAACCCCCAAAACTACCTACCCCACCACCCAAACGTGCCCACCCCCACCCAGAGCCCATTGTCCAAACCCCCAAAACTACCTACCCCACCACCCAAACGTGCCCACCCCTCTCACAACCTTGTAGTCCACATGTGTCCTGCACTGCCCCACACACATGCCATCACTTCCGTGTGCGCTTCTGTGCAACCTTGCCCGAGGGACCCGTTAGCCTACTCGAGCGCCTCCTCGGACTGGCAGTAGTGGAGCTGGATGGGGTGGTAGTGTTTGATTGGCCAGAATCAGGGATTGAGGGCATCCGTGCCAGATTTGCCTGTTGGCCAACCAACATGGCCTCTACAAGCCTGGAGGTGTGGTCGTTGCCCTCCCGCACATGGCGTGCAAGGGTTACTATGGTGCTCGCAAAGCGTCCAATGGACCTCGACAGGCGACGCACTGAGGCGCTGTAGCTCTCCCTCTGCAGCCTGGATTCCTCTAGCTGCCTCTCCACCAGCTGGGTGAGGGTAGCCTGCTGGTCCTCCATCCGCTGCATGCGGGCATTCAGTTCGGCCATGGATGGGGTGGGCGACCTCATGGGACTCCCCAGTGAAGTGGGGCTGAACCCCAGCTCATGGAAGGAGCCCAGGTCTTCCAATGTGGGCATCTCCCCCTGTGGCCCCATTTCCGAGTGCTCTTGCGGGGCACTGTTATCACTGCAGGCCGCCCCCTCTGCAGTGCTGCTGCCTTCGGTGTTGTGTTGGGTGGCCATGATAGGTTCCCGTGGCACCTGTCTGGACTCAGCCAGTGTGGAGACGGTGGGGATGTTGGTGGTGGTGGTGTGCCGCACATCTGTAGTTGCTGGTAATGTGGCCAGAGGTGCAGAACTGCCGGCAGCATCCTCCTGTGTGGTGGCGGTGGCTAGTGTACTTGCCGATGCTGATTGGCTGGCCTGTTGTGCAGTGTCACTGTCACTTGAAACGGCTGTGGGGACACAAAGGGCATGCAATTAGTGTTTTTGTGGTGGCACATGGGTGCATCACATGCGTCATTCAGATTGTACATTGAATAGTGTTAGTCACATGCATCTGATTGCTGGTGTCTGCATTCAGTGATATTGGTTGCCATACGGATCATGATGGGTCCTTTGGCCCACACATGCACTGCCTGGGGGGGGGGGGGTTGTTAATGGGTCCTATGGCCCACACATGCACTGCCTGGGGGGGGGGTTGTTAATGGGTCCTTTGGCCCACACATGCACTGCCTGGGGGGGGGGGGGGCTTGTTAATGGGTCCTTTGGCCCAGTACTCACAACTGCATATTTACATGTGGCATTCATGTTTGGGCACTTACCGGCATCTGCAGGTGGGCTCACTCCTGCCTCAGCCTGCCCAATCCCATGGATTCCCTCTAGGTGGAGGACGCTGCTGCAACGCTCCTCCCATGCTTGCAGCCTCAGTGGGGAAGTGGGTCCTCCGCCTGTCCCACTGCTGCGTTGGCGGTGCGTGGAAATGAGGTTGCGTACCCTCAGCCTCAGGTCGTCCCAACGCTTGTGGCAGTCCTTCATGCTCCTCACTGCCACGCCCACGGCGGTGCACTTGCGTGCAGCTTCGGCCCACACCTCCTTCCTCCGCTGCTGTGTGGCACGCCGTTGGTCGGCGCTGAACAGCATCTCAGCATTGTCCACAATGTGCTCCACCAAGACGGTTAGCTCCGCCTTGCTGAAGCGCTGTTTGCGCTGCCTCTGAGCAGGAATCCTGGCAGACATGCTGGTGGTCCCTTTTGGCTTCTCAGAGTTAGGATTGTGCTTGTGCTGGCTCTGGATGGCAATGGATTGTGCTTTTATATGATGGCCGCCTCTCTGTTTCCTGTTTTGGCGATCATGGTATTTCCGGTTCCGTGTCCGTGGCGGCGGAGGCGGAAACGGGTTTTGCGCCACTTGTGGCTTCGTTATTTCCATTTCCGTGGGGTTTTCCGTGACGGCGGTAACAACGTTTCCGAGTCCGTGTGGTGCGCGCGACCGACAGCGTGTAATCGGGCGGTTTTTCCGCACCCTTGCGGACACGGAAACGTTTTCACCGCCGTCACGGATTTTGCACGGTCCCGGACTGGCAGGTTGTAATGAGGCCCACTGATATTTTATTTATATCATGTTCATACAAAAGTGTTTCAGAGCACGACAAGGCAAGGGAGGGGAACAAGGGAGAACAAAAACAACGATCTTACTAGGCCCAGTGACATTGAGAACGTGCAAGTGCATAGGTGGCCCGGTGGCAGTGCGGGTGGGTGGAAGGGTGAGCATGTACCTGGGCCCGGAAGACAGTGGGTAGGCCAGGTGCACGGTGCAGAGAGAGAACAGATCAGCAGGGGAGAGGAGGGGTGAAGGCAGAAGCAAAGAGGAAGGTCTTGAGGTGCTTCCGGAACCAGAGATGGTTCTCCTCAAGTTTCAGAGTGGCAGGGAGGCTGTTCCAGAGGGAGGCCCCACCGAGGACAGAGATCTGACCCTAGCTTGTTTCTTTGAGAAACGACTGACCCTGAGGGAGTTAGATGTGGAGGAGGGAAGAGCTCGAGAGGGCAGGGACAAGTGTGTAACCACCTGGGCTTAGGGCCACAGAGGCCAGAAGGGGTTCCCTGCCATCATGTTGACTTTGCTGGCCCACCAAGTTAGATTGTTGGTCGCTGACCTAGGCACCATGAGAATATCCTTCATGGCGCCAAAGTATTGGAACCATTTTCCTCTTAGCAACCACTGCAGGGATCGCATTCGCAAACTAGCCTTCGGAACCAGAAAAATGCAGGAAGCCATGAGGCCTAAGAGGCGGATGAAGGAGGTTGCTGGTAAGCTATTGTGGTTCTGGAAGAGTTTGACCATTTGCCTGACACTGGTGACTCTCTCCCCTCAGGGAGGAAAGTCCTTCCCACCAGAGTGCCCAGGACTGTTCTGATGAACTGGAGGTTTCGTGTTGGTGTAGATTGGGACTTCTGAAAAGTTAGGCAGAAGCCTAACCTGTGTAGCAACGAGCAAGTGTCCTCGAGGTGACACGTTACCTGCTCTGGCGACTTTCCTCAGATCAGCCAGTCATCCAGGTATGGAAGTACATACCAGATCTCCTGAGGCCTGAGGTGCGCCACCGCCCTGCCATCAGCTAGGTGAAGACCGTGGGCGCGGAGGTTGTCCCAAAGGGGAGAACATTGAATTGGTAGTGGAAGCCCCCTTTGATGAATCTTAGGAAATACCTGTGCCTCCAATGTATGGGCACATGAAAGCATGCGTCCGGCAGATCCAGCAACACCAAACAGTCCTGAAGCTGAAGAGCCTGGAGAATCTCCAGCAATGTCACCATTTCAAAATTGTCCTTCTTCAGGAACTTGTTCAAGGTCCTGAGGTACAAAATGGGATGAAGTCCTCCCCCTTTTTTGGGCACAAGGAAATACCGGGAAAACCAGCTCGACCCGCTCTGCTGGGGCGGCACCTCATCCAAGGCACTCTTCAACATCAGGGCTGTTTGCTTTAATGTAGTATTTTTTCCTGAAGGCAAAGTACCGCCTGTAGGCCCTTCCTCTTGACGAGAAGGATGGTTAAGACCAGTGTTACACAGTCAGGCCCAGCGACTTTGCAGCCAACTTGGAGTCTTTAAACGTTTCTAAACACTCATCAGCCCTAGGGCCGAACAAGTGTTTGGCATCAAACGCGACGTCCACCAATTTCGCCAGGACGTTGGGTGAACACATAGAACTGTGTAGGTACGCTTGCACAGTGGCCAACCCCATTGCCCTGCCCACACAATCTGCAATGTCTAGGCCTTATAGCAACGATTGGCAGGCCACCTCTTTGCCATTGTCCACCAGGCATAGGAAACCCTCTCGCATGTCCCCTTCAGAGATATGCTCTGCCACCTGCTCATTCAACTTCCATCGGCTATGTGAGTACTTCACAAATGCTCAAGTGCTCACGGCCTTGTGGGCCATATTGCTTCACGAAAACACCTTTTTGTTTGCCAGTGTTGGTTTTCTTTGACTCCCTGTCTGTTGGGAGGTTCGATGGACCTTGAATTGATTGTTGCTGCCTGCACGATCAGTCCCTCCGGCGTAGGATGCGTGGAAAAAAAAAAAACGTCCTCCCCTCACCGGGTTGTATTTCTTAGTGAGCTCAGGGTTCACCCGGGGATTGGAGCAATGCTGATTTTTGACCATTAGAGTCGAGTCCAAAGGAGTCGGACCCAACAAGGTTTCTCTGGCATCGGAACCAACAAGCGCAATTGGAGCAGAAAGGGCCTGCTGCGTTGTGGGGAGAACCGTGCCAGCAGCAGACATTTTTTTTCCATAACTTTTTTATTTGCATTTTCAAATAATAACACATTCCAACTTGAATGTAACCCCCCTCACCCCTCTTCCTCCCTCTTCCTCCCTCTCACCTTCCCCTTTCCCCTTTCCCCTTTCCCTTTCCCTTTCCCTTTCCCCTTTCCCTTTCCCTTTCCCCTTTCCCCTTTCCCCTTTTCCCTTCCTCCCTTCCTCCCTCCTCAGCCCTCCCCCCACCCCCCTTGATCTGAAAGAAGTCCTTGTGTGGGCAGGCTCCCTTAGGAAGCGCTGAAACTACCGTGTCTCAGCCTTGTGTTGGTTCGTTGGCGGCGACTCCTTCCCAAGAGGCCCATGTTCCTAGAGCTCCATACTCCACGTGCCCCTTCCCTTAGATATCTCAGTAACCTTGACCTGTCTGTACTGAACCTTTTGTAGTTCCCTTGAATGGAGTAGGTAATCCACTCCAAGGCGACAAAGCTCCAGATTTTTGACACCCATTCGTGGTCCTGTGGTGGATCTCTGGACTTCCATTTACGCGCCAGTACCAGCGCCACTGCATCATCATAATGACGTAGAGCTTGCGGCGCGGCTTTTAGGTGATTTCCCTCCAGAGCCCCATTGAGTCCTATCATTGCAAGTCCACTATTCCCTTTGCCCTTTGCCCTTCACCCCTAGGACCTGCTTGAGTGCTTCTTGTATGCCCCCCAGTATCTATCTATTTTGGGGCACACCCACCATATGTGGCTCCATGTTCCCTCCCCTCCGGAGTCCCTCCACAGCAGAGCTTCAATGTCCCTGGGTACATTCTGTGAAACCTAGTCGGCGTCAAGTGCCACTGAAGTAGTAGTTTTAGCCAGATCTACCGAATTTGGAGGATTCTTGTTAATTTGGGGATGTGCGCCCATAGTGTTGTCCACTCCGTTTCCTCTATTGTGCACCCAGTGGAGGTCGCCCATCTTTTCATGTATGGTCTTGGCGGGGGATCATCGCCAGCTTTCATATGCTTGTATATTGATGTTACCACTCGCCCGTCCCCCGGGTCTGTGTTTAGGTATTTTTCGAAGGGGGTTAGTTGGCGTCCCCCTGTTTCTTTCATGGAGGGGTGGAGCACTCAGTGCCTCTTTTGGGCGTAGCTATATCTTTCCCTTTCCCGTATGGCAAAGTCTGTCTTACATTGGTGGAATTGCTTAACCTGGTCTCCATTAAGCATATCTCTAACCTTCAGACATCCCCCTTGTTGCCAGGCCTCAAATGTGGGTGTTTTGTGTCCAAGGGTGAATTGCGGGTTGTCGAATAGCAGTGTATATGGGGAGGGATATGTGGTGATGTGCGCTCTTCTCACTGCTTCGTCCCATGAGTCTCCCACTACTGATAGAATGGAGCTACTGTATATTTGCGGCAGGAAACCTCTTTGGGTTTCCATAGAATTCCCTCCAGGTCCACCCCCACGACTGCTCTGTCCATAGGTCTACATATCTTCCCCCCCGTCATCGCTTTGCCAGTCCCTGACAACCCTCATCTGGGCAGCGATATAGTAGTCCCTAAAGTCCGGTTCCCCCATTCCCCTTCGAGAAGTTGGGACTTTCATAAGTTTAGCGGCCACTCTTGGGCTTGTGATTTTGTGCAGGGATCTGAATAAGGGTGGCGGAACATGGCCAGGGAGGGCTGTGAAATAATAGAGTAGCTGTGGTGCTATCACCATTTTTAGGACATTTATGTGTCCTATCCATGTTATCGATAGTGGACCCCGGTGGGCTCCAGTCTATCATTTTGGTTCTTAGCTTCTCCAGGAGGGGTGGGTAGTTAGCCTGATATAGTCCTCCCACTGAGTTGGCCAGTTTTATTCTCAGGTAAGTTACGGAGTGTTCTACCCATCTCTAAGGGAAGGCCCTTTTGAGATCATGCACAGCATTGTTCGTTGAGAATTTAGGACTTTCTAGTGTTTATTTTTAGCCCAGCCACCGTTCTGAATTAGCTAAATTCACTTTCTACCACTCCCAGTGTGGTCTCCGGTTGGGTCAACATCAAGGGCATGTCATCTGCGAACGCAGCGATTTTATGTGTGCCCCTTGCAAATGTAATTCCTGCTATGTCGTCATTGGCTCTCACTGCGGTTAGGAAGGTTTCTAGATGTATTGCATAGAGGATAGTGGGCACCCCTGTTTGGTACCCCGCATGACTGCTGCTGGTTCAGAGATTTGCCCATTAATGGAGAGCCGAAGAACCAGCTGCTGGTAATTGGCCCTCGCTCAGCGCATGAATTTGGGTTCAAATCCCATCCTGTCCATGGTTGTAAAGAGGAATCCCCACTCCACCCGATCGAAGGCTTTCTCTGCGTCCACCGCCACGAGGAGAGCAGGGATTCCATTTTTGTGGGCCTTTACGATCAGATGCACGATTCTCCTGACACTATCACCAGTCTGCCAGCCCCTAATGAAGCCTGATTGGTCGGGCTGGACTATTTTGGGGGAGGATCTGGTCAAGCCTCGTCGCTAGAATTTGTTTGGATCATAGAGTCGATGTTTATAAGTGCAATGGGGCTGTAGGAACCGTCCTCAATGGGGTCCTTGTCTTTTTTGGGTATGAGGATTACTTTCGCCTCTTCCTTAGATTTGGAGACAGCCTCATCTGTGCCAATTTGGTTAAATAGTTCTGTGAGATGGGGTATTAGTATTTCTTTGTGCGTCTGATAAAACTCTGCAACAAAGCCTTCTGGGCCCGGGGATTTATTGATAGGTAAGGACTTTATAGCAGCCTTAACTTCATCTCTAGTTATATCCTGTTCCAAGGTTTCCCTTTCCTCTTAAGTTATTTGTACCTGGTCAACCTTATTTATATAGGATCTCTGGAGTGCTGGCGATGGATTATCTGAGCTGTATAGCCTAGAGTAGAACTGGACAAATTCTCTCTTGATATTGTTATTGTTGGCGCTAATCCTACCTCCGTTGACTTTCATTTTCGGAATTGTTTTATCTTTTTCTTCCCTCCTCAGCATCCTGGCCAGCAAGCGATCGAACTTGTTTGCTTTAATGTAGTATTTTTGCTGGAGGTGTAATAAATTGCGTTCTGCCGCCCTGGTCTGTATTAAGTCTAGTTGACTCTGCGTGGCCCTATACTCCCTTTTAGTGGCTGGGGTCTGAGCTCTTCCCATCTTGGCCATTATATCCTTTAGTTTATCCTCTAACCAGACCACCTCCAGCCTCATTTCCCTATCTCTTCTTTCTTTTATCACTATGATTCTGTTCTTATTGTAGCTTTGAACGTGTCCCATCTGACCTGCGGTGCCGTATCCTTGACTCTGTTGCTCTCAAAAAACGCCAGTTTCTTCGGCAACTTCCCGGACTAGCATGTCATCTTTAAAGAGGGGGGCCGGGTTGCGCCACCTCCACAGGCTGGATGGGCGCCGATTCCTTTTCAGGTTGAAGATTATTGGGGCATGGTCTGAGAGTATGATCGCGCTGAGAGTAATGCCTGTCGCTCTTCCTAGCAACACGCTCAAAACCCAACTGTAGTCCATTCTAGAGTGTGAACGGTGTGAGTAGAAGGTATAGCTGTCCCTTTCCCCCTCCAGTTCCCTCCACGCGTCTATCAGCGTCAGTTTGTGGATTTCCCCCAAGTTCTCCTGAAGGTCGGCCCTGTGAGCCTGGCAAGTTGTTACTCCTGTCTTTAGTGGGGTCCCACGCCATATTAAAGTCCCCTCTTAGTATAATGGGGGTCTTCTCAAACTTTCCGAGCCTAGTCAGTGCTTTTAGGATGAAGGCGTCTTGGCCTGTGTTGGGTGCGTAAAGCGTCGCTACAGTGTAGGCCTCTCCCCTCCCCTCCCGAGATTCTGCCAGGTGTCTCCCATGATCATCTGATTCCATCCATGTCATGGTCAGATCCAACCCCTTTTATCAGTGCCAGGAGGACCCCTCCTTTTTTGTTGGATTGAGTGGCCTGAAGGACTCTAGTGTACCCCCAGAATGTAATTCTTCGTCTATCTCGGGTATGGATATGTGTTTCCTGCAATGTGACTATGTCCGGCTGCTCCCATTTAAGGTATCTCTCTATCTTTCTCCATTTAATTGGTGAGTTTAGCCCATTGAGATTTAGGGATATGATCTTTAGCTTATCATTACTAGCCATCATTGCTTGCGCGAGTCTGTCCTATTTGTCTGGCTCCGAGTGTGAATTTGTAGCTGCCTCTTTCGTACCTCTGCCCTTCCTGTTCTGCCCCCTTCCCCAACTGGGAAGATTCAACTGGCCTCCAGCCCCCCTCGAATTGTGGTCTCGAGAATTCCCCCAGGTTTGCCCCACGCAGGATCACCCAATCCCATTCCAAGATTCCCTCCTTCCCCTTCCCTGCAGGGCTACTACTGTAATAACTGTTGAGTAAATTAGAAATTTCCAGGAATAATAATCTCCCTCTAAACATGCACCCACTGACCTGTTCCAGTAGATGTGTGTGTTGAATATGAGTGGCCACCTGGGGAACCTCTTCCTCTCCCTAGATAAATGAATCAGGAGGGAATGAGCTCTCCAGGGAAACCCTCTGGGGTAGAAAACCCGATTGCCTCAGTGGATGTAATCTTCTATGTTGCACCAGATTGGATGAATTTCCGTTGCGGTTCCACGTGACTGAATGCAAATACAACAAGGAAATAAGAAAGGTAAAGATTATAGAACAATAGGTAAAGGAGTAGAAATAGAGGTGAAATGATCCGGATATAGGATAAGGAAATAATTACCCTATGGAGATAGGAAATGTGCAATGAGGTATTCAGAACAGCGAGAATGCGAATTCCTTCTGAATGATTGAAATATAGAAGAAAGAAGGTTGAAGGTATTGAGTTTCCTAAATGTCGTAGTATGTTCTATCGATTGGTAAAAGGAATCTAAAATACCTGCGAAACAGAATTCAGTCGTAAAGAAATTACATGTGAACCTTGTGGTAGGAGTTCTGGAATTGGCTGTGAGCCGGAAAAGAAAAGAAGAGACGTGATGAGAAAAAGGCAGTGCTAACTAAGGCGTCAGAGCTAAACTACGTGTGCAAAAAAGATACCTGATAAGCTGGTTCCAATCGTGAGAGAAGTCGGAAATGAGTCAGGAGTAAATTGCCGGGAAATGTCCGGAGAGACTGGACCGATAATGCAGGCTCAATGCGTCCAGACTGGAATGAAGGTAAGCGATCCCGGATGGCTAGAAAAGGATCAGGTCTGAGTCGACCACTGGCTCGGAAGGAACGGGTGTGACGAGGCGGAGCCTCAATCCCAGAGGAGCGGTTGGAAAGCTTTGAAAACACAGAGACAGAGAAGTATTAGAATCGTACAATAGGAGATGTAGCAAGTGGTAAAGCTTAGGGGCGACTTTACGGAGCGCTGGCTGATAGGAGTAGCAACGCACTCGAGCGTTGTGCATGTCGGCAGATAACCGGAACTTTGCAGAGGGGGCGGAGCCATGGTTGCAGGCATCCACTGCAAGGCTGGAATGTCGCGACCTGCCGGCGCCGCCATCTTGGGAGAAACAATGGCTGCAATCCGTGCCTGTGACCATCGGTGCCACAAAGACCATCTCCTTCTGTGAGATATGACAGCTACCCTTTACTTGATGTAGCTTTAAAGCACAGACACTTGGCTTATCATGCGCACTCCCCAGGCGAGATGTTCGAGCGATAGTGCTTCCTCGTGCTGTGGTTTCATTTCAGAGCGTTGACAGGGTTTACCGGCTTGTCGTGCTTCTTCCTGGGCTGCGGGCCCCTGAGGATTGATGGGCCTTTTGGATTTTACTGTGAACCATTCCCATGGCCTACGGGCGCCATGTTGGATGGCAGTTGAGACAGATGTTGGTTGAGCTTCATCTTCGATTCCCAAAAGGGTCGATCCTTGTTCCAGTGTCATGATTCTTTGTTGCTTCCCTTGCCAGTCGAAGATCAGGCTGAATGGGTGGGCCCATCTGTAGCGAATTTCTCGGGCTCTCAAAAATGCTAGAACTGGGCCCATTTTCCTCCTTTTGATGAGGGTTGATTGTGTCAGGTCCTGGTAGAGGAATATTTCCGCTTCTTTATAGGTGATCTGTTTCGCTTTCCTGGCATTAGCTAGAATTTGCTCCTTGACAATGTAGTTCTGCATGGCAGCCAGGACATCTCTTGGTCTCGCTCCTGGTTCCTGTCGACGGGGGCCCACCCTATGGATTCTGTCAAATTGGATCTCCAAGCCTGATTCTGGGTCGAGAAGATCTCTGAAGATGCTCTTGAGTACTTGAGGTAGGTCCTGGTCCTGCGTCTCCTCTGGTAAGCTTTTGATTTGAATGTTAGACCTCCTGGACCTATTCTCCAGGTCCTTCATCTGCAGTTCAAGGTTGTAAGTGGCCGCCGCTAGGGTTTCCAGTAGGGTGTCCGCTTTCCTTGCATCTTTCATCAGCTCCTGGATTGATTGCTCATTAGTGTCCACCCTCTCCTCCATTTTATTGATGTCTCTTTATTTCCTGCAGTCCCTCCACCAGGTACTCTCTGTGCATCCATTTGTTTCTGCCCTGCCGTGGTGATCTTATCCACTATCTCGCTGAGGAAATGTTTGAGCGAGGATTGTATTACCGGTCTATCCTGCCTCTCTTGCACAGGGTCCTCCCCTGCATCTGAGATCCAGTCTGTTGTGGTGTGCCCCCCGGTGGGGTCGTCTCCTTGGCCCATATCTTTGTTAGTGCACCTTCCTGTGTCTTTTTGGGGTTCCTAGGTGCCAGTTGCGCTCTGGGTATAGAGTGCCTGCGGTCCACGGGTCGCCTGGTCTGTGCTGAGTCTGGACCTGCCACCATGGTGTGCAGCTTACTGTTCTGGGACCAGATGTATCCAAGGCGTACCTCTTCATGCCTTCTAGTTCCTCCCCTTGGGTGGTGTCCTTTTCCCTTGTGTTTAGGGTCTGTCCGTGGGAGGTCCCCTTGTGTCCCCACAGGCCTCCCGACCTCTGCTGTATGCCCTCCTTATGTGTGGAGAGACCGTGGCTCGCTGTAGGTTGGGCTCTTCCTCTCGCCACTGGGTCGCCTCTTTTTTACTGTCTAAGTGTGCGTTGTGTGACTCTCTTTCTGGTGTAGATGGATCTCTTCAGTTGCTTGGTAGCCTTTATCATATCATTGTGGGGGGGCGGACTCTGCTCTTCCTGGGCTCCCCCTGGAGCGAGGAGCTCCGCTGGTTTAGGTCCAGGCTGCACCGGGGGAATTCCCCCTTGCCCTGCATGGGCCTCTCTGCTTCCCGAGGCCCCAGTGTCGTCGTGGTTTCCCTGGCCCTCTGCTTTTGCCGCCTGATTGGGTCGCTTTGCCCCTTTGTGACCGCTAACGTGTGGGGATCTTAGAAGGGCGTTCTCCTGGTCACGTGTCATCTTCCCCTGTGTGTTTGATGGCCCTATTTGGAAGGGGAGCGTCGGAGGGGGTGCTCCACTCCTGCTTTCCTGGTGTTCCTTCTCCCGACCTGAGTTCCTCCTCACTGTTGCCTTACTCCTGTTAGAGCTCTGTGCTGGGTGATCTGTTCCTGGTTACTGCTTCCATCTGTTGCGGGTAGCCCTTGGTCCCCCGGTGTCCTCCGGCACCTGCCAGTGTCAGTAGAGCCACCTGTTGCCCGACGGTGCTTGCGGTGCCTCCCGGTGCCCCCTCTCACCGGGGGTGTCTGCGGGGGTAGGGGGCAGGGTCTCATTGGGCTCAACCCTTTTGCTCCTTCTGCTCATGTCCAGTCCTCCAAACTGGTGTCTCGCTCGTTTTATGGTGGTGCACAGGGAGGGTCTAGGTGCTGATGTTCCCCTTCCCGACCGTAACTGGCTGGGGCGCGGGTTCCTGACGGGCTGCTCTGCTCTCTCACCACTCCTTCGCTTTATATGACGGCTCTGCAGGTGCAGCCAGGTGCCTTCTGTTTGCTGTATCTTCTGGTGCCTGGGGAGGGCTTGTTCACAGATTTTTCATACTTATGCAGCCTCGTAGATCGGGAGTTCGGTGGCCACGGTATTCACTGCAGCGCAGCCATCTTGGAATGCAGCAGCGGCCATTTTGAACATTAGGAGCATTTGCTCCTTGAAGGCCTCCCACTCAACTCCATGCACACAGACATTGGTTAATCTTACCTCGCTCTTCCGAGGAGTCCGAGTCGTGCGTACTTCAGTGACTAAGCTTTTTCTTGTGGGATGAAGATAAAGAGTGGCTACATGAGTACAATCTTTTCTTTGCCTTCTTCTGGTACCTGTACTCCTCAGGAGTGAGCTCCTCCGTGTCCTGGCCCAAAGATTTGGGGGTCAATCGAGCCAGAGCTTTCCGCAGGGGACGCTTGAGTGCAAGCTTAGCCGTCTGTTCCCTCAGCGACTCAGGGTTCATTTTTTGGCAGGAACCGCAATCCTCTGTGATGTGATCGGCATTGATGCACCAAACGCAAATACCGTGTAGGTCAGTAATTGACATTTTCGCATTGCAGTTATTGCATTTTTTAAACTATGACGCCTTAGGAGCGGACATCTGGATGAAGAGCGTCGACCTGGTAATCGAAAGTATCGAATTTCGTGGAAAGTATTCCCTGATTGTATTGTATTATACTTGTCATTTGTATAATGCCAGTTATACCATTATTATAGTCTCAGGGCGCTGTTAGTGGGAATGTCCTTGGAGGACCGAAGTACAGAGCGTTGGAGGTCCTGGAGCATGATTATGATGTGAAGGTGCATTTGGCCGACAAAAGCTTACCAGGGCTAACGGGCTCCGGAACAGAAGCAACCCATGCGGTCAGGCATGTGGATTGGTGCTGATTAGGGTTGGTGTCAGTGCTTGTGTGCCCAAATTAATTGTAGGACTCTGCTGCATTAAGCTGTCAGAGATCTTAAGGTGTAAGAAGGCGGAGAATTTATGTGAACAGCACCACCACATTTTGACAATGAACAGCACCTCACCCCAGGCCCAGTAGGGCAGCAGATGACACTATTCAGGCCCTGCTCTCACCCGCTCAGCAAAGTTGGATTTGGCGAGCACGGTGAGCAGCAGTTACACTAACCCAGTAACACAGGGGCCGCGAGCCAATCAGTGGGGTGAGCGGATGGGTAGGTGGGCGGGAAGGTGGGACAAAGGCCGGAAGGGAGGTCGGATGCAGGAGACACAGGCGGGCAAATTTAAACAATTTAAACACAGCACCAAGTCGCTAAACAATGAACAGCACCTCACCCCAGGCCCAGGATGGCAGCAGATGACACGATTCAGGCGCTGCTCACACCCACTCAGCAAAGTTGGAATGGCGAATGCAGTGAGCAGCAGTACATTAAAGCAGATGTTGAAATCTACTAACATGGTGAGTGCAGGGTGCTGGATCAGCATGGGTGAGAGGGAGTCACAGAACTGGCAAACTGTCGGTCGAAGCCGGGTGGCCTGTATAGGAGAAGGAAGCTGTGGGTGACTGAAGGGCTAAGGTGGAACTTAGCGAGAAGAGATTCACATTTGGTATCAGCAGTAAGGCTCTCTGTGGAAATTACTGACAGATGTTTGTGGAGGATGCCTAAGCCCACCGCTCTGCTGGGTCTATTGTGTGTGAGCAGGGAGTAGCCTGGAGGGAAGGCTTTGTGTGCGATGGGGTTGAAATCATCAGAGAACCAGGTTTCAGTGATGAATAGGAAGTCCGGGTTTTCAGTCGATATGAGGTCAAACATTTTGTGTTTATTTTTGGTGACCGATCTGGTGTCGATGAGCATATAGGATAGAAACAGAGGGTTTTTTATGTGAGGTACGCATTGAAGGTGGGAGCTGGTTGTCGGTAGGGGTGAAGGGACCATGGTTGTTCGAGTGTGCTGTGGGAGGTTCAGAAAGGGGAATATTTAGGGTGATATTGATCAAGCACAGGTGTTTTGGGGGAGAAGTGAAAAGTGCTATGACAGGGTTGGGAGTTGACGGGGAAGGCTCCAGGGAGTAGGGTTGGTGTGCAGGAGGCGCCCTAGGGAGAAGAAGGGGGAGCAGCGTATGGCTGGCAGTTTGATGGTCACAGTGGTGGGTAGGAGGGTTTGCAGACGGGGTAGTGTTGACCAGGGCATTGCATGCTGCACTGAGGGAGTGGAAGTGTGAGTTAGGTGTCTGTTGGGGTGGGGGGTGTTGTGTTGGAATTCGAGGGATGATGAAGCATTGCCACGGGAGAGGGTGAGGATTCAGCGGGATTGGGAGATTTATAGAGTGAGGTGCATGGAGGGCTGTGATTAGAGGTGTTTGCATGCTAGCAAGCTGCCCGAGCTGCCTTATTTCTGTGTGTGAGGGTGGAGTGGGCGATGGCGGTTGGGTTAGGGTTTGGAGAGGCGGGGAGGGGAGGGGTGTGGGAGGAAGGGTCGGGAGGTTATTGAGGGAGTTGTGGCGAGTGGCATACCAGCAAGCTCCCAGAGTCGTCTGTTGGGTGGAGAAATATCAGTTGTGAAGGGGTGCTGTGAGGGATGCAAAGACTGGGGCGAGGAAAGGGGGGGGAGGTGGCCGGGGTGGTATGTCCTGGGCCGGCATGGACGTATATTAACCAAGGACAGACTATGGTACTGCACTTCGGCAACAGTATCGGACAGCTCACAGAATTCACTTTGGCACAGACATGGACACGCTTATAAATTCACTTTGACACTATCCCGTTAACACCTAGATTTAGCTGTGGCAGAGCAAGGGATGCCTGCAGTATGAACAGCCAGATTCAATTATTTCAGTTATAGGGAAAGGGCCTAGATAGGCCTGGCAACAGCAACGCAAAACAGTCAGAATCGACTCGGACACAGCACTGTATACACTCAGCAATTAACCTTGGTGCTCCTGTAGAGACCACCTACATTTAAGAATTTGATGCTAGAGCAGTGGGAGAAAACGCCTACATTTGAGATACTTGTACAGTGTGGGGAAACACCCGAATCTGAGACGCTAAAGCAGAGGGAGAAATCACCCAAATTCGAGATTCAACAGCAAATGGATACACACCTAAATGTGAAATGCTAGAGCAGTGGGATAAAACGCCTAGATTTGATATTCAGCAGCAAATGGAGACGCACCTAAATCTGATACACATCAGTAAATAAAGGACATCTAAAACTGATGCACAGCAGTGATTAAAAAGTAGTTACTGCCAGATTGCTATAGCTCTGTTATGTTAGATAATAAGAGTGGCAGGGCCTTACTGGAATACAGTAATTGTTGAACTCCCGACCCAAACCACACTTATCTTATCAGTCGCAGCTGGTTGAAGGCGGCAGGCTTCCCAGGCGAACACAGGCAAACACGGAGTGGAGATGCTTCTTCGGGAGCTGACCCCTTTGTCTTGTGCGCCTTGGCCAAAGGGGCTGCCCTTGCAGAGGCTGCCCCGGGTGTGTCTAGGAGGGCTTCTAGGCCCATCCGAGGCTGTGGGCGGGAGGACACAAAGTCTAAGGCAGGAAGCCAATTCAAAGGGGGGCTGAGGGACGTACTAGGCCCAAAATATAACTATAAATGCAGCAAAGTTAGTGCACGGCAAGCGGGAAACACGCAGCACTTACCCAATGCGCCATGGACACAAAAGTGGCTCGTAAAAAGAAAGCCAAGTTCAAACGCTGGTCCTCTAGGCCAATCAGCGGCGGTGGGAGGGCACAAAGGCTAAAGCAGGAAGCCCATTGAAAGAGGCCTGAGGGGCGATCTATGTCCAAAATAGAACTATAAATGCAGAAAGTTAGTGCACGGTAAGTGGGAAACATGCACCACTTACCTGATGGGCTATGGACACAAAAGTAGCTTGTAAAAGGAAAGCTGCAAGGTCTTTGTACCTCAAGTACAAACGTTGGGTCTCTAGGCCAATCATCGGTGGTGGTGGGAGGGAGGGGGGTACAAAGGCTAAAGCAGGAATCCCCTTCTCCTCAAGTACACAGTGATGAGTTGTTCCACAGGGCAGCATGGTGAGCACACGGAAAAAAGGAACTGAGGTATGGGGGCATAGTGATACAGTGTATGTACGATAGCCAACGTCACTTAAATAGTCGACGAGCACCACGCAGAGTCAAGACAGATTGATGATCGAGTTGAGGTGCACTGCGCCCCCTGTCAAAATGTTTTCCGACCAGCTGCTGCCAATGGGGATATCTATCTGAGGAATCTGCAGGAGAAAGCAATCCATTGAAGGAGAGGTTGCCCACTTGTTATAAGCAGAAGGTTAGAGGACCAATACCTCTGGGGCCAATGTGGGGCTATTAGGAGAACTTAGCAATGACTGGAGGATCTGAACTTGAACAAAACTTTTGGAAACCACGGGAGAGGGGGAAGCACATAAGCAAAAAGGTTGGTTCAAGAGATTAACAATGCATCATCCAGTCAATCGTTCCATTTCCCCTTACCCTTCCCCGAGGCCTCATGATGACATTTGTTCAGTTATGCTGCAAAAATATCCAGAGGTAAAGATCTTGTGGAAGACCTACTTGCTCAACTCCCATTCGTGATTGGTGAAAGATCTCCTCCTTAGCTTGTCCGCTTGAACATTGTACGTTCCTGTTAGATGAGCCTCTTATAGGCGTATGTTGTTGGCCAGTTCCTAACCCCATAAGTGCACAACCAAGGCACAGTTTCAGTGTCTTTGTGCCTTTCGCTCGCTGATGTAGATCATCATCACGTTGTCAGTCAGTATGACATTGGAGTACTTCAAAATGTAAGAATTCCGATAAGACTAGGAAGACTTCAATTCCAGGAAATGTATGCGTTTCTGAGAGTCTATCGTTTCACAAGGTTGCTCACCACCCTGACATGGAACAGTCTGTTGTGATGGTAAACTGGTGAGGGGGGTCCTGAAAGATGGTACCTATATGGAGGCTTCTGTGATCTGCCCACCACAGATGATCCTGCTGGAGCCAGAGCCAAATGGAAAGCACCTTGTTTAGGGGATCTGAGATCAGAGTCCATCTCACCGCCAGGTGTAGCAGAGTTCGGCACATCCCCAGTCTGGCCATGTGCACCGAGAGAACACAGGTCCCGCTTAGACCCCACATACATCAGACTCACCATGTGGTTGTTTGAGAATGAGGCAGAAAAGGGCTGCGCTCTATTGTTTATTTGTGTTTCTGTAGGGAAGACTTTGCCATAGGATGCCTATGAACTCCACCTCTGATGGAATGAGGACAGATTTCTTTATATTGACCGACAGGCCAAGTGAATACATCAGGTTGAGAAGGATCTTCTGGTGGAAAGAGGTTTGTACTGGGGACTGCGCTCAGATTAGCTAGTCATCCAAATAGGAATACAGGGAAATACCTTTGAGTTGTCAGAACGGCACCACTGCTATAAGCTTGGTGAAGAACCTTGGAGCTGAAACAAGTCAAAAAGTTAAGAATTTGTAGTGATGGTGGTTGAGGCCTATGGAGAACTGCAGGTATCTGGGGTGGGGAGGCCAAATTGGAATGTACAGATATGAGTCTTGCAGGTCCATGGCTACCAGCCAGTTGCCCAGCTGAATCAATGATTGGATAAGAGCAGGCATAATCATCTTGAACTTTTCTCCGGCAGTCCTGGAGGCCTCTTAGTCCTCCTGAACACTTAGCAGTGAAATACCAAGTCTCTGAATTGGTTTGCGGCTTGTGCACGTTTTGTCTTTTAATTCAGCTCCTAGTCTGTGTCAGGGCTGAATAGCTCCACCGCGACAAACAGCAGATTTATGATTTACTCCTGCACATCCGATTGCAATTTGGTAGCTTTGACAAGAGCTTGCTGCCTAAAAGACACCTATGGGCAAACGCTTATCAGCTGTGTCCAGGTGGTGATAGAAGGCATCCATGAGGTAAAAATAACTTCTAAATATTTCTTAGTTGGGCTGCTTACTTATTTCCTTTCAGTTTTGAATAGCTCATTGAGAAATTGAATAGTAGCAATTCGTACAGATAATTTGGAATTGGAGAATAGCCATTGCCAAGCTTGAGTCTGATTCATGGGGAGTAGTGAAGCTGTAACTCTACCAAAGTATTTTTTCTGCATATCAGCTAAATTTGGACATTCTATTAGACAATGTTGCAGGGTTTCTTTCTGCAAGTGTGTTCTACACCATCTACAGAAGCTGTGGTCCTCTGGTATAAGTTTCCTTCTTGCCAATACATCCCTAGTATGCCGTAGGTTAAATCTGAAGCATAGATATTGACTTTGGATATGCGGGGAAGGGTATTTCTGCAAGTAATCTGCCATGGTTCCTAATTTTTTGTGGCCAAATAGAGTACTGTCAAAATCTTTTACTCTGGAACATTCATCAAGTGTTGCAATCCAGTCCATTTGAAATAACTTGGTTTTCGCTCTGAGGGAATTATGTAGTAACATATCTAGCGGAATGTTAGAATCTGCAAGAGTGTTTAATGTATTTTGAATCCATCTGATAGAAAATACGTCATTTGTTGTAGCTAAATGACAAGCTAACATTCCTACTACATTTGTTGAGGCAAGATTTAACAAACATTTCCTAAGTAACACGCATCTTTTGCATTGATCTTGTGAGTGCAAGGATGTTAAGCCCAATTCAAACCGAAGCATAGCTTTTGACGTACACATGGGAAGACACAGAATCTTTTTCCAAAATTTGGATTCAAGTGCATCCCAAAATTTGCGTCGTTTGGATAGTGAAGAATCCACACCATGCTTGAGTATGGGGATCACTTTCTGCTTATAAAATAGAATATGTGAGTAGGAACATTTTGCAAATGCATGCATTAGTAACTTCGCCTGGGCAATTAATGGGTGGAGTTTCTGTTGAATTTCAATCTCATTATCGTTCTGCCTTAATGAGTTTGTAATTGATACACCCAAATACTTTTACGTTTTAACTTTTTCAAGCTTTTCAGTTCCCAAATGCTATTGAAAGGGTTGGGCATTTGACTTTGATTTAGACTTGCAAACCAAGACTTGTGTTTTAGATATACCGAAGACCAAATTATTCTATAATGCGTAAGCATTTAGTGTATTCAACATATTCTGTAGACCACTAGGTGTTTGAGAAAGAAGAATTAAATCATCTGCGTACAGAAGATACTTGATTGGATGAGTACCTAATTTAGGGGAGTCACGGATCGTTAGTAGAAATGCAAGACTAATGTTTAGAATAAACAAGTTAAATAAAATGGACGCCAAGATACACCCCTGCTTTAGACCTCTTTGAGTTTGAATGTAAGAGGAGAGTATTCCATTCTAAGTTAATCTCACTTGCTTGTAAGTGTTCGTATGTAACAGCCTGATCAGTGGGGGCGTGTCTTGATGGCTACGTGAGGGGACGTTCCATGGAGGAGCTCCCGATGATCCGATTTTGATCCTGGGGAGAAGTGATGGTTTTCTGTGTTCGAGTCCACGGTGCAGCCAAGGGTGCATGAAAGTGGGGGGCACATGGTGAGTGCCCTCCCCACCAGCGAGACTGCATATCCACAGAACTGGACTTCGAAGAAGGTGGCGGTCGCGCAGTGGAAGGGCAGCACCCAAGATGGCCGCTCGTGGACAAAGGGCCATAAATGGTCCGTGGAGCTGAGGAAGACAGAGCCGGCCGGAGCGGTGCGAGCCCAACTAGAGGGACACGTCGCATGCATCTCTGGCTGGTGGCAAGAACATAAGTGCGGGCCCCCACTGAGGAAGCCCTGGATTGTGGCGTGCCAGCAGAGGGAACCCGAGTTCAGCGGAGCCTTGCTGAGGAGGGGCCGGCGAGTGGACCCCGCAAGGCGCTCCGCAGCGCCGGAGACACAGCTGGGCGCGTGTGCCCAACCGACGCAGCAGGATGTCTTCCAAGGTAGTGCGACCCCGGATCAAGCAGCCCACGATGGAGGCCTACGCCAGGTCGACCCCCGGGCGTGGAAGGGGGCAAGAGCAAAGAGGCCCCTGCGGCGGCGACGGACCCACCGGGTACTATCCAGGAGGTGCTGGCAGCAATTGCCGACTTGAAGGTGGCTTGGGAAACGAAGTTGGGCCTGGTCATGAAAGAGCTGCAGGAGGGCCTAGACCTTAAGATAGGAGCGGTCCAAAAAGAGGTGAACCTGTTGCGACAGGACATGCGAACGATCGCAGAGCGCACTGGGGAACTGGAGAAAGAGTTGGCCCCGACCACAGAGGCGTGCAATGCACATGCTAAGGAGCTTCATGCCTTCGTGCAACGAGTGGGCAATCTGGAGGACAGAGCAGAGCAGGCAGAGGGGCGCACCAGGCGCAACAACATTCGCATAGTGGGTGTTCCGGAAGGAATCGAAGGACCGAACCCCACGGAATACGTTGAAACCATGCTCTTGCAGGAGATTACAGGCGGGGAGCTGACCCAGGGGTTCGCGGTTGAAAGGGCGCATAGGGCCCTGACCAGGAGACCGGCCCCAGGAGCCCCCCCCCCGGCCGTTGATCGCGAAGATCTTGAACTATCGTGACCGTGAAAAGATTCTCGAATTTTTACGGAAAGGAGGTACGATAGAAAGGGGGTCAGCGAAAATAACGGCATATCCGGACTATACGCTGCTTGTACAGCGTAGTCGAATGAACTTTGGATCGGTGAAAAGGAGGCTTAGAGAAGCAGGCCATTGCTACATGTTGCTCTACCCCGCTAGGTTAAAGGTGTTTTATAAGAATAGATCCCTCTTCTTTGAGACGCCGACTGAAGTGATGGAGTGGCTGGATATGCAGGGTCGACCTCAGGAACCGGATGCCCAGACAGAAGCAGCTGGAGATAAGTAGCACGTTGCTGAGGCACCCGTGAGGCCATAGTTATGACATTGGGACTGGAATATAGAACGATATTGTGCTTGTGGGGAGGAAGTAATGGTATCTGCCGGCGGGTCCCGTTGAATGCACTTCTCCTAAATAGATGACTGGGAGATCCTAGGAAGCACCCTCTGAACCCAATAGTAGTACACTTAGTTAGGTCACTGTTAGATAGGTGACGCCCCGCAGGGTCCTTGTCCTCGGATACGAGACAGGTCCAGACGTGGGTAGGCCCGAGATCCAGGGATGGAGCTGGGCTATTGTTGGGGGTTGGTAGGGAGGGGGGGAAGTTGTGTGCAGTGGTGTGAAGTTTGGGGGGGCGGGGGGTACTGTTTGTGAATAGAAGGGAGAGAGCCAGAAAACAAACTAGCACGGGGAGCATTATGGGAAAGGATGGGATGGGGATAGTCCGACCAGATGGTATCGGGTAATCTCAGAATTGTGACCTGGAATGTACGGGGCCTTAACAGCTACCTGAAACGTAATAAAGTGATGCTGTACTTAAAGAGGATGCGTGTAGACATAGCCCTGCTGCAGGAGACTCACCTTACTAGGGAAAGGCTGGAGGTGGTCAGGAGAAAATGGAAGGGCAATGTTGTGGGTGTGGCGTACTCGACGTAAGCTAGAGGGGTTATTACTTGGGTGGCGCCGCATGTGCCGTTTCGGGTGCTTGACTCTACGGTGGACCCGGAGGGTAGAATGGTGGTGGTAACGGGTCTCCTGGAAAACAGGGAAGTGCATATCATAAATTTGTACACCCCCAATAACGACACAGCGGCTTACTTTAGGACCCTCTACAGTAAACGTGGCCCCCTGGCAGGGGGCACGGTAGTGTGGGGGGTGGGGACTTTAACTGTACCATGAATCCCAGAATGGATAGGTCCAAGGACAGGGCAGGGAAAACGGCACTGGCGGCCAAAGCGCTGGGTACCTTACTGAAAGACCTAGGCCTAGAGGATGTGTGGAGAAGGCTGCATCCCACGGATAGGCAGTATTCACACTTCGCAGCGCCACATGATTTGCACACAAGGCTAGATTACATGTTTGTAACAGCCGAGATAGTGAGACATATAGAGGGAGCGGAATACAAGGCCCGAGTACTATCTGACCACTCGCCCTTGGTAGTAGACTGGAGACACCAGCCCCCAAGACCACGGATCCCTACATGGAGACTCAGGACCGAGGCTCTGCAAGACGAGGGGTTCCGGGAGGGTCTGAGGGATGCCATCGAAGAATACTTTGATATAAATACGGGAAGCGTACGCTCTGTGGGCACACTGTGGGAAGCATTTAAGGTGGTGGTGCGTGGGGTAGCCATTTCCAAAGCTAAGGGGCTACAGGGGGGTATCGAAAGGGAACTCCAAGAAGCGGAAAGGGAGCTAGAGGATCTCACACGTTGTGAGAACATCGTTCATGATAACAGAACCAAAGTAAAGCAGCTACAGTTGTCCTGCAGTGCACTCTGGGATAGGCTATGCAGACTCAATTACAGGAAATATACGGAGAGGATACACGCAGGGGGCAACAAGCCGGGCAGACTGCTGGCCTGGCTGTATAAGAGTACGACCCCCCGCTCGGTGATCAGTGAGATTAAGGAGGAGAGAGGTTGCATCTGCAACACCCAGGAAGGGGTAAATGAGGAGTTCCTTAAGTTTTACAGACACTTGTATGAGGACACAGGGGAGGATATTTGCCAAGACATAGTGGACACATTGGAAGACATAGAGCTGCCCACCCTGGATGACCTAGAACGCGCAGAGTTAGACGCACCTGTCACCTCGGATGAGCTGGAGGTGGTGATTCAGAATCTGCCCACTTGCAAGGCGCCTGGTTCGGATGGGCTGCCTAGTGAGTTCTACAAAACATACAAGCAAGAGCTGCATCAGCCACTGCTTGCCACTTTCAACGAGGCCTATGAGCAGGGGGAACTCCCATTGTCCCTCCGCGAGGCTGTGATCATCCCACTCTTGAAACCAGTCAAGCCGGCCGTGGAGTGCGGGTCTTACAGACCGTTGTCCATGCTTAACCAGGACAGCAAAATACTTACGGCAGTGCTGGCTAATAGACTGAAGAAGGTGATTGGGAAACTGATACACCCAGATCAGATGGGATATGTTCCAGGCAGGAACATCACCGATAACCACAGGAGGCTACACCATATCATTGACCAAACTGAGGAGGACACGGGCAAGTTGGCCATAGTGTCCTTAGACGCGGTCAAGGCCTTCGACTCGGTACGATGGCCCTGGCTGAAAGCGGTCCTGAAGGGGTACGGAATGGGACCTGGATACCTCAGATGGGTCCAGTTGTTTTACAGCACCCCGATGGCGAGAGTCAAAACGGGGTCCACAGTCTCAGATACCTGGCAACTTTGCAGGGGGACCAGACAGGGATGCCCCTGGTCACCCATGCTATATATACTGGCATTAGAGCCGCTGGCAAAATGCCTGCGACACCAATATGGGGAGGTGGGCATAAGCACGGTCAGTGGAGGGCACCTGATATCACTATATGCGGATGATATGCTCCTTTATTTGCATTATCCAGAAGAAAATCTGCAGTATGTGCTGGAGGTAATAGAACGGTACGCCACCCTTTTGGGCATATCGGTGATCCCTAGAAAGACAAGTCTGTTTCCTTTGGGCAGATATAGGAATGTCCTGGTACAGAGGCTGCCTGTCCTGCCAATACCATGGCAGCCTGTGACATTTAGGTATTTGGGAATAAATATTTACCACAGGGTCGAGGCAGAACACAAGCATAACACGGAAAAAGCGATAGAGGGGATCAAGAACAGCATGGTATTTTGGTCTAGATTGCCCCTGACCATGATGGGGAGGGCGGCCTTGCTCAAGATGGTGGTCCTGCCTAGACGCTTGCACTTTTTCGTGAATGTCCAGTTTTGGATACCTAGGAGCCTATTCGTGAAACTTCACAGCGTGTGTAGGGGTTTCGTGTGGGGCAGCGCTAGGAATAGGGTTGCTCTGTGGAAGCTCCAGAACCCATGTGACAAGGGGGAGATAGGCCTGCCTAATTCTGAACTCTATTACCTGGCGGGGCAGCTGCTGTATGTGGCCAGGTGGCTTTCGGCTGAAGACTCGGCGGAAGCTAGGCTACTGCGTGGAGACTCAGCCCCATACTTTCTGATGTAAGTGGTGTGGTTGCGCAGAGACAAACTGGTGGGCAGGGGGCGGCTACTGAGGCTGGGCGATCTGGCACAGGACATGGAATCCTGGGAAGATTGCAACGTTTGGGGGACCAGCTATGCAGCAATGCCCCAGGTGTGGGGAGGTGAATGCGGGACTGCTACACATGTTTTGGGCTTGCCCGGAAGTGCACAGATTTTGGGATGAGGTTAAGACGAAACTGGCTGGTGGGGGGGTGGTGCTGGATGTGGAATCGGCCTGGTCATGCATGCTTGGGTTTTTTCCTAGACCCCGACATTCAAAACACATAAGCAAGATGAAGGACTCGGCTTGTGTTTTGGCCAAGCGCAGGATTGCCATGGGCTGGAAGGCGGCCCACAGACCTAGGGTGGAGCTATGGTGGGCGGACCTCTTGAGGTGGGTGGAAGCTGAATCTGTAGTCTGGTTTGAAGCGGTCACTAGGGGGGGCGAGGAGGAAGTAGGGCCCTTGCTGGCCTGGCGGCAATTGGTGGCCTCTATGGCAAACCCTCACCAGGGTAACAACGGAACAGAGGACTCGGATGATGACTGCTTAAGTATTGTGCTACCCGATGATGCTCCTGTAAATGACATGTGAGAACCGGCTCTAGTTCAAGGGGGGGCGGGGGGGGAGTTGGGGAGTTCTAATGAAAATGTGTTGGTCTAATGATGCTTTTTATGTATTGAAACAGTTGTAGTGTGTTTGTTTGGCTTCAAAATAAAATAAAAATATATTTTTTTTTAAAACAGCCCGATCAGTGCTAAGAGTGAAGGACAGTTATAGTTCTTTAACTTCTGGTAGAGCAGTAGACGATCGATGGAGTCAAACGCAACTCTAAAGTCGACAAAAACGAAGTAAAGGGATTGACCAAGTTTAGCATATTTTGCTTTAATTATATTAAGAATCATAATGTTAGGGATTGTATCCACTCCAGTTACAAAGCCCGCTTGAAAAGGGTCCAACAGACGCAAATTCAAGGCCCAACGGTTAAGCTTTTTTAAAAGGAGGCGCGAGAAGATTTTCCCCGGCGCATCTAATAGCGCTATAGGCCAATAGCTATTAGGAGCTTGTCGGTCCCCCTTTTTATATATCGGGACTATTCTGGAGTGTCTCCAAGACTGGGGAATATTTTGTGATTCATTCACTGAAGAGAAAATATTAAAGAGAATATGGGCCCATACAATAGGATTCTGTTTGAACATCTGGTTAGACAAACCATCCGGACCACACGCTCTCGACCGGCTTATAGATTTAATACATAGTTGTATGTCAAGAAGGTCAAATTCCAAATAAAATTTTGTAGGTAGGTTGACAGTGTCAAGACTCACAGTATTTTTTGGATGAGCGTAGAGGTTGGAAAAGTGAGGAATCCAATCAGTTTCCATAACAGTGTTTGCTTGACTGAGACTTGCGGTCCTTAGGCAGTGCTGTTAATGATGGCCCAGGTTCTCGCTGAATTTTTAGATTGTATTGATCTTAGCATGTTCAGGCCATCTTTGTCATATAAACTTGCACGTCTGGCCCTCAACCAGTTTTTGTATCAGGTCTTAATCTTAATCAGGATGGGACCTCTTATTTCAGTGGGTACTTTCAATGCATCTCTTTTCTCTGTTCTAAAAATGTTTTTTTCTGATTTTCACTTCGCTATTGTAAGAGTGCAGTGAAGTGAATATAGGAGTCGGTAAAGATTTGATTTTTAAAACTCTGTCCACGGACATCAAATGACCCCCAAACCAACTATTATTGCTTGAACCCTGTATTGACTTCCCTTGCTCAACTCACCTACATTGGAGGCACTGGTCGCCCATTAGGTTAACATGGCAGGGGCACTCTCCGCTGTAAGAGATTGCTGTATTGTTTTAAGGTAGCACACATCAATTTACAGTGAAGTGCTGCACTGACACTATGTCCTTTCTTTTTTTTGCAGTAATATTTTCAAGTTACCTTGGGGGTGGTACTCAGCGGGTGGATCTCGTGGGAGGGGAAACCCCCTTTGGGACCAGTGACGACCACATTGGGAGAACGTGGTATTTTCACCAATCCGATGACCCTAGACCCTCTTCCCACAGTAACCCCACTTTTCTTTCACCTCATTCACTTCTACCCTCATACCCTATGTACTTTTCTAAAGCAGTCCATTCAGAAAGTACTGAGACAAGGAAGATGCCTAGTGAATTACCACACCAGCACTCACTTAGTACTGAGACAAGGAAGATGCCCCAGCACTCACTTAGTACTGAGACAAGGAAGATGCCTAGTGAGACAAGGAAGATGCACTGCAAGGAAGATTCCTAGTTAGTACTGAGGCAAAGAAGATGCCTAGTGAATTACCACACCAGCACTCGCTTAGTACTGAGGCAAGGAAGATGCCTAGTGAATTACCACACCAGCACTCGCTTAGTACTGAGGCAAGGAAAATGCCTAGTGAATTACCACACCAGCACTCGCTTAGTACTGAGGCAAGGAAGATGCCTAGTGAATCACCACACCAACAATCGCTTAGTACTGAGCCAAGGAAGATGCCTAGTGAATCACCACACCAGCACTCACTTAGTACTGAGGCAAGGAAGATGCCTAGTGAATCACCACACCAGCACTCACTTAGTACTGAGGCAAGGAAGATGCCTAGTGAATCACCACACCAGCACTCACTTAGTACTGAGGCAAGGAAGATGCCTAGTGAATCACCACACCAGCACTCACTTAGTACTGAGGCAAGGAAGATGCCTAGTGAATCACCACACCAGCACTCACTTAGTACTGAGGCAAGGAAGATGCCTAGTGAATCACCACACCAGCACTCACTTAGTACTGAGACAAGGAAGATGCCTAGTGAATCACCACACCCGCACTCACTTAGTACTGAGACAAGGAAGATGCCTAGTGAATCACCACGCCAGCACTCACTTAGTACTGAGACAAGGAAGATGCCTAGTGAATCACCACGCCAGCACTCACTTAGTACTGGGGCAAGGAAGATGCCTAGTGAATCACCACACCCGCACTCACTTAGTACTGAGGCAAGGAAGATGCCTAGTGAATCACCACACCAGCACTCACTTAGTAGTGAGGCAAGGAAGATGCCTAGTGAATCACCATGCCAGCACTCACTTAGTACTGAGACAAGGAAGATGCCTAGTGAATCACCACGCCAGCACTCACTTAGTACTGGGGCAAGGAAGATGCCTAGTGAATCACCACACCCGCACTCACTTAGTACTGAGGCAAGGAAGATGCCTAGTGAATCACCACACCCGCACTCACTTAGTACTGAGGCAAGGAAGATGCCTAGTGAATCACCACACCCGCACTCACTTAGTACTGAGGCAAGGAAGATGCCTAGTGAATCACCACACCAGCACTCACTTATTACTGAGGCAAGGAAGATGCCTAGTGAATCACCACACCAGCACTCACTTAGTACTGAGGCAAGGAAGATGCCTAGTGAATCACCACACCAGCACCCACTTAGTACTGAGGCAAGGAAGATGCCTAGTGAATCACCACACCAGCACTCACTTAGTACTGAGGCAAGGAAGATGCCTAGTGAATCACCACACCAGCACTCACTTAGTACTGAGGCAAGGAAGATGCCTAGTGAATCACCACACCAGCACTCACTTAGTACTGAGACAAGGACGATGCCTAGTGAATCACCACACCAGCACTCACTTAGTACTGAGACAAGGACGATGCCTAGTGAATCACCACACCAGCACTCACTTAGTACTGAGACAAGGAAGATGCCTAGTGAATCACCACACCAGCACTCACTTAGTACTGAGACAAGGAAGATGCCTAGTGAATCACCACACCAGCACTCACTTAGTACTGAGACAAGGAAGATGCCTAGTGAATCACCACACCAGCACTCACTTAGTACTGAGACAAGGAAGATGCCTAGTGAATCACCACACCAGCACTCACTTAGTACTGAGACAAGGAAGATGCCTAGTGAATCACCACACCAGCACTCACTTAGTACTGAGACAAGGAAGATGCCTAGTGAATCACCACAACAGCACTCACTTAGTACTGAGACAAGGAAGATGCCTAGTGAATCACCACAACAGCACTCACTTAGTACTGAGACAAGGAAGATGCCTAGTGAATCACCACACCAGCACTCACTTAGTACTGAGACAAGGAAGATGCCTAGTGAATCACCACACCAGCACTCACTTAGTACTGAGACAAGGAAGATGCCTAGTGAATCACCACACCAGCACTCACTTAGTACTGAGACAAGGAAGATGCCTAGTGAATCACCACACCAGCACTCACTTAGTACTGAGACAAGGAAGATGCCTAGTGAATCACCACACCTGCACTCACTTAGTACTGAGACAAGGAAGATGCATAGTGAATCACCACACCAGCACTCACTTAGTACTGAGACAAGGAAGATGCCTAGTGAATCACCACACCCGCACTCACTTAGTACTGAGACAAGGAAGATGCCTAGTGAATCACCACACCTGCACTCACTTAGTACTGAGACAAGGAAGATGCCTAGTGAATTACCACACCAGCACTCAGCACTGAGACAAGGAAGATGCCTAGTGAATCACCACGCCAGCACTCACTTAGTACTGGGGCAAGGAAGATGCCTAGTGAATCACCACACCCGCACTAACTTAGTACTGAGGCAAGGAAGATGCCTAGTGAATCACCACACCAGCACTCACTTAGTAGTGAGGCAAGGAAGATGCCTAGTGAATCACCACGCCAGCACTCACTTAGTACTGAGACAAGGAAGATGCCTAGTGAATCACCACGCCAGCACTCACTTAGTACTGGGGCAAGGAAGATGCCTAGTGAATCACCACACCCGCACTCACTTAGTACTGAGGCAAGGAAGATGCCTAGTGAATCACCACACCCGCACTCACTTAGTACTGAGGCAAGGAAGATGCCTAGTGAATCACCACACCAGCACTCACTTAGTACTGAGGCAAGGAAGATGCCTAGTGAATCACCACACCAGCACTCACTTAGTACTGAGGCAAGGAAGATGCCTAGTGAATCACCACACCAGCACCCACTTAGTACTGAGGCAAGGAAGATGCCTAGTGAATCACCACACCAGCACCCACTTAGTACTGAGGCAAGGAAGATGCCTAGTGAATCACCACACCAGCACTCACTTAGTACTGAGGCAAGGAAGATGCCTAGTGAATCACCACACCAGCACTCACTTAGTACTGAGACAAGGACGATGCCTAGTGAATCACCACACCAGCACTCACTTAGTACTGAGACAAGGACGATGCCTAGTGAATCACCACACCAGCACTCACTTAGTACTGAGACAAGGAAGATGTCTAGTGAATCACCACACCAGCACTCACTTAGTACTGAGGCAAGGAAGATGCCTAGTGAATCACCACACCAGCACTCACTTAGTACTGAGGCAAGGAAGATGCCTAGTGAATCACCACACCAGCACTCACTTAGTACTGAGACAAGGAAGATGCCTAGTGAATTACCACACCAGCACTCACTTAGTACTGAGACAAGGAAGATGCCTAGTGAATCACCACACCTGCACTCACTTAGTACTGAGACAAGGAAGATGCCTAGTGAATCACCACACCCGCACTCACTTAGTACTGAGACAAGGAAGATGCCTAGTGAATCACCACACCCGCACTCACTTAGTACTGAGACAAGGAAGATGCCTAGTGAATCACCACACCAGCACTCACTTAGTACTGGGACAAGGAAGATGCCTAGTGAATCACCACACCTGCACTCACTTAGTACTGGGACAAGGAAGATGCCTAGTGAATCACCACACCTGCACTCACTTAGTACTGACAAGGAAGATGCCTAGTGAATTACCACACCAGCACTCAGCACTGGGACAAGGAAGATGCCTAGTGAATTACCACACCAGCACTCACTTAGTACTGGGACAAGGAAGATGCCTAGTGAATCACCACACCTGCACTCACTTAGTACTGAGACAAGGAAGATGCCTAGTGAATTACCACACCAGCACTCAGCACTGAGACAAGGAAGATGCCTAGTGAATCACCACACCAGCACTCACTTAGCACTGAGACAAGGAAGATGCCTAGTGAATTACCACACCAGCACTCACTTAGTACTGAGACAAGGAGGAGGTGCGGAGCTATACCGAATAACCATGGGAACCACTTACCAGTTTAGTGTTTCAGAGCCATTAATTGGAAGAAACAAGATAAACACCAAAGAAGGACTTGACAGATCGTCAAGCTCTCCCTGGAAGAACCACAAGAGCCAGGAGAAACCCGACGTTCAGACGGGTGCTGACCGGGATGCCAAGAAAAAGAAAAGTGTCATAGGGTGGTACAGGACATGAGGACTGCACAGCCCCTAAGTGGACTAATACTACGGGAGGCCCATAGACGCGGGAAGTATGGATGTCTAAGGCCACGCTGTCCTTGAACGGAGAAAGACTGTGGAGCCGCCACAGGGCAGGGGAAGCTCCAGGAAGGTACCAGAGCCCCACGAACGGGACCAGCTACTGCTACGGAGCCGACAGCTGCGCAGACCACACCACAAGGTACACAGGAAGGCGGTGAGGGCTCAAGGAGGCACGATTCGGAAGGCTGGCAAAGGAGGGTCTGGGTCCCTAATACTGTTGGAAGAAAGCAAAGAAGTACACATTGTTGTACTACGGTTTGGGAGGAGTGTGAACCAAGCTCACTGAAAGGAAACCTCTGGTCGGAAATTGCGAGTCTGGGAATCTCATCCAAATAAAGAGAACTTGAACTTGATAAACAGTTCATACAGTGATTGGCAGGTTAGTGAACCAAGCGTATATCGCCCACTACAGCCAGAGTACAGTGTATATCAAGCCTACTACTATTCCTCGCAGTAACTCGTCAGAGGGACCCAGGTCTGCATACCAGAGTCAAGGACCCCCTTCAGCTTTGGAAGCATCCAGGCTCCTCCTCTTCATCGCAGAACCTGGTGAGAGGGAACAAGGTCTGCATCACAGGGTCACGGACCCCCCTCAGCTTTGGGGGTGTATCTAGACAGTTCTTCACTGCAGGGCAAGAGGGAGCCAGAGCTGCCAACCAGTGTCTAGGACCCCAATGAACTACATTGCAAGCCTGAGTAAGGCTAGCAGAAGGGAGACATTTGCCCCAACAGCTAAGGAGTGACTGAAACCATATTGGAAAATCTTACAAAGGCAAAAACTGCCTTTTGTCCAGGGTAAGGGGACCATTCCTCTAGACCAAAAAGACATCTTTAATTTAGTTAGCTTAGTATGTAAGGGACAGATTTAAGATTTTGAAGCTGGACATTGGGACATTTGCTTTGGACATTCTGTCACCAGTTATTTCAGTTGAGGCAGGGAAACCCCTCTTCGAGTAAGGACGAGAGGGTTTTCTTTTCCTTTTTATCCTTGAATAAAAGTTTATAGCAAACACCATGACCCCTTCTATCAGAGTCTTACTTCTACACCCTTACACACTGAACAATATTTCACATTCTGTTTTGGTGTACTCGCATACATGTTTATTTTAAACTGCATGCCATTATGAGTACCTTATATTTAAAATGGCTGGGCCAGGAGACCACCAGAGGACGCATAGTCCACCACATCCCTCGTCGAGCGTTGAACGACCAAAATAAAAGCTAGCCAAACACTGAATAAAAATGATGTACGAGTAAGGGAGGTGACCGAAGGACATACTGCAGCCGCCTGCCAAATTTGGGCTGCTTTCATTCAAGGGATCCAGAGCTGCGGCCGCTGATACGAACAGCCTGCAAATTCAACACAAGGCCGGACACACGCCGGGGTCTTGAGTGTGCACTGGGAGAAGGCCCCCGGGGCCTGGAGGGGGACCGACTGCGGCCCAGTGAGGCATTCAATGTTGCACAGTTAGGTGATTGAAGCGAAAAACAACAGCAGCCCAGGGACCGGGACGGGATATTCCGACAGCCCACCCGGGACAGTGAGACATTGCAGGCACATGCTGGTAAAAGGAGCCTGCCGCAGGCGGGATTGTCGGACACCGGGCCCGTCGCCAGGACTGTGAGCCTTATCCTTAGCCACATCAAACGGCAATACAGGGGGCGGCACTCTGAAATGAAGCAAAGCGAGCACTGATGACAGCGCTGGTCCCTAGGCCCCTGTTGGAGGCCCGCCTCTGGTCCCCGGGGAGGGCCAACGATGTTGTCGGGGTCACCCGACCTGTACCAGTTGGGATGTGAGCATGCAGCAATGAAGGAGCAGAGAGCACACTGCTCCCCCCGGATCACCGGAGCCGGCCACGTACACGCCCATGTTAGATTGCCGTTCTCCCGGAGGCCCAGCACGAGGGGCTGGCTCCGGTCCAGTAGGCCGCGCGGCCTGGATCGCAGCATGGGCATGAGCGCTGAAATGAAACACGCACACGCTGGTTTGCTGTCGCCCGGAACTGCCTCCCACTCCAGGGGGCGGGGCTTTTATTTAACGGCCCTACGTCACCGCGCTGCGGGACGTAGGGCGGATATAACATTCCTCCTTTATTTCAAATTAACTCAACAAAGACAACATAAACAAACATGCTCAACTATAAACTCCTGCCGCTGTTCTTGGCTTAGCATACATAGTCATTCAGCCTCGCAGGCGGTCTCGTGGTCTTCCTCAGACTGTACCGTTTCGCTTGGGGGCTGTCCCCGCTTGGTTCGCAAAATTGCTCACCTTCGCTGCATGTGTCCTCACGGCTCGGCAGTAGCGGTGATTGCCAGCTGCGATCCCCTGCGAATTCTTCCTCGGGGTCTTGCGCCGGCACGTCGCTGCTTTGTTGCTCGGTGTCGTCGTGAGGCCCCTCGCAATCCGTCCAGAGTTGCTGGGGCACGGGCTTGAACCAGGAGGCGTTCCTTGTTACTTTTCGACCTCCTCGGGTGACAGTTATCATGGTCCCGCGCCGGTTGCTAATAGTCCATGGCAGTTCTTCATACCTGGTGTCTAGCTTGGATTTCGTGGGGTTTCGCAACATGATGACTTGGTCACCCACTCGGTGGTTGGTGGGCCTTGCTCTTCTCTTGGCGCTCATGTGAGCATTGGCACGTGTTCTCCTCGTTTCCACGCGTGCATGGTCGACGTCGTCAGGGGTCCTGCTTGGATGATGGGGGATCGACGAGTTGATGATAGTTCCGAACATGAGGTCAGCAGGTGGTATGCCTGTGGTGCTGTGGGGGGTGACCCGATAGTTCCTTAGGAACCGGAATAGGTCGATCCTCCACGGGCTGGCGTTTTCCTTGGACACTCTGAGTACCTTGTTGATGGTCCTCATGAATCGCTCGACGTCCCCATTGGCTTGTGGCCACCTTGGCATGATGTGGTGGTATTTAATGCCCAGTTCCTGTAGGTATGACCTGAATTCCTCCCCTGTGAACGGGGGTCCATTGTCACTCTTAATGGTCGTGGGCAGACCATGGTGGCAAACATCTTTTCTATCACCGGGATGACCACTTCCGCGGCGGTGGACTCCAGTATCTCGACCTCTGGGTAGCGTGAGTGATCATCGATTGCCACCAGTAGATGTAGACCCTCTTTGATTTTGCAAAAGTCAATGCTGATCGCTTCCCATCGTGCCCGGCCACGCTCGGCCGATAGGATTGGCTCTGGGTCTGGTGGCCCACTTGTTATTTGGCAGGGTAGACATGTGTTCACTAGGTCCTCGACACGATCGTCTATGTGAGGGAACCATACCCTGTGTCTGACCCGGGCCTTTGTTCTTGCGAGCCCTTGGTGTCCTTCATGCGCTAGGGCAACTATCCTGTCTTGCAACCTTGGGGGTATGATGATGCGGTCACCCCTTAGCAGGAGCCCTACCTCAGTGATTGAGAGGTCTTGTCGGACCGTGAACATGCCTGCTAGGAACTCCTTGGCCCCCTCGGTTCTGTTGCGTGTGTGCGAGATGAATTCTTTCCAGTTGCCTGACATGATGGCATCTTTTACCAGATCGCAACAGGGGTCATTTTGGGTTTCTGTTGCAATGTCCTCAATGTTTATCGCTTTGGGCCTCATGGTGTGAACTACTTGACAAATGTGTTCCTCCGTTTCTTCGGCGACCAGCACTTCCTGCTGGGTGGCTGGTCGTGGGTGTCTCGACAGGAAGTCCGCGGGGTTGCCGCTGCCCGGTTGGTAGACAAGTTTGAAATCATATTGCTGGAGGTGTAGCAGCCACTTGGTGATTCTGGCTGGTGGGTGTGCCGAAGACCCAATGAAGATTGGTAGTAGGGGCTTGTGGTCGGTGATCGCCGTGAACTTGCGTCCATAGAGGTACATGTGGAAGTGTCGACACCCCATAGAACGGCGATTGCCTCCTTTTCTATATGGGAGTACCTTTGTTCCGTTGCTGTGAGTGCCCTGGATGCATATACAATCAACCTTTTCGTGCCCTCTTTTGTGACCTGCATCAGGATTGCTCCAAGTCCGACTGGGCTGGCATCCACAAATAGTTCTGTCGGGAGGTCCGTGTCATAGTAGGCCATCTTGGTATCAGTTGATAGGGAGTCTTTTATGCTCTCAAATGCTTCCTGGCATTCGGGCCCCCAGTCCCACTTGGTGCTGGCCTTTGTTAGCTCCCGCAGCGGTTCGGATAGGGTTGCTAGGTTCCGAATGAATCTGCCACAGTAGGTGGCCATTCCCAGAAAACTGCGCACCTCGGTGGGAGTCGTTGGGGGGCTGGCAGCTCGGATGTCCGCCACTTTCTGGGGATCAGGCGATATGCCGGTGCGGTCGAACCTGTATCCAAAAAAGGTTATTTCTGGTTTTAGGAATTCGCACTTCTCTCGATGAATTGTGAGTCTGGCGTTTTCCAGCCTGCCCAGTAGTGTCTTGAGTCTCGTGATGTGTTCCTTAGTGTCCGGTGCATGTATTAGGATGTCATCGCTCACGTTCAATACCCCTGGTATGCCTCTGATGACCTCCTGGATGGTCTGTTGAAAAACCTCCGCGGCCGATGATATGCCGAAACTCAGGCGCTTGTACCTCCTCAGACCTAGGTGGGTTGAGAACGTGGTGATATAGCGCGACTCTCTGTGGAGTTTCAGCTGGTGGTACCCCGCCTTTAGGTCTACCTTCGAGAACACACACGATCCAGTGAGGTCAGTGATGATTTCATCAATTGTAGGTGTTATGTGTCGTTCTCTTTTTATGGCTGCATTGGGCAGGCGCATGTCAATGCAGATCCGAACTTTTCCTGGCTGCTTGGGCTTCCGGGTGACCACCATCGGGGAAACCCACGGTGTTGGTCCTGTGACTTCTTCAATAATGCCAGCGGCTTCGAGTGACCTTAACTCCTTCTCAACTTGTTCCCTCATGTGGAACGGTGTCCTTCGGTGTCTTACCGCCCGTGGTTGCACTGATTGATCAATATGTAGTTTGATGGTCTTTCCCTTGAGACAGCCTATCCCCTTCTGTAGCTTGGGGTGTTGCCTGAGGAAGTCCTCGACCTCGGACATGTCATCAATGTGGCATATGAATTTGACCACGCCCAGGTCTTCAGCCGCATCTCCGCTCAGCAGGCTTTCAATTCCCGCCTTGACAACATAGATCTTCGACCACAACTTCTGTTCGCCATGTTCAAGAGTGGTGCGGAACCTCCCGATGACTGGTAAGGGTGTCCGACTGCCGTAAGCAAACAGCCGAGTGTCCGTGGATTTTAGCTCGGGTCGTGGTGCGAGGGTTTGGAAAACGGTGGTTGGCATGACGTTTACCGAGGCCCCCGTGTCAATGGTCATCTGTATGTCCTGGCCTTGTATGTTGACCATGCATTTTCGTCGCCTGGCGGTTCTCTTCGATGGTGCTGGCCCTTGGTTTAGTGTCGATACTAAGTATACCTTTCGGCCCTTTCCTTCGTTCTCCGTGCCTGCTGTTAGTCGTAGGGCTGAGAGGTCATCTCCTTCTTCCGTCGAGGAGTTGACTACCGCTACCCTCCTCGCGCTGGCTTGTTTCTTTTTTTTCGATGACCCTTTTTCCTGGGATCCTTGCGGAGGCTGTAGTGGCGTGTTCGCTGATCTGCACACTTTCGCGTAGTGATCCTTCCTGCCACATGCTCCGCACGTGGTGCCTTGCGCCGGGCAATTTCGCCTTCCGTGCCTTTGACCACCACACCATCCACATTCGGTTGGTCCTGGTGCTCGAGGCTGCCACCTGTTCTGGGTGTAGCCGTTGCCACTTTCGCTTCTCGTTGATTGTCTGTCCGAGATATGAGCGACCATCGCTGTGGAGAGTGACGGCTGGAGTTTTTGTTGGCGGCCCTGGAGTGGGCAAGCTCCCTCTGTCGACCCAGTTCCAGGATGCGTTGTAGCGGGATGCCCTTTTCACTGAGCACGAGACGCCTCAGCTTCTCCGAGTGAATTCCATTTATGATTTGCCTCCTAATCTCCCTTTCAGAGTTCGTAAACTCACACGACATGGCCAGCTTCCTCAGCTTCGTGTGGTAGGCGTCGAGAGTCTCATCGGCGGCTTGGATGGTCGTGCAAAAGATAAAGGTTTCATAGTCTGGATTGAGTTGCGGGAGAAAATGTGCCGTTAAAGCGTCCTTCGCACTCAGGTATGCGTCTCGGCCGTCATCCACATCCAGGGAGTTGAAGATGCGCAGCACCTCGTCGCCCACACTGAGGAGTAGATGAGCTTTCATCTTTCTGGATGACGTGATGTCCTTACATTCCATGGCCATCTCGAACTTTTGTAGCCATAGCTGCCATCTGGGCCCACTGGATGATGGGTCAGTGAATGGGTCGAATGGTTGGATCAACGTCGACGAGCTCCCCTGCGTGCGAGGCGGTGGTGACGCCATTGACAGGTTTGCCGCCATCCTGGACGGTGTTGAGGGTCCAGGGGTGGATGACCCAGTCGCCATGGTGTTGCGTTCGCTTGATCAGACAATTCTCCTCCCTCTGGGTTCATGCGCACCCTGTGGTGAGGCGGTGTCCCACGTGGTGACAGCTCCTACCGGCACTTGAGCTTCGATCGATTGGCGCTTCCAGGCCTGTGTGCCAATGCAGGAGACGTAGTGCAGGTGATGACCGGGAGAAGATGAGAGAAAGAAAAAAAAAAACATTTCACCCCCCCCCCCCCCCCCCGAGGATGAGGTGTGGAAGGGGCATGAACAGAGAAAAAATGTTGTGTCCAAAAATGTACACGGAGTGTCCGTGTGGCATCCGCGTGTGAAAATGGTGGTGGAGCGCGTGGATGTTCGCTCACTCCCTCGTCGCCATTGTTAGATTGCCGTTCTCCCGGAGGCCCAGCACGAGGGGCTGGCTCCGGTCCAGTAGGCCGCGCGGCCTGGATCGCAGCATGGGCATGAGCGCTGAAATGAAACACGCGCACACGCTGGTTTGCTGTCGCCCGGAACTGCCTCCCACTCCAGGGGCCGGGGCTTTTATTTAACGGCCCTACGTCACCGCGCTGCGGGACGTAGGGCGGATATAACAGCCCACAGCACACGGTGTTGCACCAGCATGGTGCTGATAAGAACGACACCGGAGTCACAGTTGGATCGACTGACCAGCCGGAAGCGGCTCGTTCCTTTTATTAATTTTATTAATTAATTTGGTCACATGGTTGCCACCATGTGACCACACACACAGACCCTTGGGAGGTAGGTACCATGTTCCCCAGGAGGGGTGACATGCAACACTCCTCCTTTTTCATAACAACAAAACAAACTACAAAATTACAGCACACTGCATGTAATAATCCTTTGATTCTAACTCCCACTAGTCTTCACACTCTTGGGGCTCAGGTTGTCCACGGGGTGACGGTTTGGGTTGGCGAGTTACTGGTGACACATTAACACTTCACATCCCGGCACACTCTTTGTTAACCTGGGTGAGGGGGATCTTGTACCCCTGACACAATACCATCACTCGTAGCCGGTACCCAGCAACCCAAACACAACAGAGTGTCGCACAATATTCAGGCTGGTCCAGTCCAGGCCCGTGGGCCACCAGCCCAACTTCCATCGAGAACTCCTTCGGGACAGTTCGGATTCATGGATGGTTAAGGGCGCACCGGGGGTCCCAGGGGCCACCTCAGCCCCGTCTCTTGACAGCAGGACACAATTGTGGCTAGATGCAGGCGGCCAGATGAGAATTCGGGGCCGGCAAAGCCGTTTCGGGGGGTACCAAGGGCCAATCGGCCTAGTCTGTAGGTGGGCAAACCTGAGACAGAATGCTGGTGGTAGCCAGATGCTTGCACTGTTCTAGGGCTGACCCCACTGCACCTGGGAACACCAGGGGCCATATTGGCCAAGTTCATAGATGGGGTAGGCTCACCGTTGCAGTGTGCTGGCGGCAGGATGACAGAAACCCGCTCCTTTCACTCCTCCTTCCACCTCGGGGCTGCTGGCAGGGAGACACTGGTGACCGGGTGTCTGGACCACTTATCTTCTTCCGCTCCCCCAGTCAGGAGTTTCAGTTGCATGAGAGGGCGCACACGCACTCAAAAGAGCTTCAACCCCCCTTTTCTCCTCTTGGGAGTCACCACCACTTGGCTCTGGGGTGGCGACTCGACGTTCAGCACAATGGCATTAGCTGGCTCCTGCTGGGTGAGCAAAAGCACAACGTTGCTCCTGCATGGAGTCTGCAGGCCACACCCTCTTTCCTCTTGTGCGATCTTCTACAAACTTGACCACCATTGGGCACGGGAGGTTGTGGGGCCATGTGCAGTAGCAGCCCAAGATATCAGGACGGCCACAGGCATTTTCCTTCCCTCTCCCCTTTCACGGGTGACTGATGGACCTATGGTTAGGGGGGCCTTCAGGGCCGATGACATCTGGAGGTGAGGGCCTGGGCCCATGATGAATTCCGGCCAGCCTCTCCTCCACTGCAACAGGGAATACAGTGTGCAAAGTCACGGCACCTCGATGCCTCCACTTCCTTCCTGCTGTTGCAGGTAGGCGAGCCGTTGCACCCACACATAGCCTTACTGTGCAGTATGGCTCCGAGTGGTCTCTTTTCCTTGTTCCCCCATCAGCCTTTTTTTTTTTTCCTCTGCCCGAGTTCGTCTGAGGGGGCGTGGGAGGGAATCTTCACGGCTCCCGGACTGCTGCCGGCCACGGCCCCTTTTGCCTCAATGCCGAGGCCACCACTGCTGGTCATTGTTCCTTTGTTGCGGCAGGCCCAGGTCTTGTTGGGTGACGCCCCATGCTTCCGGGGGCTTCCGGGGGCTGCCGTGGGCCTCAGTTACCTTCCGGTTTTTTTTGTATGGGGATGGGGAGCAGGTGAAGTGGATCTAGCCCACCTGGGGCCTTCCAGCCTGCTGCTCTTTTTCACCACTTAGCAAGCCCCGCCCACCTGATGCCTTCCTGCTTGCCGCTCTTTTTCCCTACTTAAGGGACACCCTCTGTTCTCTCCTCCTTTCCCTTCTTCCTTTTCCTATCTCCTCCCCTTACTTTCTTCTATGCACTTACTCTATCAGAATTGTCCCTGGACCTAGTTTGATAGCAACCTCGTCCGTCTCCTCCCCCCTCCCCTTACTGGTTTTTTCCTCCCCACCCCTGACCCCCCTCCAGCACTATCTGAAATGTCGTCAGTCCTACTACGATAGTCGCTTGGTTTGTTCCTCCCCTACCTTTCTGCACCGCTCTCCCTCACCTCTTGTTTTTCTCCGGCTCTACCATAAATGTCGCCAGGCCTAGTACAGTAGTCGCCTGTCTGTTTCCATTTCCTTCCCACTCTCCCCCTCCCTTCCTTATCTATGTCTTAGCTCTTGCATTATCTGAAATGTCATCAGGCCGAGTACGATAGTTAATTCACATCCGTACTGTTCATGGCCTGTAAGAATGTCATTGTATTTTCCCTTGTTCCCTCCCTTGCCTTGAAGCGCTTTGAAACACATTGTGTATAGGCGCTATATATATATATAAACGATATATGTTTTTTTCTGCCGGCGGCCGATCCCAGGCCGCCACACATACACAGCCCTGCCTGCCTGCTCCAGCTCAAGACATCAGCTGTTCACCGCTCCATTGGGCCTCGGCCTCCGCCTCCACCACGCCTGCGGGCACCAGGCGAAACCTGCAGCCACGGCACGCAGGGCCCTGGGCCACACGTGACTCCACACAGACTTCGAAAAAACACACAGGCTTCCCGCAGTCTGCATGCAGGGCTCAGACCAGCTCTCAGCACCATTGTTGGGGGCCCGCCTCCGGTCCCCGGGGTGAGCCATCAATGTTGTCGGGGGTCACCCGACCTGTACCAGTTGGGCTGCGATCACGCAGCAAAGAAGGAGCAGGGAGCAGCAACGAAGGAGCAGGGAGCACCCTGCTCACCCCGGATCACCAGAGCCGACCATGTGGGCTGGGGGCACCTAACTCACCGCAGCCCCGGCTCTGGGGGCACCCAGGCCCGGGGTTGCACAACCAGCCATGCTCACATGGCCTCAGCATCCCCAGTGGATGGTGTTGCCCAGCAGGGGCACCGTCCTCGTGCTGGGCCCTGTCCTTGGGTCCACAGTACACGATGTTGCACCTGTATGATGCCGATCAGAACGACACCGAAGTCACAGTTGGATCGACTGACGAGCCGGAAGCGGTTTGTTCCTTTTATTAACTTGGTCAAATGGTTCCCACCATGTGACCACACACAGACCCTTGAGAGGTACCATGTTCCCCAGGAGGGGTGACATGCAACAGCCCCCACTCCACTGGGACAGTGCGAAGGTCGACGGAGGTTGATCAATCCCCTCCCCAGCCCCACTCAACAGCCCCCCCCACACCCCTCCCACAGACAAGGAACAGCGCGTAGTGAGAACAGGCAAGGCTGCCAGCAAGGGGGCGAGGTTCAGCAATTAATGAAAGGCAAAAGACAACAGAAGCCGCAGACCAGACGGCAAGACCCCATTTAGGGCAAGATCACACTCAGACACCTCCATCCACAGCATACCTAGGTCGGTTAGACACACAGAGCTATCAGGGGTGGGGATGGAGCACCCTACAAATGAGAAAAGGCCAGCCGGCCCGGATGGTCCCATGGTCCCCCACATAGAACCACTGGCATAGCACCAATGATGCAGCAGGACAAGTAGCGGTTCCGGCTGGACGCTGCCTAACTCCGGGGGCCCTCCTCCCCACAATAGAGGTGTGACCGGGAATCACCAGCGCACTCGAGCCCCGACCAGGCACAAGCAGGAACAGGCAGAAACAACTTGACAAGCGGGGTCAACACAGGTGACACGTGGGGTCCACACCAGTGGAACGAGATCAAGCAGGTACTAGCGGCGGGGTCCCTCCACAACATGGCCAGGGCGCTGCAGAGCTTTCCCAGAGACGCTACAGAGTCTGCAATGGCCCAAACGGACAGCTCCCAGCCTGTAACAGGCAACGATACAGAGGGGTCAACTAAAGCGGACATACGCATGCTCCTAGAGGAGATCAGAGCCATAAAATGTGCCCTCACTGGTGGAAGCGCGGACCTTAAGGGGGAGGGTTGATAAGGTTGAAGACTAACTTCAATCCATTGAAAACAACTGTCAGCTGACCTAATTGTATTGCACACCGAAGGCTGCATGCAGGAACTGGAACAAAAGGAAAGAGACCTCGCCCTCAAGGTTGACGATCTCGAGAACCGCGAAAGACGGTCCAACATTAGGATTATGGGCATGAAAGAGCCGCAGGCCGAATCCGTAACCACCCTCGAGCAGCGAGTGAAATTGCTCATCAATGGACTCTTTGAGGAACCGCCTAACCCAGAGATCACATTTGATAGATTCCACCGTGGAGGAGACCCACCTAATGGACCACGGCCAGTATTGGTGAAGTGCCACTATTACAAACAAAAATCAGACCTATTGCAAAGAGCCAGAGTGAAGGGGGACATTAACTTTGAGGGCTCACAGATCAATTTTTACCAAGACCTGTCCTCCATGATGCTGAACAAAAGGCGGGAATGTCGCCCGTTGAACCAGTGGCTTAGGTAACGAGTCACACGCTACCGCTGGGGATTCCCACTCGCACTGACCTTCGAACACCAGGGTGAGGAATACAGGGTCACTATGCAGGATGAGGCAAAGGGGGTCCTGAAACACTTGAAGGCGGAGAGCAGCAATTCAGACACTGCAGAAGCAAGCAAGGACCCGCGCATCGGGCGTGGGCTGTGTGAACAGCACCCAACAGGAGGCTGACTGGCAGGCTTGAGAAAATACATAAGGTTCAACACCCATGAAGCCCCGGCTCCATCACCACTCGAGCATGATATAAGCTTCCCTGCTATGCTGATCTCGATCAGGGATTTGGGACCCTGAGAGCCACACCAGGGTGTAAATGGTTGAGCAACACAAAGTTGATTTTTCAGGTTTGGCATTTCCATATCACTGTTGTCGAATTTGTTCGCGATAAAGACGAGGGGCTGCTCTAGGATGGCCATCTTTTGCAGGGCGTCTTCGGTCCTGGAGATCCACTCTTTTTCCGTCAAGCTGACAGGAAGCAAGGGGGCAAGAGATATTCAAGGGCACAGGTGAAAGCTGGACCATGAATCATCAAATAGGGGGCACAATGGCATGGCACGGAGGGGTGAGGAATCATCTTCCTTACCGCATCGGCGTGAGCTGGGTGTTGGGTTTTTGAGCTGGTCCGTGCATGGGTCAAAGTTGTAGAGAAAATAAGCAACTTGCCATCCACCAACAGGCCATGTTGGTGGATAGTATTAGGGTCGGTGGGGGAAGGCCTTGTTTGACAGCAAAAACCCACCTCTCCATTCTTTAGATATGCTCTCATCGCTGAGAAGCATATGTCCTGCAAGAATGCACAGATACCCCAGATTCTGCCAGATGTGTGATGGACAGGATGTCAATATGTTTCGCTCAGCGAATTGTGTGTTGCTAAACAGCGGGGAGGAAAACACATCCACTTGCTTGTATACTGGCCGTAGCACGAACCAAGCTGCCAAGGACAGCGACTGAGGGCTGGGTTTTAAGACTCTGCCCTGTTGAGAAAGTATGTCGGTCCAGCATGGCATTTTCCATGCGTTCTGACATTTGAAGGTTTGTAGATCTGAAAATCAAATAGGTTTCGGCCACCTTTTGTGCTTTTCAATTTGTGAAGGACTTTGGTTATTAATGGTAGCTGAGGGGAAGCATAGAGGTTCTACACGTCCCAAGGGAGCAGAACAGCATCCGCCAGCGAGTCCTGCCCCTTCCATGAGACGTAGCGTACATTCCTTGTTCTCTTTGGTCGCAAAGAGGTCCACTATCGGCATGCTCAAAGCATGGAAAAGTTGTAACAAAGCCTTGATTTCCCATTCATGTGGTGCATGGGTCATTCGACTATGCACATCTGCTCTGATATTTTCCACCCCTGGTAGGTGGGAAGCCACAGGCAAAAATCACAGGATCTAGACACCATACCCAGATATCCATACCCAGTTGGAAGAGGGCCATCGACTTTGTCCCACCCGGTTTGTTTCAATAAAACATGGCAGTGGTGTACTCTGTGCAAATCATTACCAGTCTGCCGCTCAATCCATGTAGAAAAGCCCTCATCCCAAGAAAAATGGGTTTCCATTCTAGATGATTTATATGGTGTTGATGGCCATGCTCTCCCTATAGATCTTGCATTTCCCATGCATTCGACTGTGTTAGGAAAGATTTCATAATTGTATGTAATTTTCCGTCCATGTGTACACCCCCAAACTTTTTGCTGCTGTTTAGACACCATTGACTGACTTTGCCAGAGGACCACAGCCTTCTGCTGCACACCTCTGGGCTTTCGCTCACTTTTATAGGGAAACTGATATGCCCTTAAAGGCATGGTCTAGTAAAAAATGTTATTGTCCCTACGGGTCGGCCATGTTTTTTTAAGCCTAAGTGGCTCGATTTTAGAAAACTTTCCTATGGACCTTACCCGAGTTTTCGTCCATTAAACGCACGCGAAAACAAGCACCAGGGAGCTGCATTTTGTGATAATCCTATCATTTCCCCCATCGCCCTGGCTGACCTGCTTTTGCGGCACTAAATCATATCCCCCGCCCCTGAGCCTGTCATCAGCAGACTCGTACCGCCCATTTCCCAACACCAAAGCACGTCTTTGTCAACATTCGCTGCACTTCAGCTAATGACGTGTCGCCATGGAAATGGCAGGACGCCTCTTTCCTCAATAAGTATAAACAGACCGTTTCACAACACACAGCAGCAGATTTTCGATTCCATTCCTCTCTCTGTGTTACTTAGAGTATTCTGTGACCCGTTTCTGTGCTCTGGTCAGCTACCTTTGCCACTTGTAGCCCGTGTGAACACCTGTACCTCGGTAAATTATTTTACTTTGTTTACCACACAATGGCTACAATAATGCCCTACATGTACGAGCCCGAGTATACCGAGGAGGAACTATTGGAAAGGGAAGCTCGCGAAAACGATGGGGATTCGGACGGCAGTTGGCAGGACGAATCAACAGATGAAGAGCCTGGGCCTAGTCGCATGGACGGCGTCTCCACCTGGTGCACATGCAATCGGTGCGAGCTAATGCCGACCGAGGAGGAGAACTGCTGCTGCCGAGAAAACTCGGGATGCCTGGCCTACATTTCAGAAGGCGAGCCACGACCGCAATGCATCACCGAGCTGCCAGACTTCAAGGCAGCCTGCCTCACACGGGCCGTGTTGAGGATAATGATGGTGCTTATGCACGAACTTCGCGCAACTGTTCGTCCTCGTAATCCGAGTAACGAGTAAGTATACTCTGCTTGTCATGCCACTCCTATTTCATGTTCTTCTACTATATCCAAAATTACATCTACATATCTGTAGAAATCAGGACAGTAGCCGAAGTGGAGTTTTGTAGACCTTTATTACGCAATGTCTTAACCACGGTAGTTGGACTCCAGGTTGACCCCACAGTTACTTCACTGTGAGTAAAAGGCACCAGGAGTTCCTCTTCTCTTTAAGTGTCTCCTACTCTCACGGACCCGGATAGGCCCACCAGTTGCTCTCACTCTCTTCTCCTTCTCCCTGCAAAAAGCAACCAAAATGCCATTAGGCCAGTGTCTTTTATACCTGGTGTTTGGAGGGAAAAAGGGCCAATCCGGGACAACTTCCCTCCCCCCCTGTCCGATTGGTGGGGACTCTAGGCACCCACCCTCTATGAATAGAGCTGCCTCCTCCCCTCCTCCTCCTTTACTCTGGCTGCCTGGTTCCGGCTTCCCCTCCCTGTTAGCCACGCCCCCTCTCCATCGGCCCCACCCCCCCAACATGGTGTCTCCCTCGAGGCATGCCTCCCGGAGGCCCGTCCTGCTTGAGGCCCCATGCTGCTGTTCGGGGTCTGCCCTGCATGAGGTAAGGAGGGGGTTCTGTTTGGTTCCCCCTGATGGGTTCCTGCCCAGCTGTCTGGCGCACCTCCGACGCCGAGCGGTCGGCACGAGTCAGGCTCTCTAATTCCCGAGCCTCGCCGCCGCTGAGGTACGCTGTGTTTGCGGGTCTCCCGGTCCTCGTGGGCACCCGCGGCGCTGCGGCTGTAACGCCGGCACTGTCGCGGGACGCCGACAAGGTTCTCCCTTTAACAGGGACGCCTCCCCGGCGCCCGCCCTCAGCATCGCACACGCCCACGGTACAGCGGGCTCCTCTGGCCGTGCGTCCCACTCTCCGTCCACCCTCACAATATCATTGTAACGCATGTAAGTCGTTCAATAGTGTGCATTGTCTAGATCGCATTTGTCCGTGTAGAATGCCATTAGTTACAAGAATTGTCATTGACAACAAACTTTTATTAAACTTATCTTGGTCATTTAAAAACAGCTTGTTTAATTCCTTTTCACTGGTGGTACAGGTTGGTGGCCTATCGTTCCTTTACATGGTGGCTCCACGGGAGGCTTGGACACCGCGTTCGAAGAGTGATACCCGCCTGTGCCGTTCGTGCCATTAGGGAAACGTTCCCGAGTGACAGCGGTCAGTACAGGGGATTTTCTCTCGCTGTGCTGCAACCTGACCTGTATAATCTTTAAAGTCTTGTATTTTTGTGTCATGAAAATAAGATACAAAATAAAACACCACATATATTTTAACAACGGTTGTTTTGATTTTTAAATGAATCAAGTGTGTCTCCATTCAAGGATGGACGTCAGACATCTGTACTCCGAATGGGTGAAGGACTGGTCGCTGTGAAGCAGGGTGGTCACTATCTAGCTAAGCTAACATAACATATTCTCGATAATGCATGCACTAAATAACACTTGTTCAAAGTCTTTCAGTAGGTTATGTCTCTATAAAAGTCACACATATATCTATATAACAATTACCATTGAATTATACAGGCCTAAGGGTCTTGACCACTATAATACACCGGTTGAAGTGTGGGTCTGTGCTCACAAGAATCTCTGGTATGTGGCATTTGTTATTGATAAGCAACAATATACTATCAAAGGCGGTTCGCGCCAGTGGATGAGCGCTGGCATGGGGGGCTGTCAGGGGCGCGAAAGGCCAAGGTGCCAAACTGCATGTACACTTCAAAAGGTATCCCACGCCAAGGGGCCATCGGTCACATAGCCTCCTCAGACCCCGTGTCTCCAGCCAGGCCTCTCCTTGAAGCAGGCCGCCCCCCTGCAATCCACATAAGTGTGTCTCCATTCAGCAGTCTTCCTGTGCCTTATTTGCACGCCCCAGGCCCATCCATCCCACCCCCCTCTATCAAAGGCGGTTCGCACCCAGGGATGAGCGCTTGCATGGGGGGCTGTCAGGGGCGCGAAAGGCCAAGGTGCCAAACTGCATGTACACTTCAAAAGGTATCCCACGCCCAGGGGCCATCGCTCACATGGCCTCCTCAGACCCAGTGTCTCCAGCCAGGCCTCCCCTTCAAGCAGGCCGCCCCCCTAAGACCACGACATATATATGTCATTCATTCACAAACACACCCCTGTTTCTAATACTTTATAAACCACTTGATATGTCTCATGAGAACATCTTTGTGCTTTGCAAGCCAACTCCTGAACGTGTTACCTGGCAACCACTGAGATCTACGCTAATCTGCTCGTCGTCGTGCTATCCGTGAACTTCTGTGACCGCTTAGAGCAAACCCATCAGTGTGCTACCTGTGGCCACCCACCTATTCTCCTGCAACATACTGCTCTGCTTGCTGAATCCAACTGTTTGTTGGTCAAGGTAAGGCCATGTATCCAAGTCATATTTTGCAGATTTTTAAATTTCTATCTATTTGCGAGTAGAGTACACAATAGTGCTATGTTCATTGGTCTCATTGCTATTGACTTGAGTTTCCATTGCTATGCTTGCTATCAATAGATCTATTTATTTTCATCTGTGTCTATTGTCATCGAATTGCATCCTTCGGGGGTCCAGTCTATAATGTAAGCATGTTTCTTTCTCGTGCAAGACAGAACATCCAAGGGACGAGTCACATGTTCAGATTTTAGTCACATCATTTATACATTTCTGCAACTTATGCAAATACTAAGCCACACATAATGAACTGGTATAGATCCTGCGACCAAAACAAACCTTGCATTGATCATTGTATGATTAATTTACTTTTGTATCAAATCTTTATTCTTGAAGATTGTATAATAATGTCGATATTTACTTTTCAGATTTATCAACAATGCCTGCCTTTTCGATTAGCGGTTGCCCTTCGAAGACCCATGCGAAATCTGAAGGCACTACAATGCATGTATTCCCGAAAACTGTTTATCGAATAAGAGAGTGGGTCAGACATTGTGGATATCCACTGGATGAGCTGGAAAGTAGAGTCCAACAAGTCTTACAGGACAAGAGGGGGGATCGATACTGCATCTGCAGCCGGCACTTTTCCTTGGACATGTACACAACGTCTTGGGTAACAAAGAAGAAAAAACGGCGAACGACACGGAAATTGCTCGAAAACGCTATTCCCACTCTATTCGTCCACATTCTGCCACCGGTGAGTCAAGTGTCCGGATTTAGCTTTAGGCCTTGCGGTAGTGTGTAGGTAGCCAAACGGATTAATTGATATTGTAGGTGTTCTATCCCTTGTAATAATTTCGATATTGATATGAGTGTATAGTTTTTTGAATAATGACATTTATCAATATATTCTTTTTCGATTTCATAACCCACAAAAGCAATGTATATATATATATATATATATATATATATATATATATATATATGGGAACAGGGAACTGTGCTGTATTGAGCATTTTTCAAGTATTCTGTCGCCTTACATGGCTATTTTTAATATTGGCATTTCATTACCAATCATTAATTTACCTTTACAACTTCTTGACTATCCCTTGAATCTGAAGCAAGAACATTCTACATCCTTGACGTGGTCGCAGTTATCAACCACTTCTAGCGCGTATCAGGTAATCTTACTAGGCTAATCCGCTACAGACTTGTTTTATGCATGTCAAGTAATAGTTTTATTTTATCGTGTAATTATTTTACCGAATGTTTGGTTAGTGCTTTCCAATTGATGTACACCTTAGTTATCGTCCACTGGTGTTTGTTTTCAGTTATAATTAGTGTTATCCATACTAGTGCAAGTATTGTCTTTCAGGGAGATGCGGAAGCGTCCGCCACATCTACAACATTTCTAGATGTTCTTCACCAGCAGGAGGCATGGATACTGACAGCTCCGAGCGTCATCATCAGAGCTGGAATTCTTGTCGTTTGATTGTTCTACACAATGTTTCATTCGTGGTTAGCCGTTGATATGTACCTGTGCTGTCGACCCCAGGTGTGTTTTGTTTTCACTATTGTAATCCTCACTAATGCAAGTACTATGTTTCAGGCAGTTGATGGAGCGTCAACCCCTGCACTTGATGCAGAGCCTGACATTCAAGTAATTCCAGGGGAAGTGGAAGCGGGACCATGCGTATACGAATCGGCGCAACAGCTTTCGGAAGTGCGCACTACATTTGCAACATCCATAGATATTCTTCAGCAGCACGAGGTATGGATACTGACAGCTCCACCATGCGTGAACATATAACGTGATTCCATTTGCTATACTTTCTTCCCTATTAACGCAAGTGCTGTGTTTCAGGGAGATGACGAAGCTTCCACTACAATCACAACATCCAATTTAGATGATGCAGATGTAAATAAATCGGAGAAATAAGTCGATGAAATGTGATCATATTTAGATTTTCCTTGATTCTTTTGGACAATGCATCATTTGTGGTTATCTCTTTATATGTACCTGTGCGTTCGACCCCAAGTGTTTGTTATGTTTCCAATATTGAAAACCATGCTAATCCAAGTACTGTGTTTCAGGGAGACGGAGCTTCCACTACAATCACAACATCTCATTTAGATGATGCAGATGTAAAGGAATCGCAGAAATAAGTCGATGAAATGTGATCATATTTAGATTTTCCTTGATTCTTTTGGACAATGCATCATTTGTGGTTATCTCTTTATATGTACCTGTGCCGTCGACCCCAAGTGTGTGTTATGTTTCCAATATTGAAAAGCATACTAATGCAAGTAGTGTTTCAGGGAGATGCGGATGCCTCCTCTCCAATACAACCATTCATGGCAGTCCATGCAGAGCCAGAGGTATGGATACTGACAGCTCCATCGAAATAGATCAAACTGGTCGTTTGATTGTTGCACACAATGTTTAAATCGTGTTTGGCTATTGAGATGTACCCATGTGTTCGTCCTCACGTGTGTTTTATGCTAACAATATTTTGATACATAGTAATGAAAGTACTATGTTTCAGGGAGACGATGGAGCCTCATTCCGTGCTGTCTATGCGGATACAGAAAATATAGTCGTTGCAGCGCAAGAGGAAGGGAGGACATGCGGAAACGAATCGGAGCTACAGCGTGCAGATGTTGAAGGTCGTGTCAAAAAAAGTTGCAAAGAAAAAAAAACAAAAAAAGGTTAGTTACAAACAGTTCATAACTTTAAAACAATGTTTGTGCTGGGGACTATTTTATGTTTTTTTCCAGTCAATTGGACTACACTTTATCTTGTGTTTAAACTGAACATCCCTTTTCCAATCTCTCCTCCAGTTACCCGTGGGTGTCAGAACTATACATACACAGACAGTGAAGCGAATGAGAGATGTTGCTTGCCAGACCATGTACACTATGGAGAAACTATTAATTGAGGCGAGGCATGTTCAGGCTCAAGATGCTCATGTCCAATGGCCAGAACATGAATTAACTGTGTTTGGAGACTACAGCAAAGTTGCATTGGACCATAGCTACAGTGCGACCGCACCACCACATGAAGAGGTTATTGAATGTATTGAAGATAGCTCTGAAGTAGTTGCAGATCAATTCACACAATCTACACCCGCCAAAAATTTGCCACCAAAAACCTTGTCGACATTGTTGTGTTCTCCCATCAATGTTGAAGTAATAGATGTCGAAATGACAGAGAATGAACCAGCTGCAGCATCCATAGGCGAATCAGAACTTGATACCAGCGATATTACTTTCCAATGTGTCGAAATCTCCACAACGTCACAGGCCGAAACAACGTTGACGCAGGATGACAGTCTAATGAAAGAGAGCAAATACATTGTATTCGACAGTTGTTTGATGGAAATTATAAGTATGCTGAAATGTGTGCATTCCATTAGAGGAAAAGTATGTGGGAAGCCATTGATTAATGTGACTCGTCAAATAAAAGGCAGTAACGTCAAAATAAATGCCGCCTGTAGATTAAATCATAGGTTCTCATGGTCTGCACAACCGATGCTGGGGAAACTTCCAGCAGGCAATCTACTGTGTGCAGCTGCATCACTTTTTAGTGGCTCCAGTTTTAGAAAGTTAGAGGCTTTCTTTCAGTTTGTGGGACTCCATTTCATTTCTAAAGCGCTGTACTACATATACCAACGTGATTATCTGTTTCCGGCCATTAGTGATGCTTGGAAAATTGAACAATTGTCTCTAGCAAGTACATTCGAAGGCAAACGATTCAGGCTAGCCGGCGATGGACAGTGCGACAGCCCTGGATTTTCTGCCAAGTACTGCACCTACCACTTTCAGGACATGGATAGTAAGAAAATTGTGAGTTCGGTGGTCGTGCAGGTAACAATATACATCGTCAGTGGCCATGGAGAAACTAGAATTTATAAAATCAGTGGAATATCTACAATCAAGGGGAATGCACATCGACCTCATAGCCACAGACAGACACGTTTCAATTGCCAAGACAAAGAGAGCAGTTCCCACATATTAAACATCAATTTGACGTATGGCATCTTGCTAAATCAATCAATAAGAAAAGCTCGGCTGCAGGGAAAAAAAAAGGTTTTGAAAGTATTTTGCAGTGGTCCCATTCTATCACCAACCATCTTTGGTGGAGCTCAAAAACTTGTGAAGGGTCAGTGGAAATACAACTTGAAAAATGGCGGTCACTGATGCACCACTGTACCAACGTTCACCGCTGGACAGCAAATCAACATTTCCACCAATGTGAACATGGCCCTTTGTCCCCAGAGGAGGCACGGAAGAAGAAGTGGTTGATTCCATCTTCACCGACACACAAAGCCATTGAGAAGATTGTTTTCGACAAAACTCTATAAAGAGATCTGAGAGGACTGACAGAATTCTGTCACACAGGAGATTTGGAGGTGTTCCACAATATGTGCCTAAAGTACAGGCCAAAGCGCTTGCAATTGAGCTTTCGGGGCATGAAACATCGCACTCTACTAGCGGTCTTGGCCCATAACAGCAATGCCGGACGTGAACAATCTAGGACTAGGGGTAAAGTAAGGATGCCTCGCTACACTAAGGTGTTTTCAAAACGAAGTAAGCAATGGGTGATCAAACCAGTCTATGATGAAATGCAGTTCGACTTTGTGAAAGGCCTTATTGTTGCTGTGTTAGAGAAGCACAGATATGGAATTTTGGACGTTTCTGTGCAGAGCAGTGATCCATTGCCACCGAACATTGCGACTGTGCCATGCCCACCCGAAGCACAGCTGGTTTTGAAGTACAAATCCCGGTTTAAATAATTGCAATACGATTGTCTTTTTGTAAATAAATGTTATTGTACAGTGTACCTGTAACCCTAACCCCTACCTTCACCATCATGGGTGCCGAACAAGCTGGGTGTCATCTTTGAATTCTCTCTATTCACCTCATATATGTGTATGTATATATTTTTCTCATGTCTTATCTCATGTAAATGTAAATGCTGCGCACTGTTAACGGAGGGGAGGCTTGCGTATTGCAAATAATAAAACAAACAAACAAACAAACAATAAATCTCACTTTTAACTCCACTCCTGTGGTACTTTATACTTTCCCTGACCTTCCGCCAAAAATTAAATGTCTCAATTTGGGCTGCAAAGCTCGCAGACAACGGGGACAAAATTGGGGCACTTAGAACGCGCCAGCCAAGCGGGCCGTGGCATTTGGGAGAGAAGCCAGTTTGCATTTGCACATTGAGGCGCACTACATAGACGGATTCTAAACTTCAAGTTCTCACAGATGCCTATACTACGTGATGTTGCAAATAAAGAATGCGAAGGACAGCGGCTTTGATTTTCAGCTCGCGCCCAGATGAGGCCCACAAGTCGCACTGGAAGTATAAGGGTCTATTGTTTTTTGACCTTGAGACAGGGACCATGCCGAAAGAACTACATTTGAAGGGGGTGCGCAATAACGTAAGACGATAAGGCAGAAAATTCAGAAACTAGACCGAGTTTCATTTTAGTTCAGTATACGAAAAATCGTTGTCAACAGTACGGTCCGTTTTACAGACTGCATTACGAAGAGACACAATGGAAATTTCAAATATAATGTAAGTAAATCTTTACACGCTTTTATACCGGAATTAAGATTTAATGAATAGATGCATGAATGAATGAAGAGCTAGGAAAAGCAAGGAAAACGTGTTCGTAGTGGGCACATGGGCATGCAGGTCCACTGGTCTCACCGATCTCGGTCCTTGGCCCAGCCACTTTTCCCTGCACTGCCTACCTGCACTACGGGACTGTCTCTGTATCCTTCAGCCCCTTCTCCCGGCATTTACCTTGCACTTGCCACCAGCTGGCCCTATTATTTAATTTGTATTCAACTAACCATGTACAGCACTTTTACCCCCTGCCCCCCTTCCCCATGCGCGATCAGAAAGACACCTGGCCTAGTAGGATCGTGGTCTGTCTGCCCTTGTTCCCCACCTGCCTCGTCGCGCCTAGAAACACTTGAGTATAGGCACGTTACAAATGCCATTTCATATATCATATCATTCCTCATGCATGTAGACTAACTGTCGTTTATCATTGTGTGTTGGCCTCGATTTATTTCGTTACTTTTCGCATTGATTTTAGAGCCGAACATACTCCATTGAACTATCCTTGCAAGCAAATAGTTTCTGATCGGCTGTAATAAATAAAATAAGTAATATTAATGAAGATCGGCTGGCGAGACTATAATTTTTTTGTTTTCATAATAGGTATTTGCTCCCCTTCTGCTACTGCCATCGGTTTGAGACACCAGCAGATGGCTTTTACAGGAGACACCTGCAGCTTCGTGTGAACAACTGGAGCACACTGACAATTTTATGGGATGATCGCCAAGGGCCCACATGCCCTTACGCTGTACTAGTGGCTAGAAGCAACATATCAACCTTTACGATGGACTAGTGCCTAGCTGATGGAACAGCCTTGCGGTTCACCGTGCTTCCAAAGTGCTTCTTTTAACAAAAAGCAACACCCTTTGTACCATGGCGGATACAGATAAAAGAAAATAAATGGCTTTCGGAGTTCATATGGCAATTGCTGAATATTCTCTAAACATTTAATGTAAAATAAATGTACTTTACCAAATGTACCGTGTTGCTGTTTGATTTTAAAGTACAGTTTCATATTCTGAATTGTGGCGCGCTGTGTTGTGAGATGGTCTGTGTTGGTTTCCCGGTTCTGTGTGGAGTCGCGTAGAAGACGACTGGGCGCGTTTGCCTACGCAGCACAGTAACGTCACGGAGAGAGGCGGGGAATATGAATGTTTGGATAATGTCAGGCTCAGGGGCGGGGGAATTGATTTAGTGCCGCAGAAGCAGGTCAGCCAGGGGGATGCGGCAAGTGATAGGATTATCAGAAAATGGCGGCGCCCTGGTGCTTGTTTTCACGTGCGTTTAATGGACGAAAACTCGGGTAAGGTCCATAGGAAAGTTTTCTAAAATCGAGCCACTTCGGCTTAAAAAAACATGGCCGACCCGTAGGGACAATAAAAATTTTTACTAGACCATGCCTTTAAGACAGTCAGTACTGGGAGACTTTGTTTCCCTTAGTCCTTTTCCCACGTTGCAACATTTGTGCAACATGTAATAAGTATGCAATGTATCTTACCATACAGCACACTTGGGGATCTATAGTCACTTCCTAAGGCCCTAGAAACTCTTCCTGGACTTTTTATGAACTATGCAGATGTGTCATGGACAGGACTGGTGGCAGCTATCTTTTTGCATCATTTTTATCCCTTTCCTGCCATGTTAACCGCGTTTGGCAAGAATAGGTGGCCTGGCTCCAAAATGGCCATGCCACAAGGTTCTTTGTCCTGTCCTTTGGCCATCTTGCCCCTTCACCTTCCCTAGGTCAAGTCAACCTGGGTCAGTCCTCATTTGGTCATGCACTTTCCTACGAAACCCAATGCTTTCGCAGGCTTCTGCATGCCTTGTGTGTGTGCCTCCAGGATGTTGTCTGGAACGTCTGAGTCCAATACACATCCTGGGTTCCAGAGAGTCTGGAGTGCCATGAATGACTGGGACCACCGTGGTTCACGATTGGTCCACGTATCGAGTTTGTGAGCAGATCTCCCATTGGTTCCTCTTCGTTTTGGCGTGAAGAATTTTGGATAAGAGGAGGCCAAAAACACCCCTACCATGTCGATCTCCTGAGTTCTCACTGAATGAAGGATAGGATCCAAGTATCCTGCAACTATGAAGCCGAGTCGAGGAACCGCTGATGACCCACTGGAAGGTTTGGCACCCTGAGCTCGCTGTTGTCCCGTGGGACCCCTCTGCATCTGGTCGTCCTAGAAGGTCTGAGGAGACACTTCGACCCATTGGAATAGTGGGACCAACTATTCTTGGGAATCAGCGCTGTATCTCAGGAACTGAAAGCTGCAGAGATATCATTTTTGCCACATTTGAACCTGCGACCCGAGTGGACTGAACGGATGAAGTTTGGGTCCAAGTTCGCCTGGAACTGGTGAGTACGCAACACTAACCGGTGGCCCCTGGTGCCAAGGGCCCCTGTTACGCACAAGTGGCCGATGGGGGGGCCCCTCTCCTTTCCACTGCTAGTGAGAACTAGTGACTCAATCCCGCACTCTGGAACTACCTCTGTCTTCAAGTGGAGGTCCTCCCTGAATAGTGGGAACTTGTTCTTCATTGCCTCATCCACCTTCCCGAGCTGCTAGAGACCCCTAAAGAGACCCTATTTGCCCATTGGAACAACCGCGTGCGCTTGCATTGCATGTACTATTGAGCACAAGGCTCCACTCTTCTTAGGGCTTGGACTGCCTCTTAGGTGTGTTGTCGATGTCGAAGGGGCCTAAAGACTACCTGCACTGCCTGTTTCCTTCCCATCTAGGTTGTCGACATATTTCGTGCATTTAACCCCTTTAGACCCCAATGGTCTTGTATGTACATTATATTGATAGTGTTGTGTTGGTTTACTGTGATTCATTTGCTATGGTCTATGTTACAAAGGCCTTGTAACAAATGTGTTCATATTTTTGATATAACACCTGTCTGGAGTAATTTGTAAGTGTCCTTGCTTTGTGTGCTCATTGAGGTCCTTCAGTCATCCTCACCCCTCCTGAGACCTAGTCTTGACCGCCTGCCATTGATACCCCGATTGGTCTGGCTTGTCCAGAGGTTACCCTGTTCCAAGAAACTAGGCTGGCCTTCTGAACCTTGGCCCTCCAGGTCAGAGTTCAGAAATCCATCTTAAACTGCCCCCCATGCTGCCAGGGACACATCAGTTAATAGGTTCCTCATTAGTTGAGACAGTGTGAAGCGGACTCCAGTTATGAGGTTTCCCTCTTCCATCCACCACCGTAGATCGGAATGCAGAGACTGTGGCATTGTGATGTGTTGTGTCTGAAATTCCGGACACCAAGTCGGCGTCATAAGCAATTGGTGCTATTTGATTATCTCAAATATTATGGACACACAAAAAAAGACTGATCTCTTTCGGCCGTTTTTGTGCAGCCTTTAATATCATAAATACATCCACACCCCTCTTGAAATCAGGGGTTTCACCCCCAAGCTACCATTCAACCTCTGCCCCACCCCAGCCCTAACACCTTTTTCCAGCTCCCCATCTCGCATACAAATACACAAACACAAACACAATAAACACACACGCAGGGCAGACACTCCTTCTCCCCAGCCAGCTCCCCACCACAAACACTGTCCCCTCTCATACACACACGCATGCAAACACACTTACCATGCCCATCTCGATCAGCCCGTCAGCCCTGCGTGCACTAGTGTGCTGCAGGGGTGTAAGATTTAGAAAGACCGCTATGAGCATTCTCAGGGCAGTTTTTCTAAATCATTCTTTTTCATTTTCGCGAAAATAATTACTACTTATCACCAAGCAATTGCATCTGTCGATTGTGTAACCTGACTTGAGGAATCACTAAGATGCATGATGCAACTAAACCCTAAAGTTGTTAAAATGATTTCAAGCTGTATTGATCAGTAACTCTTTGCAGAGCTTCCTCAGGTTTTATAATCAGTCAGAGGGAAAACCCTCCCCTGTATACAGACCCATACCATTTCAATAAAGTGCAGTCTTTGTGTGTCAGGGTTCCCCATCATCCACTGTGTCTAGGAGAGTCGGTGTTACGTTCACCTGGTCTCTGCAGAGGCATTGGGGCACCGTTGCAGCCCTCCCTGAACTTGAATCACCCCCTTCAGGCCTCCCCCTCAGTAGAAAGGCTGTGAGTGGTGGTACATGGTGATACTGCTCCTGCATGGAGATAAGAGTGTGCAAGTGCGCCAATCTGTGATTGTTGTACCTCTCGAACCCTCTTCTGTTTTCACCCCTAAAATTGGAAATACGGCCTCAATGCAGCTGTGAGATGCGAGACGCGGCCGGATGGAAGATGGATGCTACCGCAATGTTCGACAGCTGGTAAGTGATGGTTTAAGGAAAGCGCGAAGTATGGCGAAGCGCAAACTTAAATGGACAGTTTTTTGGATGTCTAACCTCGTCTTCTGTTTTTCCTTGCAGGCGCTGCTGTCGACGATGGAGCATGTCGTGCTGCGGTGCCAAGATGAAGATTTCGGCGTTCCGGAAAGTGTAAAGATGAATACTTGGTTCGCCGAAGAGATGTACAGGTACGAACAGCTTCCTCCAGTTGGTAAGTATGCTGGCAGGAAGCAGTATTTCCAGGAAGCAGGATCTTCAAAGGTAAGTCTGACCTCAGGCGACGGTGAGCGTTATGCTGCTTGCCAGTGCAGAACAATGCGAAGCGTCTGTCTTGAGGATCGGGGCAGCTTATATAGCTGAAATCATGGGCACGCCCATTAGGGTCGGCTTACCAGCCATACCCTGCCACTCCTAGAGAGTGAGCACATGCGAAGGCAATCCATTAGCAGCCACACCCAAGAATACACTTGGGGGCTGCTTAATGGATGGAATGTTCAAGGTTAATGCATCCTGCTTAATGGATGGAATGTTCAAGGTTAATGCATCTGAAGTGCTATGTCCATAATAAAACATTTTTGGTGTTAAATGGATGTTCTTGTTTACTTTTGTTCATGAGCCTGGTACCAAAGGCACCAGGACAGTGTCCACTCAGGTCTCCTGTGCCTGCAACCCCTGCATGCCTGTGCCCCTGACTTCATGACCATGACAGTCAGGTTGTCTAAGGCTGAGGCTGGAAGCAAGTGGCAAGTTATTTATTTTGGTTTGGGAAGTGCAGGGTGGTGTACACAGAATTATTTTTCCCTTAACTCTCTTTGCGGGAATCTAGTGTTATCCCAAGGCAAGATGGAGACTCTGACAATCAGCATTGATTGTCCTTTGGAAATTGGGAGGTCGTTTGGAATCTTGCCTCAGATTCTAAACTGCCTTTCATTCAACCTTACTCCATAGCAGTGTTGGGACGGTGCTAGTGCCATCTTGCACCCCCAAGCACTTTTGAATTTGGCAAGACTTCGTTTGACTGCTTCTAGGCACTACAAGAGACCAGGGTGGAGGAGGGGCACTGAGAAAACTTTTTAATGCAAATATAATCACACAAAAAGACATGGGCAGGCACTAAAAGAAGGCAGTTATTTAAATAAGGTGGACATAACTATTAGCTGAATACATCTGTAAATGTCAAATTCTATACAGTTCTAAAACTCTTAAAGCATGGTATATGCAAGCAGGCTCTCTGCTGGAAAGAATGCAGCATGTGCTAAAAATGGATTGCAGGGTTCTTGCAATGTTGCGTCACTAAGGCTGGCAGAGCAGCACAAAGTAACTCAGCAGATGTCTGCTGTCTGTCAAAAGCCCATGCATGCTAAAAGGGGATTCTAACATGCTCAATGCACAACATACAGAATTATGAAAACAAGGTTTGAAAGAAATTACAGGACCAGATAAAAATAGGAGTAGAATGAGTGGAGTTTGAATGACAATTAGATGGAGAAAGGTTTAGTTTTTCCGGAGGCTAGGCCTCAAGGTTTGTCAAAGTCTGCAGGTCTGCAGTGTGTGTCTATGTAAGGTAGCAATATGTAAAGTAGCACGTCCTAACAGAAATTGCTGACAATGAAGGAAGACTGGATTATCCCTTGTATGGAAGCAGGATGAGTTGGGATAAAGCCATGTCCATATCCAGCAATGCCACTACAGCAAGTTATGAGTATAAAAGCTCCTGCATGGCACCAGTTTGCAGTAGAAAGGAACGGAAGAGGGAGAGAAGGCTTTTCTGGGAGCAGAGTTCTTTGCCCCATCCTCATTTCTGTAAAGAATACATTTGTTATCCTTGCAAGATAAAACTCTTGGCCTTACTGGGTGTATTTACTCTGGTTTGAGCGTGATTAGGGGCACCCCTGTAAGTTGGGCTACCCTTACAGTGGAGACCCCGACGTGATCTCAGATGTTTGCCCCGTACTTTGTGAAGACCCAGGCCTGTCAACAGGAAAGATCCATGCCCATCTATAGCGACCGGTCCCTTAAATAAAAAAACATGTGTATCCTGAGTGGTTTTTAGTAGGAGCCATTTTAATAGAAATCCTCTCTGCTCACTACAGCGGGGCGTGGCTCCAGAAAGAAAGACAGGCCAGCATTGGGACTTTGTAAACAGATGAAACTAGAGTGAACACGCACATGAGTATACTCTTGCAAGTGATAACAAGGGGATATGTATGTATGATAGTATGGTGATGTGGATGCAGTACGAGGTCAATGGAATATGACTTTTGGTGATGTGTCATGGGATAGATTGAATAGGACTTTTGGTGATTTGTCACGGAATATATAGATTGAATAGGACGGACCTATGTGATTATTGCGACGGCCGAAAATGCAGACTTTTTTTTCTTTAACCCTTTACACCACATATATATGCGGGGGAGACCCCCCCAATGCTCCCCCCATATTAATAATATATTCTATACCCCCCCACATAAGAGGGGGGTAAAAAAAAAAAATCACCATTTTCCCCTGTCGCAATTGTCAGGTCAACATTTTGGTACTATTCCAATAGGACTTTTGGTGATGTGTCATGGAATAGAATGAATAGGACTTTTGGTGATGTGTCATGCAATAGATTGGATAGGATTTCAGGTGATGTGTTAAGGAGTAGATTGGATAGGAGGTGGGTTATGTATTGAAATTGTCGCATATTTCTGTTTTTCTACTTTTTATAATGGAAAAAGGGAGCCTCAGCGTATAAAGGACTGAGAGGAAAGGGATCCTCAGTCATAATAGGTATAAGAAGTGGGTCTGGATTTTAGTCAATTATTTTTGTATATTTTCTCTTGCTGTCTTTTGTGGTAACAAAGGAAGGAAGGTAGGCAGATGAGTCATGGTGTGTGTCTGTGAAATCAAAGTGGAAAAGAATGTATTTTTGTATAACAAGCAGCATGAGCTGCATAGCAGTAAGGTCTAAGTGAAGCATTAAGGACGCGCAAGGCATTATGGAGGCAGAAACACCAATAAAACACACGCATAGGGTCCTGCCACTGTATTTTGACAGGATAGATAAGTATCACAAACAATGGATAGTAGAAACAAAGGAATGGGGGTGTCCTATTCCTGGACAGAGCAGGGCTCCCATAACAGAAACATGCTAGAAAAAATGTCCATCTTTTTAGCAGCAAAAAATAAAGGGATTATTCGAGGATATGGAAGATCAGTAAGATGAAAAAGATCAAATGTAAGGGGATATACCCTGTAACGCCTAAACCTGCAGTAGGGCATACAAACCCAGTCTATAAGCCTCCAGTGGTAGAGAGTGTGTCAACAAGAGGATTATCAGGATTAGCAACTGGGGGGAGTGGGTGAAGGGGACTCGAGAACTTTTGTACCTCCATCTCCATATAACCCATCCACAAGCGTTGACAGGCCCGTATCATCAGTGTACCCAAAGGGTCCACGAGTAGATATATACAACGCGTTAAGAGTGTTGCAGGAAAGGTTAGTCAGGTGACAAGAACCTGAAGAAGTATCACCAGAAATAAGGGTACCAGTGCAGAAAATAGGGGGTTGGAAGTCAAGAAATTTCTTGTTTACATTCAACCCTGCGGCAATAAGAAATGTTTATATTGAAAAAGATGATGGGCAGAGGGTATGGACGGTCCTGGGACAAGAAGTAGAACAAGCTAGGGAAAATGAAAGGGAAGATCAAGGTTGTAGAAAAAAAGGCAGGGCAAGAATGAGATCAAGGAGAAGAGGCAGCGAGAAACCTGCACCCGCCACAAGAGGCAGTGAGGAGGGATAGACCAAGAAATAGACCAGATTTAATGGTGGTAGTATAAGATCAGAAGAATACTAAAAAAATAAGGGGTAGAAAACAAAATAGACATGCAGATGCCTCTTATACATAAAGGAGTAAAGCAGTATGTTCCACGGGCTAAATGGACAAAAATAATTTGATTAAAGCTCTCCCCCAGCTTACAGCCGATGCCAGTAAATGTATCTATGAATTTGAAGTCCGCTTCCAAAGTCCGCTGTTACGCTGCAGGAGCCTCGTTGCATTTTGTGTGGAGCTGGTATGCTGGCAGGCCTTTGATACCAGTGCTATTTACAACACTAAACTACAGACTTATTGTGGACTTTTACTTGGACTCAGAGTGCCTAATCATCTTCTTTTGTTTGTTTCAGGAGTTCGTTGCCAAACGCCTCCTTTCTTAACCACAATCCCTACATCAAGGTGGATCCAGCGCTTCACGAGCGTGCTTCCTGAAGTCCGCTTCCAAAGTCTGCTGTTGCGTTGTTAAGCTTTTCATCTTTTAAGCGTTCGCAGACTTTGGAGAGCTACTGTTCTACCTTGTGTGATAATTTGATTAACTGTCAGCAACAGTGAATAATCAATTTTACAATGCACACGAAAGCGGATTTATACTTTAAAATCGGGCATGCCTTCACATATAATAGTCACTCAGGCGTCAGTTCTTTTAAAACCAACGCCACCAAGACTTTCCCCGACCATTGCTTTGAAAAGGAAACTTAGTGGTCATCCTGCAATTGTTCCTGGGAACAAAATGGCCTCTGGCGACATTCGTGAGTTCTATACTGTTTGCACTGACCCTTTTGCTATTCCTGAAGGTGAGCCCATTATACTTGACAATGTAAACATCACGTTGAGAAACTTGTTGTCGTGTCTTGACCCGACTTGCATGCCTTAAAATGTTTCGATTTCTGATTCACAGATTGCCTCTGTATATGAGAAAGTAGGCTGTTTACCAGCAAATGTGTCGGCAAATGCACCACTGCCTACTCTTGCAATTGTCACTCATGATGATGTGCCCCTTTTGTCACCTCCAGCTGTATTCTGAGTGGCCAGTCCCTAAAACCGCAGGGAAATGATATAACTGACAAAATAACTATTCCTTCACCCCCACACACTTGACATGGCTATAACATTGCCCATTGGAAATTACCCTTACTTGTCGCCAATAACAAAGGACAAAAGACACCAACAACAGCCTTTATCATTCACCTAGTCTATTTGAACAGCACCCTACTTTCTCTGCTGATCTATCGGTGTCCTTTATTCATCCGACACACCGCAGACCATCTCTTACTCCTGCTTGCCATCCGATGGAAACGGGCCTGCCTAAACAATCTAACACGTTAATAGAAATAACGTTTAATGCCATCAATTCCTCAATCAACTATGTTGAAATTATTTGAAACCTTAGAAGCAAAAATCGACCAACTAGACAGATTAGTTGCTAAAACGAATGCACAAGGATGTCCTCATAGCAACCAGACTTTGCATACTTTACCTGTACACCATGATATCGATTATAGTTGCTATATGGTAAATCCCTTAAAAGCCCTCCCTCATAATGGGACGGGACCAACGCTCTAACATCAGCGCACTTCCTTCTTTCCTTGTGGTCATCCGTCCGATTGAAATGACGCACTGTGTTACTGTGCCTCTTCCTGTTACACATTGCGGGAGGTGGTCTCTGTGGGCTCGTAACCGCTTGTGCGGTACGCTTCACAGTACGACTTCCAGGAGTAATGCTGAAGGTGATCTCAGAGCGGAGGGTAGCAGTCTAGTCTTTTCACATCTCCCTGAGACGCTCATGACCGCTCACGTGATCCTTTATTCGTATCGAGAGCCGACCACTCTTCGCGTCGCTTCTGTTTCTACTGACGCTCCGTGAGTTCGTTACTAGACTTTCTACTACCCACTAGTTCTTCAAACTTCTCCGCTTTACTAACTCTGTACTTTCTTACTTCACAGATCTCGTCACCAGCTCTCCCCTTGGAATCTAGCTTTTCTAGCGTTCGGATCTACACACCAAGCCCTTGTCTCCGTCGGCTATGCAAATGCTCTAGCCCTGGCTTTGTCATTTCTTTGGCACCCGCTAGCAGTAAGTGCTTTTATATCAGGGTCTTTCCCTTCTCTCGACTTTGGCACTTACCTGATTGTGTATTGTAGAGCTCCCGCTTTCCAGTCGTCTCTCTCCTGAGACCAAAGACCGATCATCCAACTCTCGAGTCCCGCGGTCTCTGGTGAGAGAACTCTTTATTCAACCTTCCGCTGTACTATTCAGATTCCATCCTTCTCTGAAATACTCTTACCATATTCTTTTGTGCATCCAGAAGAAGCCTTCCCGCCTGCTATCCACTGCCACGAATCGAGGACAGTTCTGCATCCATCCCGTTCCACGAAGCTCCCGGACACGACCAGGGTTTTCTTCCCTCTCAAGGGTTTCCCTGGCAGCCCTGTTCTTTCCCCTGGTTACTCCCATTCCGGGTCGGAGAGGGCAGGGCAGTTACAGGGGAGCTTTCACTGCAGCATTTGATTGTTCCCTAACGGACCATTCGATCTGTCAAGGTGAGATTGTTAAAACTTTGTTACTTCAGTTGGGAGAATTAACACTTCCTTCCTCTTGTGCAAACACTCTTAGTGTTTCTGTGGCAAAAACTAATTTGGTCAAAGCTGCCGTTTATAATATCTTTGACACGAATTCCAAACCAGCTACTTTCCAAACTCATTCATCCCACAAGAAATCCACAAATCAAAATAAACCACACTTTGGGATCTAGGTCTAATATTAGAAAATGTATTAGGCAAATTCGACTTCCCAAGGCTTCTTGTGGTAATGTAAGCCAAGCCCTTTGGGTCATAGCGGAAAAAAGAAGGCCCAAACACATTCAGTGTTGCTCTGGACAATTAGTATGAGCCTCTGAACGACCTACTTGAAGTTATCAACTCACAAAGCAAGGCTCCTGAATTAGCTATACTCTCAACCACACCTGCTATCCCAAAAGTCACGTCTATAGTTAACTGTTCCACAGCACCAATATTGCAGCCAACTGTGACGACTTCTACTGAACACGTGTCTCCGACCATATCCTTGCCCCCTTTCGTTCCAGTTATTATAGAACCTACTTCCCTTAGCTCATCACAAACTGATGCCATTTTGTTCGGACGTTATTGCTGAATTAAAAGATACATGGATGAATATCTTAAAGCTAAATCTATAATTCAAGCTGAACAACCAATGGCCCCTCTATTTGTTGCACCCAGTGCCCCAGTCTATAAACTCTCTCCTGCTTAATCAACTTGTTTAGAGGAGAAGAATTATGCTTTCACCCGAGCAAACATCAAACACAATCCCTTGACGATCCAACATGCAAACCATGTAACTCATCCCCAAATATGCAAACATGCCTTGTCTTCTAATAATCATCATTGCTTTATCTTAAAATGCTGCCCAGCTCCATTTCCTACATACATCCTTTCCAGAGCAAGTGTGCTAGCCATTTTGGGAGATATATAGACAGTTTACAAGACATCACTACTACGGATCTCTCTCAAGTTGAGTTCCTTGATGAAGTTGACTGGTCTGTGGTTTGTCTATGGCTCTCATCTACTGTTGTTCGAAATGTACTATGGCAAGCCAGGATGAAGCTTTATGCAATGGGCTTTCTCTGACTTGTTCAATGTGGCCTCTGGCCATTCCAATCAGTGTTCTCCTTTGATAAGGAAGCAGAGGATATATTCACCAACACACTCTGAAACACACTAACGTTCCCTCCACTTCCACCCTTAAGGCAAACACAGAGACGCGAGACTGGAATACCCAACAATAACCATCATTGCAACCGATCCCAATCTCACATTTGATAGGGAGCTGGAATACTCAGGGATTTGTTCATTTAATGACAAATATTGACCCCCTGATTTTAACATATAGCATAGTGGCCTTACAGGAAACCTGGTTGCTAGAAACACTGTCATGGAATGGCTATGATATAATCCTTAATCCTGCTAGAGCAGGTACTGTGGGGCTGCCCTTCATCAGGCTTATTGGTTGCTGTAAAATGTGGAGTGGGCCTACAAATTAGTGCTTGGATGGCGCCTATTCATTGTCTTCAGCTGGTGAGAATCTGGTACGAATGGGGCGTTATCGCCCTTATAAATGTATATCGTAACCCGCTAGCCCTGGCGGATGAAATGTTTTTCCGTGACTTAGAGGTATTATTAGACAATACTTTCATAGCTAGTTATTTTAATTCACAATGTTTATCAAATTCTAAGCATGGAAGCACTCAAGCTTATTACAAATGGAAAAGTCTGATGAAACATCGAAGGCTCATCATGCTTAACGGTGCCATAGAGGGGGATACTGGCCCGACATAGTTGGTGGCGAGGTGCCCTAAATTCTACTATTGATTTTGCCCTCGTTGACATGCGCACATTTTCTGAGGTGTCCAAATTTAAATTATTGAACGCGTCCCGAGTGATCATGAGCTATTGTCCATACATTGGAATCCCAGGTCTACTTTGCCATTAACTAAAGGTCATATGTTTAACACATGTCTAACAGTCAATAATACGAGAACTCGTATTTCGCTGGACTCATCAGTCTTTGGATGACTTTAAACAACACATTGTGAAATCTGCTTCTCTATCGTATTGGGCTTATGAACCTTACACCTCGATCTTACAATTATTTAAGATTAGAACAGGTATAAATTTGCATCAACACTTTTCTCCCAGACATAAATTTGAGCCTGAAGTCCAGCAACAAAGAACTTGGTTTAACTGCCAAAAGCAAAGGGCGTCACATTTACCAATTGCATTAAGGATAATAACCCTAAGAACACAGAAATGCAGATACATAAATTGCATCAAATCCTATAGAGCGACAATTCCAACATGACGGCGAAATTATGTTATCTGCCATAGTGTTGAATAATTTTCGAATATATAGTCTCTCCTAAATATTGCCAATCAAGATTCACAAACGCCAGTACAAATCATGGTGTCTTAGAAAGTACTTGGATTGACTATTGTACGTCCTTGTATGCTCTACCGATCCAATCTGAACAAGCGTCTTTCCACTCTGTAGTGGGATTTCAACAAATGGAAATCCTTGAGGAGGATATTTTGTATTTTATACACAAATCTAGCTCCTCGAGAGCTCCAGGCCCCGAAGGTCTTTCAAATAACATCTTTAAACAGAATCCTCAGAAGTGGCCCACTATTTTACACCATGTGTTTATGCAGAATACTCAGTTGGAATATAATTCCCGAACCTTGGTGTCAATCCATCATTGCCCCAATTTTCAAGAAGGGTGATCGGTCTGATTCTTCGAACTATAGACCGATCGCCCATCTTGATGCTCCAGGAAAGTTATTTGCACACTTCGTTCGGAGAGATTTCAATGTTTTGAATAAACCGCATTCCAAACGACATCCCTGCCAAACAGGTTTCATCCAAGGTTTGGGGACGTCGATTAATCTCCTTGCTCTTACTGCTATCATTAAACATCACGAAGCAATTAAGCAGCCCATTTACTTGGTGTTTATCGATCCTCAAGCTGCTTTCGACTCGGTCTCACGTGAGATATTAATTCAAAAGCTTAAATCTGCCGATTGCCCAGCATACCTGATAGCATTAATTAATGCGCTGCATACAAAGACAAGCATACAGGTTAGACTGACTACGCAAGGAATTTGATCACGCCCTATAAAGACCTATAGAGGCCTGAAGCTAGGGTGTGTGCTTGTCTCATCTATCTTGAACTTTTTTTGGCAGACATCGCACACGCCTTCAAACAGGTAGTAGGTGACCCCCCCCCCAAACTGACATCTAAACCTATCCCAGCCTTGCTGTATGCTGATGATCTTATCCTACTCTCTAAAACCCCTCGTGGTCTGCAAAATCTGTTGGATGCCGTCTCAACATATACCAAGATAATCTATCAACTATTAATTTACAAAAAAACGAAGGTGAGGACCATTCTTCCCACAACGAAAGCCAAAATGAAAAGCCATTATTGGATTGTGCAAAAAACATCCATTGAAAGAGTTGATCTTTACACATATCTGGGTATCACCATATCTACAACTACATTGCAGACTCATTGGTTGAAATTAAATGACAAATTGAATCAAATGATCTCTCAGACACGGGTCATACAAGCAAGGCTGGGAAAGTTTTTGATTTCTCCTGCTCTGATCTACTTCCGTCAGAAGGCAACACCCATATTACTTTATGGGTCTGAAACTCAAACATTAATGCCCAAGCTATTTTGGAGCAGATTGGAGAGTGTTTTTTGGAGGCGTTGCCTGAGCTTGCCAAATTGCATATTGATCTGTTGGGTTAGACACTAATTGGGCTTGACTTCATTGTATATACGCCACCTTTGGCAGATTATCAGCCCATTTTGCAAGTGTATCATGACAACTGACATGTCTATGCTCTTAGGTACTTTATCTAATCACATCTTTTTGAACGTCGACTCAAACATATGAAGTTGGCGGCAAGTTGTTATTGATGCCTTTGCTGATGCAGATGTCTCCCTTCAAACGCTCATTGAGAACCCTGTAAGAGTCAAAACCAAAATGTTCAATTGTGATAGGATAAGAAACAAAGCTTGTTGCTTGCAACTTCAGGACTTCAAAGGTCCCCTCCAATTACACAAAAAGTGCGGTCAAACTTAGCCGTATTTGGTTAGGTCACCATCGGTGGCGCATAGACTAGAATTTCTAATGTTGAGATTCAATTTGTGCCCCACCCGGGAAATCTTGGCGAGGCGCGGGATTATTTCACCTGCAGACAATTATTGTAGACAGTCTGAGGAAGCCACAGTCTGAGACTCTCCATCATTTACTCACTGAATAGGACTCCCTCAGTTAAAAGCGCATTCAATTTCTGAGACCTTCTTTAATTAATTTTATAGAAATGTCTTCTGATTTGTTGTGGCAACTAATACTTGAAGGCAATAACGTTTCATTAAGAATTAATGCAATCAGGTTTCTTAATGAGTTAAAGTTACTTGACAAACAACTGGATGAAAATGTTGATTAATTTCTGCTTTAGTTTATGATTCTTCCCATTTTAATCAATGTATTAATTCATTTTTGAGTTATTTATATTAATACTTATTTTTGTGATTACAAATATCTGACTTCTTTTATATATTTTATTTGATTTGTTCTTAATCCTGAACCTATAATAAATAGAATGAAATTACTTTGTCTTGCTTTTAAAAGTTGATTAAATTCAGCTAAATAAAAAATAAATAAATAAATAAAAATTGAAAAACAAACAGCAGGGGTACCTTTAGCACTAGGGGACCTTAAGAGTTTACTGGTCGTCATAGTTGGGGATCATGCTGGGGACCTATGGGCAAGCGGAGGGTAGCCTAGGATAAGTCTTGCAGATAATGAACATGATGGAGCTGCCTTTAATGAAGTATGGGCAAGGGTAGGGGATGCCCTACGAAGGATGTACCCAGATACCCCATTCTTTAATGCAGTGCACAATGAGTGAGGAGGAGCCTGTTGGGTTTATTCTTAAATTACAGGAAATGTGGAGAGTTGGGACAGGAGGGCAATGGGACCATTCGGTACCATTTTTCTATTTTATCGTAAAGTGGGGGAATACCAAAAGAGGTCCAGAAGACACTAGATAAAATTGTGGGAATTGATGCCAAAGGGTGGGTGGAGATACGAAGTATAATAGTCCACCATTGTAAGAGAATTAAGGAGCAGAACAGGGAGACAGCCCAGAAGCGGCAAACGGGCGTGGCAAAATTAATGGAAAAGAAACTAAGTAAGGTTGTTATCCAAGGACCAGTGATGGCACCGGTTCAGTGGGAAAGGACAGGAGACACTCAACAAATTGTGTATGCCACAATTTGAGGCACTATGGGGTGGAGGACAGGGACAATGGTATGGGGGGCAGTAGACCAACCCAAAGTGGCAGTATGAAGGAGCACTAAGGGGAAGAGGAGGGTTTCTAGGAGCAAGAGCAGGAGGCTTTGGGGGATAGGGCCCCGGGGACGAGGATTGGTAACATCACAGTGGTAGATGCGGGTGATGGGGGCATTTCACAAGGGAATGCAGGAACAGGCCTCGGATGGGATTTCATTATGGGCCATCACCTCCAGGGCAGGGATTCCAAGGGCCTCAAGGAATGGGACAACAGCAATTGGGCAAGGGGGGCAAAATGAGTTCCATTATGGGGCTGACAGGCAAGGACAACATGGGCAACAACTACAGCAGGGGGATAGAACACAGTTTAACAGGATGGCAGGGGGAACAGTCCCTTTTTCTAAGGAGTAACAATGGAGGCGGTGGCCCGTGTTCATTCCCCGGGACAAATACATATTCTGATTAGGACAGCCCACAGAGAGCACTCATGTTTCCAATCCTATTGACAACCCCACACCCTGAAGAGGAGCCCTTGGTGGAGGCGGAAATAGTAAACCAGCAATTTATATTTATGGTAGATTCAGGTGCAACTAAATAATGCATTATGATGGGGAACTTTCCATTATCAGGTAAAACTCTTGACACGCAGGGATTCGCTGGGGCTATTTCTACGGTTCCATACACTGAGGAGCTGGATACAAAAGTGGAAGGGAAGGTAGTACGAGCCCCCTTGTTATATTCAGAGAGTTCCCCTGTTAACTTTTTTGAGTGGGGATCTGCTCAGTAAACTAAATGTAACTATATCATTCACAGATCAAGGGGTAGTGTGTTCCACTCCAGGGATATGTGTAGCTCGAGCAATGGTAATCATCAATGCAATGGCAAGGGAGTCAGTAGTACGTGGGGTACCTGTGATCCGAGACATATTTTTCTATGGTATCAAGGTATTAGTCAAAGCAGTGCTTCAAATTGCGACAAAATGTTGGTGAGTGCCCACAGATTTTATTTTCCAACCCATGGTGGCAGGGACAATATAGTCATTAGATTTGCAAGGACTAGTAGTGTCAGACAAAAGAGTAGTCCTGATTGGAACAGACCAGGACGGGTGCGAGTGGCGCATAGTACTATTTGTAGACCCAACAGTACAACTGAAGGAAATGACTGATGAGGAGTTATTTGAGGACAGTGAGCAAAATGGGGAGATTATTTTGGAAATCTGCATCCCCTGTGATATCATGGTGCAGTATAGGAAGGTACAGTGCCCCCTGATGGCAGTGGGGACCCCGTCTTTATTTTGTGAGGCAGACATGCGATATGTGCCAGCACAATTATGGACTATTAATCCACATGATGCTGTCAAGGGAAGCAGAGGAAGGGATAAAAGGCACTATTTAGGTTCTATCAGAGCAAAGGATCATTGTGCCATCTACGTCCCTGTGTGATATGGCCATATATCCAGTCAAGAAAGCAACAAGGGGTAGTTGGAGGATGACGTGGTGCAGAAGGAGTTTCCGGTAGTTCCAAATCCGGCGGCAATCCTATCTAGCATTTCCAAGACAGCGACATACTTCACAGTGGTGGATCTGGAGAATGCGTTCTTCTCAATCCCACTTCACCCTGGCGTATGATATCTCACTGCATTTACACATGGTCAACTGCTCTTTGAGCAAACGAGATTACCTCAAGTGTAATGTGAAAGTCCAAGTATTTTTTAATAGAGTACTGCATGCAGACTCGGGAAATAATCAGGTGCCTAGCACAATCATCCAGTATGTGGATGATCTGCTAGTATGTAGTGAAAATGAGCAACAGTGCAGGGGGGATTCTGTTACATTATTGCAATTGCTAGCTCACAAAGGGTACAAGGCAGATAAAAAAAAGCTACAACACTTCCAACAGTAGGTACTATACCTGGGACAACTTATTTCTGCAAATGGGAAAAAAATATTACCAGATAGGGAGGCGGCAGTATGAGCCACCCCTAGGCCCAGTAATGTCAAGGTAATGCAGCAATCTTTGGGTTTATGTAATTATGGTAGGGCATGGATCCTAGACTATGCAGCTTACACACAGCTGCTGTTACAGTCTCAGAAGGACAGAAGACAAAAAATGCTAAATTGGAATGACTGAAGAAATGACTAGACAATTTGAGGACTTGAAAGAAGCTATTTGCACGGCCTCTGTTTTAGCAACTTCTGAATATTTTCCCAGTCTGATGGACGGACCATGACAGCAGTATTGACCCAAAACAGCACAATGGCCCACAAGCCATTGGCTTGTTATAGTGGCCCACTCAATTCAGTCATGCAGGGACAGTTCGCGTGTGAAAAAGCACTTGCAGCGGCTGCATTTGCAATACAGAATAGTTCCACGATTGCCATGGAGTGCTCTGTTACCTTGTTTGTGGAACATTCACTAATCGGCATTTTGGAAAGATCTACATCAACCTTGACAACTCGGAGATCCTCTGCATATGAGATTATAGTGTGCAAACCTCATTCATACAGTAAAGTGTAGGACGGTCAATCCCGCCACATTTTTGACAGAGGCATCCATTGATGATGACCTGAAAATGCATAACTGTGCTACATACGAGGGTGAAGAGGAGAGTAAATCTAAAGCTAGAGACAGTACATTGACAGAACGAGATACTATATGTTGATGGGCCATCAACAATTGACCAGGAGACGGGACAGAGGCACACAGGGGCGGCAGTGGTGCGCAGTAAAGGGGGGGGCATGAAGTTCTGATTATGAAAAGATTACCTATGCATTATTCAACTCGGGCAGCAGAACTTGACGCTCTCATTGAGGCATTGAGAGCCTCTCAAGGGCAGTGTGTCACCATCTACTCAGACTCAGCAAATGTCACAACAACTGTGCATGCGGGTCTGTCTCGGTGGAAGAGCAGAGGTTTCGGACGGCAGATGGAAGGCTGTTGGAAGAACTGATTGAAGCCTTATCATGGCCCTCTGCTGTGGCAGTCATCAAATGTGCTGGCCATACTAATGTCATGCATGAAATCTCTAAGGGCAACGCGGCTGCAGACCAGACGTCCAAGTTGGCAGCCTATATCCCAGATACAATGTTAACATAGTGTATAGTGACCACCCATGTAGAAAGTGAGACCACAGTTCCATATACAGTATTGCCTATATCACAGATTATACAGTTGCAAGGGAAAGCGCCTGAGGAGGAAAATGTGCTATGGTTGCAGCGGGGATGCAAACCGTCTCCCACTGATCTATTGTGGAGGCAGGAGAGTTCTGGGAAGGTGGTGATACCCCAAGAATTACTCTGTGGCATTTTAGCAACTCCATTTCCCTTCCCACAGCTCCAAACAACATATTGTGGCAGATATTCAGGAGGTCTGGTTTGTGCCAAACCTCCAGGAGAGCATTTTAAAATAACACATTGTCTAACATGCCAAAGTTTCAGCACAGGGATGACATTACAGACATTAAGTAGTACATTGCCTCGCCCTATAGGGCCATTCCGTGAACTGCATATAGATGATGCAGATATGGGGGAAAGGTGTAATGGATATAGGCACCTTATTGTGGTGGTTTGCCCCTTTTCAAGGTGGGGGAGGCAGGACTATGTGCATACCCAGATGCAAAGTGTGCAGCAGAGTTCCTGGTCAGAGAGGTGTTTCAACGATGGGGCGTGTGCAAAGTATTGAGATCAGATAATGACACACATTTCTTTCATGTGCTATTTCAGCATGTTGCAGCGCTATTGGCCATAAAACATTGAATGTGCTCAATTTACCACCCTTAGGCTAATGGCGCTGTGGAGAGGATCGATGGGCTTTTGAAGAGTAAACTGTCACAGGCAAAGCTTTCCACCCTCGTGGAAGACTGCGATAATTCTACCCCTGTTCAAGGGGAGGTGATCGGATGTCACCAGCTAATTAACGTCCGCTCGCCCTCCTTGATATTGAGAGTGAGTAATTCATGAGGGTACTCGGATGAATTGGAGGTGTGGGTGAAATCTGCTAGCATTCTTCCAAAATACCATACAAAACAGGGTTTAGAAGGGGTTTATGGGTTTGAATGGGGTGGCTCTGACCATCTGAAGTGAAAATACCAGGGTTAAGGGAGACCATCAGCTTTATGGGGCCTGGGTGGACTTCTTCAAAGCCTTTGATCAGGTGAACAGGGACCCGCTATGGAGGAAGTTGAGAGTATGGGGTATCCCCAAACATATTCTGTCCATGTTAGTCAAAATCCATAAGGACACTACAATGAGAGAGACTGGATGAAATGGGCCATCCTTCAGAATCCATCAGGGTAGAAAGGGGAGTGTGTCAGGGTTGCTGGGATGCACCCCTATTTTTGAATCTTTACTTGACGGACATGGGCGACTTCTTGAGTTCTTCGGCTATGGCCAGTCCAGTGATTAACAGTGGTCCTATTCACTGGCTGGCCTATGCCGACGACGCCTAGTGGATAACACTGCAATAGGGCTGCAGTACCTACTGAATAAGTTGAATGACTATGCAATAGAGAACGGCCTCTCGACAAACCCCATTATGTCTAAAATAGCCGTTTCCAGACACCCGCACAAAAGGGTACTTTGCTCTCAGTGGAAATTGGCTAACCAGGTTATTCCAAGAGTGGAGGAAGTGGTTTATCTGGGGTACAAAGTTTACGCTTTACCTTCAATGTGTAAAACGGAGCGTGATTTGAGGAGTAAAATCACGCTGTTGGTGCCTCAGATGAAAAAGATCCTGATGAACTATTGTACATTTTCCATCCTCCCAGTGATCAGGTATTATACAGCAAAAGTCATCCCAGTGCTTCAATATGGCCTAGAAGCCAAACCCTTTCTGTGAAACCTGGATTGGCAAATGATTGTGGGGAATGTGCAGAAGAAAGTCCTTAACCTACCTACGAGCCTCCCCATGCCTAGTCTCAGATTTGAATTGGGTTTGAGATCCTTGAGGGCTCATGTAGACTGGAAACTAATCTCTTTGCTCCGCCTGATCATCACTGCCCAGGTTTTAACACTATATGCAGATATTAAATGTCATCTAGAAAGGAAAAGATAAAAAAAATGCTGTCATCCCTAGAAGAAAGGGTGAGAGGGGCACTTGTTAATGCGGGCACTAATATCGGGATACTGATCCAGATCCCCTTGAAGGTTAAGGCGGCTGTGGAGGAAATAGATTGGACAAGAACAAATAGACAGCATGCCATTTCTCCTGTGAACTCCTTCCAGAAGGTCGATAAAAAATTAGGTGTCATCCCAAGATATCTGATAAAGTTTCCGGACTGGAAATTCACACAACTTTTTGAGAATGCGTCTGAATATTGCTCACACAGGAATGCTTTTATCCAAAAGGGGGCTGGGTACGTTTAGCACTGCACTGTGTAGAGTCTGTAAAATTCCGGCTAATCAATCACTACAACATCTTTTGATGGAGTGCGAAGGTACCTGGGCAGCAAGGTTGTCACGGTTTGCCCCGTTTGGAGTGAATAAAGACAGGTTCTGGCCTGATATGTTTTGGGACAGAGCGATATCGGTTTATGACAGCACCTTGACAATAGCAATGGTCCAGGTTTTTAGAAAGAATCAACATTGTGTTCTAATCCATTGTAATTATTGTTGCTCCCTTACGTTCTTCTCAGTCTCGCAATTTCCATTAACTGTGCCTTCTGTATTCCTGATCTTCCCTTTGCCACTCTCGAGGGTGGATCGGCTATGTGCGAGTTCTTCTGGGTATCCTCTCCATTCATTTTATTTTTCCTTATTATTTAGTGTTTATTGTTTTCAATGTTTTAATTGTTGGAAAACTATCTTTGGCTGATTTAGAATAATTATATCAGAGATTCTTAATCACTGTAAGTTACATAATCAATGACAATTCTTTTTTTTTCGTATGTATTGTTTGAATTGTGGTTTGAACCAAATACAAATAAAAAAAAGTAAACTGTCAAAATTGTGTTCCACGTTGAAGAAAAACTGGGTACACTGTTTGCCCTTGGCCCGCTTCAGTTTATGCACACAGCCTAGTAAGGGACCACCATTTGACACCACATGAAATAGTCACAGGCAGGCGCATGCAGACCCGCAGATCCCCTGTGAGGAAAGCGTCAGATGCACATAAAGCAGCAACAGTACTAGGAGAGGAATTTAGGGAATATTTAACAGCACTAGTACGTGCTATCAAATATATCTCTCGACAGACTGTGCCACCCAGGAGAGAGGGACAGTACACACTGGAAGGGACAGCAACTGCAAACATATCTGCCACAACTGGACCATTATTACCTGGGAACTACGTGAACAATTTGGTGCGCAGACAGAACAATCCCAGATTTCAAGTCCCTCAAGAGGTGGTGTTCTGTAGGCCTCCCGCAGTCTGTGTGAAGGAGTTAAGATATTGGGTGCATCTCTCGGATGTCCGAAGAGTACCTGAGACAAGGCCAAGCTCAATAAGAACCTAGCCAAAGAAGAAACATTTTAAAAGGATCTACGCCAGGGTGGTGTGCAGTGGCACACAAGTGATTTTTCTTTCGATTTAAAATTTTGTTATTGTTCCTTTATTTTTGTATTTTAAAAATAAATTTTGAAGGTCCAGAACCCGGTCGGCCCTGGCGGGAATAGGGTCTTTCTCCCTCTCTATTTTTTCTCTCCCTCCCCCTCTCTCTCTCTCTTAATCTCATCCCGCTCGGCTAATATATGTGCCAGAGCGTAGTTCATGCTGCCTACGAGAGAGGTGAGGCTATCCACCTTAAAGCCCCTCTGCAGTTACCAAGGTTGTGACCTATACATAACATTGACTTTTACTTGCACTACGTGCTTTTACCTTGCGATATTTACATTGTGATACTTGCTGCTAAATTGTTATAAGGATGATGGCGGGACGGGTTGTCCTGTTTCTTTCTCTCACGGAGGTGTGACCTGCCTCATTCTCATCCTGCTTGCCTAATATATGTGCCAGTGTGCTCACCCATGCAGCAGTCGGACGCGCTTAAGGCAAGCCTGATTGTGCCAGAATGTGCTAAAACCGGGCTAGAAGGGCCTATATGTTTTTCCCCGATATGATCTTCTTGCCTTGGCACCCCCACCAGCACTCAATTTCCTGTGGGGTGGTGCGACTCTCCTGCACCTGGTCTACTTATTGATGCCCAACTGCCACCATTGCAATCTCTGGAGACATTTGACCTAAGATTGTTGCTTCTTAACACGCGTTCCCTGCCAGCCCATGTGGCTAAAATGTATTAGTTATTATCTGATCATCATCCTGATTTACTTTTTCTAACAGAAATATGGTTGCAGGAGTGCTCGGCTCCTGCTTCGATTCAAGCCATACCGGATGATTTTTCTACTATCCATGTCGACCGTCGCATTTCGCAAATGGGAGGTGGGGAGGCAGTGATTTTCAAAAACGTTAAAAGGTTTCTAAATTGAATTTCCCCCATGCTCTGGAAATGAAAGCCTTACTGCTTCGCTGTGTTCGATCTCCCTCTTTTATGTGCCACCTTTTGCTCATCTATCGCCCTCCTGGGTCACACACTGGTTTTCTTGAGCCTCTATTGGATATTGTGGCCGACCTACATACCTAATTCTCTTATCTTGTTGTGTTCGGAGATTTCAACTTGAAATTGAACAAACCTCGAATTCCTTCACTTAGCCTTTTCTTCGAAGTATGGCTGATTTAGGTCTTACTCAACTAGTCTTAGAACCTACTCACAAGTTGGGTAACACTCTTGACTTGGTTCTGGCCAACGAAGGTCTACTGACCACTTTTACTGTTCAGCCAGTCCTCTGGTCTGACCAGTATTTGGTGTCTTGTCTGCTTAAGGGAGTTCAAATGCAATAAAAGACAGCACCTTTGAAAAGATGGCAACGATGCTGGCGCTCAGTTGACCTATCTAATCCTATGTCTACGGTCAAAAGTAAAGGTTGTGAGGCTTCTGCAACTGCCTCATTAGGTTCTCCCAAGCGCTGCGTGCAGCAGCAGATATAGAAGCCCCCTTACGGCTTATCCAGCCTAGGAGACTACCTTCAGAACCCTGGTTTCTCAGAGAATCTTAAATCACTATGTCGCGTTATGATGGTGGAGGGCTTTTGATCCAAGCCTTAGATTATATTACAAATCGTGTGCAGCAGCATACTCTGCAGCTATTTTGACAGCAAAAAAGGCCTTTTTCGTCCAGAAAATGGAATCATCGATTTGTCAACCCAAATTGCTTTTTTCAGTGGTGAGAGCTCTTTCATCCGCAGCTAGATTGACCCCCTCAGCTAGCCTCAACTCAAGATTTTTGTGATTTATTGGCAAAATCTTTTATTCCAGAAATTGAGACGATAGGTTCCAAAATTGCGAGGGCTGCAACAACTGTACCTAATACTGTGATTGAAACATATGCTCCTTTGAGCAGACAACCTCAGAGGGCTGGTCCTCTTTTCCGTTGTTTACAGAGTCCGATGTACTCACCGCTATCCAGTGTATTAAGTGTGGGGCCCCTTCAGATGCTATTCCCTTTGCCGTCATGAAGGACATCTCCCCTGAGCTGCTGTGTGAGATTACGGGTGCAGTTAATTTGTGCCAGACAGGCAATATTGCGTCTGAATTTAAGGCTGCCATGGCGATTCCCTTACTTAAGAAACCTTTGCTGGATCCTCTGTAGGATCAAGCTTACATTCCAGGCACACAGTGTGCAGATGAGAAGCACTGATCTAGACCCAGTGTTATGCAATGGCAACACGAAATACTGCCAGTGTCTACAAGTACCATATTTTTCCTTGGGAGGTTACACACGTCAACGACAAACGGCAGGGCACCACAGTGATGTGCCTGGTAGATGGACTGATTGAGTACAGCAGAGAAGCAATAGCCCAAGTGAAGACTATGGATGCGCAAACATGGTCCCAATAAATCACAAGGCAGACATGGATTTCAACTATGGAGAAATCAGTGTGAATACATAGAAACAGACTATGAACTTTGTTTTAGCAATGAAGGAACAGTTCCTGTTGTGCAAACACACAGTGCAACCACACACTTGTGATCCCTGATATGGTGAAAGGTACGGCAGCAGTGATGGATTACTACTGGGTTTGTGGCCGACAAGCCTACTTGCACCTCCCACCTCCTGGAGGGGCAAGTGTTCACTGGCCACCCTGCACTCAGTGCTACTAGTAATCCCGGAAGAACACCTGCAGGGAGAAGAAATGCCTGTCAAGGTGCCAACAGCCACTCCAGCACCTAAAGAAGCAGAAAGAAACTTGCAGATCACACAAGAATTTGGTATGCTGCTAGAAAAAGGACGATTTCAACAGCGGGGAAGAAAGAAGAGATCGAACTACATATCAAAAGACTATTCCACACTGCTCAGAGGAATACCTGATGATTATTGACTTTTTAGCTTAGCAGCGACGTTTTAATCTTTTTTGGATCTTGGGGTGCAAGCAGCTGCTAATGCCAAGTGGGTGCAGATAGTACGATGGGAGCTAGTCCTGCTGGCCAATGACACAGAAAATGAGTTCAACACCATCAAAGAAGAGCTTTGTGTATCAAGACTCATGACGATGCAGATCCGCTACATGTTAGATTCGCTAACAGCCATAGAAGGAGGAGTGTGCAAAAAGTTGGGAGGCAGCTGCTGCACTTTTGTACCCACGGAGGATGCTGAGAATGGGTCACTAACCCACATCATTGAGGCAGTGCACAATCTAGGTGTTCAAATGAAGAAAGAAGGTGGAGTTCAGAACACGGATGGCTATCGCTTGCCTGTGATTGGGTCCTGTCATGGTTGGGGGAAGCAGTAAGAATACTGGTGTCCGTTATCGTATACTTCTTGATCCTCTTCTGCATGTGCCAATTGGGTCTCCAATGTTGTGTCAATGTAGTTCCTTATAGTGCAAAAAGCAACCTTGCCATAGAATAAACAGTGAAACTCAAATTAATATTTCTGGGGTTGTAGATATGTCGAGTGGGGATGAGTTTGTTACTGTATAAGTAACAAAAGGGGGGAATGTTGGGAAGGAGCTAGTGCCTTCCTGCACCCCCAAGCACTTTTGAATTAGGCAAGACTTCTTTTGACTGCTGCTAGGCACTACAAGAGACCAGGGGGGAGGAGGGGCACTGAGAAAGCTTTTTCATGCACATATCACACACTGTCATGGCCACTAGCCATGGGGCCAGTCCTTCCTCATCCCCAGGGTCCCATTGGACCCAGTCCTGACGCCTTTGGCACCAGGCTCATGTTAAAGTGAGCTCTGCACACTCTACACCTAGGGCGTTTGCAACTGGGCTGGGCGTGGCCCATGGAACAGAACTGGAAGGCACGTGCTACAGACACAAAGAAGGGCAAGGTGGAGTTTGTAGGCGGAGCTAATGGGAGGGGCCTGAACAAGCCTATATAAGACCAGCCCATCCACGTGCCCTTCCTTCGCATTATTCTGCTTCCAAGCAGCGTAATGCTCTCCGCTGTACCTACCTGTGCCTCACTGGATTACAGCCTCATCTTCGAGATTTCCTGGGAACACTTCTTACATGCAGTCTACCGCCTCATCTCCGTGAGAGTCTTCTCTCCAGCTACTCCGTCGCTGTGGACGCATCTTACCTCCTGTCAGCCGCTCCATCCCTGGATGCGTTTCCCATCTGCTACAAGCCTCTACATCGCTGAGCATGCATCTTACCTGCTGCCAGCCACTACATCGCTGAGCGCGCATCTTACCTGCTGCCAGCCACTACATCGCTGAGCGCGCATCTTACCTGTTGCCAGCCGCTGCATCGCTGAGCACGCATCTTACCTGTTGCCAGCCGCTACATTGCTGAGTGCGCATCTTACCTGTTGCCAGCCGCTACATCGCTGAGCGCTCTAGCTGCTACATCACTGGGCGCGCCTCTTACCTGCAACTCATTGCGGCCTGTGCCGGACTCTTCTTCTTAGCTTCATTCCATTACGGCCTGAGCCGAGTCTGCTTCCTGACCAACATTCCACCACGGTCGGAGCCGGAGATGCCGTCCTGCAACCGCGAATCTTCATCGAGGACCCGGACACCATTCTTCATCGACGGCCTGCACCTACGAGGGAAAAGAACAAACAGGTTAGAACTCATATGCATTCACACGGCCGCATATATACAAGAGACTAAAGTTCCCTTATAAAGACCTTACCCGTCACTGTTGAAACTCCATCAACCTCTAAGGTCTTCCAGACTCTCCTCAATCCAGACTCTCTTCCCGTACCTATGGAAATGGAATGAGACATTGCAAGAATTACCGCTAGATGGAATACAGTCATTCTGATCGAACTATAATCATACTAAAAACTTACCTCATACGTGGATTGGTCACAGCTGGTCTGGATCAACCGTCCCACGGGCCAGTGAAGTAACTAGGTCCGTTCTACACACCCCTGCTAGGAAAGGCAGGACAGATAGCTCAACATCACAACACTACAGGTGAGCGTCTATGGGAAAGTGCTTGCCCACCGTATTCTGGCATGAAAGGGCTGGGGGAAGTCACAGGGTCCCCACTCCATTCTCATTGCCTCTCCTCTTCACGTAGGGGCAACACCCATCTCCTGAGCCACAGGTCCAACCACTCTCTGAAGGGGAAGGTTATTTTGAGGAACCAGGCCAAGGGAGGGCTCCAACCGTGCCCCAAAGCCCCCGCGGAGACCAGGTGAGCGTAACACACACACACACACACAGACATGGGCAGGCACTAAAAGAAGGCAGTTATTTTAATATAAGGTGCAGATAACTAATAGCTGAATACATTTGTAAATGTCAAATTCTTTGCAGTTCTAAAACTCTTAAAGCAAGGTAGATGCAAGCAGGCTCTCTGCCGGAAAGAATGAAGCACGTGCTAAAAAATGGATCACAGGGCTCATGCAGTATTGTATCACTAAAGTAACTCAGCAGCTGTCTACCAAAAGCCCATGCATGCTAAAAGGGGATTTTAACATGTTCAATGCACAACATACAGAATTATGAAAACCAGGTTTAAAAGAAATTACAGGACCAGATAAAAATAAGAGTAGAATGAGTGGAGTATGAATGAAAATGAGTTTGAGAAATGTTTAGTTTTTCCTGGGGCTAGGTATCGGGATCCCAGGCAGGGCTCATGTGAAATCTACACCTAGAAGGGAGTCTGGGCATGAGGCAACCATATCTTTTTACATGGCGGCATGAATCATGGTTGCTGCTTGCCGCCGCTTCATGTTTCAATAAATGAACAAGCTATCTCAGACTCTGTGGTTGCTGGAGGCTACCATGGAAACGATGGCGTCCCTTGCACATGCGCAGGACGTGTCCGTGAGACGAAGGGCATGATGTGACTTAGTGTTTATTCGCTCCTCCTACTCAAACCTCGCTGCTTCAGAATTACACTAAGAAGAACAAGTTACTTTCTTACCTGGTAACATTCTTTCGATGGGATGGTCCGACGACGTAGTCCATATCTATGACAGCCATATCTATGACAGGTAATCACTACAGCTGTGCTGCTTCGGAAACATTTTCCGCGTCTGCGTCCTGCGTCGATGACGTCGATACGCTGCCCTCGAGGGCCTCTGTCGAGCCGACGTCACTGGATGTTATAAGTAGGACGCACGACGCCCGTAGCCTCAGTTGTAGTTTTTTCCCCCAGAACGTGTGGCACCAATCTTCTGCCAGTATGACCACATAAAGCCTTGTGGAAACGTAAGCTGCAATCACATAAGAAATTCTCTAGCGGGGCGGGGAGGGAGCGATCTGGAATACGTCGGACCAACCCATTGAAAGAACGTTGCCCGATCAGAAAGTAACTTGTTCTTCGAGGGGATTGGATCCTCCGACGTATTCCATATCTATGACAGACTCCCAAAGCAGTACCAACGTATGGAGGAGGGAAAAGAATTTAGAATATAGAAATTTAGAATGCCCAACCAAATTGCAGAATAGAGGACCGCCTTGCCAAAGGCCAGATCCTGCCCATGGATAGAATCTAGGGAGTAGTGTCTTACAAAAGTAAGAAAGGAAGCCCATGTGGCTGCTTCACAGATGTTACGAATAGGAACACCCCTCTTCAGGGCAGTAGAGGCAGCCATACCCCTAGTAGAAGGGGCCCGTAAGCCTACTGGAGGGTCCTTACTAGCAAAGCAGTAACATTCAGAAATTGCCAAGATAATCCATCTAGACAAAGTCTGCTTAGTAACAGCTTGTTCCAAACGCCTTCCAGCATATCCTATAAAGAGCTGATCGTCCACTCTGACTCGGGACATGCGTGAAATGTAGAAACTTAAAGCTCTCCTAGGATCCAACCTATGGAGCCTCTCCTCTTCCTTACCAGGATGCGGAGGGGGATAAAATGCCGGAAGAATGACCTTCTGGCTTAAATGAAATTCCGACACCACTTTCAGAAGAAAGGAAGGACGAACCCCAAGGGCATCCCTGTCCTTATGAAACACCGTGAAGGGTGGCTTAACAAAGTGCCTGCAACTCACTCACTCTGCTAGCGGAAGTAACTGCAACTAAAAATACAGTTTTAAGGGTTAACAGTCGCAAAGGACAAGAATGTAAAGACTCAAATGGAGAACCCATTAGGAATTTTAGAACAAGGTTCAAATCCCAACTGGGCACCTGGAAAGATGAGGGTGGAAACACATTAGTGAGCCCTTTCAGAAACTGAAAAATTAAAGGAATTTTGAAATAAGAACACGCCTCAGACGAGCGCTTAAATATGGACAGCGCCGCCAAGTAACCTTTAATGGTACCCACTTGCAGGCCCTTGTGGGCTAAAGAAAGCAAAAAAGACAGAACCACAGGAATGTCACATGAAAAAGGATCCACATTCTTAACCCTGCACCAGTCGCAGAACTTTCTCCAACGGCAACAGTACAGGGACTTTGTTGCAGGCCGTCTGGCCGAAAGCCATACCTCCATCACGTCTTCAGGGAGGTTCCAATCCTTATACCTCAGCCTTTCAGAAGCCAAGCGTGAAGGTTGAGGGATCTGACCTCTGGATGGAGAACCCGACCCCCCTCCCGTGAGAGCAGATCGTCTCGGTAGGGAAGACTGCATGGAGGGCCGATGGACAAGTCAAGAAGGTCCGGGTACCACGTTCTCCGGGCCCATGCTGGAGCAATGAGAATCATCGGGGAACCGAACCTCCGTAACCTCTGCAGCACTTGCAGGATGACGGGGACTGGAGGAAACATGTACAGTAGTGGGAAGGACCACTCCACCACGAACGTGTCCCCTAAGGCTCCTCTTGGAGGAAATTTACATGAGCAGAACTTTTTGCACTTCCGGTTGACACTGGAAGCAAAGAGATCCACTTGTGGGGTTCCCCAACGGGTGAAGATTTCCAGGAGAATCTCCTGAGCCAGCTCCCACTCGTGAGAGATCACGCTCTGCCTGCTCAGAATGTCCGCCGTCTCGTTTGTCTCCGGTCAGATGAACTGCCGAGATCGAAATTTCCTGCTGGATGGCCCAGAACCAGAGCTGCATCGCCTCCCTGCACAGAGGAAGTGACCCTGCTCCCCCCCCCCTTTTTTGTTGAGGTAGTGCATGGCCACTGTGTTGTCCGTCAGAATCGGGACATTCTTCTCTCGCACAGTCGGCAGAAAAGCCTTCAGGGCAAGCCTGACGGCCCTCAGCTCCAACAGATTGATATTGAGACTGGACTCCGACGGAGACCAACGACCACTGTCTGTCAACTTGTTGGCATGAGCTCCCCATCCCGTGAGGGATGAGTCCGTCACAATCGTCACCTCCGGCCAGGGTAGCCAAAATGGAGCCCCCTTCATCAGATTGCCTTCGACGGCCACCACAGAAGGTCCTGGGCGACCGAGGGTAGCACCTGAACGGGGTCCGACATCCTGCCGGACGACTGACCACTGCATCTTGAGAGCCCACTGCAGAGATCTCATCCACGGACGAGCCTCTGGCACCAAAAGAATGCAGGATGCCATGAGGCCGAGCAACCTCAAGAATTCGAACGCTGGGAGACTATGGGCATGTTGAAACATGTGCACCATCTGCAGATTGTAATGAGCCCTCACCTGGGGAGGGAAACACTTTCCCAGGGATGTGTCGAGCACTGCCTCGATGTACTGGAGCTGCTGGGTTGGTGTCAAGTGGGACTTCTTTAAGTTGAGGGAGAAGCCCAGCCTGTGAAGGGACTGGCAGGTGACTGACAGATGATCCAGGACCAGCTCCGGAGAGCGCGCCCTAATCAACCAATCGTCCAGGTAGGGGTAGACGTGAATCCCCTTTCCTGAGATGCGCTGCCACCAACACCATGAGCTTGGTGAAAACCCTCGGGGTGGAGGTCAATCCAAACGGCAGGACCTGAAACTGAAAGTGCGAGTCCCCAACCGCAAACCTCAGGTACTTGTGCTTGGGATGGACCGGCACATGAAAGTAAGCATCCTTGAGGTCGAGAGACACCAACCAGTCCTGAAGTTGAAGGGCCTGGAGGACTTGAGAGAGAGTAACCATCTTGAACTTGTCCTTCCTGAGGAGTTCGTTCAAACCACGCAAGTCCATGATGGGTCTCAATCCCCCGTCTTTCTTCGGAATCAGAAAATAAGGGGAACACCATACCTTGTTCCTCTCCGCTACAGGCACCAGTTCTATAGCGCCTTTCTCCAGCAGGGATTTGATTTCCTGCGCAAGGAGCGGTTCCGGACTCTTCAAAGACAGATTCCCTGATGGATTGTCATGAGGCCTCTGCCGGAAAGGAAGACAGTAGCCGTGGGCTATGATCTCCAGAACCCACACATCTGAAGTAATGGCACGCCATTCTACAAGATGCTGCGCCAGCCTTCCCCCCCCAACCAGCGAACCATGGGACATGGCCTCATGACTGAGCTGAAGCGGCTGTGGCAGTGCTTGAGGGCAAAGAGGCAACTGCTCAAGCGGCCTTAGCACCTCGAGTACCCTGTTTTCCGCCTCGGTACTCCTGCGTTGGCCTCTTTGATTTGCAGCTCCCCTCGATTTACCAAAGGTCAAGTAAGATCGAAAGGAACCTTCCCTCCATTGCTGTCCCCTAGGACGAAAAGGTGGAGGTTGGCGAACTGCAGCGCCCAACGACTTCTGTGCAGCCTTCAAGGTCTGCAACCTCAAGACTTTCGTCAGCCTTGCTGCCAAAAAGATGGTTACCATCAAAGAGCATGTTGAGAAGCCGGGCTTGTACATCGGGAGCAAACCCCGACTTCCGCAACCACGCAAATCTGCGCATCACGGTGCTCGCGCCATGGACCAGGCGACACAGTCTGCCACGTCCACACCCGACTGAACGGATTCACACATGGCCTCCTTGCCATCCTGTACAAGAGCAAGAAAAGCGTCCCGTTCCTCCCCTTCGGGAATATGTTCTGCCGCTAAGGAAACAATTCCACAGAGTATGAGTGAAACGTGCTAAAACACACACGGGGCTGACTGCTTTCAAAGCCAAAACGCTTGTTGTCCCCATCAGGAGGGATGGTAGGGTACGACGTCTGTTTAGCCGGGGCCGTGGCTGCCTGCACGACCAAACTCTCTGGAGTAGGGTGCACGGACAAGTAGCCGGGGTCGCCACTGGCTGGGCGGTATTTTCTAGGCAACGACTTCCCTACTGCCGGGAGACTCTCCGGAGCAGTCTAAGCCGCCACCGCCACCCTTCTTTGCAAGTCCATATGGAATGGCAGAACCGGGTCAATTGGTGGACCTAGGTCCAGGATATCTGTCAGGTCATCCTGCAGAAAATCCACTGGGGGCAGACCACCCCAAGTACTCTGACACCCTTGACATAAGCTGCCGGTACGAAGACTCGGCGTGCATACCAGGCTCAGTCCTATCAAACGCCACCTCCGGGGAGGTATCCAGACCACTGGCGTCATGCAACGACTGACGCAGGTCTTCAATCTGTCTATGACCAGAATATATTTCGTCAGGTACCTCATCAGGCACCAAATCTTCCTCGGACCCTTCTTCCACCTCTGAAATATAATCCAGAGGTTGGAATGGGGGCACAGAAAAAGGGACAAATACATTTTTGGACTTGGCCAGAGCCTTTTTCGGGGGTTCCACTGTGCCACCGGTACCTCCGACAAAACATCCGCGAATGGCGTTGAGGGCGTCGATGCAATCGGCGTCGATGTCAAACGTGGCGCCACCGGCCTTGACCGTCCTCGAGGGCGGTGCCCCGAGCGTGTCCTTCGACGGACATGGCGCCGATGACATAGATGTCTTCGAAGAACACCTCACAGGCTCCGACGGTCTCAAGGGCATCGAGGACTGGGACCTGGCGTGGGCATGGCTAGAGCGATCCGCCTTGTCCGTTCGAGACCTCTGAGGTTCTCAATCGCGCCGACCACCTGAGCCCGAAGGCGTGCGAGCGGTGGCTCTAGCGCGGTCACTGCCGGCTTCTTTTGAAGATGCAGACAGACCGGAGACCTGTGATTCAAAAATCACCAACATTTTCTTGCGAAATGCCTCCCATTCCGGAGTAGAGTGCTTGTTGGGACAAGCAACCCGCCGACGGGCAGAGTCCTCGGACGAGGACAGGGAAGGTGACCGGTGACGGCGCTTCTGCGAGTGCCTCGAAGAGGCAGAGGAATGGTGGGACCCACTCCGGGACTGAGACCCTCTGGACTTACGCTGATGACGCGGAGAGTCACCCCTCAAATCGTCGGTGGAAAGTCCAATGGACCTCGGCTAACAGTGTTTGGAAACCCTACCTACTGAAAGCTTCTTCCGCTCCCGCAAGGCCTTTGATGTGAGCGATTGGCATTCGTCACAATCGTTCGTAGCGTGGGCCTCCCCGAGGCACCAAAGGCAGCCGTTGTGCGGGTCCGTCAGCGACATCTTGGAACCACAGTCCCGACACTTCTTGAAACCCGACCGCGGGACGGAAGAAGAGGAAGACATGATAAAATCTTCACAAACCAAGTTCGAAGAACCGAGGAGCGCCGAGATCTCCGAAGCGAACACGTTTGCAGAAAAAACTGAACTGAGGCTGCGGCCGTCATGCGTCCTACTTCTAACATCCGGTGACGTCGGCTCGACGGAGGCCCTCGAGGACAGCGTATCGACGTCATCGACGCAGGAACATTTTCTGAAGCAGCACAGCTGTGGTGATTACCGGTCATAGATATGGCTGTCATAGATATGGAATACGTCAGAGGACCCAATCCCCTCGAATCTGTTATTGCTGTTCAAGTTGCCAACCTTTTTTTTCTCTGTCACGACTGTATCTTGCGTAATCCTTGTCTGCTTTGGCGATATCCTGCTTTGCTTTTGAGAAACGTTTCCCGATTATGCTTACGACCCGGACCGTTCCCTGGATTGCTTTGCTCCCGTTTTTGTCACTTCATTGCCCGATACCTGCCGACCCGCCAACTAGACTGCTCTGCTAACGTTGGATTACCTTCTTGCTTGCCTCCTCACGACCCGGATAGCAAATTGGATTTCCTTTCCAGCCTTCTGCTTCACGTTTCATAAACGCAGAAAACATTCGGAAGGAACAAGTTACTTACCTGTAACTTTTGTTCTCCAGCATGGGTCTGGCATGGATTCACATGCTCATGAATATTCCCCGTCGTCAGGCTGGGAATCCTCGGTAAAGAAAAAATCAGTATCAGTTTGGTTTCTGATCTGTCTTTCGTAGTAGTAACCAATCACTGACCTCTGCGTCATACTGACCACAGCCAATGACTGCCCTCTACCTAAGCCCTGCCTCTGGCAGCCATCTTCAGATTTGGTAGCATGTGAAGTGGCAGTATGACCAAGTGAAGAGCCGCAGAGGGGTAGGCGGGAGGGTTCGCATTTGAATCCATGCCAGACCCATGCTGGAGAACAACAGTTACAGGTAAGTAACTTGTTCCTTCTCCTGCATGGGGTCTGGCATGGATTCACATGCTCATGAATATCAGAATAAATAGCAGTACACACATGCACAACCACGGGCGGTGGCAAAAGGCTCAACATTAAGCAATACAAAAAACTCAACATTAAGCATCTCTTACCTCCTCACCAGGCTCACCTTAAGCGAACAAGTTGCGCAGCACTGCTTGGCAGACCCTGGACTCCTCCCTGGAATCCCCATCGACGCAGTAGAATTTCGTGAAGGTGTGCGTCAACCTACACGTAGCAACACTGCAGATGTCCAGCAGGTGCACACCAGATAAGAATGCCATAGTAGCAGCAATCGCTCTGGTCGAATGGGCTCTCGGACGGCCTCGCAGCGGTCGGTTAGCCAACCGGTGGCAGTGCATGATGCAGCCGGAGAGCCATCTGGAAATAGAAGACTTCGAGAGAGCCTTCCCTTGATTCACAGGTCCAAAGTTCACGAATAGCTGTGATGTCCTCCGAAAACTCTTCGTGCGGTCCACGTAGAACTTCAGCGCTCTAGCCACATCCAGCGAGTGCAAAGTCCACTCGGCCGGCGACAAAGGAGACGGGAAGAAGACAGGTAACACCAAGGGCTCGTTAAAATGGAAGTCCGACGGCACCTTGGGCATAAAGGAGGGGTGCGTCCTAAGCACCACCCTCGAGGCATGGAAAGTCAAGTACGGTGCTTTGCAGGACAGGGCCTGGATCTCTCCCACTCGTCGTGCGGAGGTAATGGCCACCAGGAATGCAGTCTTCCACGACACAAACTTCATCGGTGCGGAGTGCATCGGCTCGAATGGGGGGCCCCATGAGCCTGGTCAGCACCACGTTACGTTCCCACGCCGGGGCCGGGGCCTTAACCGGCGAGAACGACCGGAACAGTCCTTTCATAAACTTTTACCAGTCGATGGGACCACAGGGACGTCCGTCCTGTGGTTCTGGTATATCTGGAGATCGCCGCCAGATGAATTTTGATGGAGGCATGGGCTAGCCCAGCCTTTGCCAGCGATAGCAGGTACAGCAGCACTTGAGGGGCCTTAACCCATAGGGGGTTGATCTTCTGTGCTCGGCACCAGATAGAGAACCTCTTCCACTTATGACCGTAGCATTTGAGAGTCGAGGACGCCCTGGCCTTTGCGAGAACCTCTCTGCAATCGGCCGGTATATCATAGCCTCCAAACTCTAGCGCTGCAGGAGCCAAGCCTACAGGTTCAGCGACGCTGGGTCGTGGTGGAAGATGGCGCCTCCTTCTCTGGAGAGAAGGTCCGCCGACAGCTTGATGGGAGGGGACGTTGACAAGTCCAGAAGGTCCGGGAACCAGATCTGCCTCGGCCACGCCGGTGCGACGAGGATCATCCTGCACCGGGACCTCTTGAGCTGGTTGATGAGTCGAAGCAGCAACGGCAACGGAGGGAACGCATACAGGTATAGGCCGTCCCAGGGGAACGAGAACGCATCGCCCATGCTTCTCGGCTGGGGAAACCTGCTGGCGAACCTCTTGCACTTCGAGTTCGTCGCTGTTGCGAATAGGTCGATTTGGGGTTTGCCCCATCGTCGGAAGAGTTGATCCACCTGATCCAGGCGCAGTTCCCACTCGTGACACGCGCGCAGCTCCCTGTTGAGCGAGTCGGCGATGGTGTTTCTTTCTCCTGCCAGGTGGAAGGGAACCAGGAACATCCCCTGGGCGACCGCCCAGTGCCACAGATCCTGTGCCTCCTTGGATAGGGCTGGGGATCTGGTGCCTCCCTGCTTCCGTATGTAAAACATTGTGGTGTTGTCCGTGAAGATCCGCACCACCTTGTCTTTGAGCGACGGGAGGATTGATTTGAGAGCCCAGAACACGGCTCCGAGTTCCAGGACGTTGATGTGCAGCAGCCTCTCCTCCGGGAGCCAGAGGCCTCTTGCGTGGAGATCTCCGGTGTGGGTGCCCCAACCTTCCAGGGAGGCGTCCGTCATCACGGTCTCCTGGTACGCCGGCGCCGTGAGGTGCGCTCGAACGCCCCACCACTGAATCGCCCGCCAGAACACCTCGTTGAGGGGGACCCTGTCTTCGAAGGTGCCCGTCGCCTGCATCCAACGGGCGTCGAGAAATTCTTGAAGAGGGCACATCCGTAGTCTGCAGAGCCGCACCAGGTAAATGCAAGAGGACATCATCCCCAGGAGGGACTTGATGGACCTCACCCTGGCCACGTCCGTGGCTAGCAGGCGCTGCACTTTGCCTAGAATGGTCTACGTCCGTTCTTCCGACTGTGCCACCAGGCGCCTCACTGTATCGAGCTTCGCTCCCAGAAACAGGGCCACCTGCGACGGCACCAGGTGGGACTTTGGGCAATTTATGGCGAATCCCAGGTCTGTGAGTAGCTGGACGGTCCTCGCAGTGTGTTCGACGGCGAGTTTCCTCGTCCTTGAGCGGTGACTTTTGAGGATGGGAACGTGGAAGTATGCATCCTCCAGGTCCAACGACGATAGTAAGTCGCCTTCCTCCAGCTGTCCCAGTACGTGCTGGAGGGTGACCATCCTGAACTTTTGTGACCTGATGTATTTGTTCAAACGACGAAGGTCCAGGATAGGGCGCCAGCCGCCCGTCTTCTTCCTGACGAGGAAGTACCTTGAGTACACGCCAGAGCCCCGGAGTCTCTTCGGGACAAGCTTGATGGCGCCTTTCCTGAGCATTGCCCGTACTTCCAATAGCAGTTGCGGGACGTGACTTTCCTTCCTGGCCACAGGTGGAATGTGAGGGCACTTCTTCAGGAATTCGATAGAGTGTCCACTTGCCAGGGTATCCAGCACCCAACGGTCGATGGAGATGGACTTCCACACGCCGACGAACTTCGTCAGCCGGCCTCCCACCGGGGTGCTTCGGTGGGGGACCGAGACCACGGCCAGTTCAGTCCTGCTTGGAGGTGGTGGCCTTGCCGCCCTGGCCACCTTGCCGATGGCGGCGAGGCGCTCCCTGCTTGCCGCGACCCCTGCAGGCCTCCTGAGGCAAGGAGCGTGCCGCCTGGTGGTAGGACGACGAGCCACCGCTGGATCCCTTGGAGGCACCCTGTCTGCCTCCGGAGCTCCGAAAGGGCCGTCGTTGCTACAGGGCTCATAGGGCGCGGGCCGTCTCCGTGGCTTGGAGGGATTCGTCCACCGCCTTCCCGAACAAGCTGCTGCCGTCGAACGGCATGTCCAACACCCTGGTCTGGACGTCCTGACGGAAGTCGGTCGCCCGGAGCCAACCCCGTCGTCGTAGGCAAACACCGTTGCCCTGCTAGCGGAACCCGGTATCGGCAATATCGGTTGTCACCGTTATGGCGTGGTCCGACGCCACCTCGCCTTCCTGAAGTATTTCCAGGGCCTCGGACCTCTTGTCATCCGGTAGGAAGTCCAATATGGGGGCCAGCTTAAACCAGAGCTCCCTGTCGTAATGGGCCACGATCGCCAGGGCGTTGGCCGCTTTGATCGTCGTTGCCGCCGATTAAATGACCCGCCGCCCCATGGCGTCCAACTTCTTTCCCTCGCCGTCCGGCGGGGAATTCGACGAAGAAGGCAGCAGCGGGGTCAGGAGCCTCGCCGCCGCCGCCGAGACGACCAAGTCTGGCATTGGCTGGGCCCTGAGGTACAGGGGAGTGGTTTCGGGGACCCGGTGCTTCTTCTCGTACCGGTCCCGTTTGGCTGGTGCCGTGGAGGGGTTCTTGAGAACCGACAGGCCCTCCTCCCAGATGTCATCGATTAGAGGCACCGCGATGACAGTCTTCCTCTTGGCCTCCCGGCGCTGATAGAGGAAACCTTCCTTTTTCTGCTCCTCCGGGCAGAGCTGGAACAATTCGGACGCCCTGGCGATCATGGCGTGGAAAGAGCCAATCTCGTCGGGCGGCGAGCCCATCGCACCGTCATCTCCCGACTCGTGGGAGGATGAGGAGGGAACTGTAGGCCTTACGAGGGCGAGTGGAGGAGAGGGTTAGGTCCTCCGTCGTTTGTTCTGAGGACTTCCTGACGGGCCAGGTTGCGGGTCCTTATCTCAGAGCATAAGGACTGGATCGCAGACAAAATGGCCGCCGAGCCATCCTGAGGCCTAGGTTCCGGCTGCGCCGGAAGGGAAGGCCGTTCTTCCTCGCCATCGTCGTCTTCCTCGGTTATCTCCCGAGGATCTTCCTTACAGGATCGAACCTTCTCGAATTGGACTTCGAGGTTCCTCACGGCCTCGGTCAGTTCCTCCTCCGAGGCTGACTCCGAGCTCGAGGAGGCTACCGTGCCCCTCCTCGCTTCTTCCACCATGGTGGCCGTGATGATGGGCTGAAAAGAGGATTCCCTCCTTGGCAGCAGGGAAACTCTAGTCCCGGAGGCAGTCTCCGCTGGCGGGGTCTCTGCCGGCTTGGTCAGAGTCGCCGCGATCGCCTCGATAGAGGCCTTTGCCTGCTGGGTAGGGGCCTTCCCCACCTTAGGTGCGTCCCGGGCCTTCTCCTTAGGGGGAGGGGCGACGCCTCGCTCCCCTTCTTCAGAGATCGGACAGGGCTTCTCCCGAAGCTTACCCGGGGTCTCGGACTTCCTCTTCCCCGAACCGGAGCGCTGGCTCGTGGTTGACTGTGCCGGGGAAGGCGCGCCCTGCCTGGCGACCGAAGAGCCAGACCTTTCGGCGCTCCTGGAGCCAGCGGACTCGCGGCGCTTGGCCTGGTGTTGGGCCCCCATCGCCGGTGCGCCCGCACAGGACTTAGAAGCCCGCTCTGACCCTTTCTTCTTCTTCTCACCCGTTGAGCCCTTCTCCAACCAGCTGGCGAGACGGGATCGACGGTCCCTCATGGTCCGCTCCAACAAGTTCTTGCAGAACTGGCAGTCCTTCTCTACATGAGTCTTGTCCCCATGAAGACAGTAGAGGCATCGCGAATGTTCGTCTTCCTTAAACACATTCTGCAGCCCGCATCCAGGGCAGCTGCTAAACAGCTTGGATCAGGGTGACGAGCTCGCGTCCAGGGCCATCTCGAAGTAGGCCGCAAATCTTCTGGAATCCTCCAAGAAGTTGATTCGACGAAACCTTCACCCTTGAGGGGCGTAGGAAAATCCCGTAATGGGTAGCCGTTAACGGGAATAGAAACGGTGGAGCTTGAGGCTCGATTAACCGAAAACATATGAAAATTCACCTGAAAAAGCACGAAACACGCAGTAAAAGCTCAAGAGCTAAGCACGAGGACTCCCAACACTTGAACGTGCGGTAAAAATCTGAAGATGGCTGCCAGAGGCGGGGCTTGGGTAGAGGGCAGTGATTGGCTGTGGTCAGTATGACGCAGAGATCAGTGATTGGTTACTACTACGAAAGACAGATCAGAAACGAAACTGATACTGATTTTTCTTTACCGAGGATTCCCAGCCTGACGACAGGGAATATTCATGAGCATGTGAATCCATGCCAGACCCCATGCTGGAGAAGTTAGTCACTACGGTGAGTAACTATTAATTACTCTTACGTCCCGTCCCCTTTCCTCCATACTGTATGGGCGATCTCACCACTCTGGGGCTACATTCAGTTGTGGAGACCCTCCTTAAGGAAACAGGTTTCTTAGAGCTGCCTGCCCGAAAGCCGCATCTGACCTAGCAGCGGCGTCCAAACAGTAGTGCTTACAGAAAGCTGAAGGGGTGGCCCAGGTAGCCCTGCTGATGACCTGCCACGGCACATACCTTTGGAATGCGATGGCCGTGGCTGTGGCCTTGGCTGTGACCGCATGGGCATGCAAGTTGGCTGGCACAGACTTGTGCTGCCCTTCATAAGCCTCCTTGATGGCCGCGACCATCCACCTTGCTATGGAGGCTTTAAAAGCCTGATAACCGGGCGTTTGACTTGCGGAAGACCTGGGTCCTGTCCAGGTAGTATGTCAGCACACATCTGACGTCTAGACAGTGCAAGACCCTCTGAGGCTCATCCTTGGGATCGGCGAAGAACATGGGTAAGAATATCCTCATTGAGATGGAAGGAGGTCACCTTGGGTAGGAATGCAGGGTGTGTTTGCAGGATCACCTTGTTCTTGTGAAAAGTGGTGTAGGGCTCTGATGCCACCAGATCCTGAATCTCGCTGACTCTGCAAGCGGAGGTGATGCCCACGAGTAGAGCTGTCTTTATGGTGACCAGCCTGATGTTCGCGGACGCCATTGGCTTGAAAGTTTTGTGCGCCAAGGCGCCCAACACAACAATGAAGTCCCACGCAGGGTGTGGCTTCTTTATAGGCGGGTATAGTTTGTGGAGGCCCGCCAGACGTCGCTTAACCACCGGGTTGGAAGAGAAGAGGCCCGCCTCCGAATTCCTGTAAGCCCCTATGGCTGCCAGATAGGTGCGGCATGTGTCTACCTGTATGCCGGAGGTGCGAGGTGTGCCGAGAAGGAGAGCATGTCGTCCAAAGCGCACCTAAGAGGGTCGATACCCTTAGAGTCGGCCCAATGACAGAATCTAGATCATTTACTCCTATATGGACTCCTGGTAGCCTTGCTTCTAGCGCCCTGGATGATCTCTAGCTTAGCTTGAGACAGGTCCAAGTGCTTCAACGTGACCTGCTCAGGTACCACGCTGCGCGGGCTAGCTTGTGAGGAGCAGGGTGGGAGTACTGTGCCCCCTTGCTGAGCCAGGAGAGGAGCTGGGCCCAGCGGGAGGGGAATAGGTTGTCTGTCCGATGGGCTGAGTAGCTCGCAGAACCACGGTCTCGCCGGCCACCAAGGAGCTATCAAAATGATGCTGAGGCGACGAGACTCCTTGATCTTGCCGATCACCCTGCGGACAAGGGGCGTGGGCGGACAGGTATATGCAGTCATGTCATTCCACTGTATATGGAATGCGTCGCCCAGGGATCCGGAGCCCTGCCCCCATCTGAGGAAGATCTCCTTCAGTACCAGGTAGTTCAATTGCCACTCGTAATTTGCCGCCACCAGTCTGCTGAGCTTGTCTGCCTCCAGGTTGGTCTCCCCCAGGAGGTGGACTGCGGGGAGGTAGATGTTCTCCAGTGCCCACTCCCACATGCTGATGGCTAGACTGCACAGTGGAGGGGGATCTGGTACCCCCCCCCCCTGCTTGTTGACATAGTACATGCTGGTGGAGTTGTCCGTCTGGATAAGAACTGTGTTGCCTCCGATGAGAGGCCTCGAGAGCCAGCCATATGGGCTTCAATTCCAGTCAATTGATATGGGACTCCTGCCGAGTCCAGACACCATGGACGCTGTGGCTGTCCAGAGTGGCTCCCCAGCCCTCTAGGGAAGAGTCCGTAGTAACGGTGACCTGAGGGACCGGCTGTCGGAAGGGCTTGCCCTGCCGCAGGTTAAAGCCTGCAGACCACCACATGAGGTCCGGGTGGAGAAAGGGAGGCATGTGGAGTGGCTCCACTTGGGAGCCCTTCTCCTTATTCCAGGAGGATGCGAACTGCAGCTGTAATCTCCTCATCTTAAGCCTTGTGTTGGGCACGGCCAACAGGACAGCCGCAATTATACCCAACAGATGTTGGTACCAGGCCGAGGTCTCTACCCTGGAGAGGAAGTGAGGTGGCTCTCTTGATGGCCGCTATCTTGTCCTCCGAGGAAAAGACTCATGGATCTCGTGTCCCAGATGAGGCCCAAGAAGGTCAGGGTCTGCGTTGGCTGCAGCTGAGACTTCTTGAGATTGATAGTGAACCCCAGGTCATGGAGTGCATTCATGAGTGCGGAGGAGGTATGTTGAGCCGCTTCTGAAGATGTAGCCTGGACGAGCCAGTCCAGGTATTGTTAGACATGGTGGCCCTGAGGACGGCTGCCACTACTGCATTCATCAACCTGGTAAACACCCTGGGAGCTGAGTTGAGGCCAAAGAGTAGTAGCTTGTATTGGAAATGGCAGCCCATGATCCTGAACTGCAGTAAGGAACGATGCGGCTGCCAAATTGAGACGTGTAGGTACGCATCCTTCACATCCAGGGAGCACATCCAGTCTCCCTTGTCAAGTGTTTCAGCAATAAGTGCTGGAGTAACCATCTTGATTTTTGCAGAGGAAGGGAGAGGTTGAGGGTGGAAAGGTCCAACACAACTCTCAGGCAATCCTGGTGGTTCTTCTGTATGGCGAAAACCCTGGAAAAAAAGCCCAAACCTCGCTGGGAGTTTGGGACTACTTCCACAGCCTGGTTCGACGAGCGGCCAGATCTCCACCAACAGAGTTGCTGTCCCAATCTGTCGGAGAGGAAGGTACCGGTAGGATGTACCCCGTGGAGACTTCGGAGAGGATCCAGGGGTCTGAAAAGTTCTGGCACCAAAATTGCAGGCGAGAGGCAAGCTAGCCCCCCAGGAGAGACACGTGGACCCAAAGGGATGTGCCATGCCTTCTCAAGTTGGCTGGACCTTTGTTCTTGAAAGCCCCGGAACCTGCCACAGGCTCACCCGTTGTCGGAGCGCTGCTGTGAATGGGTGTAGGCCTTAGTCAGAATAGAAAAAGACTTCGCCGTTTGCGAGCTGCTGTTCTTTTTATCTGATTCTTCAACCGTGGTGGAGTGAAAGAGGTCACTACCCTCGAATGGAAGGTCCAATATGCGTTCCTGGACGTCGGGGTTAAACTTAGTAGCTCGGAGCCAGGCAGTCCTCATGTCCATGGTGATGCAGACGGCCCGGCCAGAGGTATCCATGTGGGCCACGGTGGACTCCATGATTTCCTACGCTACCAGCCTGGCTTCTCCTAGGCCTGCCTTGAAGTGCCTGGCTCTGTGCTGAAATTCTGGGAGGAAGTCCGCAATTTCCCACCAGAGCCTTTGGTTAACGGCTGCCAGCATGGCATCCACGTTGGCTTGACGCAGGTGCAAGGAGGCGGAGTACAGCCTTTTCCCTGTATGCCTCCAAGATCTTCTCCTGACCTAGCAGCGCCGAGGACGAGTGGCAGAAGACGACTGATGCTTAGAGTAGAGTGATGCTGCAGCGATCACGGAAGAGTGTCTGAGGATATGCCGAACGCAAGATTGTATCCTCCTCCATCTGCCTACAGTTGGCGGGGAGGCGCTGATTGACGGGTTGGCCCGAGTGCAGCTTGAGCCATGCCTTCTTGGCCAGGGCAACTACGTCTTTCTGCATCAGGATCCCCATTTTGGTAGGGGGTTTTAGGGCGAGGACTTCTGCAAAGACCCCCTCTTCAGGCTGCTCTACCCCGGGCTGAGGAAGGGCCAAATATTCAGTCAAACCGGAAAGGCATTCATGGAAGGCACTGGCTAAAGATGGGTGTGTTGGGGGCATCCTCATCAGTGTCCACCAGAGTGCTTGGAGGGTCCAGAACTGGTGGAGGTGTGCTGGGCGCTGTGGGCTGCAGTGTAGATACCGGAGCCGGTGGCTGCTGAAAAGGCTGTAATGTGGGAGGCAGGGAAGCCAGAGCCTGCTGGGGCAGCGGTGGCTGCGCTGGGGCCTGTGGCACCGAAGCCATAGGAGGAATAACTATGGGTGCCGGTGGGGGGACCTGGTGGAGAATGTCCCTGATGACATCCCGGAGGATGGCCCTCATCTGGGGAGTTCACATCAGCCCTGGGAACCTTTCGAAGAAACTGTCTTCGGAGGCTGTAGAGGTGGCAGGTGATATTGACGGAGTGCCTAAGGGCAGCTGGGGCTGGGGCACACTGCCTAGGTGCAGGGGAAACCTGCCCTGCGCTACTGATGGATAAACTGTAGTACACACACCTGGTTGACAACTGTCGCACCTTGTGACTCTTTCCACCACCCGCTCAGCAACAGGGGGGTATCGGACGAACGGCCATCTTGTCTGGCGTTGTAGCCATTTTGTCGAGCTGCATGCCACGTGCCAAAGTCGTGGTGCCTGGCTCGCTGGAACCAGCCCCGTCCAAGACACTTGGTGTTGGCCTATCCCGCACCTCAGTCTGACCTGAAAGGCGTATTGAACCTAGATACGTAGAGACGCACTCTATGTCAGACAGTTTCTTTGTGGTAATCTTATCACTTAGATAGCTCTTGGGTTTGTATTCAAGGTGCTCCCAATTAGAGTGCTACCTCTACTCAACAAATGTGAAAATAAATGGTACAACGATAACCTCGTTGGACAAACTGGGGCACAGCATAGGGCAAAATAAATTTTGCTGAGAATTCAACTAAATTCTGAAAGTATTTTCATAAAATCAACTATTCAATTGGTACAAGTTAATTCATGTTCAACATCTTTTATATAAAAAGCATTTATTTTTATAACAAACATTATTTCGTAAGAAAGAAATCAAAATTTGCATCATAAACAAAATATTAACACATTTCCTCATATGTTTTTTCACAATACAGATCTCTTTTCACATCTTAGTAGATAAATGTATTTATGTCTTACAGAAAATACCAAATCATTCCAATACTCTAAAAACCTGAAGGGCACAAGTTGCCCAAAACGCGTAGTTTAAAGATATTAAATCACATTGGGAAACCTATCAAGATTGGATCACATGAAAAACAGTTGGAAACATGGCAAAAATATGTGAGAGATCTGTATTTTGAAAAAACATATGAGGAAATGTGTTAATATTTTGTTTATGATGCAAATTATGATTTCTGTTTACGTAACACTCAGTGCAGTAACACAGGGGTGTCAAAGTGACCCCCAAACATACCCTGGGACTGACTACCGTCTCCCAGGGCATGTAAAGTCACAATTGACTTTACTAGTCTTAAATTGTGAACAGAACCAGTACAAACCATCATATTGTGGAAGTATTGGTAAGGGTAATTCGATTGCCCCTGTGTCCGTTTTCCAAGGGGGCACTGTCCCGTCCCCCCTTGTCGAGTTTCTGGCTGGTGGCAGTGGTTACCACGCAAAATATTCCACCAGAATATTTCCTATGGGATTTTCCCATTCATTTTTAAACGCACCACTTTTTTGGTGCAATGTTAAAGATACCGCCGGGTTATTTATTTAATATTTATTCCCTGGTTGGGTCTTTGCCAGGACTCGGTTTTAAAAAGGCGTTTGTGTTCGCCTCTGTAACTCCAACCCAAGTCAAGCCCTTTGTTCCACTTTTGGAAGGCTTCTACACAGAAGCCTCCAAATGTGGTGCCACTCTGTCTGGGTCTACAGGATGTGTGGGGGACGGCGGGGGGTATAGGCACCCTGGACTGAGTTGCCTTGGCAACTTTAGTCGCACTCTTGTGTGATTGGTCCAGTGGTGAGCCGCCCGGCTCACCACTTAGCATGTTTGATTGACAGCTATGCTGATGAATGGGGGTTTTCTGCATAAAAGCAGGGCTTTGGGGACTGGAACTTCAGAAGTCGCCACAGGACCTAAAGAATCCAAAGAGGGGAGAAGCTGAGCCATCTACAACGACGACAGCACCGGTGGAGCCCTGCTGTATGAAACTCACCACTTTCCCGACGACAGAAGATCTTCTTCCAGGAGAGTCTTCTTCCCTTTGAGCTGGTGGGACCAACCAGTTTGCCTTTTTTGCCTTCCTGGATCGTCTCGTAGTCGAATCGCCCGTGCCAAGCACCCCGGTGGCCGGATAGCCACGCTTCACCACTATCGCAAATAAAAGGGTAGTACCTTTTAACCGGGAAACTCCGCGGCTAGTTTCTTCCCTGGCAGTGCAACGATCTCCAGCTTTCCTCCACGACGAGATCTTCTCTTCCCCTGGACGAAGCACCAACTTGCACCCGCTGCCAGGAACTGCCCCAGCTGGAGCTTTCTCACCACACCATTTCAGGTACTGTGTCCTGCCTGGTCTCCCTTGCAACAGACTGTCCAAGGTGTCCCGTAAATCCTTGACCTTCTATCCTGGGGTGACCTCAGACCTGTTAACATTACCTTTCTAACTTGATCCAACCTCTTTTTGACTTTTCTGCAAATACTTTTAGTGCATTTCCACTGTGTGATCTTGGGCACATTCTGCCTTGCTCTCTCCAAGAGTGGGCCTGGCCTATGGACTTTTTGCTCTACAGTAGACCCTGCCTTTCTTGACTTGCTGTAGTTCTTTAAAAGTGTTGGTATTGTGTGTTTTTCCCATTTCTGCCTTTTCTCTCCCTTTTTAAATAATTATTAGAGTGCCATCTATGGTTACACGCTCACCTCTGTTTTGCTAAATAAGTGGTGTATTAACCTAGACTTGTCAAATTAATTGGGGAGGTGTATATATTTCTAGTGACTGTGTTTGAACTTGCTTGACATATTAGTGCCAGTGTATCTTTACAAGTGTGTTTTTAAATAAATATACTTTTATACCAAAGCTCTGGTCACTGTTTGCTTGTACTACTGTATTCTTAGCCCCATTGAGTATACTCTATATACTGCCTAACTCTTCTTGAGAGAAGTCTGACTGCTCAGCCACAGCTACCAGGTAAATCTGGGTGGTGCAGACTGCTACCAATTGGGTTTACTGCTAACACCTGTAGTCTTAAACTTTTTTGCAGTGGTCCCTAAGGGAACCGCACAGGTTTCTGCCTAACATAGCGGAATACTGTGTCTGCGATGTCCACAGCTATGGAAATGAATGATCTGAGACAGCCTCACCTTCCCGCAGAATGTTAAGCGCCTCCTCACCCCATCATACATTTTGGACCCAGCTTGAACCAGAGCTTTGCCATTGAGTTTGCCACCTTGATCGTTGTAGCAGCCGTGGAAATGACACGTCTACCAAAAGCATCCAGTTGCTTGCCTTCCTTGTCTGTGGATACCATACAAGGAGACTAAGAGTTTTTATACAGCCGCTTAGACAGAGTCCGGGCTGGGCATGCAGAGGCATTTAGGTGGGGAATCTGGGGCCGTGTACTTTTTTTCAAAGCAATCTTTGGGAGGCACTGAGAATGGATTCCTCATGACCAGAAGGCAGTGTAAAGAAGGCATGGTAACAAACAGTAAGACAGACAAGTGTGTTCAATGGTGTTTATTGGACTTCAACTGGGCTTGAAGAACACCCATCTAACCCTAAATCTAAAGATGGGAGCAAGCTACAACCATCAAATAATAATGCAGTCCTAGGGGTGTCTTGGCAAAATAAAAGGGCCTATACTAATAAACCAACTGCCATGCCTTACTTCTACGTCCAAATAAAGTGGGAAACAATGTTATGCAAAGAAAAGTGTTTAAGAAATGAGGTCAGGATATTCAAGCCGTTGGCTTCCCTTCACCAAGTTTTCAGCACGGGACAAGACGGCACACTCGATCTTAGCACAGTCTCTGGCTTCTCTAGCACGAGGGTGCAGTTCAAAACTTCAACATCATGGCCATCTGTGCCAAAGAGAGACTGCCATTCAAAGTCTCTTTCAGAGGGCCTGATGCAATATGACAAACACCCAAGTTCCTTTCTTCTTGGGATTTCACAGGTACAACTACTCAGGTGATTTTCACTTCACCTCTGGTCCCCCTCCGTCGGGCTTAGACCCACTTTAACACAAAGCCTTCAATTGATCTCCCTCTGATGGGCTCAGACCAACTTTATCTACTTTGCCACAAACATTTTTACTCTATCAACATCGAAGCTGTTCGGCTGTGTGCAGGATTTAGCTTGACCTATCGCAGGACCACTTCAATTCACAATTCTCTACAACTTTCACTTTTCATCTGGATACCTTACAGAGACCTTTGCTTGAACACACACACAGTGCCGGACCACTCTGTCAAAGGTATCATTTCTTGGTTTTAAAGTTCAATCACTCATCAGCAGTTCAACTTTACTTACGTCTTTAATCACACGTATTTCAAACAATACGTGTTCCAGAGCTCGCTCCAGCGCTCGCCATACAATGTTGCAGCTTGCAACCTTTGCTTTAACAGACTGGTCTTGTATCGGTCTTCCTCCAACTCACGGGCTGTGCTGATTTCCAAAGATTTGCCAAAGAGAATTTGAACATTGTGAAGTTACCGAAAGTGAATTGATACAAAGTTTGTGAACCGAAAGGAAAGAAGAATTTGACCCATGTGAAATTACAAAAAGTGCAATAACAAGATTGAGGAAAAAAAAGGGCAGAGTGCCAACCCGAACCACAATAAGAAATTAATGCAAATTTGAGGAATCCTTAAAAAGATCAGTGAAACAAGTAGGTGTACCAAGCCAAGGATAGGTATATGCTGCTTGGATGTAAAGAGGAACTATAATATATGTAAAGTCCTGCAAATCACTAAGCAGTTGAAAAGCACAAGAGAAGTACTGTCAGGAGAGTATAGCAGGCAGTTTTGATTTCACAAAAAGTCCTGGCAGGAGAGTACACCAGGCAGGTGGAGGTGCATAGAGTCCCGGCACAGAACTAAACTAGGAAAATTGCAAACCTGCAAGGAGTGTCTAGCAGAAACAGCGTTTTGTTAAACAAAGAAGGAACAAAGTTAAGAGAAGGAACTTTTGTCAAAGAAGTACTTACAAAGTTGAACAATTCATCTAGCAGGATTTATTGTGGGCCAATAAAGTCACAAAGAACTGTTAGACCCAGAGGCATTTGGGGGAAGGGAATCATCCACTGGAATTACGGTCCTTTCCATTTTTTGGAGAGCATTTACATTGGAGCTTTTCTATTTGTTATTAAAGAACACATTTTGCAAACATCAGGTTAAAGACATTTCCCTTTGCACAGTCTTGTTTGTAGCCCGAGTATCAGGACAGAACATTTGGACACAAGGATGGATTTTGATTTATGACATTCTGACAAAGATCGATCCTTCGTTTTTGGTTTTAGGTAAGGAAACTCATCTTACAGGGTCAGAGGAATTTTCCAAACCCGTTTAATTTAAATAAAAGTCTTTAACCAAAAACATGACAACTTTGTGTGCGGCTTTCATTTCTGACCCCTCACATAAGTTGTCATAGCGGGATCAGGCTCAGTTGACACAAGCTGGATTCCTCGTAGAGTAAACGCTAGCCCCACAGTTGTTACATCTAGGAAAGAGTGGATTAATGCAGAAGGTAGGATGTAGGGGTGCACAGATCGGTCCTCTGGGTCATTCACAATGTATACATATTCTTTTCTTTTGGCCATTAATCCCTCGTGGATTCAATTGGTGTGTAAGAGTTAATTAAGGTGAAGGCGGGCTGACGTCTCAAGGCCACTTGGGACAAGACAATCGAACAGAACCAGAACCATGTATTACTACATAGTAAGCCCAAATGCACTCCTTGGAGAAACAATGTGCCAATTACAAATTACTAGTATGAATATACACTTTCGCCAAGAGGGCGAGCATGTGACTTTAAAGGTACCTTTATCTTTTGTCAAGTTGAATCAGTGTACTGTTAGATACTTAACATTCAAGGAATTGAATCCCACTTCAATGTAGAACATATACATAAACCTTGAATTTTAATTGTAAAAATAAACCTTGAATTTTAATTATCAAAATAAAACAGTTTCCAATGTGATTCATCTCCACAAATCGATAATTTTTTGTCAATGTAATATGAAAAAAAATATATAAACAAAGAAAATGCCTAAATGTCAGGCAATGTGTAATCAAACTTTGGTATTTACAGACTTTCACATCATCAGTCTATTGAATTAACTAACATACGTCTCCAAAAAGCCCCTTTTGGGTGTTCAACGTAACCAACACGTTTCGGATCATAGATCCATCTTCAGGGTTAAGGCTTCAGTGTTCTTATTCAGAATTGCTTTCTTAATGTAGACCCTATAGGGTAATGAAAATGAACATCTATTAATGATTACCGTAAATTAAAGTCTAAAGGAATAGGTAATTGGTAAGAGCTACTGACCTCTACAAAATTGTAGAAGGGGTCCAGTGATAAACCTAACAATAATGCAAGGAAATAATGAGTGTCAGAACCTTCAAATATATACTCGTACACTCCAGTCAATATGGCACTAGCAGAATTGGATTGATCTACTCACCCAGTCTTCTGGTGGAAATCCTGAAAGACTGGGCATCAGCAGAGTGCGGTCGAGTAAAGCCCTATGGGAGGCAAAATGACTCAATTGTAGTGTGTGTGAAAGCTAGGCATCACTAATATTTCCCCTAAGTGGACTCATTACCTGAAATGATTTCGTTATTTAGTACTCACTGGGAGCAAAACGAATATTAACCATCTAAAAATCGGGTCAACCACCCAAATGTATTAATGTGACAAAATGGACGGTCACGAGTAAAGCTACTGCAGCAGGACTGTAAGCAAGTCCGAATTTAAGTAGAGATGGTCTGTCGCGTAAAAGGACGCCTCTCATTGAAGTGAGTATAACCCCTGATTCGGCTATGGTACCCCCGATCAGTGGGTACTGCTAAAAAGCAGTATATTAAACTTACCGGGTAGCGCAAGCTCTCCGCTCAATCCGACCTCAGCAAGACGCATTGTGGGAATGAGCATAGCGTTATGCGTCGTCCTGTCAACCCCGCGCATGCATGTGGGGCGTCAGGACGGTGGCCATCTTGGTGTGGACACGGCGCAACGCGTCGTTGTCAGGACAACCGCAAACAGGTCCTTGGCAAAAAGATGCACGCCACCTGTGATGTTAATCAGCAGACAGCTAATGCGCATCTACCAGTGAATTAAATAACTGATGCAGCATGTGGATGGGTCAATTGTAATAATGAAACCCAAGGATGGTTGAAAACCTCTGTGCTCTCGCTGCTGATGACAAATGATTGTGGATAGGGTGAGTATAACTGGTCAAGTCAAAGCAATACAGCTGAGGAAAGGCAGCCGGGGACGTGCATGGGGACACTACCGCGGTTCAATCGAATCCGCGCTGTGCCCCCATGACGCGTCTCATTTTCAGGATAAGTAGTCACAGAGGTGAATTAAAATAACACGTACAATCTCAATTGCCTTATTACGTTTTTTGAAGATGAAAGAACAAATTAACTACACTCCTAAAACAATGCTACTTCATAATTCTACTGTGCACCTGGCAGGCTTTAAGATTTGCAGCAAAGGAGGTTCTGGGGCACTCTGACCTCCACACACACATTTCACTCATTCCCGTTCGCACCATCCGGCCCCAAGGTCTCCACCCTCGTTTTGAACTATAATGTATCCCTCCCAGCACTTTGCAATACAAATCACATGATTGTAGCTCACAGACGTGCAATGTTTGATGTCTTTGAACATTCAACACTTTCTTTAGGGGTATGGTTGAAGGTCACCTGGTGCCATGGAATTTAGGGATCTTGGGAGTTAGTTAATATGGGCTATAACTCATAGTAGCCTCGGGGTAGGCCAGGCCAGACTTTGGCCAGTGCGAGAAAACATGCACATCAGACGCCTGTCTGTGATCGCGGCCTTGTGGGGCACATTCCTTTCAGGTAGAAAAACATCTTTGCAACACTGTTAGAACAACAACACGGCTTGAAGTTCCCCTCGTCTCGCAATTAGGGCCCAGTACAGAAAATGCTGCATTCAAAGCCAGGCCTCATCTCCCAACTAGGATTAGTAACATCTAGGCAGAAATGCACTAACATCTACACCAAATGGCAGCCTTGTTCGTGTCCTGGGATATACTGTGAGGGTTGATTATATTGGGATGCGGTCCAACCACCGTCCCCTCTCCCCCCCTGGCCCATCCTAGAGCACTGAATGCAGCTCACCTTACTCTAAAGCGCTAAGGGGGGTGGGACGCCCCCCACCCTTCCCAACATTATGAAGAATGTGGATGGTAATACTTAATATTTTCTTTCCTCAGGAATACCAAATCTCCAGTAGGGACAACATAATAGTCTCCCTAGGGCTTAATGTAGGCATCCCTGCCAGCTCAGTTATGCATCTTATGCCTTTGGGTGAAACTGGACGAAAGGGAAGATTAAAGGTGCTGCCTCTTGTCCCATGGGGAGGAAAGTAGGAAATAAAAATTGCCCCCCTGAACGTGTCATACAATCTGATACAAATTAAGAGGGGTGAGCTTGTAGGACTCTCGGTATACGAAACCCCCTGGGAACATCTGTGCCAAATAAATTCTCGGAAAGAATAGACAGAAAACCCAAAGAAACCACCCAGTGGGAGGTGGGACCAAGATTAGTTTTTGTATGGCTCGAAGCTAAAAGCAGAGAAAGTCTGACTAGTTACGATCATCAGACTGAGTCAAGACTACTAGGGGAAGAGAGAAGAGCTCCCAATAACAATGAACATCCCTCTTACCTTGAAAACAAACATTTAACAATCACGAAACTTGAGGGGGCGCTGTTGCGCTTGATTAAACTGGCTGCCCGAGCACGACGCTCTGTGACGGGTAAGATCCTTTTCTCTGTTCCTGCCTCGATACTGCTGCGTTTTGAGCCGCAAACCGGCGGATCGGTTACTAAGGACCTGCTGATCCTTCTACTCGAATTGCATCTTCCGGAGAAGAGCCAATACAGGGATCTCCGCGATGCAGCAGGACCCCGCCTGAACACACTGTCGACCTGCCACACGCATCCACGGAGGGCGGGCTCCAGTGCGGGCAAGAGCCGCGCCCCCTTCTGGACTGCTCTTCGCGGCTGCGGTCCCGGACCTCTGTGGCCCCCTCCAAGGATACAATCTCCGCCACGGGCTTGCCTGGGATTCCGCCCCTCTCCTGACTCCTGCTGGGCTTCCCCCCTCGACACACCCCAAGGCCGCGGCCCCCAGAGGACCCTGCCCGGCACGGCCGCACGCACCTTCCACCCCGTGCTTCACCAGCTGCTGGGAGCCCTGCGGGCCGGGTGGAGCCTCAGGCGGTCGGCTCCTTTGGTGCGCCGGAGCACCGAGGGCGCTGACCCGCATCGAAGCGGCGGCGCTGCCCCCCCTCCATCGTGACTCAAGGTATGGAAGCCCTCACATTTCTGCCCAACCCCTGTGCTGCCACTCACATGAAGGCGTGCCCACTTGTAGTCTACTAACACTTCTCGGAATACAAAGAGCAGCAATTAAGCCCCACATAACGGTGCAGCGCCAGATTGATCCATGCAACCTGGACGTTGCCACTGCCCCGCACTCTGCGCCCTGTGACTCAGTGGGCCCACTGCCTGGGATTAATTTATGCATCAAATATATGGCTGATTCCATGGCCTGTCGTACTAAGAGCACCCGGTACGTCATACTACCCTGAACACTACGCTGCATATCCTTCCTCTGCGCAGCGGCATCCATACCCCCCCGAACCTCAGCGACCGCCCAGGGGTGCCCCCCGACTGGGCAAAGCCCCCTCTTCAGTTGGCCCACTGCTGCCCTGTGATCAGCAACGGCGACCCCTGCCGATTAAAGTCGAGACACCACAGAGGTACTGCACTGTCCACACGCTGGGGCACGGGGTGCAACACTACATTACCTACAATACCGAGAGCTGTATAGGCGCATCTACCACGCTGGCCCCACCATTGCACTCCCGGTGTAAATAAAAGGCAGAAACTGGGATAAGACCCTAACACAGCAAAGTCACTCTGGGCCGAGCCCGCTGCACTGCGCATTGCTCCGGAGACCCACGCCTGGAGGGGTGCTGCTGCACTCGATAGACTGGTGACTTGCGGGCTGGACTCTGGACCAGAGACCCCTACACTCGGAGAATGACACCGGCACTTGGGCGTAACTAGCCACTCGCACCCATCCCCCGGTGACCACCCTCTGCCGACATGACTAAAGGAGTGGGCGCAGGCAAGAAACAAACCTCCCTAAACATGTTTGCTAAGATTCCAGCTAGGCCGACGGCGGAGTCGCCTGAGGAGACCCCTTCGAGATCGGCCACACCAACCCCCGATGACTCGCAAAAATGTTGGAATACATCCGTAAACTAGATGACATGAATGGCACCATCTCATCCATAAAGACGCATATGGAGAAAACTGATGGCCGGGTGGCAGAAATTGAAACAAGGGTGGGTGCCACTGAAGATGATCTTGGCTCCCTGCGGGCCACGGTCTCCGCACTCTCTGCCCGCATGTTGGCGGTTTAAAAAAAAAAAAAAAAAGAATGACGACTTAGAGTCCCGATTAAGACGCAACAATCTATGTATAGTTGGAGTGCCCGAGGACAATATTAATGAGCCCATGGAAGACTTCGCGGAGCTCATGTTGCCATCAGTCTTGGATTCCCCAAAACTCCCCCCGCAGTTTGTGGTGGAAAGAGCCCACCGTTCCCTGACTGCAAAACCCAGACCTGGCGCACCTCCACGCCCCATTATAGCCAGGATATTAAATTTCCGAGACAGTGATGCTCTTCTGAGAGCGGAGAGACTCAAGGGGGAGTTGCGGATGGGGGCAGCGAGAATCCATCTCTACACTGATCTCTGTGGCGGTGCAGCAAGAACGTAAAACCTTCATGGCGGTAAAGAGAAGACTCTGTGATCATGGGGTTAAATACTCCATGTTATTCCCTGCCAAACTAAGAATAGAACACTCCAATCAAACTTTTTTTCATGATCCCAGAGGAGGCCTCGAAGTTCATAGATTAGCACTTCCATGGCCAATTCTTGACCGCCGACATAGCACCAATGTAGCCCGACAACTTTGAGCAGACTCCCTGCCTGGAAACAGGCTCACAGATGCACTCACGTACACTTGAGGCTATATTACATGGAAGGCATGGGCAACTCAATCTTGTTATTCCACCCGAACAGTTGATCCTCCGGTCACGCAGATTATACAACTGCCGCATAATCAAGACTGCAGTATCAGAAATCCCCTTATATATCTTCCAGTCCGATGCGTCACCGCCAGGCCAGCCAACAGGCCCCCAGGCGCTGATGCCAACGAGTTTGTTGCTGCTATGGTGTTTTTGGGTTCTCATTCCTCTAGTTGGGGGAGGGATGTGGGTGGGGGACTGGGAGTTATGTTAAAAAGCACTTTACCACAGAAGAGGCCACACATACCACTGTATTAAGTCACGTACTTGTGGAGGGCATGAAGTGCCTGCTCCCGTTGGGCTGGCAATGCCTAACGCCACTCCGTACCCAGGAAACCAACCAACACCCCTACACAATTGGCTGATAGTAGTTTAGCATTCATGAGCGGGAATGTACGAGGTCTGGGTAACTATAAAAAATGAGGCAGATACAACTGTATGCGGAGCGTCATGATATTAAAGTCCTATGCCTACAAGAGACCCATGCCCGTTCGGAACAATGCGGGAAGTTTGCTCAACAATGGGGGCCTCAGAGATACTTCAACTATTCCACCCAAAGTCGAGGTGTCCTAACTTTGCTACACAAGAGCCTAAAGTTCTTCTGTACCCATTCATTGATAGACCAGCAAAGGAGGTATGTGCTACTCCGTGGTAAATTACAAAATCAAGAGGTAGCCATCTTAAATATCTATGGTCCAAACATCGATGCCCCCGATTTCTACTTACACCTAGCTTCAGTGTCGGAAAGCTACCCTCTGGTCCCGATCATTTGGGGTGGTGATTTCAATACGATACTTGACGTCAATCTAAACAGATCGGGCTCTAGACCTCGCCAACTATCCAGGGCAGCCTAAGCAATTTTAAAACACACTTCCTCGTTTGGCGATCGTAGACGCCTGGCGACTCATGTACCCTGAATCTCGCACATATTCCTACTATTCCACAGTGCATGATTCACACTCCAGGATAGATAGGTGGCTCGTATCGGATATATTAATCAGGTGCCTGTCTTACCTAAAGATCCTCCCTAGAACTCTATCTGATCATTCATCGGTTATTATCTCACTTAACTGGGGGCAAGACTATGATAAAACGAGACAGTGGAGAATGAGACCACACGCCCTGCTCGACCAAACCTTTGCATCTGAACTTGAATCCTCCATCGAGGAATTTTTTGTGATTAATACTAATTCAGTCGCATCACAGGCTACTCTCTGGGAAATATTTAAAGCATATATCAGAGGTATTGCCATCTCCAAAGGGTGTGGTATCCTGAAGGAAATCTGTGCAGAAATCGCTGGCAGCGAGTCGGCTCTGGCTACCCTTGAGACCCAATATTCCCGTGATCAGGCTCCTGAAATGTTGGCGCGACTGGGGTCAGAGTCTAGACACCTTCCGCACCCTGGCAGAACGGGAAGTCACATTTTTGGACAGCCCACACTCGGTTAGGAAATATGGCGAGGGAGAGCGGCCAGGTCGAATGCTCGCCAGGTTGATTCACTGAGAATTCGGAGCCCCCAACATACCGGCGATAAAGAGATCAGACGGAACACTAGCCACGTCCCTACAAGAAAAACTCAGAATTCCCATCATTCTACACCTCCTTGTATTCTAAAGTTGATGGCCCCCAGGTATCTGAAATTGACTATTTAGAAAACCTCCCTCTCTCGGTTCTTTCTACTGACGTTAGCATGTTCCTGGAGAGGCCGTTCACATCAGAAGAACTTACGGAAACCATTGAATCATTGGCATCGGGTAAAGCCCCTGGCCCAGATGGCCTCCCCATCGACCTATTTAAGCGCTTCAAATTTCTCCTTGTCCCACATCTATTTACCCTATGGGAAGAGGCATGTGATAAGGGCATACTCCCTCCCTCGCTCCGAGAGGCGATAATAGTCCTTCTTAAACCTGGCAAAGACCCCACCCAATGCGGCTCATACCGGCCCCTCTCACTAATCAACGGCGACGTCAAAATATATGCCAAAGTACTGGCTATCCGACTGGCCGCATTCATGCCCCACATCATCCATCCTGATCAGGCAGGATTCGTCCCAGGCAGATCCATTGCCCTGAACCTGAGAAGGCCCTTTAATGTTATCAGTAGGATTGGTCCGAAGGTACAAGCGGTGGCTGCCACTCTAGACATGCTGAAGGCATTCGACTCGGTGTCATGGGAATATCTATGGCGAGTCCTTGAGAAGTGTAAAATGGCCCCAACTTTCGCACCCGAGTTACGTTGCTCTATACTGACCCATCGGCCAGGGTCCACATGGAAGATAGATGCCCCCCCCTTTCCAGATAGTCAGGGGAACACGGCAAGGCTGTCCATTCTCCCTGCTAATATTCGCTATAGCCATGGAGCCCTTCGCCGACATGATGCGCCAGTCACACTCTCATAGGGGCTTGCGTACGGTGGGCCAAGCCGATATTGTTTCCCTATATGCCGACGATGCCCTCCTTTATACTCGCTGCCCAGAGACCAACCTTGCCCCTATCCTGGAAGATGTGGTCCGCTTCGGACACATATCTGGATTAAGAATAAACTTCTAAATCTATCCTCTTCCCACTCACAGACTTCACACTATCCCCCTCCAACCTAGGAGGATTCACGTGGTCCCAATCCAATAATCCCTACCTGGGGATGGTGGTCTCCCGGCATATGGCAAAGCTGTGTGAGGACAACTACAACACGTACCTCACGCACTTGGCCATCAAAACAGAGTTGGACTAGATTCCCTATTTCCTTGACAGTCCGTATAGGTATACTTAAAATGGTGGTGTTTCTCCCTCCCCCGCCCCCACAACTCCTTTACCGATTTACAAATCTTCCCCTATGGCCAGGCGACAAGATCTTCCGTTCACCTAACCAAAACCTTTCTATGGCACTCTGGCGCAGTTCGACTCAAGTTAACGACACTGACCACTGCTAAGGAATTGGGTGGGTTCGGCGCCCCTGACTTTACCAGATATTGGCTAGTGGCCCAAGCACAATTTGCTTCCTACTGGTTTACCACTGACCCCCCCTCCACATGTCCGCCTAGAGAAACGAACGGTCAGTGATCGGGAGATTGGATTCCCTTATTCTGAAACCTGTCCCAGCTAACCCGGTAATGGCTGATCCTGTTTCCAGTACATCCTTGGCCCTCACTAAGATCTGGAAACTGGTACAAACACAACACCCCTTCCATGGGGACCTCCCACTCTGGAACATCTTCCACAATGTCCTGAATATCCAACAATCCATAGCGTCCCACTGGGCTGATGCAGGTTTCGTGGTACTCCGGGATATCTATAAACAGGGCAACTTCCTTGAATGGGCTGACCCCCCTCTCCCCAATTCCCCTTAGAGGTAGGCCTTCTGCATGGCTGCAATACTCTTTCCTCTGGAAAAATCTCAAGGCCAGATACCCCAACTTCCCCACAATTCCACCGGACATAATTGAAGAGTTATGCACCTTTGACTGCTTTAGAGGGAAGGCATCAAGGCTCTATACCCTACTGCAGACTAAGGCCACCCCCTCCTTAAGTAAACTGAGAAGTAGGTGGGAGTACGACCTGGGAGTTGAAATCACTGATGAACGCTGTTCCCAGATGTGAGCTCGCACCCATAATGTATCATATAACTCTCGGTTTAAACTAATACAATTTAAGGTGCTACATAGATACCATCACACTCCGGGTAGAGTACACCATATGTTCAAGATGTGGGGCGGATCAGGCCCCCTACATCCATATGATCTGGGACTGCCCGCAGCTCACGCATTATTGGACCGAAATATGCACCACACTGTCTGCCATACTAGATTACACCATAGATCCCCACTGCGGTGCCTCTTCCACGACTTCCCCCAACTGAGTTGTGACTCCAAAAAACTGGCGGGACTCTGCATACTACTAGCTGTACGCTGCATCTTGATGAATTGGCTCTGCCCCAGGGCACCCACGTATGCACAGTGGCTCAGGACGGTCACATGGGAACACGACACCGAGGAGGCCTGGAGAGCACTGCAACACCCGCACTCAAGGCCAAGAGACATTTGGCGGAAATTTCGTAATTATAGGTCTGCCATGACCTCGAACTCTGACACTGAACCCTCCACCCCTGGCCTTTCTCTGCACAGGAGTCACTACATTAATAATGAGTCCTAAGCCTTATACCCCGGCCATCACATAGTTCCCTGATCCTCTTGATGTACCCGAAGCCAACACTTTATTGCAAAGTATGCATTTTTGTAATGACAAATACTGTTGCTATGTTGTGAGCATCTGTTTTTTTTTTATGTCGTCAAGTTGAATAAAGTTTAAAAAAAAAAAACAATCACGAAACTTCAGTCACTCCGTTGGATTCCACCAAAGAACGTTAGATCACCATCTCCCATAGCAGACAGGCTGGATCCTTCATGGAAAGAATGTGTATTCCGTGTAGGGCATTGCCCTTAGGACAGGGGAGGGGTAACAAATAGCATTCACCTACATGGCGGTCTACAGGGACCAGAGACAACCGATAGTCCTAAAGGCAATGGGCTAAGTTTTGATACCAGAGGAAGAGAGGGTGAAAACAAAAGACATACTATTCACCCCCCCTCCCCCCCATCTCCTCCTTCAGATCAGAAAGAATGTTTCTCTTGTGGGGTGTATGGTCATCCGGCGAGGCATTGCCCCTTGAATAGAATCGATATCCGCACAACATCGCTAAAAGATCCCAGTCAAGCTGAACCATCCTATGGAAGTATCCTCTATACCTGACCCAGTGAGAAGCGAGCAGGGGGTAGAAACCCAGGCGATACATCTCCTGAAGGGGAAGACGAGGAAACCTATATTTTCCTACACACTGGGGCCAAATCTACCTACCTAGGGTCCCTGCTGTCCGAAAAGGAAAAACTATTTAGGCCTAATTGGACATTGGGAGTAAGGGGTGACAATAAGAGCAGAGTTACTGCCCCACAAATGGAAGAAAATTGGGAAAGAAAGAGAAGGCTGTGTCCATGGCCATGTTTAATGAAACATAAGCACAAATGCCCATCTTGGGAAGAAAACATCTTGCGGTGGCCATATTTCCCAAGTTACAAGCCCAATTAGTTATAGGGAGTAATGTTTCCCATTTTGATCAATGGGTATCACAATGTCCAAATGGGAATAAGAACGCAGAAGGTTTGACTCCACCCACCTAAAGCTACCATATAACCCACTAATGACAAAATCCCTGCCATGTCTCCCCAAGGACAAGTACACTTTAGGGAATATGAATAACTCTAGATTTGTTTTCTGCTATTAACACCAGGGGAAAAAAGATTAATATGAGAACACCACCTTTTGGAACAGGACACCAAATTTGAAGGAAAAGCCACTCTCCCAGGGGAAGCCCCAATTTGTATTCTAAAAAGTAGCCCTTATGCAGGAGAACCTGTCTTATTGGCAAGGGTATGATGAATCCAATAGTGTCATCACGGATTCCCCAGGGGTAGCCTCCAACCATGTGGCCAGGGGACGGCAGCCCCTCCCTGATCCTGACCCTGGGCGGCTATATGAAGGAGGATCACATGAGAGGAAATGGCCACCGGGGAGACGTCATGGGTTCATTGGATGATTCGCGGTATCCCCCTTTTTCCGATTAGGAAGACCCCAATAACCTATGGCATTAGTTTTCCTTCATTTAGAACGGACCTTCCATGTGAAATCTATAAGGAAGACCCTCCAAGAATTATGCATCAGAAACCATCAATTGTCTTATATTCCCACAACCATCTAAGTACTGAAACGAGGAGGATGAAGGAATTGATAGAGTAGCAGAATGTGAAGTGTAATGAGCGCGCTAGTTGTTGGATGGAAACACCTGTGCGCGGGATCTTTAAAAATGGTAACCAAACTATGGAAGTGAGCTCAGGAGAAGGTGACATCTCCATTGATGGCGGACAGAAGCTGGAGACACAAGTTGGTGTGTGCGGAAGCTGGAGATGCAAGCCGGTGTGGCAGAGCAGAAGAGCTCGCCATCAGAGGACAGAAATATGGTGCGAGCAAGGCATGCCGTGGAGACACCAGGGACCGCAAGAGGGTTCCTGGGCATCCAGCAGCCAGGAGAAGCAGTTTTGTTCTTACCTGGAGCCGAGGAGAAGCCAGCGTGCAGGAGCAGAGCTGTGAGGGAAGCTGGAGAAATTGAGTGGGAAGCAAGTGGCAAAGAAATGCAGCATAAGCGCAAGGAAGACCAAAACCGCTACACATGGCTTGTGAGTCTGCCTGAGGAGAGGCCAAAGAGAATTTGAACATTGTGAAGTTACAGAAAGTGCAGGAACAAGAAGACTGTTTGAGAAACAATAGTGCAGATTGCCAACCGGAACCCCAATAAGAAATGGATGCAAATTATGGGGAAAGTTTAAAAAGAACAGAGAAACAAGTAGATATACCAAGCCAAGGAAAGGTATATGCTACTTTGATGTAAAGAGGAATATACATACACACGTATGTATACATATATATCAGTGAAAAAACTTTGTTAAAGGGACGTTATGGTTCAAAGTAACCCAAAAAACCCTTGAAATTCGGCAGTTATGGTAAGATAAGCAACCATAACTCGCGCCACTCTGCTAACACTAACACCCAGGACATCAAAGATGACATCACAAATGTCATTGATGACATCACATGTCTGGCTCTCCCTTTTATCCCTTTACTGAAATATCTAGGCCACATAGTTTTCTTCAGTAACAGTCAGGAAGTAAAAATTGAAAAGGTACTATATTTGTAGACTTAGGGTCAAGTGACATATGAAACATATACATAGTGGAAGACAGGCTTGAAAGAGAGCAATCCTTTCTGTGCATGAAGATAATCATTAGGGTTATCAGTACTTTCTCATAGTTTTATTTTTATTACTCTACCTTCCCTGTATATGCTCATATTCGTATACATTGGACTCACTCTCCTTTCCTTTGGGTGCAGTCACATCATGTGACACACATACATATGGTAAGTAGCAGCTTTGAAACAGAGCAATAGTTTCTCTGCATAAAGACAGTTAGGTTATGAACTCTTTCTGCTACTACTTCTGCTTTTTTGTTTACTTCACTGTCCCTGTATATACTCATATTTGTATGTGTTGTCTCTGTTTTGTCTGTAATAATTATGTATTAAGTGGGTTTTATTATCTACTTATTACATGTTTCACAGTACGCAAAACTCTAATAAGAAAGCAGTTATTTCACTATTCAACATGGCAAGATTATGAATATGGAACCTTCATCATGTATGCTGCACACACTGCCTATGTTTCTGAATGAGTAGCTTAGTATACTGGATAGAACTTCATAATAGAATGCTATTTATATCAATGCATTGCTTAATGCACTAATTAGCTCATGATATTTATCCCAATGATCCTTGACAGTTTTTGGTCAGCATTATAAGAATCCCTTGTACAGAGTTTTCATGAAAAGTAAATGCACATGTGATGTCATCAGTGACATTTGTGATGTCATCTTTGATGTCCTGGGTGTTAGTGTTAGCAATGCACGGTGGCGCGAGTTATGGTTGCTTATCTTACCATAAATGCCGAATTTCAGGGGGTTTTCGGTTTTACTTTGAATCATAACGTCCCTTTAACAAAGTTTTCTCACTGAATTTCATAGGTTTTTAGTAGCACAACTTAACCGTAATATCCCTGACTTTAAATACATGCAACATAGAACATACTGAACCCCTAGCTAGTGATTTTGATGTCTGCGGACTACCGCCATGTCCGCGAACATATCGAAAATCTGATCGTGGTGAATGTAAATTTAAATAGTGTGCCCCATTTCCCCTTTGAGGTTGGCTCTGAAAAGAGACTTTTTTTTGCAGCTACTTGACAGACACCTGTTATTTTGTATTTTGTTTTCTTTTCTTACTTTACTCCTAAAATCTTCACATAACCTTCTCCAAAGCAACCCTTACATTCCAAAACAGCATGGCATTTCCCCCCAAAAAATAAGTAAATGCCATCTTCTTTAAAATAAACAGCATTAATGGAATCAATATTCTCATTATTACAGAAGAACATACCAGCTCTAAGCATGAAGGCACACATGCTGTCATGATGCCTACCTCCAAGGAGCCAGGTCCGACCCAGCAACCCCAGAGGCAGGCATCATTTCCCCCAGGGGAGCGCCAGCGGGCCCAAGCTGGGGCCCTTTGGACGCAGTCCTGGCGCCTTAGGCGCCAGGCTCATGTTGGACCCCTGTCCTGGCGCCTTAGGCGCCAGGCTCATAAAGCTAGACATGTGTTCAAGTGTTTTAATGTGCACTTACCTGATGCAGACCATGCTGCCACATCCAGGCCCTCTTGAGGCCTGAATGGAACTACTTTACCTGTGGGATTACTTTCCACCCGGGTGTGGTCGGGGAAGGATACATACCTGATCGGAGGAAGGATACACTTTTGGAACTTCTTCCAAAGCTATTTAAACCACACCCGATCAGCAACTCATGCTTCGCGTTGTTCTGCTCCTCGCAGCTGGACGCTCACCGTGTCAGCTCCTGCATCTGGACTTCAGCCACGCCTGTCAGCATCCTGGGTCACCTGCAAAAGGGAGACAAGAGACCTACCAGCTAATCTGCACCACGGAGACACCACCGACGATCCTGAAAGGGAAGACATCATTTTTAAAAGCATTTCGTTATGATCGCTGCAGCGCTGCATTTCACTCACCTTTCCTGGGTTCCTCCATCTTCAGCAGCGATCATCCGGACACACAGCCACTTCCCAGAGACTAGAGAAAAAGACAAGAATAAGAGGTGAGAGAAGGAAGGGAATAGGAAAAGCTCAGTTTCCTTCTAAGACTTACCTGTTGGGTCATTCCCATTTCATTTCGGGTCTTGCTGCTTCCAAGCAGGACCCCGGCCCCTATGGGGAAAAGACATCAACATCAGCGCTTAATTGCAAGGAGTTTCCAAAGGAATCTTCATTCATCACCTGAAAAAAGGCAATGAACATTATTATTTAAAGCTTGAACTTTCGAACTTGCAACAGAACTTTTACAGTGCCTTACCAGTATAATCAAGCTTACCTGAACTCCCATTCAACCTCAATCCAGTGAAGTAACTGGGTTCAACGCGCCCCTGCGTCAGAAGCAGGATGGAGAGCTCGTCCTTTCAGACCCTAAGGTGAGACTTCACGGGGAATCGTGGAAGGGTATCGTGGAGGGTTGGAAGAGAGTGGGAGGCTTGAGCATAACTCAGTCAGTAGGTAATACTCCCTTTTCACGCACTGGGGAATATTCCTGCGAGCCGGAGAAGCCAGAGTTGAGGGCCCTTCCTGTCCATCTTCAGAGTCCCGAAGCCAGACCTGCGCCTCCGTGGGAATCAGGTGAGCGTTACACATGCCTCGGTTGATTACACACCTAGCATTGTTTTGCTGAGGACAAAAAAAACTGAACTATTGTCCCATATTGCCCTAGGTAGTAATCCAGAAACAATTACTTTGGCATTTGGAAGGATGTTAATTACTGCTTGAACCAAGTGTTCCAAATCTGCCAACAAAGTAGGGGCACTGACATAGCCCATATGGAAAGCACCATAGTGCAAAACTAACACATGGGGACTGTTCATCCTGCCCATATCTTCACAAACTTTTACAATTCCCTGTACATTGCAATCAGGCACAGTGCTCCACACCACCTCCCCTCCTTGAACATCAACATTATTTGCAACATGCCTGCATTGAGCAAACTGTTGTAAACCATGCAAACATCTCCAAGCACCAACACCCTGACTTTCTCCACTTCTGCCATCTTCACTACACAGTCTCTTTCAACACAAATCCACAACCTCAACATCTGATTGGCTGATCCCTACAGTCTTCTTTCCATGCTGGATTTGCTGGAAAACCCCGGATGTAGCACGCCCTGTCCACAGACAGCCGCAGTGTCCGCAGACCGCGTAACTCTTGGACAGCCCTTCTACCATTTCCACTTCACTCTCTGTGCCATTCCCTCATTGCCTACAGCTAAGCCACACGGTTTTCTTCAGTAACAGTCAAACTAAAAATTGTATTTTATTTGTAGACGTATCCTACAAGTAGGTTCTTATAGTAATTCCCTTAGAGTCCAGTCACATCATATGAAACATATACATAGGGGAAGACACAAGCTTTAAAGACAGCATTATTTTCATGCAAATAAATGATGATTTCTCTGTTCAAAGCTGCCATTTACCCTGTGTATATGTATATTGGTATGTGTTCTTGTCTCTGTGTTTTCTCTATAGTAATGCAATTATGTAATACATGGGTTTTATTAGCTACTTATTACATATTTCACAGTACACAAATCTATTAAAACAATTTCATTATTCAACATATTAACATTACGAATATTATACCTTCATCTTGTATGCTGCACACAATGCTATGTTTCTGCATTAGTAGCTTAGTATACTAGATAGAACCCCATAATAGAATGCTATTTATATCAATGCATCGTTCAAAGCACTAATTAGGATATGATATTTATTGCAATGATCCTTGACACTTTTTTTTCGCAACATTATAATAAGAATCCCTTGTACACATTTCATGAAAAGTACATACAAATGTGATGTCATCAATGACATTTGTGATGTCATCTTTGATGTCATGGGTGTTAGTCTTAGCAGTGCACGGTGGTGGCGCGATTTATGGTTGCTTAGCTTACCATAACTGGCGAATTTCAGGGGTTTTTCGGTTTTACTTGGAACCATAACGTCCCGTTAAAGTTTTTTTATTAGCACGCAAACAATATACAAAGATGGAGTGTAAAAAGCAATTTCTCAGAGATGGCTGTACACAGAATGTTGCAAACTAAGAATTTATGGTCGTTTACAGTGAAGGTCAGGTGCTTCCATTTTTTGCTCGCGTGCCGGAGAGGCCCACGACTCGCACTATAAGGTTCTATTGTTTTTTGACCTTGACAGACAGGGATCGTGCCAAAAGACTTCTTTTGAAGGAGTGTTGCAAAAACGTAAGACACGATAAGGATGACATTTCTGAAACGAAACCACCTTTATATATTATATCACTATGAGAAAGATCGTTGGCACAGACAGAGTCGTATTTTGGGACTGCACTACCCTTAGACAATGGAAAATGCCAATATATAACGTAAGTAACCCTTTAGATTATTTTATACCGGAATATAATAATAGCGTGGCGTTAAAGCCCGGTTAAGTTGTACTTGTTCGTTCAATGTGGCATAGTGTTTTCTACCGCGCACTATCACCGCCAAATTGGTCCCCTGTCGCTTAGAGGGCTCTGAAAAAGGCAGAGGACAGAGGGTGGGTTAATGGGAATAAGTTAACATACTCCATTGCACTATCCTCGCTAACAAATAGATTCACGCCCTAATAAATAAAATGAATATTTTTAATGAAGATCGGCTGGTGAGACTAATTTATGTTTTTTAAAACAGGTACTTCCTTCCGTATTGTCAATGCCACGATTTTCGGACCCCATCCGATGGTTTCTTTAACTGCCAGGTGCAGCTCCATGTAAGCAGCTTCATGACCTTCACCATTTTATGGGACAATCGCCAAGGACCAATATGCCCTTACGCAGTACAAGCGGCTAGAAGCAACATACCAACCATTATGGAGGTCTAATGCCTCGTTGTTGGAGCAGCCTTCTGATTATCAGTGCGACCATTTGCTTCTTTTATCATAAACCAACAGCCTGTGTACCACAAAGGAACAGCGCGTGGCTCAAGATGAACTTTTGCTGATCGACAGCAAAGAAATGCAAATCGCTGAATATTCTCTAAACATTTGATGTGAAATAAATGTACTTTACCAAATGTACAATCTTGCTGTTTACTTTTAAACCATAGTTTCATATTCCGAATTGTGGCACGCTGTGTTGTGAGATGACGTGTGTTGTTTTCCGGGTTCTGTGTAAAGTCACATAGGACTGGAGACGACAGCGCGTTTGGCTACGCACCCTGTAACGTCACAGAGAGGGGCGGGGAATATGAATGCTTTGATGTCAGGCTTAAGGGCGGGACAAACGATTTAGTGTCGCAAAAGGAGGCCAGCCAGGTCGATGGCGCAAGTGATAGGATTATCACATAATGTCGGTGCACAGCAGCCTGATTTATCGTTTTAGTGGACAAAAAGTCGGGTAAGGCCCATAGGAAATTGTACTATCAGCGGACATAAGGAGGGTTCTTAGAACACTTTCAACCTGACAACGAACAATACGAACAGCGTTCTCAGAACACCCATTTTGTTTAATTGCAAACATTTCGGGACACCCCGAGTGTTCTTAGAACACATTCAACTTGCCAGAGTACTATACGGACAGCGTCCTCAGGACACCCCCATTTTGTTTATGCACAAACATTTAAGGACACCGCGAGTGTTCTTAGCTCAGTTTTAGCTTGCTTGCGAACAAAACGGACACATACTCCATCCTCAGAACACCCCACCATTTAGTTTATTTACAAAATTTCAGAACAGCTGTGTTGTCCGCAGACAAATCGAACATAACAAAAGCGTCTAGCACATAAAAAAACAGAACACTGAACCCATCTCATACTCCCCCACCCTCCCCAAACACTCTTACACACTCCACTAAATACAATTTTTAATCCAAGTTTCACCGCACTGTCCGCGGTCAACGGCGAATGCAAGATGGTGGGCGCCACAGAAAATCCGACGCCGTCCAATCAGCGAACACGTTGCATGTCCGCGGACATCACACAAGCTGCTCGGCCAATCGGGGCGCTGTCTGCGGAGCGAACCGGGAAGTCCATCCGCGGAGCGAACAGAGATATCACAAATTTTTTTGCCTTACGTTTTGGTCATTTAAATTTGGTGTAAATCCGTCCAGCGGTTTGAGCTGTAGGCATGCGCAAAGTTTTTTTCCATTATGTCTGTGGGAAAAAACACAAGTTTTGGGACCCCCCTATAACTAGCCCCCCCTGGACCAAACCTCTCCAAACTTTGCAATAAAATTCAGAGTGGGCCATATACTTGCAAAGTTTGGTGAGGATTCGTCCAGAGGGAGCAAAGTTATAAGCCACCCAAAAAATGCTATTCCTATGGAAACACCAACTTAACCATAGCTACCGCGATATAGATATATAGTCCTGGCAAAGCATGCACCACGCAGTTGAAAAGCACAAGAGAAGTCCTGGCAGGGGACTTACAAGGCAAATTGCAAACCTACAAGGAGTGTCAAGCAGAAACAGTGTTTTGTTTAACAAAGAAGGAGCTTTTGTCAAAGAAGTACTTCCAAGGTTTAACAGTTGATCTAGCAGGATTTGTTGTAGGCCAAGCAAGACACAAGGAAATGTTCGACAGATATTTGCGATACCAGTAAAGAATCCAGGGACAAGGAATCGCCATCTGAAATTAAGGTCCTTTCCATTTTTGGAGAACACTTACGTTGGAGCCATTCTATTTTTATTTAAGAACACAATTTGCAAACATCAGGTTAAAAGACATTTCCCTTGTAACTTTCCGATTTTGTTTGTAGTCCGATGGTCAGGATGAACAAGTTACTCTCTTACCTGGTAACGTTCTTTCGATGGGATGGTCCGACGATGTATTCCATATCTATGACAGTAATCACCACAGCTGTGCTGCTTCGGAAAATCTTCGGCGTCTGCGTCGATGACGTTGATACGCCGCCCTCGAGGTTCTCCTCCGACGGCCGACGTCACTGGATGTTATAAGTAGGACGCATGACGCCCGTTGCCTCAGTTGTACTTTTTTCCCAGAACGTGTGCCACCAGTCTTCTGCCAGTCTGACACACAAAGCCTTGCGGAAACGTAAGCTGCAATCGCATAAGAAATTCTTTAGCGGGGAAGCTAGTGAGGGAGCGATATGGAATACGACATCGGACCATCCCATCGAAAGAACGTTACCAGGTAAGAGAGTAACTTGTTCTAAGCAGTACCAATGCAAGGAGGTGGGAAAAAGAATTTAGAAAACAGAAATTTAGCATGCCCAATTAAATTGCGGAGTAAAGGACCGCCTTGACAAAGGCCAGATCCTGGCCCCGGATGGAATCGAGGGAATAGTGACGTACAAAAGTATGTACCGAAGCCCAGGTGGCTGCATCACAGATGTTACGAATAGGAACATCCCTCTGCAGGGCAGTAGAGGCAGCCATACCCCTGGTAGAATGGGCCCATAAGCCGACCGGTGGATCCTTACCTGCTAAGTGGTAACACTCAGATAGCCAAAATAATCCAGCGAGACAGTCTGTTTCGTCACAGCCTGTCCCAAACGCTTTCCAGTGTAACCAATAAAGAGCTGATCGTCCACTCTGACCCGGGACATGCGTGAAATATAAAATCTTAACGCTCTCCTAGGATCAAGCCTATGGAGCCTCTCCTCTTCCTTACCAGGATGTGGAGGAGGATAAAATGGCGGAAGAACAACCTTCTGGCCTAAATGAAATTCCGACACCACCTTCGGAAGAAAAGGACGAACTCTAAGGACAACCCGGTCCTTATGAAACACAGTGAAGGGTGGCTTAACTGAAAGTGCCTGTAACTCACTCACTCTGCGAGCGGAAGTGACCGCAACTAAAAATACAGTTCAGAGTTAACAGTCTCAAAGGGCATGAATGCAAAGGCTCAAACGGAGCACCCATCAGAAACTTGAGAACAAGGTTCAAATCCAAACCAGGCACCTGGAAAGGTGACGGAGGGAACACATTAGTGAGCCCTTTCAGAAACTGAGAAATAAAAAGGAATTTAAAAATAGGAACACTCTTCAGACGAGCGCTTAAATATGGACAGCGCCGCCAGGTAACCTTTAATGGTACCCACTTGAAGGCCCCTATGGGCCAAAGAAAGCAAAAGACAGAACCATGGGAATTTCACATGCAAAAGGATCCACATTCTTAACCCTGCACCAGTCGCAGAACTTCCTCCAACGGCAATGGTACAGGGACTTTGTTGCGGGCCTTCTGGCCGAAAGCAACACCTCCATCACATCTTCAGGGAGGTCCCAATCCTTATACCTCAACCTTTCAGAAACCAAGCGTGAAGGTTGAGGGACCTGACCTCTGGATAGAGACCCTGACCCCCACTCCCGTGAGAACAGATCGTCTCGGTAGGGAAGACGACGTGGAGGGCAGATGGACAAGTCGAGAAGGTCCGGGTACCACGTCCTCCGGGCCCACGCTGGAGCAATGAGGATTATCCGGGAACCGAAGCTGCGCAGTACTTGCGGGATGACGGGGACTGGAGGAAACGCGTACAGCAGTGGGAATGACCACTCCACCACGAACGCGTCTCCTAAGGCTCTGTTTGAGAGGTTCTGCTCGCGAGAATTCTATCCACACTTCCGGTTGACACTGGAGGTGAAGAGATCCACTTGAGGGGTCCCCCAAAGGGCGAAGATCTCCAGGAGAATCTCCTGAGCCAACTCCCACTCGTGAGAGATCGCGCTCTGCCTGCTCAGAGCATCCGCTGTCTCGTTTGTCTCCTGCCAGATGATCTGCCGAGATCGAAACTTCCTGCTGGATTGCCCAGAACCAGAGCTGCATCGCCTCCCTGCACAGAGGAAGTGACCCTGCCCCCCCTTTTTGTTGAGGTAGTGCATGGCAACCGTGTTGTCCGTCAGGATCAGGACATTCTTTTCTCGCACAGTCGGCAGAAAAGCCTTCAGGGCTAGCCTGACGGCCCTCAGCTCCAACAGATTGATATGGAGCCTGGACTCTGACGGAGACCAACGACCGCTGACTCAACTCGTTGGCATGAGCTCCCCATCCCGTGAGGGATGCGTCCGTCACGATCGTCACCTCCGGCCAGGGCAGCCAAAATGGAGCCCCCCTCATCAGATTGCCTTCATCGGCCCACCACAGAAGGTCCTGGGCGACCGAAGATGGCACCTGAACAGGGTCCGACATCCTGCCGGAGGACAGACCACTGGAGCTTGAGTGCCCATTGCAAAGATCTCATCCGCAACCTGGCCTCTGGCACCAGAAGAATGCAGGATGCCATGAGGCCGAGCAGTCTCAAGAACTCGAACACTGGGAGAGTCTGGGCAAGTTGAAACTTGTGCACCATCTGCTGAATGTGACGAGCCCTCACCTGGGGAGGAAAACACTGTCCCAGGGACGTGTCGAGCACCGCTCCGATGTACTGGAGCCTCTGAGTAGGTGTCAAATGGGACTTCTTTAAGTTGATGGAGAAGCCCAGCTTGTGGAGGGAGTGGCAGGTGACTGACAGATGATCCAGGACTTGCTCGGGAGAGCACGCCCTGATCAACCAATCGTCCAGGTAGTGGTAGATGTGAATCCCCACTTTCCTGAAGTGCGCTGCCACCACTGCCATGAGCTTGGTGAAGACCCTCGGGCAGAGGTCAAACCGAACGGCAGGACCCGAAACTGAAAGTGTGAGTTGCCAACCGCAAACCTCAGGTACTTTTTGTGCTTCGGATGGATCGGAACATGAAAATAAGCGTCCTTGAGGTCGAGAGACACCAACCAGTCCTGAAGTTGAAAGGCCTGGAGGACTTGAGAAAGAGTAACCATCTTGAACTTGTCCTTCCTAAGGAGTTTGTTCAAACCGTGCAAGTCCATGATGGGTCGCAATCCACCGTCTTTCTTGGAAATCAAAAAATAAGGGGAATACCATCCCTTGTTCCTCTCCGCTACAGGCACCAGTTCTATGGCGCCTTTCTCCAGCAGGGATTGAATTTCCTGCGCAAGGAGCAGATCCGGACTCTTCAAAGAGAGTCCCCGGTGGATTGTCTTGAGGCCTCTGCCGTAAAGGAAGACAGTAGCCGTGGGTTATGATCTCCAGAACCCACACATCTGAAGTAATGGCGTGCCAATCTGCAAGATGTTGCGCCAGCCTTCCCCCAACCGGCGAACCATGCGACATGGCCTCATGACTGAGCTGAAGCGGCTGCGGCGTTGCCTGAGAGCAAAGAGGCAACAGCCCGAGCGGCCTTGGCACCTCGAGTACCTTGTTTTCCACCTCTGGCACTCCTACGGTGGCCCCTTTGACTGGCAGCTCCTCTCGTTTTACCAAAGGATGAGTAATAACGAAAGGAACCTCCCCTCCATTTCTGTCCCCTAGGACGAAAAGGCAGAGGTTGTCGCACTGCAGCGCCCAACGACTTTGCTGCAGCTTTTGAGGTCTGCAAACTCAAGGCTCTCGTCAGCCTTGCTGCCAAAAAGATGTTCCCCTTCAAAAGGCATGTTGAGGAGACGGGCCTGCACATCAGGAGCAAACCCTGACTTCTGCAACCACGCAAACCTGCGTATCACGGTGCTCGCCGCCATGGACCGGCTGACGCAATCTGCCATGTCCAAACCCGACTGAACGGCCTCACACATAGCATCCTTGCCATCCTGAACCATGGCAAGGAAACCATCCGTTCATCCCCTTTGGGAATATGTTCAGCCGCCAAGGAAACAGTTCCACAGAGTGTGCGTGAAATGAGACAAGGCACAGATGGAGTTGGCCGCCTGAAGCGCCATACCCCCTGCAGAAAACACTTTCTTCGCCCAGCCGTCAAAACGCTCGTCATCCCTATCAGGAGGGATGGTAGGGTACGACGCCTGCTTTGCCGGGGCCGTAGCCGCCTGCACCACCAAACTCTCCGAAGAAGGGTGCTTGGACAAGTAGCAGAGGTCACTACTGGCTGGGCGGTATTTTTGCAGCAAAGACTCGCTCACTGCCGGGAGACACTCTGGAGCAGTCCAAGCCGCCGCCGCCACCCTCCTCCGTAGAGCCATATGAAACAGCAGTACCGGGTCAGTTGGTGGACCAATGTCGAGGATATCCGTAAGGTTATCCTGAACAAACTCCCCTGGGGGAGCAGACCATCCTAAGTACTCGGTGACCCGTGACATAAGGCGTCAGTACAAAGAATCGGCATGAGTGCCAGGCTCAGGCCTACAAAACTCCACCTCCGGAGAGGTGTCCAGCCCACTAGCATCATGCAGGGACTGCCTCAGGTCCTCAAACTGGCTATGGCCCGAGAGAATCTCGTCAGGCACCGTGTCAGGCTCCATGCCATCATCAGAGCCCTCATCCACTTCCAAAATGAATTCCAGATGGCGATAAGAAAGCACAGAACTGGAACCAAAGCCATGCTTGACCTTGGCCAGAGCCTTTCTAGGTGGTTCCCCCGAGCCACGGGGTCCCCCCATCGACATAGCCCCAAAAGGCGTCGAGTGAATCGGCGCTGGCGTCGAGTGAATCAGCGTCGATGACAGACGCGGCGCCGACAGCATCGACGGCGTCGACGGAGGCAGAGCCCCGAGCGTTTCCCTCGACATCCTGGGCACCGACGGCGTCAATGACTTCCTCGGCGCCACAGGCGTCGATGTCTTCCTCGAAGACTGCACAGGTACACGCAGTCTCAAGCGCGTCTAGGACCGGGACCTGGACCGGGCATGCCGAGAACGATTCCCCTTGTCCGAGCGGGACCTTTCCCGCGAAGGCCACCCGAGACCAAAGGCATGCGAGCGGCATCTCTTGGCTGATCACGACCGACACCACTCGTAGGCACGGACGGACCAGTGCCCTGCGATTCGAGAATCGCCAACATTTTCTTCCCGATGGAAGCCCATTCCTCCGGTGTCGCATGCTTGGTGGGGTAAGCGACCTGCCGACGGGCGGAGTCCTCGGATGAGGACGGGGAAGGCGACCGATGACGGCGCTTCCGGGAGTGCCTCGAAGAGGCAGAGGAGTGGCGAGACCGACTCCAGGACCGAGACCGACTGGACTTCAACGCGTAGAGTCACCCCTCGAGTTGTCCGTCGAAAGCCCCGCAGACCTCGACTTCCAGGGCTTGGACACCTTACCTACCGATAACTTCTTGTACTCCCGCAAGGCTCTGGACGTGAGCGACTGGCAGTCGACAGTCATCCGTGTCATGGGCCTCCCCGGGGCACCAGAGGCAGGCGTTGTGCGAGTCCGTGACCGACATCTTGGACCCACAGTCCCAGCACTTCTTAAAGCCTGGACGCGGTGTGGAAGCGAAGTAGACATCTTCACGAAGAAATTTCACAAACAGGTTCAAAGAACCGAGAAAGCAACAGAAGAGTCGAGGCGCGTCGAGATTCCCGAAGCGAACACGCTCGCCGAAAAAACGGAACTGAGGCTACGCGCGTCCTACTCATAACATTCAATGACGTTGGCCGTCAGAGGAGGTCCTCGAGGGCGGCGTATCGATGCCTTCGACGCAGGACGCCGAAGATTTTCCAAAGCAGCACAGCTGTGGTGATTACGGTCATAGATATGGAATACGTCTGAGGACCCAATCCCCTCGAAAAAACATTTGGACACATGGACGGTTTTTGACTTTTAACACCCTGACAAAGACAGATCCATAGTTTTAGGTAGGGAAACTCCTCTAAGAGCAGGGTCAGAGAGGCATTTTTCCAACCTAGTTAAGTAAAATTTAAATGAAAGTCTAACCTGTTCACTAAAGACGGTGGCCTCTGAGAACCTGCCATCAGAGAGTTCTGAAAATCCATCCTCATACTAGGGCCCAACAAAAGCAAGGGGAAAAACTTCAATTTGGGGTGCAGCGTTGCGCTGCGTTCCCACCTAGTCTGCACAGAGAAAAGGACTAGCGGTGGGGCCCAGGAGCATGAGCAATGCTGATGATTTGCAGGGTGTGGCCCAAGTGTAATCTGTGGCCAGAAATACTTGTGTACAGATGCGTTATAAATGACTTGCCATATCTTAAGTGTACCCTCGTACCAAGGTTTTATTTTATTTTTAATATTGTTACTCAACATCTTGCTCTGGTCCCATTACTCAAAGACATAATGCCACATGAATAAGAGGGGACGGGATGTAGAAGTAATTTGAATATTTTGAACGGCTGTAAAACAAATAAAAAATTACATTGAGGCACAGTTCAAAGCAATGCTTAGGGCAGTGGGCTACTAGGGAAGAGTGGTAGCAAAATATTTGGCAGGAGGTTGTCATGTTGGGGATTTTAAATTCTCATTTTCGTTAGTTGCATTGTACTGAATCTATGTAAGTTCCCTGGCATGCTTCAGAATGGAGGGAGGACAAAACTGCCAGAAAGCACCAATTTCTTTTCAAAGAAAGACAATGGGGATCAAAGATGGTTTGTATAGAACACTTGCACCGCATAGCAGGTCATAACACGCATAAATAATCTCCATAGGTTTTATTAAAAAACTGTAAAACAGTATCAATAAAATACAAAACATTTATACAATTTTACAATATACAAAGCTTTCAGTCACAAATAAAATCAATATACATTAGAATATTGGCATAAAATTACAAAATGTACATCACAAGTCATCCACAAAACAAACCGCATCATTAATGTGTGGCAAGACAGAAAGGAGCACTGCTGGGTTTTAAATAGTTTCCCAAGATAGGAACTCCACTGGTGAGTTTTTAAGTTCAGCTAAATGAACATTACTCTTATGCCCCCCACCTCGGTCAATCTTTACCGAAAGGCCAGCAGCTTCAAATAATGCCGTGGGAGGTTTACCATTTGCATAGACAGGGCAAGTTGGGTAGATTTATGTCAAGTGCTTTACCCTCCAACGTCTTACTCTGTTAAACACTACACAGCGGACCTCTCTTCATCCACCCAATCCACCTCATAACTTGAAGCATTACAGACATGAAACACATTTATAAAAGGTGTATACAATTTCATTTTCACGAGACACTGCAGCAGCAATTATTACACTACACCAACAAAAGCACAATGGTCCATGGTAAGAGCTGGAGCTTAGAAGAATGCAAATGCTCCAATATAGTAAACCCCAACCATTCTAAACAAACACGGTCTTATAATTCAGCCCACATCTATGCTGCAAACCAAAATAGATCTCACATGCCAGAATTCAAGGGGAGCCCCCTTTGCTGCTCTGGTGCCAATTATTGGATCATTTTCACCATCATTGAGTCCCCCAAACAGCTCTGAATATTTAATATGCATTCCAATTACTGCTATGGTGTGTTAAATTAGACAACACAAGCAAGTGTCCCTTACATTTAAAATACATTTGCTTAAAAACAAGTAAACTGGTTGTGCTTACTGTACATCCCATACTTAACCTACTCATGTGACAGTTTAGTTTCAAACATAAAAAAGGGGCTTTCATTTTAACACTGCATGAAAATGCTGGACAAAACCAACAGCATTTTAATAGAACAGGAGTGGCACAAAAAGACCTATGGAAATGCTGGACTCTGAAGATAGGGAGTCAAGTACAGGCCCAATTTAGTGAGGTAGCAGTGTACTGAATAGAAAAGGTAGATTATCAGTAGAGAGCTCGCCAAACACACTGCTTGCACTTTGCATTGAAGGTTCCCTTGCCTAGTGATTGCCAATCAAAAGAGAAACCCTAGAGTCACACATATACAACGCCCTTTCACAGGGAAGGACAAGAAGAGAAACGGGCATTTGTGACTCACAGGTTCAGAAGAGCATGGAGGAGGCATGGCCGCCAAGCATTAATGAGGTTAAAAGTAAATGTAAGTGCTCTATTTAAGTCAGTTTAGAGGGGCTAACAAACAGAAACCGACTAGCCAAATCCCTCTTGCCGGTCAAATCTTCCTTTCCACAACACTAAATAAATATAAATCTCTTATAGCCACAGCCTCAAACAAGTGCTTCTCTCACCCAAGTATCAAGCGAACCCAGTCAAGATCTACAAACAGAAAAACGTCAATGATCTGCAAGGTTGATCCATGCTCCAATATCAACAAACAGGGACTGGCAATCCCTTCAGTCCAACCACATGTTCAGCAGTACTGTTCTTTCGCACCAAATGTCTATTCACTAAGGCTGTTCTTTGCCACTTTGATTGGTAGAAGGTAGTGTCAATTGTGCAGCATCACCAAAAAATAGGTCTACCTTCAACTGAAGAGAAATGGACACAGGATCACAGTAAGCAATCACCTGTATTTGAAGACCTCGAATACCCAAAGGGTATGAAAACGGAAGGAAAATGATGGTGCTCCTCTTGCTGCTTGTAGATGGCCATTAATGAGCTTTGCCCGAGTACCACCATTGTTTCGGAAGTCTTGCTTTCTCTGCTATGAAGGAGGCCATGTGCAATAAAGGCCTGTAAACATAGTTATTTGGAATAGTCTATTATGAACTGTTCAGCTTTCCAAGAATGGGAATATACTTCGACTGTTTTTACTGGTTGAAGGCTTTTCCAATCTTGCACGCTTCGGAGATGGTGCAGAGACAGCAGAGATATTCTTGCGCACCTGTAGGAATGTGAAAAAAAAATAAAAAACAGTAAGATAAACAACAAAAGCAACAGTAACAAAAGATTTTAGGAAACTGAAGCCACCCAAGGAAAGGATGAAATGCTTTCAGCGAACCTATTTTTATATAGGTCAGTTTTACGAATGCATTTAGAAGACTACTGAGACATGTGGTTTTGTCAGCCGCGACACCAAAAACTCCCAGTTTCATCATCTTGCAGAACCATACCATTCCTCTGACCTACCAACATTGGGAGTATATGCAAATGATCTAACCGTGAGTATTTAAAAGAATCGGTTTCCTACCCGTAAATACAGACATACACAGAGTATTGTTGGCTTTTTTTTATTTTTTAGAAACACTTTAGACTATTTCAGCCTCTTTGGCTTGGGAACAGCAGGCACATTTAAAGGCTATTTCACAAAAAACAAACTCACCCGTTCTTTAACAATGGCAACTTAAATAGAGGCTGGCCTCTTTAAAGGCACATGCAAGGCCACCCACAACCACCTGTCTTCCAAACCAAGAGTTGGTGTATCAGATGCTTTTCCCACCCACTGGGAGAACCAATTGTGGTGGAGTAGGAGCTCTGTGGGAAACTTCATTTTTATAAGGACAATGGCTATCAGGGATCAGAGTACTGGCTCATTCTATGCATGACAGATGGATGTGCCCCATGGCAGCTGTCTTCCACAATCTGTAATAAATGTGAGTAAAGGATGGGTCAAGAAGACCCTTGCAAGTTTAATAGCTACTGTCTGTACACTCTACCCCCATGAGGATTCTGGTCAGCTGTGTCATGGTTTAGCCACAAGATCGACAGGTATGGCAAAGTAAACACTTGGTGTGATTGCAAGAAATGCAGCGGAGAGGGGGATAAAAAGACCAGAGGCATACAGGAAGGGAAAAAACTAGACTTGTTACTGCAAAGGTTGTTGGGTGAGACTCCTTTCCCTTCGGCCACCCTCCCAATACAGCCGGATTGAAGTTGCCTCTCCACTCAATTGTCTTTGAATGTTTCTAGATCCAGCTGCACCACTTGGTATCCAAGGAACTAATTTCTCGGACAAGCAGCGCCACTTAAACCAGATTACTTCCAATGTGTGCCGCAAAGAGCTCATACAGCACCAATGGAGTGAACAGCCCCAACTGGTGTTGTGCATGTGCCATTTAAAGTCTTCATGTCCCAGCAAGGCGGCTGGATATTTCAAAGAAAGAATTTTCAGAAGAGAAGTTACCAATCAGAACCTTAAAGATTTTTTTTCCTAATGCATTATGCTCGTTTGTCAGACGGACAACATGCTAGGATTAACTATGCAAGTGGCGCCCTATATTGGGATTCTGCAGCAAGGTCAAATTTAACTGACAAATAGCTATTTGCAAGTTCAAAATCATGCCATTTTCCAATATTTAGGTTGCAGGTATGTGTGCTAGTTACATTTGAAACTAGCATGTTTTAACAGGGCTGGGTGTTTATTTGAAGTAGTACTCATACTTGTTTTGCTGAAGAGATCAGTACAACATGCAGGGATTGGATACGAGAGACCATTGTTCCACCTAAACACAAAATTCAACCAATGCTGATAGGATTGCATGGCTGCTCAGCCTACTGCCCCCATTCTCAGTGCAGTGCCATTATAGAAATGTCAAAAGCTGAGAGGCAAGATTTCACAAACCCTAAGCAAACTAATCTTAAAGTTTGGGAAGACTCCTGCCCAATACCGGAGGAGATTTAGAGTGTACACAACAAAACAATGTATGCAACCTTGAGGGCATGATCTACTTGGTCATGCTTCAGCATATGTTTGCCTGATGTTCCCCAGAGCTTAAGCAACATTTGGCTGACTCCAAGGGGTTAAATCCTAAGAGGTTGGCCATTGCTGCTGACTTATGGGCCTCACAGAGTTTCCAATAAGGACAAGCCTGCTTCGGGTAAGCAGGAGGAGGGAAAGAAGCAGAAAGAGAAAGGTTACTGATAAAACCATGTCCAAGAGGGCCCACAAATGTTCAATAAGGGGATGTCACAAGAGTCTGGTCAGGGTAGTGGGACTAGTCCTCCCAAGCATGAGTGGGTTCTCCAAGCCTCCCTATGTGTCTTGACCTAGTGCGACATGTAACACTTGTAAAGCAAGTGTCCAAAAGAAGAGGGACCTCGAGTGAAAGGTTAAGACCACGGGTGTCCACTCTGCAAGTCTGGCTTTCCCGCAGTACGAGGAAGAAGAGTTTGCAGGGGTGTCCTTCCCATTATATTAAGTCCCTACAGGTGAATGATCTAAAGTTAGTCTAGATTCCTTGGAACCTAGTAGTGCTGGAGCATCTGCTCCCACCCCAGTCCTAGCCCTTAGTCATGTTTCTTCGGAGGATAGTGTTCAGGTAGCATGTGCAGGTACGTCTGTTAGGAACACTGGGTCCAGTCCTACTGATGTAGCTCCCTCTATGTTAAACCCACAGATTCTTGCCAGAGATACTGTGGGGGAGGCGGAGCGGGTACTCAGTTGGCTTGTAGGCCCCCTCTTCTCAATATTCCAGTAGCACCTGGCATGAGAGCTGTGTCTAGTGAAATGGTCAGGGCATCTGTCGAAATCCGGAGACATTTTCCTAGAAGAGTTCTGCGTGAGCTTAGTCTTCAAGACGTAGGTCCTGATAGACACTCACCAGACCCTTCAAACATTAGGTTTCAGGATCAGGCTGCCTTAGCCAAGCCTAGGCCTAAGGGGAAACCCATGGCCAGGAGTCAGAAGAGGCAAAGGGAAAGAATATCCCCACCCCGTTATACCTACAGGTAGTTGGTAGCGTCCCTAATCCAGATTTGAAAGAAGGACCACCAGAAAATCGTGGATCCTATGGGACTCCGGAACTAACCAGTTTGCTGGTAGAGGAGATCCCTAGGGTAAAGAGAAGTATGGTCCAACAGAAAAAGAAGCCATCATGGATAGGCTTGTGGAGAAGGGCCCACTTCCAATGGGAAGGTTACCCTCAGGTGAACAAAATACTTTCCAGTAACCTACTTTCCTGCTGTAAGCCCACAGAGCCCATCATAAAAGACCATGAGAGGTTCCTTAGGAAGAGTGCCCCTCCCCGCCCCCCCTGCCTACAGTTGGTGTGTGACATTCCCCTGATGGTTCATCTTGATGTCAGGATACCACGAGAATGGTCTAACATACGTTCTTGCTGGCCCAAGATGGACGTCCCCAGGGAAAACTACTGTAGTGGGGGTCTCACCGTCAGTCACCAGGTTGACTGGAGGGAGACAAGTATTCAGTCGTTCCAGGATTCACTTTTAGGAGTGAACTCATTTGTACCAGCAACAAGCCCCAATTGAGTTAGCCCTGTGACTCAGGAGACCTCAGGAAAGAGGCTTCAATTGGTGGTTGCTGATCACACCACCATTTCAGTGGGCAACGTACCAGCCAATCTAAAAGATGCCTGGGTCCTCCCACTCCTTAAGAAACCCACTCTAGATCCTAATACACCTACCAACTACCGCCCTATAACAGTACCTTTTCTCCTCACAGTACTGGACAGAGCAGCTTATCTTTAAATTCAAAGCTATCTGGATCCAATAACCACCTGGATCTACGCCCAGGTCACAGAACAGAATCTGCTCACCTGTATCAAAAAATCCAAATGGCTGAGATTAAAGATAACAGCAATCTAGCCCTCCTCCTCTTATTGGATCTTTCAGCTTCTTTTGATTTAGTGAACCATAAAATGCTCTGCCAAAATGTCTCCTCTGTGGCACACTTCTCCAAAGCTATAACTTGGGTAGAGTCCTTTTTATCCAACCAAACGAGGAGCGTCTTCTCCCCCCTTTGCGGCAGCCCCAGTAACCTGTGGCGTACCCCAAAGTTCCTGCATCTCCCTGACACTAACATTTTTGCTAAGCCTCTCTTTCGACCTCTTTGGCAATATGGACATAACCTACACTACGCAGACGATACCCAAATCATCCTCCCCATCTCGGGCCCCTATGACACAGACTCCAAGTCACTGAGGAAAATGTGTCAAACCATCCAGGTTTGGATGGCACAGCCTCCGCTTAAAAGATCAGAAAACTGAGCTACTCCTCATAGGCTCACAGACTAGACTAAACAAACTTAGCAGATCCATTAAATCCTTCATCATTGACAGGAACACTATCTTAACAAGTAAACACCTTGAGTGTTTACCTGGACTCCGCTCTATCCTAAACCAGACATGTAAATGCCATCAGATCTGCAGCAACATACATTTCCAAACTTCGACGCTTGTAGACCATTCCCGACTTCAGATGCTGCATCAAGATTGCCAGCGTGCTTATCCGATCCAGGATGGACTACTGCAATGCCCTCCTCGCAGGCTCAAATGCTTACAGCATCAAAAAAATTGCAGGTTATTTAAAATAATTCATTAAGAGGGTCGCTTAACATCCCCCATAAAAACCACATCTCTGTTGCCAGACAGGTGGTCCACTGGCTCCAGGTTCACGAACGCATTGTATTCAAAACAACCTCCTTGACTCAAAAATGTCTAATACTGCCCTGAGTTACGTTTCTAGCAAATTCTCCAAAACGTAATCCTGTAGGCCCACTCGACCTACCCACTCTCACTTACTAACCATTCCCAGATTTAAGAGGCAGAAAACAGGGGGTCGTTGCTTCCCTGTGGTGCCAGCCAAACACTGGTACGCCCTTCTGCTATCACGAAGATCAGAAGCCTCCGTCTGGTCCTTCCGTAAGAACCTCAAAGCATGGCAAGTCACAAGAACTGCTAAACTAACGATGACTTCACTGCCCATCTAGTAAATATGACCATACAACCTAGTAACCAGTATTTATGTATTTATCAAGCTGCATGTATGTATTACATTTCATCTGCAAACTAGCACCCAGATGCCTTTGGGTTTGGCACGCTTTACAAATGACTAAATAAATATGTCTTTGTGCCAACCCACAGATAATGGCTGCCAAGTAAGTCATTGACACCTTACTGAGCGTCATCCCCAGAGGTAGCTCCTCAGTAATGGTTAGACCATGGAAGGAGGATGAAGTGACCTATGAAGTGTCAATTAGCTGTCATCAGGAAAATGGTCTGAGAGACTTGTCAAAGCTCTCTCAAGTTTGTTTGGAACCCTTGATGAGCCCCAGAAAATGGAGTGGGACATTCTCTTGTCAAACTTATTTCCTAAATCACTGAACACGCGAGGGGTCTGGGCCTTGCCAAGTTTCACCACTTAGCAAGGTAAACTATTCAGAATGCCATGGTGGACCTAGAAAGGTTACCATAGATTTCCCTATGAATAGTGTGGTGGATTCCGTCTTGAGGGATAGAATTGGAGCCCTGTTTATTGCTACAGAAAGTGGGCCCGAGAAATCCGAGTTTCCCTGTCCTGAGCCTGATTAGCCCTTCTAATGGCTTCAGTGAGGATGACCTAGTGTCTCCTCACCCAACAACACTTCAGCAAGGCGAGGTGGAGATTTTTCTGCGGCAATCTTCCCCTCCCAGGTCATCAGTGAAACACCTTAAAACAGATAGCTGTGAACCAGACTATTATGCGAATTGGCGAACCCACAAAGTTTGGGTGGTGTGGCGATTCAGAACAGCAAACAAGTTCTGACAGATAGTGCAAGATCCAACTTCTGTTTGAACAAGAGGTGTTTGAGCTTTCTAGTGGTCAGAAGTTCAGTTCTGAGCATCTGGAGAAACCTACAGGTGCATCCAGTTTGGGAATCTATATGGACACTAGAGCTCTGCATGCTGTCACCAAGCTAGATGCACGCTCCCCACCAATCGTTGACTTGGTGGTTCAGCTCTGTATTGAAAAAAAACAGTAGCATTTTTGATCTTTGTTTCAGCCTTTTCACAGGCTTACTTCAGTGTATTGACTTCTGAATTGTTGGCTGCAGCCGACTCCTGTCAAGTGAGATAAGACCCGGTTCTGAATGGGAGAAAGGGTCTCAGCAATAATATCTGGATGGTATGGCAGATTCAAACCCCATTTGGAAGGAACTAGGAATAACAAGAGACTGGGTGTCAGGACCTTCATCAGGCCAAGTTGTTCAGGGAGACAACCAAGCATCAAACTGAATAGGAGCCACTGCCCTTCCTTAGGCATAATGGTTTAAGAGGAGGCAAGATGCAACATCTTGTCAGTGAAGTACATTATTTATAGAACTGGGCAACCCCCACTACCAAATCCCAAGTGTGGAATTTCCTGTGCCTCACTGGGAAACACCGCAGTAAAGTAGCAGACTATAGTAATATAGCTGTCCCTTTGACTGCCTTCACTACTTCTATGGGGCCTAAAGAATTCTTATGGAACCTGGAGAAGCCCTTCATTTGCCTGAAAGAATCCCTAGGTCAGACCCCTGGTTTGAAGGCACCTGATTGGAAGAGACCTCTTAGCTCAAGCAGATGCCTACAACACTAGGATAGTAGGAACACTATCACAGCTTGATGACAAAGGTAAGGAACAACCTATATATCACATCAGCTACAAGTTAAGGAGAGGAAAACTTGGGGGGCCTACGGTACAAAGGATACATGTCATGTCACATATCAAGGTAAAGAAATGTTTTTCCATGATATGGTGCCTTGCGAAGCAGAGGTCCTACCTCTATGGGACCCACTTCACTGTATGCTCAACCTAAGCCTTTGAAGTGGTTGGTGGATATTAAGAGAGAATCCAAAGTGGCTCAGGCAGTTCATGAGTCTACAGGCCTTGAACTTCACTATTGGGCCTAGGCCAGATTCAAAATTTAGCAATGCTGATGGGCTGTCCAACTGGGATAACCGACTGGAATAGAATACCCATCCAGGGGTGGATTAGTTCCCCCTGTCCCTAGTCTGGGAGGGGCGAGTGTTCGGGGCGATTTCTCAGCACCTTTCCTTCCATTTGTATGGACTCACAAACCTTTTGCTTTTATTTTTTAATCTGACCTGCTCTTTTGGAAGTGTAATGAATGCCCTGCTTGTGCTCATTTGTCATGGGGAACCGATATGCCCTTCAGGCTATCCGTACTGGGAAACATGGTTTCCCTTCGTCTCATTACTTTGCCACTTTTGGTAACTTGTTCTTTCTTCAGTAACTTTTTATCATTGTACAATGCATCTTACAATGCAGTACACTGTTTTGCACTAGTTTAACACTGAGGAATTTTGGTCACTCTAAGTGTGCTCAAGGGACAAGCTGATGGCAGTGACGTTTTGATATTTCCTTGTGTATTTTGTTTTAGCCTTACTGCGTTTAGCTACTAACTTTGGCTAGTGGCCAATGATGGACATGCCACAAGGTTTTTCGTTTGTCATCTTGTATCTAACCCTTTTTCCTGGCCTGTGAGGCAAGGAAAATCAAATCATTATATGGACTTCCAGTGCCTGGGAAAGCAAGGCTTTTTACAGGCTACTGCAGGGTCATGTGTGTTTGCTGACAGAAAGTGAGTTGGCACTGCCTGGTCCCTTTGTACAGAATGGATTAGTATGCGCCACATAGTACATGAGCGCTCGCACCACATCCAGCGTGTGCAGTGTCTGCTCCGCTGGGGACGTTGGGGTGCCGAAGAACATTGGTAGAACCACTGGCTGATTCATGTGAAAGGAGGACAGCACCTTAGGCATGAACGTCGGGTTAGTGCAAAGGATAGCCTTCTCTTTGTGAAACGTTAAATAAGGCGATTTACAGGAAAACGCCTGCATCTCACCCACTATTCTGGCCACCAAAAAAGCGGCCTTCCAGGAAAGATGCTCGATGGCTGCCTTGTGCATAGGCTCAAAAGGCGGTTTCATGAGCTTTCAGAGTTGCACATCTAGTTCCCACGCAGGAGCTGGGCAATGGAGGTGTGGATAAGACCTGAATCACCCACAGAGGAATTCCTTCACTAGCCGGCGAGACCACAGGAATGGTGTGCCAGCAGAACGGTTTTATCTGGAAATCGCAGCTTCGTGCACTTTTATAGAAGAGTGTGTGAAACCCGAAAGCGCCAAGGATAAAAAATAAGGCAAAATGTCTTCTGGCCGGACAGCATGCGGTCGCAATTGCTTGCTTCTGCACCAGACCTGGAAGCGCTTCCACTTGTTTGTGAATGGGGCTCTCGTTCGGGCTTGGACCTCTTGGCAGTCTTGTGGGAGGGACAACGATCAGAATTCTAAGAACACAGGAGTCAGCCGTCAGATTGAGTGAGGGCAGGTTGTGGTGCAGCACTGCCCCTTGGTTCCTGGACAGGAGACCCTGGTGCGGATTGATCGTGAGAATAGCAGCTGAGGCGAGGGCAAGGAGGTCAGAGAACCAAATCTGTCTCGGCCACACAGTGGCACTAATATCAGTTTGCACCGGTATAACCTGAAGGTGTGTAGGACTGGAGGCACCAGCGGGATCGGAGGGCACCCGTCCCATGGAAATGCAAAGGTTTCCCCCAAGCTCTCCAGATTAGGGAATCTGCTTGCGAAGATCTTGCACCGATTGTTGTAGTAGATGGCAAACAGGTCAATCTCTAGTGTGCTCCAAGTCTGGAACAGGTGAAAATTATCTTCATGCAGCTCCCACTCGTGGCAAGAGATCTCCCTGCTGAGGGAGTCCGCTAGACTATTCTGAATTCCTGGTAGATGAAGCGGAATGAGAAAAAAAATGGTGCTGCAGAGCACAGTGCCAGAGAGCCTGGACTTCCTTGGATAGCTGAGGGGACCTGGTTCCACCTTGTCGGCAGACATAAAACATTGATGTTGTATTGTCGTAGACCCGTATCACTTGGCCCTCCAGCAGGGGGAGGGTTCAGGGCCCAGAATATCACCCGCAACTACAGCAGGTTAATGTGTAGGTTCTTTCCTCTTGGGACCAGAGGCGTCTCGTGTGTTGGTCCTGACAGTGGGAGCCCCAGTCCTCCAGCGATGCGTCAGTCATGATGGGGACCTGATGGTCCGGCAGCCTGAATGTGGCACCCTTAACCAGATGCTCCCCCAATGACCACCAGCCAAGGGTCGCCTGAATGATGCGTTTGCCCGAAGACCCCGACGCCTGCATCCACTGGGTATCTAGGAATTCTTGCACCAGCCGCATTTGCAGCCTGCAATAAGTGATCAAAGGGATGCACAAGGAAATCATCCCCTGCAATCGTTTGTATTTGCGGACTGGGGTCGTCTGAACACGGCTGAGGTAGTATACCTTTTCCAGAAGTGCTGCCACCCTTTCATCTGAGGGTCTGGCTGTGCAGGTTTGGGTGTCGAGTTTCGCGCTGAGGTAGTGCGCCTGTCTTGATGGTATTAGGCGTGACTTTAGGTAGTTTATGTAGAATCCGAGCTGTTGTAGACACTGGATGGAGGATGCCATGCTGACTTTCGCCAGTAGATAGGAGGGGGCTCTCACCAACCAGTCGTCTAGGTATGGGTATACGTGGATGCCCTTTTGCCTTAGATGAGCCACCACTGGAGCGAGGTGTAGAGGAGGTCACAAATAAGGCCTGCACTCCAGCCACCCATGTCGAAATGCCAGAAGCATACTCGCCAAGATATGACACGTATAAGGAGCAAATGAACCAACAGAGAGCCACAGTGGGGCTCTGTCCAGTACCCATCAGAAAGATATGTATACCTATTGAAGCGCCAATAACCAGACAACCTTGGGCTGCAAGGTACCCACTGAGACAACCATACTAGCAGCTGATACGAAACGAAGATTACTTACAAACGGTCCCTGAAGAGACCCAGAGAGCCTTAATGGAGGGCAGATGGTGACAACAAATGAACACAAACGACGAACGAAAAACTGACACACAAGGACGAAAAACAAAGAACGACAATGTAATGGACATAAGAAGAAACTATGTTAGCAAACAGAAACGTAACCATGAAGTAAGATGAAAATATGCGACTAACTGAATGCATGTAAATAGGCTTGGAACGCAAGAAGCTAAGAAAACAGTACTGCTTGCAATGCTTAGTAGAAGAATAGAGCGGCATGCGCCAAGTATATATCTACCTCAATGAAGCACGCTATACAAGTACGACTCCATTTTGTAAAAGCAGAATTAAGCCCAGGCTGCCAGGGACTAACAAGGCCAAGATTCATATTCCAGCCAAAGCCGAAGGAAAGAGCGGAATTGAAACTCAGTAAGAAGCAGCTCAATGCCTGGGAATTCGAGATCAACTCCAGGAACAGAGGAGAGCTGAAGAATCGAAACTTCAGAGCATAGCAGCCAGCCAGTGAAGGTCGTGATAAGGATGCCCCAGGCAGGTGGCGAGGCTAAGCAAAAATCAAATACACGAAAAGAAGGAAAATTAAGCAGATTCATGGTGAACAGACACGTGACCAGCCAAGGGCAAAGAGGTACCAACGTCTGATGTCACCCAGAAACCCAGGCTGCCATAACTTTTCCTGATAAGTACAGTTTTGGGGCCATCCTCAGCCAACTAATTGACACACAGCCCTAAAAGGTACTGATTAATGGAAGGGAGGCAGGGTGAATCTTGGGGCACTCCGCATCTGGGTGTTCCTTCTGCATGCTGCTAATTAAAGTGGAGATTTATGCCTAGGGGTGTAACCCACCCAATCACAATGGACCAAATAATCTAAGGTCTTATAGCTTGAAGAACCAATAAGACGTTGTAGTGACGTCTATCATAAGTGATGTAGTGGGATGGGCGTAGACGCCCAACCGATAAGAGCTATCCAATCCACATGCTCTGTTACAGATTATAGCACCTATACTCAAGTTACCTTTCCGACCAATAGCATTGCAAGACAAAACTTGAGTTTTGCACGTTAAATGATGACGAATTTTGCCCATAAAAGTTGCTGTCTGAATGAAAAATTTGGGAGTTGAAGCGAGACAGGCGATCACATCATTGATGATTACCATGTGTTTCCCCGGTTTTTTGTAGTTGTCATTACATGGACTTCCCTTTGCCAAACTATTGCGTTGTCCTTATTGAAGTGTGTCGGAGTAAAAGAATCATGCACCCTAACCTCCTCAAGGTGCAGCTATCTTGTCTTACAGGTACTAGAGGGCGAGCTCTGACCTATGGGCCCGTCAGAGGACGCTCTGCCCTCCTGTACAGAGGCACTTGGTAAACACCCCTGGAGCTGATGGCAGGCCGAAGGGTAGGGCCATGAATTGATTGTGCACTCATGCCACTACGAAGCTAAGGTAATGCCGGTGTGAGCAGCGAATAGGGGTGTGAAAATAAGTGTCCCCAAGGTCGAGGGACGGCAAGAAATCTCTTGCAGCTGAGACAGGACCTGCTGCAGCATCACCATGCGAAATGTTTGCACCTTTAGGAATTTGAGTACCCTAAGTTCTAATATGGGTCTCCAAACCCCAGATTTGCTGTGCAGTGCCCTTTTTCTTACCAGGAAATAGCAGGAGACTCCTGTCGACAGTTTGTTCTTTGGCACCTTCTCCACTGCCCAGTTTCCCAGTAGTGAACGCACTTCCTGCAGCAGGCAATTCCTTAACTTCTCAAGCTTGTTCGCAGGTGGAATTTCTGGTGATAAGGAACAAGTTACTTACCTGTAACTGTTGTTCTCCAGCATGGGTCTGGCATGGATTCACATGCTCATGAATATTCCCCGTCAGGCTGGGAATCCTCTGTAAAGAAAAAATCAGTATCAGTTTCGTTTCTGATCTGTCTTTCGTAGTAGTAACCAATCACTGATCTCTGCGTCATACTGACCACAGCCAATGACTGCCCTCTACCCAAGCCCCGCCTCTGGCAGCCATCTTTAGATTTGGAAGCACGTGAAGGGGCAGTATGACCAAGTGAAGAGCCGCAGAGGGGAAGGCGGGAGGGTTAGCATGTGAATCCATGCCAGACCCATGCTGGAGAACAACAGTTACAGGTAAGTAACTTGTTCCTTCTCCAGCATGGGTCTGGCATGGATTCACATGCACATGAATAAAAGAATACATAGCAGTACACACATGCACAACCACGGGAGGTGGCAAAGGCTCAACATTAAGCATTACATCCAAAACTCAACATTAAGCAATTCTTACCTCCTCACCAGGCTCACCTTAGGCGAACAGGTTGCGCAGCACTGCTTGGCCGACCCTGGACTCCTCCCTGGAATCCCGATCGACGCAGTAGAATTTCGTGAAGGTGTGCGTCGACCTCCACGTAGCAGCCCTGCAGATGTCCAGCAAGGGCACACCAGATAGGGACGCCGTGGTAGCTGCGATCGCTCTGGTGGAATGGGCTCCCGGACAGCCAGGCAGCGGTCGGTTTGCCAACCGATGACAGTACATGATACAGCCGGAGAGCCATCTGGAAATGGAAGCCTTCGAGAGAGCCTTCCCCTGATCGACAGGTCCAAAGTTCACAAAAAGTTGTGACGTCTTCCGAAAACTCTTCGTGCGGTCCACATAGGACTTCAGCGCTCTAGCCACATCCAGCGAGTGCAAAGTCCTTTCAGCCGGCGACGAAGGCGACGGGAAGAAAACAGGTAACACCAAGGGTTCGTTGAGGTGGAAGTCCGACGGCACCTTGGGCATGAAGGAGGGGTGCATCCTGAGCACTACCCTCGTGTCGTGAAAAGTCAAGTACGGGGGCTTGCAGGAAAGGGCCTGGATCTCTCCCACCCGTCGTGCGGAGGTGATGGCCACAAGAAACGCTGTTTTCCACGACAAGAACTTCAACGGAGCCGAGTGCAGAGGCTCGAACGGAGGTCCCATGAGCTTGGTCAGCACCACGTTGAGCTCCCACGCCGGGGCCTTCACCGGCGGGAACGATCAGAACAGTCCCTTCATGAATTCTTTCACCAGACGATGAGACCACAGACGTCTGTCCCGTGGTTCTGGTGTATCGGGAGATCGCAGCAAGATGAATCTTGATGGAAGCGTGCGCCAGCCCAGCCTTGGCTAGCAGGTACGGCAGTACTTGAGGAGCCGTAATCCGTAGAGGGTTAATCTTCTGTGCGTGGCACCAGACAGAGAACCTCTTCCATTTGTGTCCGTAGCATTAAAGAGTTGAGGACGCCCTGGCCTTTGCAAGAACCTCTCTGCAGTCGGCCGGTATGTTGTAACCTCCAAACTCTAACGCTGCAGGAGCCAGGCCTGCAAGTTCAGCTACTTCGGGTCGTGGTGGAGGATGGCGCCTCCTTCCCTGGAGAGAAGATCCGCGTCCACTGGCAGCTTGATTGGCGGGGACGCTGATAAGTCCAGAAAGTCCGGGAACCATATCTGCCTCGGCCACGCAGGTGCGACAAGGATCATCCTGCACCGTGACCTCTTGAGCTGGTTGATGAGCCGGATCAGCAGCGGCAATGGAGGGAACGCATATAGGAACAGGCCCTCCCATGGGAACGAGAAAGCATCGCCCATGCTCCTTGGCTGGGGAAACCTGCTGGCGAACCTCCGGCACTTTGAGTTTGTCGCGAACAGATCGGTCTGGGGTGTGCCCCACCGTCGGAAGAGGCGGTCCACTAGATCCTGTCGTAGTTCCCACTCGTGGCACGAGCGCAGCTCCCTGCTGAGCGAGTCGGCAATGGTGTTTTTTATCCCTGCCAGATGAAACCACCAGAAACATCCCTTGGGCGACGGCCCAATGCCACAGATCCTGAGCCTCCTTGGACAGGGCTGGGGATCTGGTACCGCCCTGCTTCCTGATGTAGAACATGGTGGTGGTGTTGTCGGTGAAGATCCTCACCACCTTGCCCTTCAGGGACGGAAGAAAGGACCAGAGGTCCCAAAACACTGCACGGAGTTCCAGGACGTTGATATGGAGGGACTTCTCCGTCGGCAGCCAAAGGCCCCTCGCGTGCAGATTTTCTGTGTGCGCTCCCCACCCTTCCAGGGAGGCATCCGTGGTCACTGTCTTCTGGTGGTCCGGGGTCTGGAAGTCCATGCCCGCCGTCAGATGCGCACGGGTGCCCCACCACGGGATCGCTCGTCGGAAGCTCTCGTCGTGTGATCCTGTCCTCGAAGCTGCCTGTCGTCTGGATCCAGCGAGCGTCCAGGAACTCCTGTAACGGGCGCATCCGAAGCCTGCACAGGCGGATGAGATAAATGCAAGAAGACATCATTCCGAGGAGGGACTTGATGGACCTCACCCTTGCCGCGTCCGCAACCAGCATCCGCTGCACCTTGCCCAAGATGGCCCTCGTCCTTTCCTCCGACGGAGAGGCCAGAAGCGGCACTGTGTCGAGCTTCGCTCCCAGAAACAGTGCGTCTTGAGCGGGCACCAGGTGGGACTTGGCGTAGTTTATGGAGAATCCCAGGTCCGTGAGTAGTTGGACGGTCCTCGCCGTGTGCTCCACGGCGAGCTCCTTTGTCTTTGCTCGGATGAGCCAGTTGTCCAGGTAGGGGTAGACGTGGATCCCCACCAGGCGTAGCCGCGCCGCCACCGGTGTGAGGCACTTGGTGAACACCCTGGGTGCTGACCTCAATCCGAAGAGAAGGGCTCTGAACTGGTAGCGACGCCCTTGGACCACGAATCTGAGAATGAAGTAGGCATCCTCCAAATCCAACGACGACAGGAAATCGCCCTCCTCCAGTTGACCCAGGACGTGCTGGAGGATGACCATCCGGAACTTCTGTGCCTTGATGAATTTGTTCAGTCGTCGTAGGTCCAGGATGGGACGCCATCCTCCAGTCTTCTTCACGAGGAAGTATCTTGAGTAAACTCTGGAGCCCCGAAGCCTCTTTGGGACGAGCTTGATGGCTCCTTTCTTGAGCATCGCCTTTACCTCCAAGAGAAGTTGAGGGACGTGATGTTCCTTCCTGGCCACGGGGGGGGGGGGGGGGGGGAGACGCGCGAGCCCTTTAGAAACTCGAGCGCGTGCCCCTGGGCCAGGGCGTCCAGCACCCAACGGTCGGTGGAGATGGACTCCCACACACTGACGAAGCTCGCCAGCCGGCCTCCCACTGGGGTGCTTCGGTGGGGGCCCGACCCCACAGTCGGTTCAGTCCTGCTTCGACGAGGCTTTGCCGCCGTGTCCTCCTTGGCGACGACGGCGGGGTCCGCCCGACTTGCCCCGTCCCCTGTAGGATTCCTGTGACGACGAACGGGCCGCTTGACGATAGGTGGAAAATCCGCCGCCGGAACCTTTGGAGGCACCCTCCTTGCCTCCGCCGCTCCGAAAGGGCGGCCGTCGTTGCTGGAGAACACCAAGAGCCCGGGCCGTCTCCGTGTCTGTCTTGATGGCTTGTAGGGAATCGTCCACTGTTTTCCCAAACATGTTGCTCCCGTCGAACGGCATGTCCAAGACTCTGGTCTGCACGTCCTGACGGAAGTCAGTTGCCTTGAGCCATCCACGCCGTCTACGGCACACGCCGTTGCCCAACTGGCAAAATCCAGTGTCAGCGATGTCCGTCGCTATCGTAATGGCGTGGTCCGACGCCACTTCTCCTTCCTGCAAGATCTCTAGGGCCTCTGCCCTCTTGTCGTCTGGTAGGAAATCCATCAAGGGGGCGATTTTGTACCACAACTCCCTGTCGTAGCGGGCTACGATAGCCAAGGCGTTAGCAGCCTTAATCGTCTTCGCTGCCGATGAGAGGACTGTGTCCCATCGTCCCCAACTTCTTTCCCTCGCCTTCCGGCGGGGAGGTTGACGTAGAGGCCGAGGCCCCCCCCGCTTTCTTCCTGGCCGCCGCGGAGACGACCGAGTCCGGGGTCGGCTGTGCCCGAAGGCACAAGGGGGCCGCGTCCGGGACCCGGTACTTCTCGTACCGATCCCTTCTCGCAGGCGTTGTGGATGGGTTCTTGAGGAGGGCGAGACCCTCATCCCAGATATCGTCCAGTAGAGGTACAGCGAGGACCGTCTTCCTCTTGGTCTCGCGCCGTTGATAAAGGAAACCTTCCTTCTCTTCCGGGCAGATCTGGAAAAGCTTGGATGCCCTGGCAATCATGGCATGAAACGATCCAATCTCGTCGGGCGGGGAAGCCCGGGGAGGAGGTGACGACGGGAGATCCTCGTCGTAAACCTCGTTGTCTGTGTCCATCGCGGCCGTGTCAGTCCCTGTATCATCCCCACGGGTCGTGGACGGGGAGGAGGGCTGAGCAGGGTGCGATGGTTGAAAAGGAGGTGGAGGATGAATCCTTCTCTTAGGACGAGGGCTCCCAGAAGGGCCTGGCTCCGGGTCCCCCGTCGGGAGAGGTTCCTCCGTTGGTGGCAACGGCAATCTCGTCCTTATCTCCGACCATAAGGACTGTATAGCCAACAAAATGGCCACCGAGTTGTCTTGCGGCACTGGTTGAGGGGAGTCAGACGGGCGGTCAGGAGCCCCGTCGGCACCCTCGACGTTCTCGTCGGGGTCCCTCCCGACGGGCTGGTCTTCTTCCACGCCAACGCCGTGGCTTAAGACTTCGATCAGCTCCTCCTCAGAGGTAGAGGCCGAATCCACGACAACCTCCTGCCCCCCCCCCCTTTTCTTCTCCGGAGGTTTCACGGGGGTCCGGTCGATGGGCATGAAAGAGGACTCCCTCTGCGGTGGCAGGGAGACCCTGGGCCCCGAGGTCGCCACCACTGCTGCAGCCTCCACAGGCTGAGCCAGGGCCGCCGCGACTGTCTCGATAGAGGCCTTGGCCGGATGGATTAAGGCTTTCACCACCTTAGGTGCGCTCACCGCCTTCTCCTTGGGGGCGGGGGCGGGGGGAGGGGGGGGGGGGGGGAGGGTCACCGCCTCGCTCTTCCTCCGATGGGGCCTTCGAGCTCGACCGGGGTCTCTCCAGGAGCTTCGCCGGGTGCTCGGCCTTCCTCTTACCCGAGCCAGAGCGTTGGCTCGTGGTTGATGGCGCTGGGGAGGATGCGCCCTGCCTGGCACCCGTAGAGCCCGACCGTTCGGCGCTCCCGGTGCCAGCGGACTCGCGGTGCTTAGCCTTCTGTTGGACCCCTGTCGCCGGGGCGCCCTCCAAGGTCTTAGAAGACCGCTCTGACTTCTTCTCGCCTGACGGGCTCTTCCCTTCCAGCCAGTTGGCGAGACGCAGATGGCAGTCCTTCATGGTCCGCTCCGACATTTTGCCGTAAAACGCACAGTCCTTCACATGAGTCTTGTCCTCATGCAGGCAATAGAGGCAAAGGGGAGTGTTCGTCCTCCTTAAAGACATTCTGAAGCTGGCATCCAGGGCAGACCCTGAACAGCTTTCCGGGCGTCTAGCTTCCCTTCTCCTGGGCCATGATCGAGATGGGCCTGAGAAACTTCTGGAGTCCTCCAAAAGCGTGGCTCGACGAAATCTTCACCCTTGAGGGGCATAGAAGAATCCGACACGGGTCCCCGTTGATCGGATAAAGAAACGGTGGAGCTTGAGGCTCTTTTGACAGAAAGAGAAAATGCGAAAAAAGCACTAAAGCTCGAGAGCAATCCCAACACTTGAACGTGCGGTAAAAATCTGAAGTTGGCTGCCAGAGGCGGGGCTTAGGGAGATGGCAGTCATTGGCTGTGGTCAGTATGACGCAGAGATCAGTGATTGGTTACTACTACGAAAGACAGATCAGAAACGAAACTGATACTGATTTTTCTTTACCGAGGATTCCCAGCCTGACGACGGGGAATATTCATGAGCATGTGAATCCATGCCAGACCCCATGCTGGAGAAGTGCACCAATTCCAGCGTGTGACCCTGCTGGAGAAGCGAGATCACCCATTTGTCAGATGTTTTTCCATCATTTGATAAATCTTGACAGTTATCTTACCACTGCGATGCTGAAGTGGGAGCACAAGGCCCTGTGCTGGTCATGGTTGCTTGCTGGATTGGCCCCTTGATTGGGAAGAGCCACAGCGGCCCTGTGTGCCTCTCTAAGACCGGGACTTTCTTCTGTACTTGTCCCCGGGGACGGAAGGTGACTTGTATGAGGATGACTGATCTGTGGAGCAGTTGTCTTGCAAAATGTTACCATAACGCCCTTTTCCAGTGCGAAAGGACTGGTGCCTTTGCTGCAGCCTTCCCTAAGAAGCGAGCAGTCTCACGGTCTGTTTTGATGGAGGGCAAGGCCTGAACAAACTTTTTTGCAAATAGGTCCACACCGTCCAAACGCATATCCACGACACAGGATTGGACATTGGGTCAGAAATCTGTGGCCTTTAACCAACCTGGTCTGCGAAGAACCACCCCATTACCAAGCTGGTGAAATCTAGTGTCGGCGATGTCCACTGAAACTGTAATGTGATGGTCTGATGCCAATTCGCCCTTGCGGAAAATGTCCATTGCTTTTGGTTTTTTGTCGTCGGCCAGAAACTCTAGGATGGGGCCCAGTGTATACCACAACTCGATCATATCGTGTGAGAATGGCCGTGGCGTTAGAAGCCCCGATAGTCGTGGCAGCGGTAGTAATGATCTTGTTACCAAAGGCATCAAGGCGCTTACCTTCCTTATCTGGAGAAACGGACAGGAAGACAACGGGCTGGCGGACCTCTTCCTGGCAGCAGTGGAGACAACAGAGTATGGCGTAGGCATAGTGCAGAGGCAGGCAGAGGGTTCGGTCCAGGGCCCTGTATTTTTTGTCAAAACTGCCCTTTTTTAGCAGGAGCAGTAGCGGGATGTGCCAGGATAACTAGGCCATCCTCCCAGATGTCCTCCAAAAGCCGGATGGACATGACAGACTTTGCTGATCCCTCCACTGATATAAAACACTGTCCTTGCGTTGCTCCTCAGGGGTAAGGTGTAACATCTTGGCCACTCTGCCCATGAGTGGCTGGAAAGCTCCCATTCATCAGGCGGAGAATCCCTGATTGGGACCCTATCAGGCTCCCGATTGGCTGGGACAAAGTCTTTAAATTCGTCACTATGGGATGTACGCGTCGACGCCACAGCCAGGTCTCCTGGGTCAGGGTCTGTCCCTGTCTCCGACAGTTGCTGGGGCCGTGGCTGGTGTTCAACTCTTCTGGGGGGGGTTGCCGAGCGTTATCCTCCCAGGATGGGCCTGGGAAACCTGAAGGAGGCTGCAGTGGAGGAACCAGAATCTATGCCGGAAGACTATGGTGCAATGAGGGTAGTTAAAATACCCACAGACAAGTTCCTCGGCAGAGGAGTCTGGTGAGCCGGCTGGACCGGAGGCCAGTCATCCCCTACTAGGAAATGGTGCAATGGTGGCAATATTAGCAGATTCATGAGGCTTGCTTTACCCCGTGGTGAACTAGGCTGCTTCCTAGGAGGCAGTGTATTGCGGGGACGTGGGAGGTGACATAACAGGATCCACATCCCATTCCTCCAACTCTTCATGGGAAGAGAGACTAGGTTACACTTGGACGGTCCCTTCTGGAAGATGCCCCACTCCAAGGTCTAGGTATGTGGACCGAGGGAGCGGAGCTAGCGCGGACACTGTGTTGGTAGGTGTCAGAAGTGGTAACCATCGATGGTGCTGTGGTCGTGACCAAGCGCAAAGATACCGGTTTTTGCCATTGACGAGGCTACAATAGTCGTGGCCGTAGCATCGTTGACTCCGAAGAATGTGCACTAGACTTAGAAGTGGATTTGCCTGAACACGTCGCCCCTGCAGTGCGAGGCAAAATGCAATGGCTGCTCTTTTCTTTAGATGACCCATGGGTACTGACCTTGGGCGATGACCTGTCTTTGTGAGACGATCTTGGCTGAAGCATTCCTGTGCTGCTACCTGCTGCTGGGGTGGACTTCATGCGATCTAGACCTCTTACTAGAGGTGGTTCGCTGGGCCGTGCTGCCCTGCCGCAGAGCAGCATGGCTCCATACAGAAGCAGAGTCAGAGGCTCAGCCGGCATGCTCAAGCCACGTGACGAGATGCCGATGACGACCCTGCAACATCTTGGAGAAAGACCAGCAGATCGCGCAGTCTTATATTATGTGATGCGGGTGAAGACAAAGTCAGTGTGATGGACTTCGATGTAGACGTTTCAGCCCACAGCGGGCACACCCCTTGAACAGGCTCTTCCTCATGGACTCAGCCATGAGGTAGGTCCAACTGCGCAGACTATGAAACATCAAGCATTAACGGCGGTGGGAATGGTTCCTGGACTCGGCAGGGTCGCCGGTAGTTGAGTCGAAGGATGTAAATTTGTGGAAATTGTTGTAAAAGTTGCCTTAAAATGAAGATTACTTGGAGAGAATATTTGAGAACTCCCAACACGAACGTGCAGTGAAATAAATGTGAAGATGGCCAACAGGGGAGGAGCTTAGTGAGGTGTTCCTATTGCCTGTGGGTAGTATGACCCCAAAAGGACTAAGAGCAAAGAGGTGACTGAAAGTTTCAGTTTAAACTGCTATGTTACAGTGGATTCCCAGCCTGAAGGGGAATATTAACAGCATGTTAATCTACGAAAGATCCAATGCTGGAGAACGATACTTACCCGAAACCTTATCTTCACTTTTAAAAGTAACCTTTAGAAACTTGGCTTTGCCATTGCTTGTTTGCGCAAGCACACCGAATGTTGGGGACACTTATTCGTTAAAACAACGTGTCCTCTACTACTTGGAACTCTTTGTTGGACCGTAGAACCCCTACACTATTTCCCATCTCACAAACTATATGCAATTTTGATGCACTTTTGGGCACAAGGACCCATACATTTTAGGGACAGGCGTCTAAAGTTAGTGGTGCAATTCTGTGGACCTGTAGTGCTGCATACTTCGGCACCCCTTTTCAGGGGTTTATATGTATTTTGCCCTACTCCAGTGATTGTGTATATATGTATCTTTTATTTGGTGTTGTGTAATATTACATGCTAGTAGTCACATTTTTATAATGTATGGCCATAAATAATTTTAAGAACTGATTGTCCAAGCGTGTTCCCGGTCATTTCACTGTGTGTGCTCATTGAGGACCCCTTTCAAGCTTACCACCTCTTGAGACTTCGCCTACACACCCTCGCCTTGCTACCTTGACCTGGTTTGGCTACAACTCAGTTGTCCCCGTCACTAGACTTACTAGGTTGGACTTCTATACATCTGTCCACCAGGTCAGAGTGTAGACACATCAGTCCTAACACCCATTCTCAGGGAGTTTGTGGAATCTACGGCAAAAGCCACATACATTACAGGAGTGATATCCCTTGTTACAATAGACCAGAAGTAGAAAATTCAGGAAAATGTCTATCGCTGAGGAAGAATAATTGTTGGACATTTAACCAAGCTGAGAGAAGTCCCTGGGAGGAGTTACAAAAACTTATCAGAACTGTTGCCAGGCACTATTCGAAGTCAGCCCTTAAGGCTTAACCAGCTGGACCTGGAGAAGGGAGTCATTCTCCTAGTTGAATTTCTGTTCACTGAACACCTTTGGTCAGTGGTAGGGTCCGAGTAGGATAGATTTTGACAGAGGATGGATTCTTTAGTTTGACCACCACCCAGACGACGAGCACCCGGGTAAGAATTCAGTTCACTAGGGCAACCCTTTCATTGTACGGAAAGAAAAGTCCTTTTTCTTATTGTTGAATAAAAACCTTGAGTTGAAATGCCACCCGTTTGTCAGACTCCTGACTTACCACAGAAGGCAAGTGAATAAAACAACCAGCACCGGATAAGTAACAACCAGTTCGAGAATGAATAGGCTGAAAATAAAAATAAAAAAAAAGTGTTAGAACCCACATACACCACCTTGAAAAAGTACTATCCTTAAAAAATCCTTCCCTAGCTAGAAAAAAAAGGGCCTAGTACCCTTATAGTCAAAAATTCCAGTATGTCTTTTCAGGAGGCTAGGAGTATGTCTTGTTTAGAAAGCTAAAGAAGTTGGCTAAAGCCAACAGGCAGTTTGTAAGTGTTGCAAAGTTCAATGAGAATTGAAGAAAGGTGTTTAACAGACCCTCTCCTAATCCAATCACCTTAGAGGAGACCAGGATAGAATACCCGACCAGAACGCCATTGCTCAAGGTTAGGCAAGGGAGAGGTAGAACCAGGACTTCAAGCATATACAACCTTATGCATACAACGGAGGAGAGGGTGAGGCGGGGGAAGAGGGACCAGGTCTCCCACTGTACTAAGATTAAGTCGGGAATAAGAGTTCCAGAATTCGCAGGGTCTTCTTGATTCGTGCCCTGGCTCAGTTGAAAGAAGTCCAGTGGCCCCGGGTGGCGAAGTCACCACAGGCATCAGGTTCGGCTAGATTGCGGCTCAGTCCTCCAATGGATCTGTCCTAGGGACTGAACAGCTCGATACCCAGGACGGACCCACCACTCAAGCCACAACCTCAGAGGACTCTCAGGATGAGATGCAGACATGAAGCAGTGATGGCCACTTCAAAAAAATGACAGAATGCTACACTCTTGGTGGAAACAAAATGGTCCTACAAGCCTTTACTTTGAGTGGAGAGCTGAAACTTATTCCACAAGCATGGTCACAGGGCTCAACACAGGGATCAAATCGAGATGCGAACAGTGCAGGGAAATAGCCAAAGACGACGGCTGGCTAGCCCAGAGGATGGTTCTGGGACTCTTCCAAGCGCTTACATTAGTCGGAACTTAGAGCAACTGGCTGTTGCCACTTGTCCAGGTGTTGAAGGACCGAGGAAGGTCTTTAGGAGATTGGTAGAGGCAGGGATTTGCCAGGCAAGTGCAGAAAGTGTTGCTAGCAGGTTTCCAGAGATGCAGTCAAGTCTTTAGTGTGCTGCTCACCTTTGTAGGGGCCCTGGCTCCAATGATCTGTCAAATGGCTGCAGGAATCCCACTTTTATCCAGGATCTGGGCTGCAGTTGCACCATTCCATTCCGGAAACTTCTCAAGACCTTCCTCTTTGCCTCTGCCTTTGACCCCCTTCTCCCCGGTTGATCTGTTTCTTCTCATGGCATTGTGCACCTGGCCACCATCTGTTCTTTCGGGCCCAGGTACCTGCTCACCCTGCCACCCTCCTGCACTGCCTCCAGGCCACCATCTGCACTAAGGTTCTGTATCTGTACCCATACAGTCCCCCTCCCAAGTTTCTTCTGCACTTATCAGATACCTTTCTAACTTTCACCTGCCACTTGCTGGCTGCACTACCATAGTTTAATGCCCTTATTTATTATTTATTCTATTTAAAATGTATTTATGTTTACTCTGCTTCGCACTTTCCACTCCCCGCCCCCCCTTTCCTTGCACCTTTCCGCCATTTTCCTTTGCCATGTATTTTCTTAAATGTCACTGGGCCTAGTAAGATCGCAGTTTTTTCTGGGTTTTTTCTCTCCCTTGTTCTCCTCCCTTTTTGCCTGGTCGCGCTCGGAAACACTTGTGTACGAGCACGATATAAATAAAATATTTCATTTCAAATTGGCAGGGGCTGTCCAAACCCAGAAAGCTTCTGGCCACTACATCTGCACAGCAACAGACACTATGTCAAAGATGTGGACTGTGTTTAGACAGATGCAGCTCCCACATTGGGCCCCACACACACCGCCACTTTAGCTGGAGCTTTCCCAGGGGAAGGGCTTAACATATGGAAAATCCATTTGTGGCAGGGCAGGAAAAAGGTCAAACTACAAGATGGCTGAAGGATAGACTAGATTTTTGTAGCACAGCCATTTTTATAATTTATGGACCTCTAAGTGGCATTATGTGGTAAAAGTCCACAAGACCATAAAAAAAGGTTTAAAAGTATCTGCTGCCACCAGCTTATCCTGGACACATCTTCCATGTATCCAAAGTTGCCAAACAAACTTCGAGACACAGTGTCTCTACCACACCTCACAGAAGGTGATGTGCACAGGAAAAACCAAACCGAGCATTTTACTATGGATAACAGTTCTCCTGGACTGAGCAGTGCTCCTAAAACGGAGCTTAGCGAGGTTAGTGGAGAAAAAAGGTTTCACTTTCAAAAGTGAGTAAGGGTACAACAATAGCAAAAGGTTGGGAGTCTCCCACTGATGTATATGGAGGGAAATCAGAACAAATACAAATGTTTCCTAACACTCCAGTTCAAAGGAAAAGGACAAGAGGAGAAAACTGACGACAGTCAGCAGGAGCGTGACCAAATGCAGAGCCATGCGCGTGACCTGTGCTTCTAATTCAAAACGGAAAGGTTTTGCTGTGAAATAAGTGGATGGGGTATTGGAGTGCCCAAGCACACAAAGGGAGGCAGGTGCTCTTTGTGATATTCAGTTGGTTGGAAGTGAAGGCACTGTGGTTCTGAAAAATCATGTGTGGGTACACAGAATGCTCATTTTTAAACTGACAGATCAAAATGCAGCTGTGCAAAGGTGCTCTATCCCCATTCACGGAGGACGTGGGCATAAAAGTACAGAAGTCAAAGACCAGGACACGGTTCAGTCAGTGTTTCACCCTTCATTTTGCAACCTCAAACTCACCAGCTCATCTAAAAAGTCATAGGTTCAGCATGCCTATCATACCTGTGACTTGACAAGAGTCTTGACCTGGTCATCCTTCTTCCCTGGGGAAAGTGCTTGGAAAACAAAGTTTCTGGTATTACGTGGAGCATTGAGATTAAGGTCGGACATGGCTGTGAGCTTCTGGAGAACCTCTTTGGGTTTATTCAGCAGTGACCCATTTTTCATCATCTGCAAAGATACAAAGGTCACATCAATAATACTGCAGTCAACCAGGAAGCACACGAGCAAAACATAAGATTAACAGATGCTTCTATTCACTGGCAGAATTAAACCAAATACACTGTTAGCAAGTTTTTGCACCACCCTCTGTTGAGGATGCTACAAACACTAAACCGGATAGAAGGGGGAGGGAGGCAACACCTGCCAAGGAAGGAAAACCAAACTGGTCTTTGATGTGGGTGGTAAAATGGATTTCCAAAATCCACACGAGGGTGTATTATGGGCGGAAATACTAATGAAAAGGGATGCACAGATTTCAGCCAAACAAAATCAAGGTAAGACAGCAGAGCGGCAAGGCTTAGTCGCAGGAGGGGCGTGATTGGCTTAGGGCTACAATGAGTCCACAAAGAGCAACACCAATAATTCTGGTTAGTCGGGCAAGTATAAAAATATAGAATAGTTTATTTGGCCTTTAAAATACGTACACACTTAGTAAATAAAACCTGGGTCAAATATTGGCACACCAACACTAAGAGAAATATACATTCACCCTTAGGAGATAACGAAAAGCATTTGTTTAAAAAACTAGCGCAACACAGGTAAGTACTCGGATGCATTTCGAATTAGAAGAGACATGGAAAATCATAGAACTGCTTCCCTAGCTCTTATAAAGTCCAAAACTAAGATGGTTTGGGGCCCTTGAGCCCAAAGGTTACCAGTTCCAAAGTATCTACTTCACAAGTAGGTATTATGAGGAAATAGGCAATGCCAGGGGTTATGATTCAGAGAGTCAAAAAGTTAAAGTCCAAGTTAGTACATTCACTAAATCCAGACACTAGGACATGCCTAGAAAGGGATCCTTGACCAGCCGTCCAACCAAATTCAGGAAATTTTAGGGACAGGACTTTACGCACATGCAACCCTACGACTGACATGGGGAACAGAAGAGCTAGTTACTTAACCGTGATAACATTCTTTTGATTGGATGTTCCTCCCACATATTCCTCATCTTTAATAATGTATCTCTCCAGCTTTACTGCTTGGTATTATTTCTCGACAGAGGGCGCTGTATGCAGTGTCGTCGAGTTGATGTACCTCGAGGGCCTCCGTCGACGGCATCATCAGCATAAATATCACACGCAGCGCCCGTCGACTTCAGTTCCGATTTGCCGAACCAACGCTTCGAGTGGATTACAGCACGCTACAGTCAGATTTTCGGGAGAAAAATGTCTTCAACTCCATCGACGCCCAAGTCAGGTTTAAAAAAATACCAGGACTGCGGGTCGACTGTCAATTACTGATCCTCACTGCATCTACCTGTGGTGTCTGGGCTCTGGACCACCGATTGTGGGTCCTGTCAGGCCATGACCAACAAAGCTCTAAGGGATTGTAGAGGTAAACTGGCAGTGGGGAGGTTGGCTTCGAAGTCACCTTCGAAGAGGGAGAAAAAGACCAGTGAGTCGAGCGACTCTTCCTGGTGCAAAAAGTCAAAAAGGTTCTGATCGAGGAGTCGTTTGCGGCACTCTTCATCTTCTAAAAAGGCCAAGAAGAGACGCCATAGGTCTCCTTCAACCTCAAGTGATTCCTCCACGGAGGTAATCAGATTCCCTACAAAATCTGATTTCACTGCAAAGTGGGTCGCATTTCGTAGTGAGATGTTGCGTATTTACGAGAATGCGGCTTCGACCCACTTGAAAGAAAAGCTAAAGAGCCATGACCCAGCCGCTCCGAGTAAGGACGACAAATGGAAGTTGAAGGCTAAATCTTCAAAGCCGAGCTCAAAGCCAGCGTCACATGGAGAAAGTTCTCGATCCAACGGGAAGTCGTCGAGAGTGTTGACGAGTCGAGAACAGAGTCCAACTACAGTTCTGGCGAAAAAGCACAAAGCGTTGAAGGTTTTGACGTCTTTGCCGATTGTCGGAGTCGTCGACATCGGAGTCGACGCACATTGAACCGATGACTGACGTCAACTTCGACATTGTCGAAGCAAGTGGCAGTACAAGACAAGGTTTAAAAGTCTTTACCAAAAAAAATTAGACTATTTTAAGTCTATGTCTGCAATATATGAGGAAGACCAACCCTCTGATGAGGGTTCAACACCTTTTGGTCTACAGTTTGGCTCCCCCAATGGGCCAGAAGAGCTTATTTTTGACAAATCCAGACAAGAGATTTGTATGATAATCTCCAGTCAGCTAGTGGCTTGGATACTTCGCCAGAGTTCGGCAGGCATGACCCCTCTGAGCATGCAGACTCCTCCTACAGAAAACTGATGGGAAAGGTCAGAGTTTATGGGATGGAGTAGGCCTATTCCATCTTTCAAATACGATATGACTGACATCTTGGACTAGGGCCCCAGAAAGACCCTGCTTTACCATTCCACATGGCTCTACAAAAAAAGTATCTGCAAATTGGGAGACTTCACAAGGAAGTACAGACCTTCCAGCAGAGACCCGAAATATCTTACCAAGCATCCCACTCCTGAAAGCTTGGTGGTTCAGGCGACTACTTCAACCAGACAGTCAGCGTATCCTTCCATCCCCCCCTGACAGGGATGGCAAGAGGATAGATGCCTGGGCTGGTAAAGTTTTCACTGCAGGCAGTATGGCTTTTAAGTCCACTAATGTGACTTGCACATTGTCTAGATTTACGTTTACCTTGTGGCACTGTGTTGCAATGGTGGCTGAACAAATCCCGGAAGGCGGAGAAAAAGACTGCGTTCTGCGAACATTAAGGATGGTAAGGAGGGTAAGAGTGAATGTCTCCAGTCAGGTTTGGATACTGCGGGCAGCATCAGAAGATCCATGGCTGCAAGCACAGTATTACGCAGATTTGCGTGGTTGAAGAAGTCTCGGTTTGCACCAGACGTACAGGCAAGACTACTCAACATGCCCTTTGACGGCTCAAGGTTGTTTGGCAGCAAGGCGGATGAGAGTTTGGAGAAGCTGCAGACCTCAAAAGGCGGCAGCTAAATACTTTAGCGCCGCCATTAGATTGCCTGAACAACCCTATTCGGGACCCAGCAGCGGTAACCTTACATTCCGCCACTGCTGCAGCCGCCTCCAAGCCACTCTGAGGCCTTGACCCATATGACCGCGGTGGGAGGCAGACTCTCTCAGTATCTGAACAAATGGCGGAGCATTACTTAAGATGCGTGGGGTACTGGAAACGGTGGCCCAACGTTACTGCCTTTCTTTTTCAAAAAAGATCTCAGGATCATCCATCATCATTCCAGATCCACTCCTTGCGCAGGAAATCTTGAGCCTGCTAGAGAAAGGTGCAATAAAACATGTACCTGTCAAGGAGAGGAGCAAGGGTTGGTGTTCCCCCTCCCCTTATTTTCTGATTCCCAAAAAGGACAGATGATTGAGGCCCATCTTGGACTTAAGAAATCTGAGAAAGTTCCTCAGGAAGGACAAGTTCAAGATGTTCACACGTTCTCAGATCCTTCAGGCTCTCCACCTATCATTGGACCTTCAGGATGCTTATTTTCATGTGCCAATCCATCTCAAGCACAGAAAGTACCCGAGGTTCGCAGCTCTCATCAGTTTCAGGTTCTGCCTTTTGGGCTGACCTCTGCCCCGAGGGTTTTCACCAATTTGATGGCATCAAGTCTTACGAGAGGGGGAATTCACGTCTCCCCCTACTTGGACGATTGGCTGATCAGGGCCCGGGAACACCTCAGCGCAACCTGCCACCCCTTCACAAACTGGGCTTCTCCCTCAATTACACCAAGTTCCACTAGATACCACTCTAAAGACTCCAATTTATTGGAGCAGTCCTGGATACTCTCTCGGGGAAAAGCCTTGCCACCCAAGGTGAGAGCTCAACACATTCTGCAGATGGTTTCTAAATTCCAGAATGTCCAGCATCTTCTGGCCTTCGATTTTCTGAGGTTAATCTGTCTCATGGCATCCTGCATTTTCCTAGTGCCAGAGGCCCGCTTGAGGAGGAGATCCCGTCAATGGACTCTCAGAACTCAGTGGTCCCAGTTCTCAGGCAAGATGTTGGACCACCTGCAAGTTCCAAGCAGAGTTGCTCAGGACCTTCTGTGGCGGGCTTGCAAAGACAACGGTCTCAACGGAGTGTCTTTTTGACAATCATGGGCAGAGATAACGGTAGTGATCGACGCCTCGGTCACAGGGTGCGGAGACCATACCATTGATCTGACAATCAACGGTCGCTGGTCTCCATCCAAGTCCAAACTACAGATCAACCTTTTGGAGCCAAGGTTCGATCAGACTAGTGCTGAAAGACTTCTGCCTTCTGTACGGGGAAAAAGAACAAGTTACTCTCTTACCTGGTAACGTTCTTTCGATGGGATGGTCCAACGACGTATTCCATATCTATGACAGTAATCACCACAGCTGTGCTGCTTCGGAAAATCTCTAAGCGCCTGCGTCAATGACTTCGATACGCTGTCCTCGAGGGCCTCCGTCGAGCCGACGTCACCGGATGTTCCAAGTAGGACGCACAACGCCTGTAGCCTCAGTTATAGTTTTTTCCCAGAACGTGTGGCACCAATCTTCTGCCAGTATGACCACAGAAAGCCTTACGGAAACGTAAGCTGCAATCGCATAAGAAATTCTGTAGCGGGGTAGGCAGGGAGGGAGCGATATGGAATACGTCGCCGGACCATCCCATCGAAAGAACGTTACCAGGTAAGAGTAACTTGTTCTTTGAGGGGATTAGGTCCTCCGACGTATTCCATATCTATGACAGACTCCCAAAGCAGTACCAAAGTAAGGCGGTGGGAAAAGAATTTAGAATATACAAATTTAGAATGCTCAACCAAATTGCAGAGTAAAGGACCACCTTGCCAAAGGCCAGATCCTGCCCATGGATAGAATCTAGGGAGTAGTTGGGGAGAATTCTCTGTTTAGGCTGAATTTCCTAACCTAGTGAGTCCCTCAGCAGCTTTGCTGGATTTTTTGGGTTTCTTTTTTTCTCCTGCCAAGAGTGAGACTCTTTTACCCTCACTCTTGGGCATGATTTGAGTGTGTTTCTTTGAATCTAGATGTGTTTAATGGGCTATGGGGTCTTTTACTCCATAGGGCTTCATGTGTTTTTGTGATGCGTGTTACACAGCACCCTCAGTGCAGTGACACAGGGGTGTCATAGTGACCCCCCAGTATAGACTCCATACCCTGGGACTGACTACTGTCTCCCAGGGCATGTAAAGTCACCATTGACTTTACTAGTCTTAAATTCTGAACAAAACCAGTACAAACCATCATATTGTGGACATACTGGCTGCGGCAATTCAATTGCCCCGGGGTCTGTTAGTCGAGGGGGCACGTCTCCGTCCCCCCTGATCGAGTTTTGGCTGGTGGCAGTGGATACTACTTTTTATATTCAACCGCAAATATTTTCCTATGGGATTTCCCATTGTTTTAGGCTACTACCTTTATTTAATTATTTACGGTAGCCTCGAACATACCGCCGGGTTATTTAATTAATATTAATTCTCCGGTTGGTATTTTTTGCCAAAACTTGATTCTAAAATGGCGTTTGTGTTCTCTTCTGTGACTCCAACCCCAGTCGAGCCCTTTGTTCCACTTTTTGGCGGGCTTCTCCACAGAAGCCCTCCAAAGTGGTGCCACTCTGTCTGGGGTACTTAGGAGGGGTGGAGGGGAATGTAGGCACCCTGGACTGAGTTGCCTAGGCAACTCAAGTCGCACTCCGTCCTGATTGGCCCAAGTGGTGAGCCGGCCGGCTCACCACTTAGCATGTTTGAGTGACAGCTAGGCTGAGTGAATGGGGGTTTTCTGCATAAAAGCAGGGCTTTGGGGACTGGAACTTCAGAAGTCGCCACAGGACCCAAGAATCCGACGAGGGAGAAGCTGAGCCGACCTGCCACGACACCACCACCGGTGGAGCCCTGCAGGACCGTCTCACCACTTTTCCCAACGACAGAGGAGATCTCCCGCCAGAGAGTCTTCTTCCTTTGACTGGTGGGGATAACCAGTTTCACCGTCTTTTCGCCTTCCCGACGTGCCTTGTGACCGCATTGCCTGTGCCAAGCACCCCGGCAACCGGGATACCACGTTTTACCACAACCGCGAAACAAAGGTACCACCTTTAACCGGAAAACTCAGCGGCTGGTTTCTTCCCTGGTAGTGCAACGACCTTCATCTTTCCTCCAAGTCGAGATCTTCTCTTCCCCTGGACGACGACGCGACTTGCACCCACTGCCAGGAACAACTGCCACCGCTGGAGGATCCTTCCCACTTAAGGTACCGTGTCCCGCCTGGCTTCTCTTGCTACCGACTCTACGGGGTAGATTTAGCCCCCGGCTTTCGAACCTGGGTTAGCCTGGGACACCCTGGCTAAACTTTCCTAAGCCTCTCTAAACTCTTTTTGGAACTCTCTGCAAGACTTTCAAAGCCTAGTGTAATTGTGTGATCTTGGGCGCTTTTGTGCTCTGCTCTCTCTAAGAGTGGGCCCAGCCTTTGGCTCACCAGTGACTTTTGCTCTTCTGCCTTGCTATCAGTGTTCCTGAATCTTAGAGTGGTGTACCTTTCCATATTCTGTCTTTTTCCCTCCCTTTCTCACAAACTTATTGGAGTGCCATCTAGTTAAGCGCTCACCTCTGTATGAAAATAAGTGGTGTTTTACTGTGACTTATCTGATAAGGAAAAGGGGTGTATATATTACAATAGTAACTGTGATTAGAATCTTTTACAATAAGAGTGCTGGAGTGTTTCAAAATAAATAATTATATACTTTGATACCAAAGCTCTGGTCAGTGTTTGCTTGTATTGGTGTGCCTAAGTGCCTATTGTGTATACTTTGCATACTGCCTAACTCTTCTTGAGGGAAGTCTGACTGCTCAGCCACAGCTACCAGGTAAATCTGGGTGGTACAGACTGCTACCAAGTGGGTTTACTGCCAACACCTATAGTCTTAAATCTTTTGCAGTGTTCCCTAAGGGAACTGCACAGGTTTCTGCCTAACAGTAGTGACGTACAGAAGTATGGACCGAAGCCCAAGTGGCTGCATCACAGATGCTACGAATAGGAACACCCCTCTGCAGGGCAGTAGAGGCAGCCACAGCCCTAGTCGACTGGACCAGTAAGCCGACTGGAGGGTCCTTACCCGCCAGGCGGTAACATTCAGAGATTGCCAAGATTATCTATCTAGACAAAGTCTGCTTAGTCACAGCTTGTCCCAAACGCCTTCCAGCGTAACCAATAAAAAGCTGATCGTCCACTCTGACCCGGGACATGCGTGAAATGTAGAAACTTAAAGCTCTCCTAGGATCCAACCTATGGAGCCTCTCCTCGTCCTTACCAGGATGTGGAGGGGGATAAAATGCCGGAAGAATAACCTTCTGGCTTAAATGAAATTCCGACACCACCTTCGGAAGAAAGGAAGGACGAACTCGAAGGACAACCCTGTCCTTATGAAACACAGTGAAGGGTGGCTTACCTGAAAGTGCCTGTAACTCACTCACTCTGCGAGCGGATGTGACCGCAACTAAAGAGACAGTCATAAGGGTTAACAGTCTCAAAGGACAAGAATGTAAAGGCTCAAATGGAGCACCCATTAGAAACTTGAGAACAAGGTTCAAATCCCAACCGGGCAAGTGGAAAGGTGACGGAGAGAACACATTAGTGAGCCCTTTCAGAAACTGAGACATTAAAGGAATTTTAAAATAAGAACACTCCTCAGACGAGCACTTTAATATGGACAGCGCCACCAGGTAACCTTTAATGGTACCCACTTGCAAGCCCCTGTGGGCTAAAGAAAGCAAAAAAAGACAGAACTACCGGAATGTCACATGAAAAAGGATCCACATTCTTAACCCTGCACCAGTCGCAGAAATTTCTCCATCGGCCCACTTCACGGACTTTGTTGCCGGCCGTCTGGCCAAAAGCACACCTCCATCACGTCTTCATGGAGGTCCCAATCCTTATACCTCAACCTTTCAGAAGCCAAGTGTGAAGGCTGAAGGATCTGACCTCTGGATGGAGAACCTGACCCCTCCCCCCCCTCCCGTGAGAGCAGATCGTCTCAGTAGGGAAGACGACGTGGAGGGCAGATGGACAAGTCGAGAAGGTCCGGGTACCACGTCCTCCGGGCCCATGCCGGACCAATTAGGATAATCCGGGAACCGAACCTCCGTAACCTTCGCAATACTTGCGGGATGACGGGGACTGGAGGAAACACGTACAGCAGTGGGAAGGACCACTCCACTACGAACGCGTCTCCCGGGGCTCCTCTTGGAGGAAATTCCCGCAAGCAGAACTTTTTGCACTCGCGGTTGACACTGGAGGCTAAGAGATCCACTTGAGGGGTCCCCAAAAGGGCAAAGCTCTGCAGGAGAATCTCCTGAGCCAACTCCCACTCGTGAGAGATCGCGCTCCGCCTGCTCAGAGCGTCTACCGTCTCGTTTTCATCTCCGGCCAGATGAACTGCCGAGATCGAAATTTCCTGCTGGATGGCCCAGAACCAGAGCTGCATTGCCTCCCTGCACAGAGGAAGTGACCCTGCCCCCCCCCTTTTTGTTGAGGTAGTGCATGGCCACTGTGTTGTCCGTCAGGTTCAGGACATTCTTTCCTCGCACAGTCGTCAGAAAAGCCTTCAGGCCTAGCCTGACGGCCCTCAGATTTAACAGATTGATATGGAGTCTGGACTCAGACGGAGACCAACGACTGCGGACTGTCAGCTCGTTGGCATGCGCTCCCCATCCTGTAAGGGACGCGTCGGTCACGATCGTCAACGCCGGCCAGGGCAGCCAAAACAGAGCCCCCTTCATCAGATTGCCTTCGACTGCCCACCACAGCAGGTCCTGTGCGACCGAGGGCGGCACTTGAATGGGGTCTGACATCCTGCCAGAGGACTGACCACTGGAGCCTGAGAGCCCATTGCAAAGATCTCATCCGCAACCTGGCCTCTAGCACCAGAAGAATGCAGGATGCCATGAGGCCGAGCAACCTCAAGAACTCTAACGCTGCGAGACTCTGGGCCTGTTGAAACTTGTGCACCATCTGCTGAATGTGGTGAACCCTCACCTGGGGAGGAAAACCTTGCCCCAGGGACGTGTCGAGCACTGCTCCGATGTACTGGTGCCGCTGAGTTGGCGTCAAGTGGGACTTCTTGAAGTTGAGGGAGAAGCCCAGCTCGTGAAGGGAGTGGCAGGTGACGGACAGATGATCCAGGACTTGCTCGGGAGAGCGCGCCCTGATCAACCAATCGTCCAGGTAGGGGTAGATGTGAATCCCCCCCTTTCCTGAGATACGCTGCCACCACCACCATGAGCTTGGTAAAGACCCTCGGGCGGAGGTCAATCCGAACGGCAGGACCCGAAACAAAGTGCGAGTCACCAACCGCGAACATCAGGTAATTCTTGTGCTTGGTATGGATCGGCACATGAAAATAAGCGTCCTTAAGGTCTAGAGACACCAACCAGTCCTGAAATTGAAGGTCCTGGAGGACTTGAGAAAGAGTAACCATTTGAACTTGTCCTTCCTGAGGAGCTTGTTCAAACCGCGCAAGTCCATGATGGGTCTCAATCCCCAGTCTTTCTTCGAAATCAAAATATAAGGGGAATACCATCCCATGTTCCTCTCCGCTACAGGCATCAATTCTATGGTGCCTTTCTCCAGCAGGGATTGAATTTCCTGCGCAAGGAGCGGAACCGGACTCTTCAAAGAGATTCCCTGGTGGATTTTTGTGAGGCCTCTGCCGGAAAGGAAGACAGTAGCCGTGGGCTATAATCTCCAGAACCCACACATCTGAAGTAATGGCATGCCATTCTACAAGATGCTGCGCCAGCCTTCCCCCAACCGGAGAAGCATGGGCCTCATGACTGAGCTGAAGCATCTGTGGCAGTGCCTGAGGGCAAAGAGGCAACTGCTCGCGCGGACTTGGCACCTCGAGTACCTTGTTTTCCACCTCTGCCACTCCTACGGTTGCCCCTTTGACTTGCAGCTCCTCTCGATTTACTAAGACGAGTAATATCGAAAGGAACCTCCCCTCCATTGCTGTCCCCTAGGACGAAAAGGCGGAGGTTGGCGAACTGCAGCGCCCAACGACATTGCTGCAGCTTTAGAAGTCTGCAACCTCTCAAGACTCATTAACCTTGCTGCCAAAAAGATGGTCATCATCAAAGGGCATGTTGAGGAGCCGGGCTTGCACATCAGGAGCAAAACCCGACTTCCGCAACCACGCAAACCTGCATATTACAGTGCTCGCCGACATGGACCGGCTGACGCAATCAACCATGTCCAGACCAGACTGAACGGAACGGAACGGATTCACACATTGCATCCTTGCCATCCTGCACAACAGCAAGGAAACCATCTTGTTCCTCCCCTTCGGGAATATGATCAGTCGCTAGGGAAATACAGTTCCACAGAGTGTGCGTGAAACAAGACAAGGCACAGACAGAGTTGGCAGCCTGAAGCGCCATACCCCCAGAGGAAAATACCTTCTTTGCCCAGCCGTCAAAACGTTTATCGTCCCTATCAGGAGGGATGGTAGGGTACGACGCCCGCTTTGCTGGGGCTGTCGCTGACTGTACCACCAAACTCTACAGAGTAGGGTGCATGGTCAAGTAGCAGGGGTCGCCACTGGCTGGGCGATATTTCTTCGGCAAGGACTTGCTCACTGTCGGGATACTCTACGGAGCAGTCCAAGCTGCAGTGACCCTTCTCTGCAAAGCCATATGGAATGGCAGCACCGGGTCAGTTGGAGGACCTTGCTCCAGGTTATCAGTCAGGTCCTCCTGCTGAAAGTTCCCAGGGGGGGGGGGGGGGCAGACCACCCCAGGTAGTCCGTGACCCTCGACATGAGGCGCCGATATGAGGAATCGGCATGCGTGCCAGGCTTCGGCCTACCAATCTCCACCACCGGAGAGGTGTCCAGACCACTGGCGTCGTGCAGCGACTGACGCAGGTCCCCAAGTTGACTATGACCAGAAACAATGTCATCAGGAACCCCTGCAGGAACCTGACCTTCCTCAGACCCCTCATCCACCTCAGAAATATAATCCAGAGGTTGGAAGGAGGGTACAGAGAAAGGCACAAAGACATGTTTAGCCTTGGCAAGCGCCTTTCTGGGGGTGCCACGGGGTACCTCTGACAAGGCCGCCTTGAAAGGCGTAGACGGAATCGGCATTGAGCGCGGCGCCGACATGTCTCGAGGGCAGAGCCCCGAGCGTGTCTCGACAGCCTGGGTGCCGATGGCGTCGACTACTTCCTCGGAGGCGGGGCCTCTAGTGTCCGTCGACGACCTCGGCGCCGTCAGCGTCTATGTCTTCTTCGAAGACTTCACAGGTTCACACGATCGAGGGCGTCTAGGACCGGGACCTGGAACAGGCAGGTCTAGAGAGACCATCCTTGTCCGACCGGGACCTCGAAGGTGCCCGGTGGTCGCGACGACTACTTGAGCCCGAAGGCGTACGAGCGGTGTCTCTAGCACGGCCGGCATCATCAGACGGCGCGGACGGGCCAGAGCCCTGCGATCGAAAAATCACCAACATCTCCTTTCGGAAGGAATCCCATTCCTAAGGAGTGGAATGCTTGTTGGGATAAGCAACCCGCCGACGGGCGGAGTCCTCGGAAGCAGACGGGGAAGGCGACCTGTGACGGCGCTTCCTGGAGTGCCTCGAATAGACAGAGTAATGGCAGGACTGACTCCCAGACCGAGAACCCCCAGACTCACGAAGGCGATGCGGAGAGTCGCCCCTCGAATCGTCTGTCGAGAGACCAGTAGAACGCGACTTCCGGGGCTTGGCCACCTTAACGACAGACAGCTTCTTCTTACGCTCCCGCAAGGCCTTCGATGTGAGTGATTGGCAGTCGACAGTCGTCCGTATCATGGTCCTCCCCGAGGCACCAGAAGCATGCGTCGTGCGTATCCATCAGCGACATCTTGGACCCGCAGACCCAACACTTCTTAAACCCGGACCGCGAGGTGGAAGAAGCCGAAGACATCATACAATCTCAATGAGGAAACAGGTTCGAAGAACCGAAAGAACAGGATTAAGTAGAACCGAGGCGCGCCGAGAACTCCGAAGCGAACACGTTCGCGGAAAAAACAGAACTGAAGCTACGGGCGTTGTGCGTCCTACTTATAACATCCGGTGACGTCGGCTCGATGGAGGCCCTCGAGGACAGTATCGACGTAGGACGCAGAAGACAAGATTTTTCGAAGCAGCACAGCTGTGGTGATTCCGGTTATAGATATGGAATACGTCGGAGGACCCCAATCCCCTCGAAATGTCCTTATGATAGACAACACAGTGGCCATGTACTACATCAACAAGAGAGGTGGTGTAGTGTCACTACCACTGTGCAGAGAGGCAATGCAGCTTTGGTCCAGGGCAATACAAGAAGGAATCTCTGTCTGCAGTACACCTAGCGGGCAAGCAGAACACGGCGGTGGATGCTCTGAGCAGGCAGAGCACAGTCTCCCACGAGTGAGAACTAGCTCAGGAAGTCCTTTAAGAGATCTTCACCCTTTGGGGAACCCCTCAGGTGGATCTGTTTGCGACCAGTGTCAACTGGAAGTGCAAACAGTACTGCCCCAGGGAATCCCACCCCCCCCCCCCCCCAAGAGAAGCTCTAGGAGATGTGTTCGTAGTGGATTGGGAATTTCCACTCCTGTATGCCTTTCCTCCAGTACCCCTCATTCCTCATGTGATCAGGAGGTTGAGAAAGTTCAGGAAGTCCATGATCCCGATTGGGCCAGGAGGACGTGGTACCCAGACCTTCTGGACATGTCCATCTGCCCTCCAATAAGTCTTCCACAAAGATAGGATCTTCTCTCGCAAGAGTAAAGTTGGGTTCTCCATCCAGGAGGTCAACGCACTCAACCTTCACGTTTGGTTTCTGAAAGGCTGAGATATAAGGATTGGGACCTCCCAGATGACGTAATGTTAAAGGATATTTGTACCGCGCAATATCACCACCGGAGTGGTCCCCTGGCGCTCTGAAAAAGGGATGGGGGGGGATGAGTTAGTGGGAATAAGCTGGAAAAGTGCAAGAGAGCAGTGATGTGCTGTTGGCAGCCTCTGTTACGCTCACCTGGCTCCCACAGGGGCGTCGATCGGAACTGGACAGCTGCGGTTTCCACCCACGTGATGCGTAGTGCAGAGATGACAGACTGGACTTGCCCACTTAATCTCGTCTGCTTGACCCGAAGAAGTATTCTCCTGAAAGTGGAGAAAGGGAATTAGCCACCCGTGGATTTGAGTGATAACCCCCCCACTGTTCTCCCCTCTAATCACCTCCAATGTCTCCTTTTATATTCTCACCTTAGGTTTTTAAAGGATGAGCTCACCATCCTGCGTAGAATGCTGGGGCGCGTGGATAACCAGTTACTTCACTGGTCCGAAGGAATTGGGGAGTTCCAGAACAGTATTGACTCAGGTTCCTGGCGAGGAGCCGCAAGTATATAGTTCGTAAGAGTTCAAAAAGTCCGACTTTCACTCTTGTCCGATTCCTTGCAGCTTGCCCCTAGAGAAGATTGCCTTGTGGCAGCTGGTAAAGTTCAGGTAAGAGTCTGTATTACCCAACACTGTCGGGCAAATGACACCTGTAGGTAATCTGTTGTTTTCTCCCTTATTACAGGTGCAGAGTGAGAAATTATGGCGTTTTGAGGAATAATGCCTCTGGCGGTAAAATCAGGTAAGTCTATTATGGTGAAAGATTCCCTTGGTTTGTTCTTTCAGCTCACCTGGCTGTCCTTTTGTTCCCCTTAGGTGCCGGAGTTCGGCGAAGAGGAATGGAGGCTGCGCCGGCCCGTGGAGATGAAGAATGCCTCCGGCGGTAAAATCAGGTAAGTCTATGGTGGTGACTAATATTGCCTTATTTATTCTCTCGGCTCACCTTGCTGTTCTTTTATCCCCCTTAGGTGCTGGAGTCTGGCGAAGAAATGATGAAGACAGAGGTGGATCGTGGAGGTGATGCGAAGGCTGGCGAGTATAGCGCGGCTCTGCAGCAGGCGATGCGATGCGCATCAAATAACGTCTTTCTTCCTATTTGAAGGCGTGATGGATCCAGAATCAGGTGAGGAATAAAAGTATTGTTCTTGTTCTAACCTTTTTGCTTCTTTCCCCCTTTTTTCTAGGAGCTCCAGACTCGAAGCGGGCGTGGCAGAAGACTGGATGCTAGGCACAGTGAGCGTTACGCTGCAGGATGCATAATAACGCAAAGCGTGAGCTGCTCTTCGGGCGTGGTTTAAATAGCCTTCAAAGTAGTCCCAGGTAAGAAGTTCCCAAGACCATACCCGAGTAAGAAAATAGTTCCTGAAATAAAGTAGTCCCCCTTCAGATTTCACATTGGCTTGAATGCTGAGCAGCATGGTCTGCATGAGGTAAGTGAAAGCAAATGAGCCTGGCGCCTATGGCGCCAGGACTGAGCCCTTCTATGAGCCTGGCGCCTACGGCACCAGGACTGTACCCAGATAGCCCCTAGCCGGGGCTGCTGGGTTTTTCCCAAGTATCTGGATGCCTGCTCCCGGGACAGATGGACCTGGTCCGGATGCCCGGGGGTAGGAATCATGACAGCCCCAGCCCGGTGGGTTTGTTGGCTGGGCTTGGGATGTTTTACAGTTGGTAGTCGTGTGCTGTTGTGCGAGTCTATGTGTGGTTTGTTTTGTTGTTGCAGTGAAGTTTGTGCGCATTTTTGTGTAGTAGGCTTGTGGTTGTGTTTGGTTGGAGTTTGAGAGGTGTATGGAGAGGGGTGAAATTGTTAGTGGATTGGTTAATTGGCATTGCTGTCCTTTCAATTATGTCTAGGTGTGATGCTTGCCATCATTCACTATTCCATCTGGATGTGGCACTTGCTAGTCTTCAACATCCCATCCAGATGCAACGCAGGCCGGTGACCACGATTCCATCTAAGTGCGGCGCACACTAACACTCACACTTCCATGTAGATGCGATGCAGGCTAAAGCTAAGAATTCCATTCAAGTGTGGCACCGGATACCATTCACAATCCAGTCCAGATGTGACGCAGGGTAGTGATCACAATTCTATCTGCGAGTAGCACTTGGTAACATTCACAGTTTCAATTAAGTGTGGCGCATGCTAACATTCATATTTCTATCTAGATGGAGATTTTGCTTTCGGCCAGAAGACAAGCAACTAAATCTTTGTACTGCTGCCGTTGGAATAAGTTCAGCAACTGGTGCAAGGATAAGAATGTGGATCCATTTCTGTGTGACACTCCCATGGTGCTCTCTTTTCTGTTACACTTGGCCAATCTGGGGCTCCAGATTGGACCATTAAGTGTTACCTAGCAACACTTTCCATTTTCATGCGCTCCTCAGAGGAGGATTCATATTTTAAGACCCCTTTGATTGTCCAATTCTTCAAGGGACTTCCTAATGTATAACCACCAGTCCTATTTCATGTACCTGTTTGGGACCTCAATCTTGTGTTCAAGTTTCTGACATGACTTCCATTTGAGCCTTTACATTCATGCCCTATAAGGCTCTTGACATTAAAGACTGTTTTGCTTAGCGCAAAAACATCAGCCTGCAGGGTAAGCGAGTTGCAGGCTTTCTTGCAAACCTCCTTATGCCACTTTCTATAAAGACAGTCACGCTCAGGGTAAACCCTTTTTTCCCCGAAGGTAGTCTCCGACTTCACTTGTCGCAGAAAATGACACTGCCAACATTCTACCCACATCCTCATCCAGGAAAGAAGAAGAGGCTACACAGACAGGGACCCTAATTTCACCAGGTTGATCAACTATTTATTGGATATACTGGTCCCAAATTGGGCCTTGCGGTCACCAAACAAAAAACTTCCAGATGGATTATCTTGGCAAATGCTACAGATTAGCAGACAAGGAAATGCCGGAAGGCCTAAGGGCTCAGTACTCAAAGGGCATGACAACCACTGCAACTCTTCAAAGGGGCATCCCAATAAATGATTTGTTCAGCTGCCACATGGTCGTCTATCCATACGTTTGTAAAACATTACCGTCGGTATTCTTCCTCCAGTCATGAAGGACATTTTGCAAACGCCGCCCTCCATTCAGTCCATGATTAGATCTAAATTTAATTGGTACTCCCATCTCAAAATTATTACTGCTTTGGGAGTCCATCACAAGATGAGGAATACGTGGGAGGACACAATCCATTTGAAGAACAAGTTATGTAACGTCTTTCGTTTGGATTCCTTACGTGTTATTACACTACGCTTTCTGTGAGCCTACGGTCTTGGGTACCCATGGTAATTTCTCTTCAGAGAGGAAAAGAAAAACAGAACTGAAGCCAACGGGCGCTGCATGTGCTATTTATGATAACGTTGACCGAGGCCTCGAGGGACAAAGAACACGTGCACAGGGGGACTAGGCAATTTCAAAAACGTGGATTACAAGTCTAGAAGGGCCTAATGGGATTCTGTTTACCTTCTGGAAGCACCGGGACACACTGCGAAGGGAAACCACGTGGGTCTACAATATGCGAGGGGAGGGAGCGGGCGGAACCAGGGCCTGGCTTGGGAATGCAAGTGGAAAAGAACACGCAAAGGGACGAGGCAATTTCAGTTTAAAAGAAATATGGATTACAAGTGTAGAAAGGCCTAATGGGACTGCTTACCTTCTGGAAGCACTGGGACACACAACATAGTCAATATGTAAATGCTGAAAAGGACCATTCGGTCAAGGAATTGTTCCTCTAATCATTCGCAGTGTATGCCCAGCAGTAAACCTTTGACATAAAACGCAGTTAACTACATCAAATGCAACGTGTTCCAACAAATTTGGCACAAACCAGTCTTCTGCAATGCTGCAGCAAGACTTTCCCTAGTTACATGCGCAGGGTAGTGCAACTGTTCAAGCGCTACCTTTAACAATGCTACTGGCATCACCGGTTTTCCAGTGCTGTCCTGTCGCCATAATGATAAAGAACACCCCCTTCGCTCCCATAATTCCTGCTCTTCCTGTGGTGCACTGCCTCGAATCTCCATTCATTGCATTCTCTGCAAATTAAATCCTTGGTTCACTACCATAATCGCGACTACTTTCTCGTTAATATCTAGAGTATCAAAACTTAACATATCTGGTGAATATGCAACATTTTCGGCATCTGCAGCTTAGTTCCCGCAAGTGATAAAGTCGGTTCGCTTAGTATGTGCTGCGCATTTAACTATCGCTATGGTGACTGGGAGTTGTAGTGCCTTAAGTCTTCCCAAAAGAAGCGTGCTGCACTGGAGTGCTGTCCGCTTTAGCCACTCCTTTTCCAACGTGCTAGCCCTGCCCTGCGTGGCAGGGTTCACTATTTTACATCTGACAATTTTAATCGCTGGATTTGATATTGTTTCATATGCAGAAGCTCTCGGAGATGTCAATGTACCCTTGGGGTTCTCTAAAATGGCAAACCAAGCATGTTCCACAAAAAGCGTTATCAACCCATTACAATACTTGTAGAATTCTCAATTGCGTACACGGTGGCTGTCAATGGTTGTTTGCAACAAAAGTGTCTTTCATAACTGGATCTAAAATCCCACTGTCACATGCAGGAGGTTTATACCCTAATGTAGTCCTCTACGTAAGCACTGCTTTCATGACTGTCCTATTTGTGTGTGAAAACAAGAAAAAGTCCTGAGCATAACTGGTAATGCCTCTTCAAATCCTTCCTCCATTTACTCAGTCCATTCTATTTATTTCAGGTTCTCCTTACTTTCTTTAGAGTTTGCAAAAGGGGTCTTTTGTGAGCTGGAATGTTAAAGACCCATGCATCAGCTTTAACGTGTGTGGTTTTGCAGTTTTCAAGATCGCCTGAGCTCTTTCAGGCATTACCCTCATTTGAAATCAACTGGCCTATGTACAATACCTTCTTGAAAGTACTCTAACTTCTGTCTACTCTGTATGGAATCGTACCAAAATGTCGCCCTCATTTGTGCACCCCCACAGTCACTGCGACTTAGGGAGTGCACAAAATGAGGACGGCATTTACTGTGCCCGAGCAGAGTGGGGTATTGGGTGCCCCCCACTGTAATTGGGCACTGTATCGGGAGTCAGGGGTGTCCCTCGCTTACCATTTTGGCGAGTGGGCTACATGAAAGAAAAGCACCCTGCAGCCTCAGTTCCAACCCACGTTAGTGGGAGAAGCAGGCACAGCAGGGATAGCAGGGTATAGGCAGTGTGCCGCAGTAAAGGTAAGTGGGGTGGGGAGGCGAAATGCAGGCCGGCAGGTGCAGGCACAGAGATCTATCTGATCACTGCGCGGCGCCGTAATTGGAGTCGACATTTTCATTGGCGCAGTTACAGGCGGCGCAGTGATCAGATTATTTTGTATCCCTTGACTGCTAGCATAGTCATTAACTGAATCGAGTCCTGCCTGCACTCATCTTCTGTCGTGCTACAAATCAAAGTGTCATCTATGTACTGCATCACTGCACTCTTCAAATCAATATTGCCTGGGTTCATCTGTAGGACTCTGTTAAAGATCGATGGGGACTCACAGTACCCTTGAGGCAAACTAGTGTGTTTCTGACAGATTTGGCGGAACGTAAATGAAGTCAAGTCTTGTGAGTCCTTGTGCAACGGGATTCAGAAAAATGCATTTTTCAAATCAATCACCGAATATCACGTTTCTACTGGGATACTGCATAGTATCAACACTGGATTAGGAACTAAAGGAAACTCTGCCTCTACAATCCGGTTAATTGGTCTCATATCTTGTATAAATCTCCATGACCCTCCCTTTGATTTCTTCACAGGGTACATCAAGGTGTTGCACGATGATTCTGACGGCACCAGGATACCTTGTTACATCAGTGCTGAAAAAGTCTTAAAAATACCCCTATCCGCATCTCGAGACATCAGGTACTGTCTTGCTCGATGTAAAATCGCCCCTGGCTTTGGTTTTATCTTAACCTCCCCTAACCCCTTCTATAGAACTACGTCATAAAGGCCTGTAGTCCATAAAGCACGTGGCACATTTTCCAAGTCTTCATCAAAAAATGCTGGACACTGCTGCATTATCGCCATTGGATCTCCCTTTTCTCTATTCTAATCCAATATGTGATGCTCAAAGAATACTACTTTGTCTGATGGGTCATCTCTAAACAGGTCATCGCCAGTGACTTCAGTCAATCTGCACCCTTCCCCCAATGGCAATCACTGTTCGCCATGGCCTTCCCTCGTCATCTGCCATTTGCCCTGTGAATGCCAATATAAACTCTCCCACATTCATATTGTATCCCAGGTGTAGAAAACACTATACCTTCGTCAGTAAAAGAAGTCATGTTAAGTTTTGTTACCAAGTCTCTTCCAAAAATATTAACTGGTGTCTGCTGTGAATACAACAATGGAACAGACATGTCACACTCTCCTATAGAGACTAGCAATTCCTAAGTAAAAGGAACTCTACTCGCAGCTCCAGAGAACCCTTGAGCATTCATGGCAATTACCAACATTGGATATTTTCCCTCTCATATACATGAGCGAGTAGCCTCAGTGTCTACTGGAAACGAAAAGATTTACCTCCTATCGTCACATCAACCCTTGGTTCCTCTTCGGGTCTGGTGTCACTGATAGTACTGAACAAATCAAGTTGCCCTGTGAGCTGTCCTATTGTGGATACATGTACACTTCTGTACCGGTCAAAGGATTCCCTCCCATTACAGGGACACCCCCTATTCTAGGTGTCAATTGTACTGTGTATGCATTCTGCTGCATCTGCATGGGTGCATGCTGTGTCTGTCCTTGCGGTGGATTCAATAGTGCTTGCTGTGCCTAGCTTGTGAGCTATATGCTGGAGGATAAGCAGCCCCTCTCTTGGGAATTGGCCATTGTGCCATTCTGTACACACCCTTGGCTTACCCATACGCGCGCATTGTGTACCGTCATTCCACATGTCCAACATATTGGGGGAGCCCGTGGGACTAGTCCCCTTTGGTTGAACTCTCCATGCACATTCCGATTCTCATTCTGTGCATTCCCTCCATGGTCCATCGGGCGCTGATAATTTGCCTGCAATGTACATACTGCTTGCTGTATTCCCAGTCCTCCTCTGCTCGTCAATACTGCCCCTACTATGGCATATTTTGACAATTTCATCTGAACTTGGCTTCTTCAAGTTTTCTAGCATTGTTTTTGTTCTCATTTGTCTCCTGTAACAGCTGACGGTGATGCACTATAGTCAACTGTATTTCAGCCCATAGTTTTGCTTCCATTCCACCTGCTTCTTGAGTTGCCTCTGTACCTGCTCAGGCAACACCCGACAAAATGTGGTAAAATAATGCCACCGTTTATCCCTACGGCTCACGTGTGTCAAGAGTCCAACGTTCCTGAATGTAAGCAAGAAGATCCTTGTCTTCTTTCATCTTATGTGTCATCATTTCACCCATGTCTGATGTGTCAGGATACTACACCCTGAGAGCCCTCCAAACATCTGCGCTAAAATTATTAAACAGCGCGCCATCGTGCGCGTGTTTTGTGCCGTGACACTTGAATAGCCCGCTCTCTTCCAAATGTCATCGGCTCTTTCCCCAAGAATGGCTGCTAGGAGACCCTTCATGTCCCCTATTTCCAAGGTATTTCCTCCAGTCATTTTTTCGAATTCATAAATCCATTTTCCCACACCCGCCGTTAAACTGAGGAGTTTGCACCTTAAATTATCCTTACCCATCTGCGGCCATGGAATATACTGTGTCTGGCTCCCCTTTTTCCAAAAAAAAGGGAAACTGCGTAAATCCTGACCCGCTATCGACTCCCATCGTCTTGACTATCCATAGTGGGGACAATGGTTTCTGATGGGTCTTCTTCCTGGAAATAACCTGAACCTGCTCACATATGGCAGTGATTCTCCCTTCTCACTGTACGGTCGTCCTTTGGGATGCTCTGGACATGTTATATGATCTGGCGTCCTATCTTTAGGTTGCTATAGGTCAGGCCATCTCACTTCCTTGTCTGCCTGCAGATTACCCTCAGAGGCACATGCACCTCCTCTTCTCCTCCCTCTTCCCCACAGAAGGATTCTCTCTCTGTCTGACATATCTAGTCACCAACTAGTGAGACACTCGTCCCCTTAGATAAGGCTCTATGCTCGAGGCCGAATGGATTACTTTCTTCGCTTCGTGATTGATCTCCCTTCCCTCGGCTTCCCGATTTACCACCTTCCATCAATTCTTGATCGGCTTCATTGATCCCATCTCTGATGCTTCCTACAAAGATTTATCATAAGGTTACTGACGTTGCTCCCTGTAAAAGGAGGAACTCTTCTATACTGCCCCATTGTATTGCTGGACTTGGCTTTATTAACTCTGAATGCGGTCAATGTCGCGCTCCCGTTGTCTCCTCTTTTGTTCTAATTCCGCATCTAACTCTTTGCTTTCTCGCTTCCCATCTAACCCTTTCCTCTTGTCTCATCTCTCTCCTTGCCCATGCTCCTCTTTTCATCTCTATTTTGTCTCTTAATTTTTGTGCTCCTCCCCTTCTCCGTTCTGGTCTCTCCCATTCTTCTATTTCTCTCTGCCCATTATCACACTTTTGTTCTTTTGCCCTTTCTTCCTTATCTGTTGCTGCTCCTGATCTGTTCTCACCGCTGTCTGCTCTATTTTTTTGCAGATCTTTTATCCTCTTTTCTCATTCCGTCTTTTCTAACCTGTTCATCTTGATCTTCCCTTTTCCCGACTTCCGATGCTTTTCCTATCTAGCTTGAGTAATATCTGTCCTCCCATCCATTTTCTCCGCATGAGTTTTACTTAGTCAGCCTTATCCTTCTCTTTCCATCTCTTGATCTCTCGTTCTATGTCCATCGATGCATTTGATCGCTCACTTTGCTCTTCCTTGTTTTGCAAGATCTTAAAGATCTCTCAGGTTCTTCTGGACTATTGTCACTACTATAAGCAGGTGGTTCGTATATCTGATTACTATACCCTGTCACCACTTTCAGTTCCTTTAACGGATACAATCCTAAGTCTTACGTACTATCGCCTTTTACTTCAGGCAAGGGGAGCAGACCTTCCTCGTTACACTGGTTAAATATCCACTACTCAGGTGGCAAATCCTCCCTCTCTTCCGGATACATTTTCCAAAGCTCTAAAATAGCTAACCTCTTCTCCAATTCCTCCCCCACCCGTGTACGCAGCGTGCAAGTATGTGGTCATGTGTTGCAATACCGCTCACTACAATGATCCTCCTTGGGGCCATGGCATGAACATCTCATCTGCCGTGCCTTTCACCCATTCTGCACTGTATTGTTTGAGCTTGGCCATGTGTTTTGGCAATGTCTTACAAAAATGCATCAGAGGAGTAATGTCTCCCATTGTGACTAGTCTGAAATGACTGTCAATACTTAAGTGTTCACAAAAATACTTTTTTGAAAACAAATATAAGCGTGCGCCAACTATCGCTGCTCAAAACCTCTCTCAACATACCTCTGAGTCAGTACTGACAGTTTCCCTAGATAGACAATATAACTCCTTGACTTTATCTTAATTTTACATACGTCGCTCTTCGACACCTTAGTTTAACACAAATACAGACTAGTCGACTCTTCACATTAAGCCTTAGTTATCATTCTTAATTTTTCACCCCTAATAATATTCTGATTAGAGTTTAAATTGTTATCTTATACGGACCTGTCCTGTACGTCGCCTAGTTTACTTCAACAGAAGTGCATAACAATTTCTTCTAAACCTCCTTGGGTTAGGAATCTGTCCCTCATGTTACACAAAATAAATCTCCTGTTACTTTTGCGCTACTTTCTAAATTACCACAATCCCATCCTCAGTTTACCATTCCCCTTAGTCTACTCAACATTCACTCCTTCAGCTCGAGGCCTTCGTTATCGACTCCCTCCTCCAATTGACCACATCCGTCTTCCGCCCGGAAAGCGCCTGTGGCAACCAGGTAGGGATTTTGTCAAAGAGGAACCCTGCCCACCATCTCGATTTTCTTGCAAGATTTCTAGTCGGCCGCTCTCCACAGGAAATCTGCGATCTTCCGGCTAGATTGCGGTGGGTGCCCCATCACACGAAACTCTGGAGTCTACGGGTCGATGGGTCTTATTTTCCAGCCATCCAACTTGCTAGCAAATTATGGTCCTTTTAATCGAGTTAACATCATACGATGGAGGGCATGCAGAATATCTTACATCAAATAATACCGACTCAGCAAGTTGGCAAAATGTCAGTTTTATTCTCAATTGTCCTAAAACAGGGAGTTACAACTGACATCAACGGACGTCGCACAACATAGTCTCAACATGATTCATAAAAAATACTTTTATAACAAAAACTAGTCATATGTGACGTCATACTAAATGGCAAACTAAAAACCTACCTGAGATTGTGGTTGGTTCAAGGGGAATATCGAAGTATACTTTCTATAATGGATTGGATTGTGATTGGGGCTCTACAGTTAGGTGGACAACTTATGCCCAGCCCCAGTGCAAGTCATCTGCAACAGTTATTGAGTACACAGCAGATCATTGGCTCTCAAACGATAAGGCCCTTTGTTATATGGCCCTCTACAATTGGTTGTTACGCTTGTACCTTCTGGAATATTCAATTCACTAGCAGCATGTAAGCTGGTACCCCAGGTGCTGGTGGGTAGACTTGACCGTGCCTCCCCACATCACTCATCTCTTATGCCGTCTGCCATTCAGATTGTCTTGGAGCTTGGCCTTGTAGTAGCTTCTCTTCTCTGGGAATATAAGGGAGTGTGAGCATATGCTTATCTAAGTTCGGGTCTGCATGCCCACTTCCATTTCCATCCTGGATTCACGTGATAGGAGACTGAATCTGCCCATATTATAGCATTTAATTATCTGGAATAAAGAAACTTGGCACTCGTGTTGCTCTTGAAAGAACAATACCTCCAGTGCTTTAGAAAAAATTAAGGTTTATTTCAAGTTAAGAGCATACAGACCCCCAGTACTTCCTTCCTCCAAGCTGGGATGATAACAGTTTAAGAACTATTCTGCATGGGACTCGTATGCATGCCATGCTACATAATAGTCCCTGTACAAAGATTCCAATGGGAATCTTAAGTGCATCACTATAGAACTACACAAATAACTATTTACATAAGGAACATCATAACGGTTCTCTTTGCAACTTAACAAGGGATGCCTCAGCATCTCACATTCACTGTTCAAGGATAACCACTTTTGGCTTGCTTCAGTCTTTGACACCAGGCCAGACAGCATTTCTTGGTCTACCTTCGAGCTTCAGCTTATTTCTTTGCTGCGACACATACACAGCTGTGAATCCTTTCTCCATAGATTTAAGCTCACTAAAATTGTGACATCGAATATCCAGATTCTATATAATGGCGGCACCGCCTGCAGTCTACTTCTACATATAGCCAGCCTTTACGATTCTTCTACTTGTGTTATAGCATCTGTACAGTTCTAAAACTGCTGGCATTTTCTGCAGTGTTTCTTCACACGTGCAATCTTTATTCCACATATGAAAGTCTTCGATTCTTTGCTTCGTCATCAGATTTTATATGACAAATTCTCTTCTTTGACCTCTTCTCAGTGCATCACGCTTGCTTCTTGTGACGCCACCAACCTCTACTTTTCTCATCTTCACACTTCTTCGGGATCTCCTCCAGGAGACCGTCATCTCTATGGGGATACATCATATAGGGTTTTCTCAATGGATACCTTTGTCTCAAAGGCTTTTTGTGGAATAGGCATCGCGCATGTCGCAATTTCCGGTTTTCAACATATAGGCAGAAAAGGGGCGGGACTTCTTGCAGAGGCATTCAGCTGCTCCGCTTCACGGATGAAGAGGGTCTGGGTGAAGAGAGGTCCCTGGAATGCCCCTCAGCCCCACAAACATGACAGCCCGAAGATTTAAGAATATACAAAGCAACTGACTATTCGGACAGCACCCAGGTGTACCAGTGACTTCCACATATGCGGACAGATACCCTCTTAGACAACCATTCAAACCTTATCCAGTGAATATGTTTTTGAACACAGGCGCCTCAGCACTGGTCATGGACCCAAATGCCTCTATGGATGACGTTGACTAATGCTGAGAAACCAGTGTGCTGATGTCATTAGTGACCCCACGACATAGCAAAGTTAGCCACGAAGTAAGCTCGCAGCCATGCACCAACTTACATGAACATACACGTACCCACACGACGAACATGCTTACAAAGTTCTGTAGATAGAGGACAGATGCATATGCATACTGTCAAAAGCTTTTATTATTTTTCTCATTAGCTAAGTGCAGAAACACTGAACGCAAAGCAAACAAAGAGATGCAAAGCAAGCTTGTAGACGCTTATCACAACTAACCCTATGGAACTACAGGAACATATAAGGAGCCTGGAAGGACCAACTACAACTAACCTATGGGAAACATAGCATAATTAGGAGGATTACATGAGACCACAAGCCACAGGACAAGAAACGAAGGAAAGCAGAACAAAGCTGCACAGAACAGGGCTCGCAGCCAAGGTCAGAGACAAACGTCAAATTCCAAAGCTAAGAGCCACAGAGCCATCTGCAGAAACTGAATAAATCCTCATAAATTTCAAACTAGAGAGCTCGATTTAGTGGTCCTCAACCAGGTGATGCAGCAAAGCTAGGTTTGGATCCTTTAACTTGACTTTCACTAAATTACTTTTCTTTAGATTTTTTTGCGTCACTTATCTAATTCAGCTTCTAGTTCCTTCTGACTGTAGAAGTATCTCTGAAGACTTCAATTTTCTGGCAAATCTCCTCAAATTCTCACTGGAGCTAAAGTTGCTGAGACCATCCTTGATCATGACAGGAATGAAGGGCAGTTTTAGAATCTACCTCAAAATAGCTCCCAGAGCCAATCATTGCTGCTCTATAGGCTCACCATTTTGGAGTGAGATCACAGCCGTCTCCTGAAAAGCACTGCTAAGGCAAAAGATAAACTTGCCCCAAGATTATCACCCTTAGCAATTAACTTCACATCTTACACCTTCCTGTACTTCCAAATGCGGAACCTTTTACTGAAGGAAATACTTCATGGGAACCTGACAACAGTTACATTCGGAACACAGCCATTCTCATCACCTTGAGAACGTGCACCAAGAACAGAGCTGGGTCTCAGGCCTGGGGAGATCAGCTCCAGCCTATCGGGGGACATAAATCCAGGGATGGATGTCAGAAGGCAAGGGCCAATGGTAATCCTGCTACCCGGCAACAATGTAATCAATTTCTTGGGGAAGGGGCAGGACAGCCACCTGACATGGGAGGGTCAATCAAGCAATATCTATAGGTGCTGTACATAAGTGATACCACCCCAATCACCCAACAAGACGGACTCTCAGGTTTTTTTGGGGAAGGGCCCATGTTATGACTTCAAAATGAAACAAAATGGCCCGACACTGGCTAGGGAGTGGTGATTCTGGGAATTTTCGAAAGTCCTGTATGATACCGGTCTGTTTGTGGAATAAACAGTTCTAACTTGCCCTTGGCGGAGTCCTCTGTTTACTGGAGAGGGTTGTTGGGCCCTAGGCGCTGAGACAGTGAGCCCCATGGTAAACCCCAGTCCTCTGTCATACTTAAGCCAACATGAGGCTGGTGAAGGATCCAGCAGCCTTTGTTGCAGTGTGGACACTAGTGTAGTGAGGGTGGTGCAGGGGTTGTCGCCAATGGCGGCAACGCAGGCAGCCTTTGAATGCTTTATGTCCGATGTGGTGAGGCCGGGTCCGGTGGTGGTGTTGGTGCCCTTTCAGGACTTAGCCTTCTTGCTAGTGAAAAGTGTTGACGGAAGTCTGTTTGGCTCCTGAATAGGAGAACTGGGGGAGGGGGGCACACCATCTCTGGTTGCAATGGCAGCCCAATTCCTGGTATAGTGTATGAAGGGTGTGGAAGCGCTGCCAGCACAGACACTGCAGTGGCCGTGGTAGTACACACCGTTGATGGTGCAATGGTTATGAAAGACTTGAGTGTCTCGGTCTGTGTCGTTGTCGACAGGATCATGGACAACCTTTACGACAATGATGTTCAGGTACTTGCATTCGACAGCGTCGTCATCGATGTTGACAGTACAGTGTCGTTGTTGGCTTGATCGATCAGCATCAATGAAGCAGAGGATGATTTGGTCTTTGACAGTGTCGTCATCGGTCTAACGGTGGACCACAAAAACAGTAACCGTTCTGGCCAATTGTGCCATCTTTCATAAACATGGATGGTCTGGGTTCCCCTGATCGGCAGGAAGGGTCTGGGTCTTGTGAGACGGTCCATCTCTGGACGCTTTTTTGTGCACTTTCTTCTGCTGCTGCTGTAATGCTCCTCATGTGACTTAGACCTTTTACTAGAGGTGGTTTGCTGGGTCGTCCAACCCTGTTGAAGTGAGACATGACTCCATACTGAAGCAGAGTCAAAGGCCCCACCGGCTTCGTCGAGCCACACGACCAGTCATCGGTGTCGGTCGCCGAGTGTCTCATTCGAGAAAGCCTGACACCAATGTTGCATTGTTCCATTACATATGCGAATGTAAGCAGTATAAACAGTCGTTGAGCAAGTATTAAATAAACCTTTTTCTGGCCGCAGTGAACGCAGGCATTGAAAAAGTACTTTCTCTTGGTCTCAGACATGAGGTAGGACCATATCGCAGACGACTTGATTGTACAGGAATCGCTGGTGAGCGCGTCAGAATGTGCTACCCTTCTAGTTGTTGAGGATGTCAACGATTCAAAGAAAGATGTTTTTTTCTTCATGAAAAGATGAAATGAGGATTCTCAAAGTTATTAGCAGAGCAAGATTTTTGAGCACTCCCAACATGAACGTGCGGTAGAAAATCTGAAGATGGCTGCAGAGGAGGCGCTAAGAAAGATGTTCCTATTGGCTGAGGGCAGTACGACCCAAAAGTGACCATAATAGAGCACAAAAGTGGCAGAGGTTTTCAGTTTAAGTTTAAACGGCTCTATGTTACTGAGGATTCCCAGCCGAATGATGGGGAATATTCACAGCACGTGAATCTATTAAAGATCCTATGCTGGAGAAATATACGAATACAGGTAAAGGAGGGCCAGTGAAGGGGCTGGCATGTTAAGGGATTAAATCTGTGGTGCAATAGTCTTAATGCTGCCATAGTTTTAATGAAATGTCATTTTCTGGCCCACTATCGAAAAGAAACTAAAAGTTCGAGCTAACTCGGAAAACAGTACCTACAGGGCACAGTGCAAAGAAAACCATTCTCCTCCATAGCAGTACCAAATACACGCTTCACAGAATGAAATTGCTGCTAACAGTAAGTGGATCACAGCCAAGTCTTAGCGACACAAGAAAAATATTAATCTTTTGGCACCAGTATACAACCATGTCTACAATACTGCCAGCATGCATCTGGATATGTGTGCAAGGGGTGCCTAAAGGAGGAGTGTACCATTAAGGGCCTTGTTCCCAGCGGGTTCCCATAGGGAGGTGGTTATGCACAGAGGGCAAACCCTTCTGGTCCCTTCAGGATGAGCAATTGGCAATAGCTTACCCAAAGCGAAGACCCTAGGGCCTTATGAAAGCAGACATGGTGTGCAAGACCATCAGGTAGGTAAGGGTGGGGGGGTGGGAGAAGGGGTGGACAGGTGCAGCCCCACGCAACACCTAAAACTCACCCAAACCTCTAAAAGAAGGGAAACGGACCAGCCACACAATCACTTAGAATGGGGGGAGTGGGAGGGAATGGGAGCAGTGAGCAATGCGAACTTAAGCACCCATAGTGCTCTGTGCAAAATTGTCAAGACTCTTCCCACCATGCAAAACAAAAAGACATTCAGGACAAGCGTCAAACTTGGCAAATAGCAGTTTCCAGCAGAAGAGATGGTCAGGAGAGCTATGAGCTGCTGGGAATCCATTTTAGGTACGACCTTTAACAGGGGTAGGACTATAGCAATTATGTGATGGAATAGGGGAATTCTACTTTAAAGCAGATTATGTGAGAAAGGTTGCCCAATTCATAGGAGGATTCTTAGTGCAGCAACTGGAGCAGCATACCACCAATTGCATTTGACTTTCTGTACTAACCTATATGCTGCACACAAATCATACAAATGTAATTTATGGCATATGCCCAGTTGTGCGCCTTAGTTGTACAAACAGGAGGAAAGGAAATCTTGAAAAAGAAATGAACTTTGATGCAAATTACAGTAAAATTAAAGTCTACAAAACAAAGGAGATCTCGGTTTACTAGGCATTTCTCTACACTGATGTAGTTGTTACAAGTTGTCCTTTTTGGTGATTTGCATCAAATAAGTAAATAAAAACATAGCACAGGTACTCACCCGGGGGACAATGCTAGACTTGAAGGCTTCAAAGGGGTGGCTTGGCTGGGCCTTTTCTGGTTCAGGTGAAGTAATAGTAGCTGAGAAAAGCAATAAATGCATCATTTCAGATAGTTATTCCAAACAGGAAAGATTATAAATGTATTATAGTTTTCACTCATTCAATAAGACGGTTGATGCATTGTACAAAATCCTAATCATCATGTGCGTACAGAGAATAGTCTTGGATGGTCCAAATTAGGCACACAGCTGAGTTGTCTAGGGAAGAACAGTTAAGCATATGGATAAATTCAAAGGATTTCCTTAAACCTTACTATATTTACACTAATCCAAAGGTCCACCACCCTAGATTTTAGCAATCCTGTTACAAAAGTTCTGCCAACAAAAAGGCCAAAGCAATCGATTGCAATGCCACAGTTGATGACATACCAGAATAAGCACACCTGTGTAGAATGATCAACTAAGGAACGGATCCAGCACATTTTTGGTGCTTCCTTTGGGATAATGGTTACATTTTTTACAGCAGTACTGCTATACTTAATCATTTGTACAAAGAGTATACCTTATAAATAGCAAAGACACCTCATATATTCACACCTATTGTGTAACTTTCGTTTGGTTCAGCCAATCAGGCACGAGGATTCCAAGCAAGCACATTCCGGAATAACTCACCGTAGTGACTACCTTACTCCTAATCCATAGTCCCCTTTCATCCATACTTTTGGGACGGAACCGGAGCACTTGTTGTAAAAAGCATCACATTGAAAAATGTGTCGTCCTCTTTTTAGGCAGGGTACCACACGCGGCCGTAATCTTGCCCTCCTTAGGTCCGACCCACGCATCGTCCTTCAGTCCTTTTCTATTGCAAGATCTGAGACCATTTAAGCAATAATAGAGGATACTTATTAGAGGGAGCGGGCGTATGGAGGAAAGGGGACTATGGACTAGGAGTAAGGTAGTCACTATGATGAGTAACTGTTCTACTCCTACGTCCTGTCCCCTTTCCTCCATACTTTTGGGAGATTGCCAAGCACTCCTCACAGGAAAACGGGTGGATGGAACTCCTTTACTGAAAGAGGTTTTTAAGAACCGCCTACCCGAACTGAGCATCGGCTCTGGAGCTCAGGTCTAAGCAGTAATGCTTACAAAAAGCTGATGGGGAAGCCTGCGTAGCTGCTCTGGCAATGGTTTCCAAGGGAACATATTTCTGTAAGGCAACGGCAGCTGCCTTGCCCCGCACCAGATGGGCATGAATTCACTTTGGAGTCTGAAGGCCCTGAACAGAATACGCCTCTGAAATACAGGAAGCAATACATCGGGAGATAGTCGCTTTCGAGGCTGGCTTTCCTTTCGGATCTCCGAAGGTTACAAAAAGCTGGGAAGAGATCCTAAGTTAACATGTTCTGTCCAAATAAAACTTAAGAGCTCGTCTGACATCAAATTATGCAATACCCTCACGGCATCTGAGGCTGGGTCTGGAAAGAATACGGGTAAGGAAATAGACTGGTTATGATGATAATCAGATACCACCTTTGGAAGGAAAGAATGATTAGTCCGGAGGACAACCTTATCCTTGTGAAAGGTGAGGAATGGATGTTCTACAGACAAGGCCTGAAGCTTGCATACATGCCTTGCGGAAGTCAACGCAATCAGAAAAGCCATTTTCCACGATAGGAACTTCAAGTCCACCGTAGCCATGGGCTCAAAAGGTGTGTTATAAGGCAGTGAGGACCACATTCAATTCCCACTTCGGATGCGGTTTGCGCACAGGTGGATAAAGATGCAATAGACCTGAAAAGTGTCTTAATGACAGGGTTTGTCAATGAAAAAGAGCAAGAGTCCGTTGACTGGTAAGCAGCGATAGCCGACAATTAAGTCCCACAAGACATGTATGCCTGAAGTTGCCAGATGAGAAACGAATGACAGAACCGTGTCAATGGTAGCTTCTCTGGGGTCCAGCTGCTTAGCGAAACACCAGTGACAGAACCAGAGCCATTTGCTCCCATACTGAGACCTTGTCAAAGATTTTCTAGCCGCCTGGATAATACGCATATTATCTGCAGACAAGTTAAAACTTTCTAAAGATTTGAACTCCGGCACCAGGCCGCCGAGCTGAAGGATTGTGGGGAGGGGTTCCAAAGCTGTTCGCTCTGGTGAAGCAGGTTGGGAATCAGCGGAAGCCTGATCAGCGAGCAGACTGACAGATGCTGAAGCTCCAAAAACCAGAATCAGGCTGGCCACCAAGGGGATATTAACAGGAGAGTGCAATTCGTCGTGTTGCTGAGCTTGCATAGCGCCCAGTGAATCGGAGGAAAAGGCAGGAAGGCATAGACCCTCATGTTGTGCCACGGAATCTCAATAGCATCCCCCAGGGATGAAGCTCCGAACCCATTCCTGGAAGCATAAAGAGGAAGTTTCCTATTTGATGACGTGGAAAAGAGGTCCACTTCTGGAGTGCCCCAATGGCGAAAAAGGTCGGAGAGGATCTCAGTGTTTAGTTCCCACTCGTAGCTGACCACCGCTCATCGGCTGAGAGTCTGCAGTCACATTCAGTTGGCGCGAAATGTGCACCGGCAGCAGCCACACACTGTGCTGAATGGCCCATTCCCAAATCTGAACGGCTAGATCTACAAGGGGAGGTGACCTGGTACCCCCCTGCTTGTTGATGTAAAACATGGATACTGCATATGTCTGCGGATGAGGACCACTTTGTTCACAATCACTGGCTTGAAAGCTTTGAGCGCCAGGAAGATGGCCAGAAGCTTCAGATAATTTATGTGAAATTACCTGTCCTGTGGCGACCATAGGTCGAAAACCTGAAGATGTTCCAACATCGCACCCAACCCTATAAGGGAGGAGTCCATCGTAATGGTCGGTTGAGGGGAGGGCTCCTGAAAAGGAGCACCCACCGACAGATTTCTGGAAGATGACCACCACAGGAGATCTGTCAACATGCAGGGAGGACATTTTGGTGTCCGGGTCCACCGCCTGAAGCCAGGAGCACAGAAGAGCCATCTGCGTGAGTTCCATCTTGAGACGAGCAAGGGGAAGAGCAAGCACGCACAAAGCCATGAGGCCTAGAAGCCACTGGAACCCCCAGGCTGACATGCTCTCTGATTGAATGAAAACCGGACACATGGTCAACAGATCTTCCATTCTGTCCACCGTCAGGTAAACTCTGCAGTCGATCGTGTTCCAACGGAAACCCAGGAATATCGGGTCCTGAGAGAGCGTCATGAAGGATTTCCGCCAGTTCACCGACATCCCAAGGCAGAACAGGAGCTGGAGGAGACTGAAGGTTGCTCGAGGCTTTCAATGGACAAGAACTATGCAGAAGTCAGTCGTCCAAATATGGATGCACATGAATACCCTGTAGCCGAAGAAAAGCCGCAATGACCGACATTATCTTTGTGAAGGCACGCAGCATTGAGCGGAGACCAAAAGGGAGCACTCTGAATTAGAAGTGCTCCTCTCCCAGGGAGAACCAGAGAGATTTCCGATGCAGGCTCCAAATCAGGATATGCATATACGCGTCCTGAAGGTCCACAACACAGTCAGTCGCCCTTCTGAAGAGAGGACTTTATTTGGCAGGGCGTGATCATCTTGAATTTCTCTTGGGGGGAAGAGAAAGGTTGAACTGGGAAAGGTTTATGGTTGGGTTTGGGCACCGTGAACAGACAAGAATAAAACCCCTCCCTCGTTCCACTAGTGGAATGGGTTCCACCGCCTTGAGATCTAGAAGCTTCCGGACCTCGGCTCCGAGGGAGGGTGCCCTCGACTGCTGAAAGGGAGGATTGAAGGGTGGGGTAGGGGCAAGCGGAAGCCCGCCAGAGCTCTGGACAAAACCCATCAGTCTTCGATGATGGTTTGCCACGCCTCCAGATGACATTCGTCCACCCACCGGAGTCTCGTGCGAGCACCCAAAAATATAATTCTGCTGATTTTTCAGTGGAGAGACTACCTGTCCCTGTTGAAGAGGCTGAAGACCAAGAGAAAAATGTACCCCGTTGCTGTCTCCGATGGGAGCTACCTGTCGGGGTATCAGCTCTGCGTGACCTGCAGTGCTGGAACCCTCTGAAGCCTGAGGACCAAGACTGGGATCCTTTGACTGGGGGCTTCACTAGCACAGAGACTTCGCAGTTTGCATACTCGCCTCAAGTCTTTGTAAGCTTGTCATCCGTTGAAGAATGAAACAACTCTTTGCTGTCAAAATGCAGGTCCAGAACTTTATCTTGGGCCTCCTTTGAAAACTTTGTTGCATGAAGCCAAGCATGACGAGAGGTGTCCATCCCCAACATGAGGCATTGAGCTGTGGTGTCGACATGGTGCACAGCAGCCTTCAGCATATCCTGCGCCAATACCCTGGCGTCTGACAAACCACCCTTAAAGTCTCCCAGCCTGTCCCCAGGAATTAACTCCTGGAAGTCTGCCAAATTACTCCACAGTTTCATATTCTCCGCCGTCAAAATGAGCTCTGCGTTAGCCTGACGCAATTGCAGCGCTGAGTTGGCAAAAACGTTCTTGGCAAAGGAGTCGATCAACTTTTCTTCCTTGGCCAGAACTTGAGCTGCTGCAGCAGAGGTTGTCTTGCATTGCAGAGTGGCGGCGACACCACCGTTGAGGAAGGGAGCGGACAGGACGCCAAGGCTACTTCCTCGGAGGTGTGAAGCCTGTAACGGGTGTCAATTATCTTATTCATATGTAGCCCAGTGTGGGGTTTATCCAGACTTTGTGGGCCTCGGACAGAACGTCCTTCTGAAGGAACAGGCAGGTGCGCTCCTGTGGAGACAATGAGCGCCCCCGAAAGCACCCCTTCCTGCGGAGCGGGTGCCTCAGGTACTGGTATGTCAAGGAGTTGGGCTGGTCCTCACTATCCTGGTCTGCGTGAGGGTCGTCCAGAACGTCAGGATCCGCCGGTTGCGATGCCACCGGCGTCAAATTGATGTCTCGATCTGCTGGAGTCTTTTCAACCGGAGACAACGGAGGCAGAGGCGGGAGAAGTGGAGGCTGGCTGGGAGGTAGAGTGGGTACCGCTTGCGGGGCAACGGGTGCCGTGACTCGAACTGCCGGGGCAGGATGCGGCACCAGACAGCAGATCTCCCTAAAAGGCCTTTAAAGCAATCCCTCATGGGATCAGTGTTCATAAGACTTGAAACCTACCAAAAAAAGGTATCCTCTGCTGAAACATTAGCTACTGGAATGGGCAGAGGCTGCTCAAAAGGGGTATACCCCCACGAACGTAGTGAGGAAGGCTGCCAAGAGGGCCTGCCACCAACAGGGTCTACATAGACCAGTGGGGCAGAAGGCGGAAGCGAGACCGTATGCAGTAGTGGTATCCGAGCACTCCTGTCACAGAAAGGGCAGAAAACATTCACACCGTCCCCTGGACAAGGTTGTCCACCAAAAAGAAGGCCCCAGCACCCACCATTGATAGCGTGGGTGTGAGGGAAGAATCCAAAATGGCCCCCGTAGACCACGCGGAAAGGCCCGCAACTTGGTGAGTATCTGAGTAGAACTGCGTCACACGTGTGGATGAGTCAGGTAAATCCACAGACTCGTCAGGGGACTTGATCGAAACTTTAGCCTTGTCAGGACTGGCTGGGTTAGTAACAGGAAGAGTTTATTCATAGAATTGGCTGGGTTAGTAACAGGAAGAGTTTGTTCATAGAATTAACATAGTACTTGCCCAAGTCAAGATGGAGCGAAAGAAACTAAATCTGATTGGTTAAAGGAACAATGATATGTTTGGTTTGCCTGATTGGTGGAGAGGACAATGGGTTTGATTCTTGGGAGGTGAGCAAGATTCTAAACTGCCTTTCATCCAGAGAAATTCAGTGGCTGGTTGTACTTTAGTTAAGCTCCTTAAGTAAGGCCTTTTCAGAGCTCAGAAGATCTACTAAAGAAGTAAGAATTTCGTTTGCTGATCCAGTTTGAACAAGAAGTCATCAGGTGGGATTGTTTCTTTAAAGATTTTAAGATTGTCTCAGTGAACTTTCATTTTCTTTAGAAGAACACTTAAAAGGTTAACAAAATTTCAAAGTCATTTGAGAAAAGAGACATTTACAGTTAAAGTTATTATTAAGGAAGACAAGCTTGAAGATATGAGCATGAGTTTAATGAAATTAACTGCGTGTAATGTTCTTAAAGACTGTTAAATGTGTGCGCGAGCTCGCAAGTTGTTGTTTACGTGTTTTTGAAAGCGCGCGGGTATTCGGAGCGATAGAGCGCGTGTCCAAATAAATTGAGCGAGCGAATTTTAGCGCGTGTACATTTTTAACGTGGAAAACGTTTCATGAAAAAGCGCGTGTTTTGCGATAGAGCGCGTGCCCAAAAGACGTGCGCGAGTGAATTTTAGCGCGTGTCCATTTTAACGTAAATGACGTCTCATGAGAAAGCGCGTGTGGGTTTGCGATAGAGCGCAAGTCCATTTTGGTGAAGCGCGAGTGGTTTTAAACGCGTGGACTGTTTTACGTGGAATAAGTTTCGTTTCTCCGCGCGAGTTCGGTAGCGATAGAGCGCGAGTCCATTTTAACCAGCGCGTGTTATTTTTCTTACTGCGTTTACGTATTTTTTCACGCGCGCGTGTTTGCAGAGAATCGCGTGTGTATTTTAAACGAGAGGACAATTCTTCACGTCTTCTGATTTTCACGTGTTTATCGCACACGCTACTTGAGGAAGAAACTATACGTTCTTGTGTAAATAAAGAAAACAATTCACACGCATAAGAAAGCAGTATTCCAGGAAGTTAAAGAATATTTATTTTTTAATGTAATTTATGCAAATGGACTTCAATACTTCAGAGAAAGACTGCCACTTATGAAAGCATTGAAAATTACATTAAGTTAAAGAAAACTTTGAAGCAAGAAGAAAGTTTAGTCCAGAAATGGTTTGCGCAAAGACCATCACTTTAGAATTCTAGAGAGACTAAGTGGTTTGAACTGTATGCACAACACCAGAGATATTTACAAGATATCCCACACAGATTAATAGCCTCTAAGTCTTTTACTGAGGTTTAAGAGGTAATGAGTTTAGAGTTTATTTAGAATAATTTTAGAAGAGAGGTTTTTATTATCATATAAGTAACCAGGTGTATTTTTTTACCACAGATACCAGAGCCTACCAGACGGTTGCAGGGCTGCAGTGTCTCCATTGTTATTTTCTCCAAATTCCCCTTTCCCTTTCTTGGGGTTTTCAGCTCAGCTTATATTTAAGGGTTGAGAGGTGAACTCCTAGTGAGGGTCTGTGGGGCCAGCATCAGCTCCTGTGGAATTCAGTCAAGCCGGACCCTGACAAGCCTTGACACAAGGATCATTGGCATAGCAAGTACTATGGGGCCTGGGATGTTTACTGGACATCCTGTCGTGACCCTTTGAGTTGGCCTCCAAGAGAGGAACCGAGAAACAGTCAGAGACCTCTCCCTGTGCCCCCCTCAACAGAACCGGTAACACTGCGAGCGCGGGAAAGTTGAGGAATTCACCGCACAGGCAAGACCTTAAAAGGTTTCTCAGTTCTGTCGTTACACACCTTAGCCTTGATAAGAGGAACCTCGGAACAGACTCCAGTCTTTATAGCTCCCCCGAAAGGTGCCTCGAACCTGTGGTTCCGTACAGAAAGCCTCATCGGAGGCCTCAGGGCACACCCTGGTGTCTGTATGGAAAGCTCCAGACAAGGAAACCTCAGAGCGAACTCCAGTACCAAATGCCTCAGCACGACTGGGCTGGCTATTAGCACTTGATTGGTGAACCTTGGATCGTGATGCTGTGTCGGCAGCCACCTCGCAGGAACCCTCAGAAAACCCTGGTACGCCCATTAGGCCTGTGAGGCACCTCAGGAGAAACCCAGGTAGCAGAGCTTTTAGCACCACTCCTGGACCTGGAGGACCCCGGGAAGAAGTCCCCTGGCCGGGGTGCCCTGAAAAGTAAGTAAATTTACTAGGCGTCTCTTCTTTCCGTCGATGAAGAGTTGACAATGCGGTGGAGGAACTCTGGAAGATCTCCTCCCACCTATGAAGACAACGCTGAAGTGCCCAGACCGAAAGGGAATCACAGTAGAAAGACGAGTCTCAACAGTGGTCCAGTCCCAGACACTACAGAGAGAGAAGGGGGATCCGTTCACGCGAAGCGACGTTCGCAAGAGGAGCAAACAACAAATCCCAAATTATCCGGCATAGACGGAGGACTACGGGACCGCAGAACCGGAGCAGGAGAGGACAGCAGGAAAAGAACAATCTTCCGAATGATGTAAGGGCCTCCAGCCCCGGCCACGCGGAGAAAAGGACTGAAGGGCGATGTGCGGAGCTAAGGAGGGCAGGGATCTGGCTGTGTGCGGTACCCTGCGTAGAAAGAGGACATTTTTCAATTTGATGCTTTTTTTTTTATACAAAAAGTGGTCCGGTCCCGTCCCACAGGACTGAATGTCCCAAAAGTATGGAGGAAAGGTGACGGGACGTAGGAATAAATTACTTTGTATTCGCTCTTGCCCAGCTGATTGTCCATGGTGCTGTATCTGCATAGCCATGTTGCACCACACAACCCTTCTACTTTATTTTGCCTACATACGAACCATGCCAAGTCAGCAGGGGCTAAAGGAAATGGCACCTCCAGGCCGTGGGCAATGCAGAGGAGTCGGTGCTCTCAGCCATCCTCAACGACCCTTACTTAACTCAAATCTGTTAAGTAGGGTGTTCTGGGCTCCTAAACCCTGCCGATTTACGTACAACCTTAGTACAAAAATGTTCTACAATGTCACCATTGCTATTGAATCCTGTGGGGCTAACTGCCTAAGGGATAAGTATCCACATGCTTATGGGTGACCATTTTTTTCAGACTATAGACACTTAAAATTAGCATTTCATTCACCAAATTAGTATGGTCAGTTTTCATTTAGAAATGCTAATGTATTGTGCTCCGACTGGGCATGGCCCACATACAATACAAATTAAATTGTTAACAGAATAGTAAACCGATCAAATGCAAAAACAAGAGACACATGAATGTATTGCATTCATTTCAGTCCAGGGAAATCATCCCAGAGTACATCTTGGGACAATGGTCGTCATTCATACCTTTCCTCTGCAGTGTTTTAGCAGTTACTTTCTTTGCCAATTTCATGAATTGACTATCCTCTCCGATGTCTTCTACCTCTTCGTTAACTTTCCCACTTTCTTCCTGCAAGTTTTAAAACAGGTTTACGAAAACGGTAAGCATTTGAATAAACAATGGACAGTTCATGAAGGAATACAATTTGAGCCTACACTTAATTGCAAAAGAGTAAATTAGCACCGAAAACAGGAATGGCCGAATAAATTACTCAATCCATCTAGCTGTATAAGCATCACCTATTGGTCCGAATATAAACAGCAATAAAATCCTGGTTCAATGTTAGGCAGAATCCTGTGCAGTTCCCTTGGGGAACACTGCAAAAAGATTAAGACTACAGGAGTAAGCAGTAAACCCAATTGGTAGCAGTCTGCACCACCCAGATTTACCGGGTAGCTGTGGCTGAGCAGTCAGACTTCTCCCAAGAAGAGTAGGGCAGTATGCAGAGTATACACAACAGGGCCAAAACACAGTAGAGCAAACAAACACTGACCAGAGCTTTGCATAAAAAGTATATAGTTATTTATTTAAAACACACTTTAGGCAATACACTAGCACTCTCAATGAAAAGTTAGTTAAAACACAGTCAGGTAAGTATACACACCTCCCTTGATAACTATCAGACAAGTCAGGGTTAAAGCACAACTATTTGTTAAGACAGAAGTGAGCGCTTAACCTAGATGGCACGCCAATAGTTTAGGTTAAAAAGGGAGAGAAAAGGCAGAGCATAAAATAAAATAAAACAGTTCCCAACACTTTTCAGAGTTCAGAGCAAGGGGAGAAATGGAGGTTATACTGTAGAGCCAAAGTTCATAGGCTAGGCCCACTTTAAATGGTGCAAAATGAAATGTGCCCAGGATCACTCGGTTTAAAGTGCACTGAAAGTCTTTGCAGTGTGTTCAAAAGAGGTTGGGGTGATTCAAAAGATAGTTAGAAGGCATGGAGCCAACCCAGTTTAGATGCCAAGGATTTAAGGGTCACCTTTAGCAATATGTAGAAAGGGAGGCCAGGCAGGACACAGTACCTTAAAGAGAAAGGAAGCTCCAGCGGGGGCAGTTGTTCCTGGCAGTGGTTGAAGTTCGTGGTTCCGACCAGGGGAAAAGATCTCGTCGAGGAGGGGACATGGAGTCGTTGTACTGCACAGGGATGAAACCAGCCGCGGAGTTCCCGATTAAAAAGGTATGGTGCTTTTATTCGCGGTCAAAAGTGGTGAGCTTGGCTATCTGGCCGCCGGGGTGCTTGGCACGGGCGATTCGACCAAGTGACGTCTTTGGAAGCGAAAAAGGGCGAACTGGTTGGTCCTACCAGCTCAAAGGGAGAAGACTCTCCAGCAGAAGATCTTCTCTTGTCGTTGGAAAAGCGACGAGTTTGTTGCAGCAGGGCTTCACCGGTGGTATCGTCGGTTGCAGGTGGCTCAGCTTCTTCCCTCTTCGGATTTTTACGTCCTGTGGCGACTTCTGAAGTTCCAGTCCCAAAGGCCCTGCTTTTAGGTAGAAAACCCCCCCCCATTCATCAGCCTAGCTGTCAATCACACATGCTAAGTGGTGAGCAGGGCGGCTCACCACTGGGCCAAATCAGAGTAGAGTGCGACTTGGGTTGCTAAGGCGACGCAGTCCAGGGTGCCAATTCCCCCCCCCCTCCACCCTTCCTGTGGAACTCAGACAGAGTGGCACCATTTGGAGGGCTTCTATGGAGAAGCCCGCAAAAATAGTGGAACAAAGGGCTCGACCTTGGTCAGAGTTCCAGAGACGGACACAAACGCCATTTTAGAATAGAGTTCTGGCAAAAAGACCCAACCGGTGATTTAATATTAAATAAATAAACCGGCGCCATATTGAATATTGCACCAAAAAGTGGTGCGTTTAAAATCAATGGGAAAATCCCATAGAGAATATTCTGGTGGAATATTTCGCGTGGTAACCACTGCCACCAGCTAGAAACTCGACGGGGGGGGGGGGGGGGCGGCGGGACAGTGCCCCCTCAAAAACAGACCCAGGGGAAATCGAATTACTCCTTACCAGTACTTCCACAATATGATGGTTTGTACTGGTTCTGTTCACAATTTTGGACTAGTAAAGTCAATGGTGACTTTACATGCCCTGGGAGACAGTAGCCAGTCCCAGGGCATGAAGTCTATGTTTGGGGGTCACTGTGACACCCCTGTGGTACTGCACTGAGGGTGCTGTGTACCACACATACAGAAAAACAGATGATACCCTATGGAGTAAAAAGAAACCCATAGCCCATAAGCACATAAGTCAAAGACATACCTCAAATCATGTCTAAGAGTGGGAGTAAAAGAGTCTCACTCTTAGCAGTAGAAAAAAAAAATCCAGCAAAGCTGCTGGGGGACTCACTAGGTTTGGTAAATTAGCCATAAGAGAATTCTCCTTAACATTCAACCTCTACAAATGTGTCAGACCAAAACATTAAATCGAACAAGATTTCATTTGCAGGCCTCTAGTCACATGCTGCTGTGATGAATCCTGTGGAGTCCTCACTGACCACCCCCCCCCCCCCCAGGCTAAAATCTCCCCCATGTGGCCAGCAGTCTCTACCCGACACTGACCCTGGGGTTGGTATGAGGGAGGATCACATGTGACGAGATGGCTGTCGGGTGAAAGGTGGTGACTTTCAGGAGACACGCAGTATTCTTCCATTCCAAATGAAGAAGACACAAATGTATACATTTCTGATGCCTTATTGTCACTTTAAAAAATCCCTCATTGTAAGACCCCAAAACACCACCTTGTAAAACAATCCAAGCGGAATACCATTTATACTTCATGTACACCTAATACTCACTTAACATCTCCTGTCTATGATGGTTTTGTGATTTAAACAATGATCCAAAACAATACACGTTTAAAATATCTAAAATGTATATGGACTCGAACTCTCAAAGCCTGTAGTACTGAGACGAGGGAGAGGAAGGAGTTAATGTGGAATTAACGAAATCCCAATCCAAACGTGCGGACTAGTTGTCACAATGCGCAGAACATTTAAATCTGAATACCTTCCATTGACAAGTGGAGACGAGAGAAGCAGAGCGGGCGAATCAGGAAGCATAACCTAAGGCTTAACAGTTGTGGGAGACCGGGAGAAGCTCAACAGGGACTGCAACAGTAGTAGGGCTGTTGGGGACGCGGTCTCTTGTAGCAGCAGCAATTTAGGTGGCAGGTGAACAATGAGCCGGCGAGAACTGAATGAGGATCTGCAGAGCAGAGGAAGCCTACCTGAAGTGAAAACTTCACTGCATCAGTGTGCAACAATTCGGAGACGCCATCAAACACCAGTGAGTCTGCCCACAGGGGTTGGGGGAGCGAAAGTCATATGGACAGTTAAAAGCTTGATTTGAATACCGACCAAGTAAATTGGAAAGACAGTTAACACAAGTCCTCATATAAGAAGTCAATATGGGGAAATCTGGAGTAAATATCACCAGCAGATGAACATTAATGAAGAAGATGAAAGGCAATAGCTGTACAAGTCTCCATATATAAGATATCAATTTGGGGAATATCGGAACAAGCATTGCCACAAGAAAATGAATTTAAGTAATGAAGTTGAGAGGCATAACCTGAACAAGCCTCCATATAGGAGATGTAGATATGGTGGAAGTTGGAACAATTAGTACCCAAGTCAATGAAGTATAAACAGTGAAGGAGTAACAACTGTGTTATACTGAAAGAACATTGCAGTGAGGGAAGTGCATCAGGCAGTGAGCCTTTGGGAGAAAGATACATGGCACGAGAGTATACTAAGGGATCTACATAACCCAGAAGTTGATTACTGACATGGGAAGAATAATCTATATAAAAATGGGAGAAAGAGAACCTTGTAAGGAGTCCTGGTGGAGTGAGCACATCAGCAGTGAACCTTTGGGAGAAGAAATACCTGGCACGGGATTATACCAGGACACCATCCTCAAGAAAGTGCTGTGTGAAAAACATTTCTACTACTATTGAGGAATCATTATTTGAAAGAACAAATTACTTACCCCTGGTAACGTTCTTTCGACTGGATGTACCTCCTACGTATTCCTCATCTTTGACACTTGTTTCCCAGCTCCAGATGCTTCGGAAATTATTTTTCCGGATGGAGGTGCTGTGCATTGAGTCGATGTCCCTCAAAGGCCTCCGTCGAGGATGATGTCATCAAAGGCATATATAGCACATGCAGCGCCCGTTGGCCTCAGTTCTGTTTTTCCTCCTCTTGCAGCAGAGATACCAGTAAATACGGGAGTGACCACAATGGAACGGAACCTGTAATAGCATGGGACATTCTACTGAGGTGAACGATGGGAGGGTGTTCAGGAATACGTGGGAGGAACATCCAGTCGAAAGAACGTTAAGATGGGTAACTTGTTTTTCAAATGGATTGTGTCCTCCCACGTATTCCTCATATTGGAGGGACTCCCAAAGCAGTATTTGGTTTGGAGGAGGGAGTAGAATTATAATTCATGCATTTTCATGGACAGAGTGAAGGACTGCCTTGCCAAAAGTGCCATCCTGACCACAGGAAGAACCCAGACAATAACACTTAGTAAACGTGTGGATGGAAGACCAGGTTGCTGCTTCACAAATGTTTTTAATTGGTACACCCGTTTGAAGGGCTGTAGATGTAGCCATGCCCCTGGTGGAATGGGTCCTTAAAGCTTCAGGGTCTTTTCCTGCCAGCATGTAACATTCTGATATTGCCACATTTATCCAACTAGATAAGGTCTGTTTGGTAACAGCCTGACCCAGCTTGTGTCCTGTATAACTGATAGAGTTGGTCATCAATTTGTAATTTAGACATTCTTGAAATGTAAAAGCTTAATGCTCTCTGGGGGTCTAACCAATGCAGTCTTTCCTCCTCCTTACCAGGATGGGGTGGGGGATAGAAAGAAGGTAGAACCATTTTTTGACCTAAATGAAAATCAGAAATGATTTTGGGCAAAAAGGAAGGTTGGATGTTTAAAACAACCCTATCCTTGTGGAAGATGGAGGGAGTCAACACACTAGTGAGTTCTTTCAGAAATTGAGTCATGAGTGAAATTTTGAAATCGGAACATTCCTCCGATGAACGCTTAACAATGGATCGCGCAGCCAGGTAAGCCTTTAATGGTACCAATCTGGAGCACCAGATTAGCCAAGGATCGAAGAAAGGATAAAACATCTGGTGCTTTACATAGAAAAGCATCTACATTCTTTTCTTGGCACCATTTGCAGAATTTATTCCAACGGCAACGGTACAAAGACTTTGTTGCTGGCCTTCTGGCCGAAAGCAACAGCTCCATTACGTCATACAGGAGGTCCAATCCTTATATCACAGCCTTTCAGAAACCAAAGTGTGAAGCTTGAGATTCTTGACCTCTGGATGGATGGAGAACCAGCCCCTCCTCTCGCAAGAGAAGGTCCTCTTTGTGGAAGACGCATCGGAAGACAGATGGACATGTCCAGAAGGTCTATATACCACGTCCTCCTGACCCATCTGGGGTAATTAGGATCATGTGTGTCCCGAACAGTCTCAACCTCCTGATTACATGAGGAATGACGGGGACTGGAGGAAACGCGTACAGGAGTCGAAATCCCCAGTCCACTACAAACGCATCTCCTAGAGCTCCTCTTGGGAGAAATTCCCTGGAGAACTATCTTAAGCACTTCCAGTTGACCTCGGTCGCAAACAGATCTACTTGATCCCCAAAGGGTGAAGATATTTTTTTTGTTTGTTTTTTGTTTATGACTCGCAAGTCTTTACAAAATTATTTAAACAGATACAGCAGATATATCAAGTTTTTCACCAATTCATTTTTCAATCATACAAGGAATACATAACTGATCCATTTCGCTTAAAATTGATATTATTGCACTTGCCAATTATTTCTCCACCCATGTTAATTTGGAAGCCCTGTAAGATCTCTTGAAGGACTTCCTGAGCTAGTTCCCACTCATGGAAGACTGCTCTGCCTGCTCAGAGCGTCTGCTGCTGTTCTTCTCTCCGGCTAGGTGAACTGCCCATACAGATTTTCCTTCTTTGGATTACCCAGTACCAGCGCTCCATTGCCCCTCTATAAAGTGGAAGTAACCCTACACCACCTCTCTTGTTGAGGTAGTACATGGTGTTAGGGAGAATTCTCTGTTTAGGCTGAATTTCCCTACCTAGTGAGTCCCCCAGCAGCTTTGCTGGATTTCTGGGGTTTATTTTTTTTCTCCTGCCAAGAGTGAGACGCTTTTAACCCTCACTCTTGGACATGTGAACTGTGTTATCTTGGACAAACCTTGTGTTGAATGGGCTATGGGGTCTTTTACTCCATAGGGCCTCATGTATTTTTGTGATGTGGGTTACACAGCACCCTCTGTGCAGTAACCCAGGGGTGTCCTAGGGACTCCCCAACATAGACTCCATACCCTGGGACTGACTACTGTCTCCCAGGGCATGTAAAGTCACAAAAGGCTTTATTAGTCTTGAATCCTGAACAGAACCAGTACAAACCATCATATTGTGGACGTACTGGCTGGGGCAATTCGATTGCCCCAGGGTCTGTTAGTCGAGGGGGCACGTCTCCGTCCCCCCTGATCGAGTTTTGGCTGGTGGCAGTGGAAACTACTTTTTATATTCGACCGCGAATATTTCCCTATGGGATTTCCCATTGTTTTAGGCTAACACATTTAATTATTTATTTACGGTAGCCTTAAACATACCGCCGGTTTATATATTTATTATTATAACTCCGGTCGGGTTATTTTGCCAAAACTTGATCCTAAAATGGCGTTGGTATTCACCTCTGTAATTCTGACCCAAAGTGGAGCCCTTTGTCCCACTTTTGGCGGGCTTCTCCACAGAAGCCCTCCAAAGTGGTGCCACTCTGTCTGGGGTACTTAGGAGGGGTGGAGGGGAATTTAGGCACCCTGGACTGAGTTACCGTGGTAACTCAAGTCGCACTCCGTCCTGATTGGCCCAAGTGGTGAGCCGCCCGGCTCACCACTTAGCATGTTTGAGTGACAGCTAGGCTGGGTGAATGGGGGTTTGCTGCATAAAAGCAGGGCTTTGGGGACTGGAACTTCAGAAGTCGCCACAGGACCAAGAATCCGACGAGGGAAGAGCTGAGCCAACCTGCTTCGACGACACCAACCGGTGGAGCCCTGCTGAACCGTCTCACCACTTTTCCCAACGACCGAGGAGAACTCTTAACGGAGTGGCTCCTTCCCTTGACTGGTGGGGACAACCAGTTTTCGCCTTCTTTCCGTTCTTTGAGGTATCTCGTGGCCGCCTTGCCTGTGCCAAGCACCCCGGCAACCGGAATACCACACTTTACCCCCATACCGCGAAAGTCGGTACCAACCCTTTAACCGGAGGACTCCGCGGCTGGTTTCTTCCCGGGCAGTGCTACGACCTTTCTCTTCTGCTCTTCAGCGAGATATTCTTCTCCCCTGACCGACGTCGAGCCTTGCTGTCACTGCCTGGAACAACTGCCACCGCTGGAGGATCCTTTCCACTTAAGGTACTGTGTTCCGCCTGGCTTCCCTTGCCACCGACTGTACGGGGTAGATTTAGTCCCCGGCTTTCGAACCTGGGAGTGCCTGGGACACTTTGGCTAAACTTTGAGCCACCCTAAACTCTTTTTGACTCTTTGCAAGACTTTGAATCCCGAACTAACAGTGTGATCTTGGGCACATTTTCGCTCCGGCTGCTCTAAGAGTGGGCCCTGCCTAGTGACTTTTGCTCACCTGTGACTTTGTTCTTCTTTAAGCCTATTGCAAGTGTTCTGGACCTTAGAGTGGTGTGTTTAACCTATTTCTGCTTTTTCTCTCCCTTTCTTGGAAACTACTAGAGTGTCATCTAGCGTTAAGCACTCACCTCTGTTTTAATTAAGTGGTGTTAACCTAGAGTTGTCTAGATAGGAGAAAGGATTGAATCTACTTTCATGATAACTGTGTTGAAGTGTTTTACCAATATTCTTTGCTAGAGTGTTTTTACTTATGTGTGTTTTTAAATAAATAACTATATTCTTTTGAAACCAAGCTCTGGTCAGTGTTTGCTTGTGCTATTGTGTTTTGGTACCTATTGTGTATACTTTGCATACTGCCTAACTCTTCTTGAGAGAAGTCTGACTGCTCAGCCACAGCTACCAGGTAAATCTGGGTGGTACAGACTGCTACCAAAGGGGTTTACTGCTATACCTGTAGTCTTAAATCTTTTGCAGTGTTCCCCAAGGGAACTGCACAGGTTTCTGCCTAACACATGGCCACCGAGTTGTCTGTCATTATCCGGACATAATTGCCCTCGTACAGATGGCAGGAAGGCCTTCAGCGCTCGTCTGATTGCCCTCAGCTCCAAAAGATTGATATGTAGTTTGAACTCCGATGGAGACCAACGACCGCTGACTGTCAGATTATTGGCATGGCCTCCCCACCCAGTCAGCAATGCGTCCGTCACTACTCCCCAGCCCTGGCTGCCAAAAGGGTTCTCCCTTCAGAAGATTGTCCTTGCAGGCCCACCACAGAAGATCCTGTGAGACCCTGGTTGGCATCTGAAGTTGGTCCGTCATCTTTCCTGAGAACTGGGACCATTGCGTTCTTAGAGCCCATTGAAGGGATCTCATTCACATGCGGCCCTCTGGCACCAGAAAAATGCAATGAGGCCGAGCAATCTCAAAGAATCACAGTCCGCTAGACTGGGCATCCCACAATGTGGTCACCATCTGAAGAATGTCTAGAGCCCTCATCTCGGGTGGCGAGCGCTTTCCCAAGGATTTATCCAGCACAGCTCCGATGTACTGGCGCTTTTGGGAAGGTGTCATATGGGACTTCTTGTAATTGAGGGAGAAGCCCAGACTGAAGAGAGGGGCAGGTGACATCCCTTGTTCCTCTGCTACAGGTACTGGTTCTATAGCACCTTTCTCTAGCAGGGTTAACATTTCCTGCACAAGGAGTGGATATGTAATCCTCAAAGAGTGGTTCCCGGGTGGATTGTTCTGAGGTCTCCTTATGAAAGGAAGGCAGTAACCGTGGGAAACTGTTTCTAGAGCCCAAGTAATTGAAGTAATGTCTCGTCATTCTTCAAGATGCTGGGACAGTCTGCCCACCACTGGAGAATTGACACTCAAGAACTCAGAATGGTTTTGAGGCGGCTGATGCAGTGGACGATGGTAAGGAGGCTGCTGCTTGAGCTGGCTTTGCCCCTCAAGCCTGTCCACCAAGAGGACATTTTCTCTGGCCCCTTTGATAGACATTCCTCTCGCCCTTCCAACTGAGCGGTAGTAGCGAAAAGATCTACCTCTTCAATGTTGCCCACTAGGACGAAAAGGCTAAGGTTGCCCAATAGCGTGCCTAAAGATTTGGCTGCCGCTTGTGACGTCTGCAACTTCTCAAGGCTCTCTTCAGCCTTGTTGCAAAAAAGATGACCCGTCAAAAGGCATCTTGAGAAGTCTAGATTTCCATCCGGTGCAAAACCCGACTTTCTCAACCACGTAAATCTGCGCATTACAGTACTTATAGCCATGGTTATGCTGATGCTATCCGCAGAATCCAAACCGGACTGAAGAGACTCACACATGACCTCTTTGCTGTCTCTTATAGCTAAGAAGCCATCTCTTTCGCCCCCTTCGGGAATGTGCTCTGCCGCCACTGAAATACAATCCCATAGAATATATACGAAAACTTTGCGACAGCACAAGTGAAGTTGGCGGATGTTACTGCCATGCTCCCTGCAGAAAATACCTTCCTTGCCCATCCATCTACGAGTTTGTTGTCCCTATCAGGAGGGATGGGAGGTTATGCTGCTTGTTTGGAAGTAGCAGTAGCTGCCTGCACCACCTGACTCTCCGGAGCGGGGTGTTTTGACAGGTAGTCCGGATCACTACTGGAAGGGCAGTATTTTTTTTTGTCAAGTTCTTGTCAACTGCCGGATTTGACTCTGGAGTCTCCCAGTTCCTAGCCAGCCTTTTCTGCAATGCCACATGAAGACAAAATAGGATTGTGGACCCTTGTCCAGAATGTCAGTGAGGTTGTCTTGCTCATAAGTCAATGGGGCCTTCTCCAACCCATGCATTCCACCACTTTCGACACAAGCTGCCTTGTAGGAAGCATTTACACGCTCCCCCAGCCTCTCGTTTTTCAAATTCAAGATCGGGTGAGGAATCTACCTCACTTGCTGTTTGCACGTTGTCACAGGTCCTTCATTCTGGACTCCTCAGAGATGAATCAACACGCCGTTTAGCTACAGAAAGGGATTAGCCATCATCCGACCCAACTCCGAGGAAAATCGGAGCAGGGGTTCCGTAAGATCAAGCTCCACAGCTAAGCGCCTACAACTCCCTGGGCCTGGCTGGAATGCAAAGCCGCGTGGCCGATCTGGGAAACACGTGGTGGCTCAGCAGTACGGAGAAACGAAAGCAGGGGAACACGGAAGCGCCGCAGCTCCACCAGCAAGCACACAATCGACCCGATGAAACGTGCTGAAACACTCCGGGGCATTGGAAAGCCATCTCTCTAGAAGCCAACAAAGTAGCCGACGCTTTGCGGGACAGAGCTGTGAGGCACCCCCAGTACCGGTTGGAGTGGTGAGGCGCCTCGCCTCAGGGACCCGGAGCGCGGTTCCAGTGACAACCGCAACACCCATAGAAGACTGTCCCTCCATCCGGAGCGACCCGGTAAAGAGCGGGATAAGGGAAGTGGTACAGAACACAAAGCCAGCACTGCGAAGGGGGAAGAAATCTACGGCAGCCCTACAGACATCTCCCAGCACAATCCAGGCCGAGAGAGAGGCGCAAAACACAGACAGGCCCACCGGATCTCACAAGCGCCTGCATACCACACCATCAGGCACGGAATCTCTACAGCGACGAGAGTCATCCTCTCTCTCTCCGCCCCCCCCCACCACTCCTCAAGAACTAAGAATAAAACATCACCCCCAACAGGAGGAATGACAGTTGGGGGCCCCAAACCTCCCTGCAAACAAGCGTTAGTAAAGTGTGGCACGGACCCAAGGTGGTCAGCGCCGGAGGGGCCCCCTGCTGCGGAACACGGTAGTCAAGAGTTGGGGTCCCCCCCACACCTTTATTACGAGGAGCAAACAGTGCTCCAGCATGTGAACCTGCCGGCGCTTTTTAACAAAATAGCACGCACCAGCTGCGCCAGATGAGGGGACAAGCTTGAGAAGAGGACACCTTCGTTCATACTACCCAAGGACAGGGCTTGACATCCCGGTGGACCGCAGGGAAAGGTAATCAACTACGAAAGCAAACACCAGCCATCAGCAAAGAAGTGCCCAAAAGCACACAGCAAGTGCAGAAAAAGGGTCTAGATTGAAGCAGGGCGGACCCCCTTAGGCAAACCCATCAAGGAACAGTCCAAATCCCCTCCCTCATTGCAAAGGACAAGGAAATAAAAATCCAGGATCTGGAAAAAAAAAAAGCTCTAGACGTGCTGGCAAAGGTCGATCTGGAAAACAGAAAAAGGAGGGCAAACATCCAAATCCAAGGCCTTAAGGAGACCCTAAAAACGAGACCCCAGCAAGCCTAGAGAGAAGGGTAAAGGCTTTGGTAAGCTCGCTCACTTTTCTTCGCCCCAAACCCTGAACTAGAATTCGACAGTACACTAAGCAGGCGGCACGCAATCAGTATTGGCGAAGAGGCACCACTATAGACAAAGTGGAAATCGCGGGGCACGCAAGGAGGCGGAACGTCATAGATTTCAAAGATTCAAGGGTCAATTTCTATCGAGACCTGTTGGCCACCACACTCGCCCAGAGAAGAGCCGGTCAACCCCTAACCTCCTGTCTGCGAGATCACGAATCAAGGTACAGATGGGACTTACCCTTTGGGCTCACGTTAAACTATGCCAACAAAGAGTATAGGGTGGTCTCAGGGGAGGAAGAGGCTAATGTACTGCAAGGCTTAAGAGAAAAGGTAGGTTCAGCTGAAGCAGAGGAAATGCAGTCATCGGAGCCAGCCCGGAGACCATGACTACCCTGGCCGAAGAGGGGCCGATCAAAAGGCATGAGAAGGAACAAGTTACTTACCTGTAACTGTTGTTCTCCAGCATGGGTCTGGCATGGATTCACATGCTCATGAATATTCCCTGTCGTCAGGCTGGGAATCCTCGGTAAAGGAAAATGTAGTCTATCCTGGAAAAAGTTTTCGTGTGGGGGGGTGTGGGAGGAAAGTAGAATGTGTATGCTTTTTGTAGCGGGTGTTGGGCTGTACAGGAATCTATTAACAAATGTTCTTTTATCAGGTTTCGGAAGGATCCCTTGTCCCAGGGAGGGACTGCTCCCCTCTGGAGGATTTCCAGTCAAGTGCTGGATTCATAACCAATTTGAAATCTCCCCCAGAAATAAATGATCCTGTCCTCCCGCTGTCCTTTAGTGCATTTCTTTTGTTCCAATGGTCCTGTGTACAATAAGTAATCTCCCTCGCGGGTCTCTGTGTGAGATGTGTAGCTCAAGAGAACTGCGGTACAGGATTCCGACTCCCCCTTTTTTTTATGGCCTGAAGGCCATATGACTCCCCCATTAACCTCCGCCCCCCTCAATTGCCTACCCCCAAAGTGAATTCCCCTTTGTTTTTTAATTTGGTTTCCTGAACGAATAAGATGTCTAACTTGGCTTGTTGGAAGTCTTTGACCAGTATAGACCTTTTCTGCGGTGTGTTAAGACACATCATTTTTAAAAGACCCTATACGTATTGTCAGCCGCCATTAGTGTTTTGTGGTGCGTGCGTTGTGTTTAGCCAAGTGTGCTGTCTTGTCCCCTGTACTTGTGGGCTTCCACACTTTTGATGTGACCTTGTTTCTAAGCACTGTGTGCTTGCCTGCCCATAACCTGAATCCAGAGTCGGTGTGCAGAAAAATACATGTTGGTGGTTTTCCTAATAATTCAACCTCTCACTCTTTCTTATTACCTTAACTAGAATCTCGTAAACCCCCACCCCCCACTCGTAAACCTCCCAACTTGAAAAAAGAAAAATAAGAAAAGAACTCCCTTCAACTTTGGAGACGCCCTAGTTAAAGACATAGGGCCACACAAAGCGTGTCTCCCCTAGTACCCATTTAACATAACTAACATTTTAACTGATACAGCCAGAGAGCTTTATGAAACACCGGTGTATGAGCATGATATAAATAAAATATCATAACATATATGACACCGATTACTGCCCAGCCCGGCAGACCATGTGTACTGGGCCCCGGAGAGGGGTATTGCTAAGGCGAAGTGGCAACAAATTGCTTTTGCTCATTGGTTGATCAGAACAGTGGTTTCACCACTCACTAAGAGTTTCATCTACTTCTCCAGGGCCCCTTCAAATTGAGTCTCTCTCTTGTGGTGCATCTGTTCCACTCAGGGGGAGTTTAGTCTTTTATATTTTCTCCAGCATGGGGTCTGGCATGGATTCACATGCTCATGAATATTCCCCGTCAGGCTGGGAATCCTCGGTAAAGAAAAAACCAGTATCAGTTTCGTTTCTGATCTGTCTTTCGTAGTAGTAACCAATCACTGATCTCTGCGTCATACTGACCACAGCCAATGACTGCCCTCTACCTAAGCCCCGCCTCAGGCAGCCATCTTCAGATTTGGAAGCACGTGAAGTGGCAGTATGACCAAGTGAAGAGCCGCAGAGGGGTAGGTGGGAGGGTTCGCATGTGAATCCATGCCAGACCCATGCTGGAGGACAACAGTTACAGGTAAGTAACTTGTTCCTTCTCCAGCATGGGGTCTGGCATGGATTCACATGCTCATGAATAAAGAATACATAGCAGTACACACATGCACAACCACGGGAGGTGGCAAAGGCTCAACATTAAGCATTACATCAAACTCAACATTAAGCATCTTACCTCCTCACCAGGCTCACCTCAGGCGAACAGGTTGCGCAGCACTGCTTGGCCGACCCTGGACTCCTCCCTGGAATCCCGATCGACGCAGTAAAATTTCGTGAAGGTGTGCGTCGACCTCCACGTAGCAGCCCTGCATATGTCCAGCAGGGGCACACCAGAAAGGAACGCCGTGGTAGCTGCGATCGCTCTGGTGGAATGGGCTCTCGGACGGCCAGGCAGCGGTCGGTTTGCCAACCGATGACAGTACATGATACAGCCGGAGAGCCATCTGGAAATGGAAGCCTTCGAGAGAGCCTTCCCCTGATTGATAGGTCCAAAATTCACAAAGAGTTGTGACGTCTTCCAAAAACACTTTGTGCGGTCCACGTAGAACTTCAGCGCTCTAGCCACATCCAGCGAGTGCAAAGTCCTCTCAGCCGGCGACGAAGGCGACGGGAAGAACACAGGCAACACCAAGGGTTCGTTGAGGTGGAAGTCCGACGGCACCTTGGGCATTAAGGAGGGGTGCGTCCTGAGCACTACCCTCGTGTCGTGAAAAGTCAAGTACGGGGCCTTGCAGGAAAGGGCCTGGATCTCTCCCACTCGTCGTGCGGAGGTGATGGCCACAAGAAACGCTGTTTTCCACGACAGAAACTTCAACGGGGCCGAGTGCAGAGGCTCGAACGGAGGTCCCATGAGCTTGGTCAGCACCACGTTGAGCTCCCACGCCGGGAACGATCTGAACAGTCCCTTCAAGAACTCTTTCACCAGACGATGAGACCACAAGGACGTCCGCCCCGTGGTTCTGGTGTATCGGGAGATCGCAGCAAGATGAATCTTGATGGACGCGTGTGCCTGTCCAGCTTTGGCCAGCGTCAGCAGGTACGGCAGTACTTGGGGAGCCGTAATCCGTAGAGGGTTAATCTTCTGTGCGTGGCACCAGACAGAGAACCTCTTCCATTTGTGTCCGTAGCATTTAAGAGTCGAGGACGCCCTGGCCTTTGCAAGAACCTCTCTGCAGTCGGCCGGTATGTTGCATCCTCCAAACTCTAGCGCTGCAGGAGCCAGGCCTGCAAGTTCAGCACCTTCGGGTCGTGGTGGAGGATGGCGCCTCCTTCCCTGGAGAGTAGATCCGCGTCCACCGGCAGCTTGATTGACGGGGACGCTGACAAGTCCAGAAGGTCCGGGAACCACATCTGCCTCGGCCACGCAGGTGCGACGAGAATCATCCTGCACCGTGACCTTTTGAGCTGGTTGACGAGCCGGATTAGCAGTGGCAATGGAGGGAACGCGTAGAGGAACAGGCCCTCCCAGGGGAACGAGAAAGCATCGCCCATGCTCCTCGCCTGGGGAAACCTGCTGGCGAACCTCCGGCACTTGGAGTTCGTCGCCGTCGCGAACAGGTCGATCTGGGGTGTGCCCCACCGTCGGAAGAGGCGATCCACTAGATCCTGCCGTAGTTCCCACTCTTGGCACGAGCGCAGCTCCCTGCTGAGTGAGTCGGCGATGGTGTTTTTTATCCCTGCCAGATGAAACGGCACCAGAAATATCCTTTGGGCGACGGCCCAATGCCACAGGTCCTGCGCCTCCTTGGACAGTGCTGGGGACCTGGTTCCGCCCTGTTTCCTGATGTAAAACATGGTGGTGGTGTTGTCGGTGAAGATCCTCACCATCTTGCCCTTGAGGGACGGAAGGAAGGACCTGAGGGCCCAAAACACTGCACGGAGCTCCAGGACATTGATATGTAGGGATTTCTCTGTCGGGAGCCAAAGGCCTCTAGCGTGCAGATTTTCGGTGTGCGCTCCCCACCCTTCCAGGGAGGCATCCGTGGTCACTGTCTCCTGGTGGGCTGGGGTCTGGAAGTCCATGCCCGCCGTCAGATGCGCGCGGGTGCCCCACCACCGGATCGCTCGTCGGAAACTCTCGTCGAGTGATCCTTTCCTCGAAGCTGCCCGTCGTTTGGATCCAGCGCGCGTCCAGGAACTCCTGCAACGGGCGCATCCGGAGCCTGCACATGGGAATGAGGTAGATGCAGGAAGACATCATTCCGAGGAGGGACTTGATGGACCTCACCTTGGCCGCGTCGGCCACCAACATCCGCTGTACCTTGCCCAGGATGGATCTGGTCCTCTCCTCCGACGGGGAGGCCAGAAGGGACACTGTCGAGCCTCGCACCCAGAAACAGTGCGTCTTGCGCGGGTACCAGGTGGGATTTGGCGTAGTTCACGGAGAATCCCAGGTCCGTGAGAAGTTGGACGGTCCTTGCCGTGTGCTCCACGGCGAGCTCCCTCGTCTTGGCTCGGATGAGCCAGTCGTCCAGGTAGGGGTAGACGTGGACCCCCCTCGCGGCGCAGCTGCGCCGCCACCGGTGCAAGGCACTTGGTGAATACCCTGGGTGCCGACCGTAGTCCGAAGGGGAGGGCTTTGAACTGGTAGTGACGCCCTTGGACCACAAACCTGAGGAATTTTCGGTGCCCCTTTAGGATGGGAATATGGAAGTAGGCATCCTCCAAATCCAACGACGACAGGAAGTCTCCTTCCTCCAGCTGACCCAGGACGTGCTGGAGGGTGACCATCCGGAACTTCTGCGTCTTGATGAACTTGTTCAGACGCCGCAGGTCTAGGATGGGGCGCCATCCTCCCGTCTTCTTCTTCACGAGGAAGTATCTCGAGTAAACTCTGGAGCCCCGAAGCCTCTTTGGGACGAGTTCGATGGCACCTTTCCTGAGCATCGCCTTTACCTCCAGGAGAAGCTGAGGGACGTGAAGCTCTTTCCTGGCCACGGGGGGGGGGGGGGGGACGCATGGGCACCTTCTTTGAAACTCGAGCGCGTGGCCCGGGCTAAGGCGTCCAGCACCCAACGGTTGGTGGAGATGGACTCCCACACGCCGACGAAGCTCGCCAGCCGGCCTCCCACCGGGGTGCTTCGGTGGGGGCCCGACCCCATGGCCGGTTCAATCCTCGACGAGGCTTTGCCGCTTTGACCTCCTTGGCAACGACGGCGGGGTCCGCCAGACTTGTCTCGTCCCCAGTAGGCCTCCTGAGACGACGAGCGGACCGCTTGATGGTAGGTGGAGAAACCGCCGCCGGAACTTTTGGAGGAGTCCTTGCCTCCGCTGCTCCGAAAGGGCGGCCGTCGTTGCAGAACCCCAAGGGCCCGGGCCGTCTCCGTGTCCGCTTTAATGGCCTGAAGGGAATCGTCCACTGTTTTCCCAAACAGGTTGTTCCCATCGAACGGCATGTCCAGGACTCTGGTCTGTACGTCTTGACGGAAGTCCGTAGCCTTGAGCCATCCACGCCGCCTAAGGCACACGACGTTGCCCAGTTGGCGAAATCCTGTGTCGGCGATGTCCGTCGCAATAGTGATGGCGTGGTCCGACGCCACCTCACCTTCCTGTAGGATCTCCAGGGCCTCAGCCCTCTTGTCGTCCGGTAGGAAGTCCAGCAGGGGAGCCAGTTTGAACCATAGCTCCCTGTCATAGCGGGCCATGATAGCCAAATCGTCGTCGCTGCAGACGAGATGACCCTGCGTCCCATAGTGTCCAATTTCTTTCCCTCGCCGTCCGGCGGGGAAGTCGATGTGGAGGCCGCACCCCCCCCCGCTTTCTTCCTGGCCGCCGCGGAGACGACGGAGTCCGGGGTAGGCTGCGCTCGGAGGCACAGGGGGGCCGCGTCCGGGACCCGGTACTTCTTTTCGTACCGGTCTCTTCTAGCTGGCGTCGTGGAAGGGTTCTTGAGGAGGGCGAGGCCCTCATCCCAAATGTCGTCCAGTAGAGGCACCGCGAGGACAGTCTTCCTCTTGGCCTCGCGCCGTTGATAAAGGAATCCTTCCTTTTTCTTCTCTTCAGGGCAGAGTTGGAAGAGCTCGGACGCCCTGGCGATCATGGAGTGGAACGATCCAATCTCGTCGGGCGGAGAAGCCCTGGTGGGAGGTGACGACGGCAGATCCTCGTCCTAGACCTCGTCGTCCGTACCCGTCGCTGCCCTGTCAGTCCCCGTATCATCCCCTTGGGTGGACGGGGAGGAGGGCTGGACGGGGCGCGACGGCTGAAAAGGAGGTGGAGGATGAATCCTCCTTTTCTTGGGAGGAGGAACGCCAGAAGGTCCCGGTTCTGGGTCCCCCGACGGGAGTGGCTCCTCCGCCGGCAACTGTAGTCTCGTCCTTATCTCCGAGCATAAGGACTGTATAGCCAACAAAATGGCCGCCGAGTTGTCTTGGGCGCTGGCAGAGGGGAATCCGACGGGCGATCAGGGGCCCCGTCGGCACCCTCGACGATGTCGTCACCTGCGTCGGGATCCATCCCGACTGGCCGGTCTTCTTCCACGCCGAGGCCGTGGCTTAAGACCTCGATCAGCTCCTCCTCCGAGGTTGAAGCCGAATCCACGACGACACCCTGCCCCCCATTTTTCTTCTCCGCCGGAGATTTCACGGGGGTCCTATCGATGGGCATAAAAGAGGACTCCCTCCGAGGTGGCAGGGAGACTGAGCCCCGAGGTCACCACCACTGGTGTAGCCTCCACAGGCTGAGCCAGGGCCGCCGCGACAGTCTCGATAGAGGCCTTGGCCGGGTGGATTAAGGCCTTCACCACATTAGGTGCGCTCACCGCCTTATCCTTGAGGGGGGGGGGGGGGGGCACTGCCTCGCTCCCCCTCCGATGGGGCCTTCGAGCTCGACCGGGGCCTCTCCAGGAGCTTCGCCGGGTGCTCGGCCTTCCTCTTACCCGACCCAGAGCGTTGGCTCGTGGTTGATGGTGCGCCCTGCCTGGCGCCCGAAGAGCCCGACCGTTCGGCGCTCCCGGTGCCAGCGGACTCGCGGTGCTTGGCCTTGTGTTGGACCCCCGTCGCCGGGGCGTCCTCAAAGGTCTTAGAAGACCGCTCGGATTTCTTCCTCTTCTTCTCGCCGGACGGGCTCTTCCCTTCCAGCCAGTTGGCGAGACGTTGATGGCGGTCCTTCATGGTCCGCTCCGACATGTTGCCGCAAAACGCACAGTCCTTCTCCACGTGCGTCTTGTCCTCATGTAAGCAGTAGAGACAAAAGGAGTGTTCGTCCTCCTTAAAGACGTTCTGCAGCTGGCATCCAGGGCAGACCCTGAACAGCTTTCCGGGCGTCGAGCTTCCCTTCTCCTGGGCCATGTCCGGGCCTGAGAAACTTCTGGAGTCCTCCAAAAGCGTAGCTCGACGAAATCTTCACCCTTGAGGGGCGCAGATGAAACCGACACGGGTCCCCGTTGATCGGATGGAGTCGGTGGAGCTTGAGGCTCTTTTGACCGAAAAAAAAATCGATGTTTTTGAGAAAAAAACATGAAAAAAATAGCACTAACGCTCGAGAGCAATAGCACGAGGATCCCAACATATGAACGTGCGGTAAAAATCTGAAGATGGCTGCCTGAGGCGGGGCTTAGGTAGAGGGCAGTCATTGGCTGTGGTCAGTATGACGCAGAGATCAGTGAATGGTTACTACTACGAAAGACAGATCAGAAACGAAACTGATACTGGTTTTTTCTTTACCGAGGATTCCCAGCCTGACGACGGGGAATATTCATGAGCATGTGAATCCATGCCAGACCCCATGCTGGAGAAAATATAAAAGACTAAACTCCCCCTGAGTGGAACAGATGCACCACAAGAGAGAGACTCAATTTGAAGGGGCCCTGGAGAAGTAGATGAAACTCTTAGTGAGTGGTGAAACCACTGTTCTGATCAACCAATGAGCAAAAGCAATTTGTTGCCACTTCGCCTTAGCAATACCCCTCTCCGGGGCCCAGTACACATGGTCTGCCGGGCTGGGCAGTAATCGGTGTCATATATGTTATGATATTTTATTTATATCATGCTCATACACCGGTGTTTCATAAAGCTCTCTGGCTGTATCAGTTAAAATGTTAGTTATGTTAAATGGGTACTAGGGGAGACACGCGTTGTGTGGCCCTATGTCTTTAACTAGGGCGTCTCCAAAGTTGAAGGGAGTTCTTTTCTTATTTTTCTTTTTTCAAGTTGGGAGGTTTACGAGTGGGGGGTGGGGGTTTACGAGATTCTAGTTAAGGTAATAAGAAAGAGTGAGAGGTTGAATTATTAGGAAAACCACCAACATGTATTTTTCTGCACACCGACTCTGGATTCAGGTTATGGGTAGGCAAGCACACAGTGCTTAGAAACAAGGTCACATCAAAAGTGTGGAAGCCCACAAGTACAGGGGACAAGACAGCACACTTGGCTAAACACAACGCACGCACCACAAAACACTAATGGCGGCTGACAATACGTATAGGGTCTTTAAAAATGATGTGTCTTAACACACCGCAGAAAAGGTCTATACTGGTCAAAGACTTCCAACAAGCCAAGTTAGACATCTTATTCGTTCAGGAAACCAAATTAAAAAACAAAGGGGAATTCACTTTGGGGGTAGGCAATTGAGGGGGGCGGAGGTTAATGGGGGAGTCATATGGCCTTCAGGCCATAAAAAAAAGGGGGAGTCGGAATCCTGTACCGCAGTTCTCTTGAGCTACACATCTCACACAGAGACCCGCGAGGGAGATTACTTATTGTACACAGGACCATTGGAACAAAAGAAATGCACTAAAGGACAGCGGGAGGACAGGATCATTTATTTCTGGGGGAGATTTCAAATTGGTTATGAATCCAGCACTTGACTGGAAATCCTCCAGAGGGGAGCAGTCCCTCCCTGGGACAAGGGATCCTTCCGAAACCTGATAAAAGAACATTTGTTAATAGATTCCTGTACAGCCCAACACCCGCTACAAAAAGCATACACATTCTACTTTCCTCCCACACCCCCCACACGAAAACTTATTCCAGGATAGACTACATTTTCCTGGAGGGGGAACTCAAGCACCACCTGAAAAGTGCAACAATGGAGCTTGTGGGGTGGTCAGACCATGATATGGTAATGGTGGGGTTAGGCCTGGGCCCTAGCAGGAAAATAGACAAATGGTGGATATGCAATGACATGCTTTTTACGGACAGGCTCTTTAGAGACTCAATAGATGTAGAGATAAGGGAGTTCTTCAAAAGAAATGACACAGGGGATCTCCTTCATACCACAATATGGGCAGCAGAAAAAGCCACGAAAAGGGGCCTTCTAATAGCTTCGGTTAAAAAAAAGAATCAGACAGCTAAGAGAAGCTCAGCTGATGAAAGCAATAGGCGAAAAACAATCTGCCCTGGAAAATGACGGAGACAACTGGAATATTAGTAGAAACCAGAGAACTCAGGCAAGAACTTAAAGAAATCTGGCAGGGGAAATCCTTAGCCCACCTCAGATTTGTTAAACAAAAGTTATTATGAGAAGGGTGACCAGGCCCACACACTACTTGCAGCCAAACTAAGAAAGCAAAGAGTGGTCAACAAGATAAAATCCCCGTCAGGAGCCACCATAAACAACCCAACCAATACAACGGCCTGTTTTGCACAATTTTACGAGCAGTTGTAACCCTGAGATTGTAGCCTCCCCCCCACCTTGAGAGCGCAGCGGAATTCATGGCCAACGTCACTTTGCCACCAATGCAGCCCTCTGACCGTGCCAAGTTTAACGCCCCCATTACAGAAGAGATTGACCACGCTATCTCAAACCTAAAAGCAGGCTCAGCACTGGGCCAGGACGACTTTACCCCGACATATTACAAAAGACTAAAAAGGCGCCTTCACGCCGTTCCTGTCCTTCCTGTTCAATGACATCATGACAACGGGTCAGGCCCCGCCTTCCTTCACAGAAGCTAGGATAATTGTAATACCCAAAGACGGCAGACAAACTTGAATGCGGTTCGTACAGGCCAATTTCATTGTTAAACATAGCCGCTAAGATTTACGCTAGCAGTCTGGCCAACAGGCTGAGCAGAGTCCTCTCACTTCTGATCCATAGCGACCAGGCGGGATATGTGAAGGGGAGGCAGGGCCAAGATAATGTCTGCAAAACACTGGACTTAATGTCATCAATTGAGGCAGTCGACGTTGACCCCACTCTGATTTCGGTCGATGCAGGAAAAACTTTAGACCGTGTGGTGTGGCGTTTCATGATCCAAGTCCTCAAAAAAGCTGGCCTCAGAACTGGGTGAATTCAGGGGGCACAAGCACTGTACAACAACACAAGTGTAGTGTGGTCAATGGTGTGGCGTCTCCACAGTTTGTCCTAACGAGAGGGACATGAAAGGGGTGTCCCCTCGCGCCGCTGGTCTTTGTCTTAGTTATGGAGCCCCTAGTCCAAATCATTCGAAACGATGTATCGAAAATGGGCCTCAGAAAGTTTAGCAAAGAATACAAATTGGTCTTGTTTGCTGATGAGGTTCTGGTCTATGTGACCCACCCCGCAGTGTCCACCCCAGCACACCTGGCCAGGATGGAAATTGTGCGCACCCAGGATTCTGCATTAATCGCAACAAGATCATTTCTTTACCACTGAGAGACATGTATACACATCCAGACTCGAACCCAGCAAAATGGGGTCTTAGAGTAGCAAGCAGTATTATACGCCATAACAAAACAACTGAACGACCTGAATCAGGCAAACTACAAACCGCTCTGGTCATTCATTAAGCGCGACACAGAATTGGGCGAAAGTAAAACATTACTGGGCGGCCATGAAAATGAATGTCCTACCGCAGCTTTTTTTCTCGTTTCAGTCTCTTCCCATTGCTCTACCAGATTCCTTTCTTTTGGAGGCCTAGCGCTCCCTACTTGCGTTCCTATGGGATCAGAAAAGACTGCGGATCGTGTATAGCATATTCATTCTCCCAAAGGAGAAAGGAGGATGGCATACCCAGACCTCCAAGAATATTATAAAGCGGCACTGCTCCAAGTGCTCGTGGACCAGATTTGGGAATCCAAGAGTAAACAGTGGGTTCACTTGGAGAACAGGTATTTTGCCCCTGTTACCCTGGTAAAGGGCCTCTGGACCCCCTGAAATCAAAGCTCAAAGCACTAGAGCACCCAGTCCTGGGAGTGGTATAGTCAATATGGAAAAGGGGAAACCCAAGTATGAGTGGAATCACAACCTGGCCGTCATCCCTCAGTTGTATTTGGGCCCCCCCAAATCGGAGACCTTATTTTAGACCCGAGTCACTTTCAACCACAATATGAACAGAGGCAAACTAGAGCAGGTCAAATGTGGAAGGACGGAGTCTTCTTGACCAGAAAGGAGCTAGAAGAGGCTCAGCAGGGCCTTAGAATCAAGCCGCTCCCTTACTTGCAACTGAAGTGAGTCCTCACAGACCCACAATGGAAAGCACATCTACAACGCCCCCCTCACTTCCTTCGAAAACATTAAAACCCACATCCAGAAACTAAAGGGATTATTGTGAGAATGTACAGAGCCTTCATAGAAAGAGGACACCTGTCAATCCCCCGTACCCAAGCACAATGGGAAGACACTGGAATGGGAAAACAATCAGGAAGGGTGGGATGAAATGTACCGGGCAGTCTGAATATCGTTAATAGCCGTCAAATACCAAATGCTCAACTGCAGAATACTCACACAGTGGCATCTAACTTGCCAGCGCCTAGCAAAAATGTATACAGGTATCAGTCCCTATTGCTGGCGGGGATGCACAGGTCAGCCCATATTGGCACCAGTGGTGGGACTGCCCCAGCATACAAACCTACTGGAAAGAGATCCTGGGTTGGATTTACGATATGGAGGGCATCAATAGGGAACTTACCCCACTCTTGGTTCTGTTTGGTGTTGGGTTAGTCGAGGGGCAATACCTGGTTCTTCGCCATGTGCCAAGGAACCTGCTTTTAGCAGCACAGTTTTTGTTGACCATAAAATGGAAAGGGATCACATCACCTCTGCCCGCTAAGAGAGATTGGCCACGCAAAGCTAAAGAGATGGAGAGCCTCACTGCACACATCGACGTGCACTGGCTCCCCTTCCTGGAGTACTGGGAATTAAACACAGTCTCATGAAACTCCTACCAAGTAGACCACCACAAAGCAAAGAATAAACGCCCGCCACCAAAATGGGGCAGCCCCACGTTATACCACAAGACCCCCACAAATGCCCTGATACATTGAGCCAAGCACGAAACTAAAGAGCATAAGAGTCAAACACCTGCCCATGACTAGATGTTTTTTCATTGGCTTTTTTTCTCCCTCACGGTCAACTTGGGGGATCAGCAGCTTCTCACAGAACCTCCGCATGAACCAGAAGTCTCGAGTTGGAATGGTTTGGGGGGGGGGGGGGGGGGGGGGGATTTTTACCCAGATCCCGTGTTTGCCATGTTTTGCAAGAAAGAAGAAGAACAAGTTACTTACCAACTGTAACGTTCTTTCGACTGGATGTTCCTCCCATGTATTCCTCATCTTAGATATCTTGTCTCCCAGCTCTGCTGCTTTGGAAAAAAATGTTTCATCAGAGGGCGCTGTACTCGAAACCGCAAAGTTGTAGTCCCTCGAGCGTCGACGTCATCCGCAGTATAAAGGGCTTAAGCCGCGCCCGTTGACGCAGTTCTGTTTTTACGGTGTTAATGGTCGCATCAGTTGATCAGGCTTTCAAAGTCCTTTGGCTCTTAAGGAAGTTCGAGTGCAACTGGTGTAAATTGTGCGGAGGGGTAGGTTGGGAGAGTCGATGAGGAATATGTGGGAGGAACATCCAGTCGAAAGAACATTACAGTTGGTAAGTAACCTGTTCTTCGAATGGATTGTGTCCTCCCACATATTCCTCATCTTAGATGGGCTCCCAAAGCAGTAAGAGTTTGGAGGAGGGAGTACCAGAAATTTCCATCATGGACTGAATAAAGGACATCTTTTGGAAAGAGGCCTCCTTGATATAATGTAGAGTCCAAGCAGTGTGCATCGACGACCAGGTGGCTGCAGCACAAATATCCTGCACCGGAACACCCCTCTGAAGAGCCGTGGAAGTTGCCATGCCCCTGGTTGAATGAGCCCTTAGCCCATCTGGAGGCTCCTTCCCAGACAATTTGTAGCACTCCGGGGTTGCAGAATAGAATTATCCATCTGGATAGAGTTTGCTTAGACACTCCAAGGCCCCATTTGTGTCCAGTATATCCAACAAACAGTTGGTCACATTGTCGGAAATTTGCAAGTCTAGAAATATAGAAACTGAGAGCCCTTTTTGGGTCCAGTCTGTGCAATCTCTCCTCCTCTTTACTTGCATGTGGAGGAGGGTTAAAAAAAGGAAAGGTAATCTGTGTCAGGTGGAAATCAGAGACCATTTTAGGTAATAAGGATGGTTTGACCTTTAGAATGACCATGTCCCTATTGAAAATGGTGTGGAGGCGGTTTACAAGAGTGCCTGCAACTCACTCACCCAGCGGGCTGACATTATAGCCACTAGCAAAATTGTTTTCAAAGTGAGGAGCCTTAACGGGTAAGAATGTAAAGGCTCAAAAGGAGCACACATTAGAAACTTTAAAAACTACATTTAAATCCCAGATGGGAACCTGAAAAGGTGTTGAGGGTACACATTTGTCAGTTTTTTTTAGAAACTGGGTAACTAAAGGCATTTTAAAAATAGATAGCGCTGAGAAGTATCCTTTAAATGGTGCCAACTTGGAGCCCCAAAGTGTAAAAGGAAAGTTAGTATTGGATCCACATTCTTATCCCTGCACCAGATAATGAACTGGTTCCAAAGACACAGATACAAGGATTTTGTCATCCGGAAGGTCCCAATCTTTATATCTCAGCCTCTCAGAAACCATGCGTGAAGGCAGAGTGTCTTGACCTCTGGATGGAGAGCTAGACCTTCCTCTTGCGAGAGAAGCTCCTCTCTTTGTGGAAGACGTATTGGAGGGCAGATGGACCTGTCCAGAAAGTTTGAGTACCATGTTCTCCTGGCCCAATCCGTGGCAATTAGGATCATGGTTTTCCTGAACTTTCTCAACCTCCCGATTACATGAGGAATCACAGGGACTGGAGGAAACGTGTAAAGGAGTGGAAATACCCAGTCCACCATGAACGCATGCCCTATAGCTCCTCTTGGGGAAATTCCCTTGAACAGCACAGTTCGCACTTCCGGTTGGCATCGGTTGCGAACAGAGCCACTTGAGGGGTTCCCCAAAGGGTGAAGATTTCTTGAAGGACTTCCTGAGTTAGTTCCCACTTGTGAGAGACTGCACTGCCTGCTCAGAGCGTCTGCCGCCATGTTCTCCTCTCCGGCTAGGTGAACTGCCGATAGAGAGATTCCTTCTTGCATTGCCCAGAACAAGAGCTGTATTGCCTCTCTGCACAGTGAAAGTGATCCTACACCTCTTTTGATGAGGTAGTACATGGCCACTGTGTTGTCCTTCATTGCAAGAGGTGCAAAGCCAGATTTCCTCAGCCATGAAAATCTGCCTAGGACCGTGCTAGATGCCATGGACCTGCTTACACTATCAGCAGTGTCCAATCCTGACTAGAGGCATTCCTCCACAGCCTTCTTTCCATCTTTCACCATCGCCAGGAAACCATCCCGTTTCTCACCCTCAGGGATGTGTTCAGCCATTGAGGTCAAAGTCCGACAGGGGGTATGTAAATCTTGCCAAAGTGCAAGTTACATTCATAGATTTAAGAGCCATGCTGCCCGAAGAGAAGAGCATCAACTTTGTCATCCCTGTCAGGTGGTATCGAAGGATAAGCTGACTGCCTAGTGGAGTTGCAGCTTGTACCACCAAGCTTTCTGGCGAGGGATGCTTAGACATGTACTCCGGATTTGATGAGGATGGCCCTTATTTTCCCACAAACGTTCTATTTACTGCAGGCCCAGAAGGGAGTAGTTTCTTACCTGTAACTCCATTTCTCCAGCATTGGTATCTTTCATGGATTCACATGCTTAGAATATTCCCCGTCGCCAGACTGGGAACCCTCGGTACGCATATATAGTCATTTCCCATAGGAAAAACTTCCGACACTTGTGTGTCCTATCCCCGTCTACGTCCTCTACGGGGCCGCCCACGCACGCCCCGTTGGACGCAATGGTATATAAGCCCCGCCCCCGCGGGTCCCTTCAGATTTCGGACCCTCCAAAGAGAACGGGGGGAAAAACCTTCTTACATACATAATTTCACATTGCAGTCCGGGGAGGCCGGTGGGCGCATGTGAATCCATGAAAGATACCAATGCTGGAGAAATGGAGTTACAGGTAAGAAACTACTCCCTTCTCCAGCATTGGATCTTTCATGGATTCACATGCTTAGAATAGATTGTAAAGCAGTAACATCAAGAAGGAGGTGAGAGTGCAATGTAACTTACATTCGTAGAGACACCCCCAAAACACTCCCCTTTACACCGTGTATGTAAGCAACAACTTATTATACTGATACGAAACGGATTTCCACAGTACAATGTTATGCCATATACCCAAGTATGCACTCCCTGCGCATATATATATATATATATATATATATATATAAAGATAGATAAACCTATATCTAGACCGATATACATATGTATGTTCATGTATACGATCGGAAACAACGTAGGCCAATTAAGCGACAGCATTTTCGTAATTATGGCTTACCTCATTGAAAAAGGTGGCGCAGCACTGCCCGCCCCATCTGCACCTCGTCCGCATGCTGCTTTTCCAGGCAGTAATGGCGCGTAAACGTGTGAGGGACAGACCATGCCGCCGCCTGGCAGATGTCCGTCAGCGGAATTCCTGCCCACAGAGCCGTGGAGGAAGCCGTCGATCTCGTGGCATGGGCTCTAGGGCGATCTTGTAGGGGTCTCCCGGCCTTGGTGTGACACAGGGTAATTGCCGAAGAGACCCAGCGAGCCAGACCTTGCTTGGAGATAGCCTTTCCCCTCGCCGAGGGACCATAGGCGATGAACAACTGTCTGGTGGTTCTGATATCTTGCGTTCTTTGCAGGTAAAATTTGAGTGCCCTTTTGACGTCTAGAGTGTGAAGGGCCTTCTCCGCCGTCGACGACAGGGATGCAAAGAAAGTAGGAAGCACCAGAGTCGAGTGCTTATGATAGACTGATGGTACTTTTGGGATGAAAGTAGGGTTAGTTGATAAAATTACTTTGTCCTTAAAGAACCTCATATATGGAGGATCGATGACCAATGCCTGCAATTCCGACATTCTTCTAGCCGATGTGATGGCGACTAGGAACGCTAGTTTCCAGGATAGGAATTGTAGGGATGAAGAGGACATTGGCTCAAATGGAGGCTTCATTAAGGCAGCCAGCACCACATTCAGACTCCACGACGGTGGGAACCGTTTTGCAGGAGGGAAAGTTCTAAAGAGACCCCTCATGAAATGCTTCACTAGTCTATCACTGAATAGTGGTGACGACTGTCTCCTCCTTGTAAACCTTGAAATGGCCGCCAAATGTACTTTGATGGACGATGATGACAGTCCGCTCTCCGCCAGGTGAAGAAGATACGGGAGGATTTGCTCAGGGGTTACTTCCAAAGGGTGAACTTCGTGTTGTGTTTGACACCACGTACAGAATCTTTTCCATTTGCCTATATACGATTTGTTAGTAGAAGGGGCCCTAGCCGCCTGCAGAATCTTCCGGCAATCCGTCGAAACTTTCAGGTTCCCAAACTCTGAGAAGTCAGGAGCCATGCAGTTAAGTTCAGGCTGTCCGGATTGTGGTGCCATACTGTTCCCTTGTCCCTGGACAGGAGGTTCGGCACTTTCCGGAGCGGTATCGGTTGTTCCAGTGACAGATGAAGGAGGTCGGAAAACCATGGTTGTCTCGGCCAGTGCGGAGCCACTACGATGACCCGGCATTTGTACCTGCGGATCCCCTGGATCGTCCTCCGTATGAGGGGGAACGGGGGGGAAGGCGTAGAGGAATTTGTCTGTCCATGGAAACGAGAACGCTTCTCCCAGGGAGCCTATTTGGGGCCATCTGCTCGCGAACTGGACACATTTTCGGTTTTCTTCCGTTGCGAAGAGATCGATCGATGGGGTCCCCCACCTTTCGAAGATTTCTTGCAGCTGACTGGAGTCCAGCTCCCACTCGTGTATTTGCGACATTGACCTGCTCAGGGAATCCGCCTGCACATTCTTCACACCCGGGAGGTGGTACGCCACTAAGGATATGTGGTTTTTTAAAGCCCAGTGCCAGATCTTTTGAGCTTCCTTCGAGAGGGTCCTGGATCTGGTGCCACCCTGCTTTATCAGGTAGAACATGGCTGTCGTATTGTCTGTCAGCACTCTTACTTTTGATCCCTTGATATGTGGGAGGAATGATTTCAGGGCCCATCTCACCGCCCTTAGTTCCAGCACGTTGATATGTAGGCGCGACTCGGTCGACGACCACCTGCCTTGGGTTTGATGATTGTTCATGTGTGCTCCCCAGCCCGACAGAGAGGCATCCGTAATGATGGTGTTCTGAAATTCCGGCTCTTGCAGAGGGACCCCTCTGTCCAGGTTGTGAACGACTTTCCACCATTGGAGGGATTTGATAACTCCTTCGTCGTCGACGGTTATCTTGTCTGACCAGCGGCCCGTGGCCTGCTTCCATTTGTCCGACAGGAACTCTTGTAGAGGCCTCATGAATAACCGGCAGTTTGCTACTAGGTGGATGCACGACGCCATGGAGCCTAGGAGCGCCGCATATTTTCTCACTGACATCCTGCTCTGTAGACGAAGTTGGCTTGTCAGTCGTTTGATCTTCGACATCCTTTCCAGGGACGGCTTCACTATCCCCGCGTGGGTGTCGAATTGAGCACCCAAGAACTTCAAGCTCCTTGAGGGCTGTAGAGAAGACTTTTCGTAGTTCACTGCAAATCCCAGACGCTGCAGCAGTCGCAAGGTGGTCAGTAAGCTGTCGTTGGTCGACGCTGGGGAGGATCCCCTCACGAGCCAGTCGTCGAGGTACGGGTATACATGATGCCCTTTCTTTCGCAGCCAGGCTGCCAGACATTTCGTAAACGTTCTTGGGGAGGACTTCAGGCCGAATGGGAGCACTGTAAATTGGTAGTGTGTTTCCCCAACTAGGAACCTCAGAAACCTCCTGTGTTTTGTGTACACCGGGATGTGAAAGTACGCGTCTTGCAGATCTAGTGACGCCAAGAAATCGTCCTTTTGGACGGATCTGATCACCTCCTGTAGTGTAAGCATTTTGAACTTTTGACTCAGCAGGGTTTTGTTGAGGTCCCTCAGGTCGAGGATGGGGCGCCACTTTCCGTTCGGCTTCTTTACTACGAAACAGCGTGAGTAAACCCCTTGGCCTTTCTGCGATGCAGGGACTAATTCGATGGCGCCTTTTTTTAACATGAGCGCTACTTCCTGTCGCAAGATGCCTAGATGTGGTTGGGACAGGTGTATCGGTGGACGTCTTGGAGGTTTGCATTTGAACCGTAGGGAATGCCCCCGTCTCACCGTGTCCAGGACCCACCGATCTGTTGTGATTGACTCCCATTCCTCGACGCAGCTGGACACTCTTCCTCCCAGAACGTCATTGTTGGTCTTTTTGTTTGCTCGTCGACGACGAGTAAGTGGGTCGTCTCTTGGAGGACTGGAAATTTCTGCGCCGGGTTGAGGACTGCGAGGCACGCCTATATCCTTGGGACGGATACGACGACCTACCAAAAGCTCTAATCTAGTTGTTGAGAATCTTGAGTTTCCAGTTGCTCCTCTAAAGGGACGAAAGGAACGAAAGGGCTTACCACTCTGAAGAGAGCCCAGCGAGCGTGCCGTCTCAGAGTCCTCCTTCATGCCTTTCAAGGCCTCATCCACCTTTTCGCCGAACAGAAGGTCACCTTCGAAGGGCATGTCCACCACTTTATATTGCACTTCGGGTCTGAAGTTGGTGCACTTAAGCCAGGCCTGGCGTCTTAGGACAACTCCGTTGTTAATTTGCTTAAACCCCGAATCTGCCAGGTCCACTGCTATATTAATAGCATGGTTCGATGCTTCTTCGCCTTCGCGAACCAGGGACATAGCCGTTTTTCTATGTTCTTCAGGGAGGTGGTCCATAATAGGTGCCAGTCTGTGCCACATCTCCCTGTCGTACCTGGCCATAATTGCCAGGGAGTTAGCTGCTTTTACAGTTGAAGCCCCCACTGACAGGACCTTCTTACCGAACGCGTCTTGGCGTCTAGCCTCAGAATCCGGAGGGGTAGAGCATTTATGTTGAGCCTTTGCTTTTCTCGTCGCCGCCGCCGATACCACCGAGTCAGGTGTGGGTTGCGCCGAGAGGCATTTCGGTGTCGAATCTGGGACTTTACATTTTTTCTCTATGCGGCCCTTGACAGCAGGTTCTGAAAATGGGTGCCGCATAGTTTGAACGCCTTCTTTCCAAACGTGGTCCAGGATCGGTATTGAAAAAATTGAACGCCTACCCTTGCTCATGTGGTCAAAGAGAAAGCAGTCCTTTTCTTCCTGTTGGGCCAGGCCGAACTCCTTGCAGGCCTTTTCCATCATGGAATGGAAGGCGCCAATATCATCCGGTGGCGAAGGGTGAATGGGACTTTTTGGCGGATCCACTTCCACATCCGAAACCCAGGATGGGTCCCCTGACGGTGAGAGGGAGATATCTGATGCTGACCCCCGGTCAGAGAGGGAGTCCGAGAGCTCACCCTCCTCCTGGACTGCTGGAGTAGTTGGAACTACGACCGATCTAGTCGGGCGGTGTGAAGGGCCGGGCTCGTCGACGAGGGGAGTCGTCGGTACGGGTGGAAGCCTTTCGTCCAGCGATTTTAAAAGCGAGTGTAGGGAGGAAAGCACCTCCATGGAGAGGGTAGCCTGGGCGCTTGGAGGTTGGGAAAAAACCTGAGAGCAGGTTGCACCAGAAGGAAACCTGGCTCGTAGACCAAGGTCTTCCGGGCTCACTATTCTGAAGCCATCGTCTTCTTTCGAGGCGATTAACACTGCCTGTTCTTGTAGCAGTGTGTCGGGCAACCCCATATCGAATACTTCTGGTCTCCAGGCCAGAACTTCCGTCGACGAGGGTATCGTCGTCGATGTTGACCCCGTGTTTATGACGGGAGACTGCGTCAGTGAGGGTACCGACTGGATCGTCGTCGTCGACGGTGGGCCTGCAGGTGGCTTCGGCGGTCCCGCCTTCGCGGCGCTCTCCCTGCGTTTATCCGCATCTCTACTCGTGGCTGATCTGTGTTGATCGCCCGAGGAGGATTTAGGCCTGTCTTTTTCTTTCTTCGACGAAGTCGATGAGGATTTTCTTGCCGAGTCTTTGGATGATTCCTTAGAAGTGTGACTTCGCGGCACGTCCTTCTCCGTAGGTCGTGGTTTCTTGGCCGGAGGTTCCGACGAATGCGAGCGTCGGGGGGCCCCTGATGTTTTTGCCGAGGCGACGCTGCGCACCGAGCCTACCTCTGACTGAGGGTATGCTCCCGCGCCATCGTTCAGCCACGAAACCAGTCGCCGATTTCGATCCTTCAAGGTTTTCTGGGAAAAACCCTTACATATATCGCATTGGTCCTCCGAGTGGTGAGGATGGAGGCAGTAGATACAGTCTAGATGGCCGTCCCCCTCATAAACCTTCAGTCCGCACGTGGCACACGGGCGAAAAAGAGGTTTTCCCGACATTCTGACAGGACCAGACAAAGAAACTCGCAGGAGTTCGAACAGTTCGATAAGTAGCAGTAGACTACACGAGGAGATCCCACTATCTTTGGAGACGGTTGAAATCTGAAGGGACCCGCGGGGGCGGGGCTTATATACCATTGCATCCAACGGGGCGTGCGTGGGCAGCCCCGTAGAGGACGTAGACGGGGATAGGACACACAAGTGTCGGAAGTTTTTCCTATGGGAAATGACTATATATGCGTACCGAGGGTTCCCAGTCTGGCGACGGGGAATATTCTAAGCATGTGAATCCATGAAAGATCCAATGCTGGAGAATATGGGGTATCCCAAGTTGCCATCACCCTTTTTTGCAGAGCCTTATGGAAGGGAAGAACAAGGTCCCTTTGAGGTTCCTCATTAAGGAGGTCTGTCATATCGTCCTGGTCGAATCTTGGGGAAGCTGTTTTCCATCCCACAAAGTCAATGACTCTTCCCCTTAGGTTTCTATACCCAGGGTCTGCATGATCTGCAGGGTCTGGCCCCTCAAACTCTACTTCAGGAGAAGTATCTAGGTCACTGGCTGTCTGAAGGCAATCAAAGAGCAGCCATCTTAGAATTTGGGTCTATCAATTACTCAGGAACCTCCTTGGTTCGAAATCTAACCCCATCTGAAGTAACATCCTCTTCAGATGACTGCTCCTCATAAATAGAGGACATACATCTGAAAAATTCTTACCTGGGTTGAGGAAGGAAGATTTTCTCTGGTAAAGGGGGGGGTGCATTGACCTAGGCTTCGACAAAGGCATCGATTTTGGCATCGGGATTAAAGAATGCTTCGAAAGAGACATTGCTGGTATGGACGCAGGCTCCAACGTTTGAGGAAGGCTTCGACGTCGAAGGAGACCTCGACACTGTCGCAGAAGATATCGATGCCATCTTTGATGGCGGCCTCGACACCGAAGGCTGCGCAAGTCGATGTGGACGCCATTTTGTCATCCGTTACCCCCCGATTTATACATGGGTGGTTATTCATGAGGTGTCGGAGAACTTTCCCCTGATGACACCCTCGTCTTTGTCAGATCGTGCGTGCTTAGTTTTTTTTTTATCTCCCTGTCACCTTGGGAGTGGGTAGGGGCATGCTCTTCACGCAGCTTTTTCGAAGGGGTCTGGGCCGCTTTCTCGAAACTTTTAAGCATTGAAGCCCTAAAGGCTTCCCATTTTTCAGGGGAATCGTGCTTGGGAGGATAGGAAATAACCCTTCTCTCAAACGAGGAGGAAGATCTATGACGTTGCTGAGGAGGATATCCTCGAGCGACTCTTAGATCCTCCTCAATCTGTCTTTTCGAAGACTTGCAAGATTCCACCCCCACCGCCTTATTGGACATAGCCTGACAGGAACCACATTTGTCGGCCTGATGGTCAGGGCTCAAACACCAAAGGCAATTACGATGTGGATCGGTAATCGACATTTTTTCTACCGCCACTTTAGATTTTTTTTTAAACCCGTCTTTGGTTTGGTTGGAGTTGATGACGAGGACATTTTGTCAAAGAAAAACTGATGCGCTGTTTTGTGACAAGAAGCAGCGCTCGGAAAAACGGAACTGAGCAAACTGGCGCGGTTTCAAGCACAGCGCCCTCGGATGAAAAAAATTCAGAAGCAGCAGAGCTCGGAGACAATATATCCAAGATGAGGAATACGTGGGAGGACACAATCCATTTGAAATGTCATGTACTTGCTGTGCAACCGTTGATCATAAACATATTTTAAAAAAAACATTGAAGAGATTTGAAGAAATCCTTTTTGGGAAGTGGAGCATATATCTTGTCCGGCTTTATAATAGTAGGCTTCGATGTCGAAGTCGCCGATGCTTTCTTCATTAGCGTGTGTGGCTCGGCTAGCGTCTAAGGCACCACCGGCATCAAAGGTGCCGATGGCGTCAACAACCTTGACTTTTCCTTGTGTCACATATGATCCTTCGATGGAACATCGGATCGAGGCCTCGAAGGCTCACGATGCGGATCAGGCCTTTTTACTGGGCTTGAGGACGCGCAGTATTTCGGACCAGACCTTTCCTTTCCGGCTTCTTTCGAAGGCTCAGAAAGAGCATGGCTTTTTTGTTTCTCAAAAATCTTTAGCATCTCAGCCCTGAAGGCTTCCCACTCAGCCCGAGTGGACTTCTTAGTAGGGCAAGCAACTTTATCGGGGGAAACTTTCGACGATTAAGTCGACCTACAGTGCTTTCTCTTAGATTTCTTCGAGGACGAAGAAGAGTGGTGTGAGCCACTCCTCGACCTGGATCACTTGGCCGCCTTCCTCCAAGTAGAGTCGCCTTTCGACTCGTCAGTCGAAGGTTTCGCGGATCAGGTAGGAGATTTGTTAGGGATTTTTCCAACCTTCAGTTTCCCCTTCTGTGCCATCAAGGCTTTTCCTGTCATGGTCTGGCATTTCGAACAGTCTGAGGCGTCGTGGTCCGCTCCGAGGCTCCACAAACAGATAGTGCGGGTCAGTGAGTGACATTTTTGACCCGCAATCCCAACACTTCTTGAAACCGGACTTCGGAGTCAAAGATGAAGACATTATCGATGATTTGAAGAGAATGTAACTAATATGTGACAAGATGAGACGCGCCGAATTTCGTTCAAAGCCATTGATGTTGCAGAAAAACAGTACAGAGGCCAACAGGCAAAATCATCCTCGACGGAGGCCTTTGAGGGTCATCGACTCGACGCCATTGACGCACAGCGCCCTCTGCTGAATGTTTTTCCTGAAGCTGTACAACAAGTGTCAAAAGATGAGGAATACGTGGGAGGACACAATCCTTTCAAAAGACTCTTATGCCATCTTTAAGAAAGTATGTGACTAGTCTTCGAAATGCACTTTTTGCCATTCTGAAGAAAGTGTTGCTTGAAAGACATTTCTGCTACGCTTAGGAATCATTGTTTTTAAACCTTTAATGGCTCATTTCTAGTGTGAGGGTCCGATACCTTTTGGACACAAGGACAGTTTAAATAATTTTGTTCACAAGACAAACCAATATTTAGTTTTATAGTTTCCTAGGCAGGGAACCTCTTTAGGATAGGGACAGGAAGGCTTTTATCCAACCCCCTTTAACATAATAAATAGGTCGGATGTTGAAAGCATTACCACTTTGTGTCCGCCTCTCAATTTTTTTACCCCTCACACTGCCCAAACACTTTTGAGGAGATCTTGACAGTACTTTAGAGAGACTGGTTACCAGTGAAAGACAGCCAAGTTAAAGATTACTAAAGTCAAATTACGTCAAATTATCTTTATGGTGATTCAGCTTTCAGTGCTAGTCTGATTGATCTCAGCTCTAGTAGGTTGATGTGTAGTTTGGACTCCGATGGAGAATAACGACTGCTGATGGCCAAATCGTTGGCATGGGCTCCCCACCCAGTGAGTGAGGCGTCCGTCATTACTGTCATCTCCGGCCATGGTTGCCAAAACGATTCTCCTTTCAAGATGTTCTCCAGACACGCCCACCACGGATGGTCCCGTGCAACTCTGTTTGGGATTTGTAGGAGATCTGACAGCTTTCCTGAGATTTGTGACCATTGGGTCCTTAGAGCCCACTGGAGAGGCCTCATTCTCAGGCGAGCCTCTGGCACTAGAAAAATGCAGGACGCCATGAGGCAGGGCAACCTCAAAAAGTCAAAGCCCGGCAGATAGTGGGCATTTTGAAATCTGGTCACCCTCTGTAGAATTATCTTGAGCCCTCACCTCTGGTGGCAAAGCTTTTCCCATGGTTGTGTTCAGGGCTGCTCCAATAAATTGGAGTTTGTGATGGTATCATGTGGGACTTCTTGAGAGAAGCCCAGTTTGTGGAGGAAGTAGCAAACATAATCCAGATAATCTCGAGCTTGTTCCGGGGACACTGCTCTGATCAACCAGTCGTCGAGGTAGAGGTATATATGAATCCCTCCCTTCCTGAGACTTGCTGCCACAACCGCCATTAGCTTGGTGAAAACCCTCGGGCAGAGGTTAGCCCAAATGGCAGAACCAAAAATTGATTGCGAGAGCTGCCAATGTCAAACCTCAGGTACTTTGTGCTTGAGGTGAATTGACACATGAAAGTAAGCATCCTGAAGGTGCAGAGATACCAACCAATCCTGAAGTTGGAGGGCCTAAAGGATCCGAGAAAGGGTTACCATCTTGAACTCGTCTTTCCTGAGAGTCCAAGATGGCTTATTCCTCCATCCTGTTTCGGAATTAGGAAATATGGGGAGTACCAACCCTTGTTCCTCTCCGCTACAGGTACCGGTTCTATAGCACCTCTCTCTAGCAGGTTCAAAATCTCCTGCATAAGGAGCGGGTCTGGAAACAAAGAGTTGTTCCCCGGTGGATGACTGATGAGTGTGTAGAAAAGGCAGGCAGTATCCTTGGGCAATTGTTTCCAATGCCCAAGCATCTGAAGTAATAGCATTCCCTTCTGTCAGATGTAGCGTTAACCTGCCTCCTACTGGTGTCTTGGGGTAAGACTTTAGCGGTGGTTTGGAGTGGCTGACGCAGATGCTGAAGGCAAGGCAGCACCTGCGGATGCAGCTTGGTACCTTTGCCCCATCCACCACGGGTGAATCGGGTTTGGCCCCTTTGAGCTGGCTATCCTCAGCTTTTTCCAAAACGGCGTAAAAGCAAAAGGACCTACCTCTCCAGGCTCCAGGGCATACCTGTGGGGCGGTTTGGAAATTGTCGAATTGCAGCTCCAAGGGATTTGGCCACCGCTTTGGAAGTTTGCAACTTCTCCAAACTCCTCAGCTTTTTACCAAATAGATAAGTGCTGTCAAAGGACACATTCAGATGTCTGGATTGCTCATCAGGAGCAAAGCCATGTTTCTGCAACCACGCAAATCCACGGATTGTGGTACTAGCCGGCATTGCTCTGCTGAGGTTGTCACCAGAGTCGATACCAGTTTGGAGGGTCTCGCACATCGCATCCTCCCGTCCTTGATAATGCTCAAGAAACTGTCTCTCTCCTCTCCCTCTGGGAGGTGGTCAGCCGGCATCGAAGCACACGCCCAAAAAGTGTGGCTGACTCCTGCCAGCATGCACATGGCGTTAGAAGACTTAAGAGCCATGCCGCATGCTGAGAAGACCCGCTTGGCCATGGCGTAAAATTTCTTGTCGTCATGATCCTGTGGTATTGTGGGGTATGCAGATTGTCTGCCTGATGAAGTTGCAGCTTGGACTACTAGACTCTCTGGGGTCGGGTGTTTAGATAAATAAGGACGTCTGTAGCCAATGTCCTATGTTTTGTAGAGATTTTTTTTACGTACATTACTTCTGGAGTCTCCCAATTTGAGGCTACTTTTTTCTGCAATGCCGTAAGGAAGGGCAGTATAGGGTCTTCTTGAGGTCCCTTATCTAAAATGTGCGTTATGTCATCTTGGTCAAAAGTAGGCGTGGGTCTCGTCGACCCCATGTACTCCATTACCCTGTTCATAAGTAACCTATAACTTCCTTCTGCATCGTCACCAGGCTCCGGTTTACTAAAGTCTACCGCTGGAGAGGAATAAATACCACTGGCCTCCTGTAAGGACTCTTGCAGATCCTTTAGCCCGACTTCTTCTGGTATCATTTCTTCTGGCAGAGGAGGTCTTGTAGAATGTAAACCAAAAGGCCTTTCTGCATCCGAGTCTTTCCCTTCTTCATATATGGAAGATGAAGCCTTGAAATAATCACAGCGTGGAAGAGGTTTGAAGCCCATCTCAAGTGATGATCGAGCTATATTATTCATCACATGCCGAGAAAGACTCAAAATCGTTGCGGTAGATGTCATAGAGCTCTATGTAATCGTGAAATGCGTAGATGTGCTCGAGATTGGCCATGTCGAGGGATTTGGGATTTTCTTCGATGTAGCAGATGGGGTTGACACCGTTCTCGAAGGAGACTCCGATGCCTCAGGTGCAGAAGGCGTTGAAGAGGCACGAGCCGCCAGTAATTTCTCCTTCGATGAAGTCGTCGATGACGCAGTTGTGGACTTCAGAGGTAAGGTCGACGCCTTATGCATCGAAGATGCTTTTTCTCTACTTAAGGGTTCATGACGCTCTCGAGGAGTATGTTTTGCAGAGGTCGACTACTCACTGCTTTTATGTTTATCGCGTTTTTTACCCTGGGTATCTCCGAGGGGGGAAAGGCTGCGTTCTCGAAGACCCTTTTTAAACAAAATTCTTCCCACTGAGCCGTGGAGCTGTACTTAGTGTGGCAAGCAACCTTTTCTGGGGAACTGGAGGACGGAGATGAGGGCAATCTATGGCGCCTCTCCTTATTGTGTCTCGAAGCAGATGAGTGGTGTGATCCACTCCGAGACCTCAAACTTGAATGCTTTCTTTTTCGACGAGGAGACGGTTTCGACTCGTCAGGGGTCAATTTTGAAGGGGTAACAGAATTTGCGGTATTACCTTTCTTTCTCCAGCTTCCCCTTAAGCTCCCTCAAGGCTTTCGCCGTCCTAGAAAGACATTCTTCACACTCTGAACATGGGTGCTCTGGGCCCAGGCATCACAGAGATCCTGTGTGGATCAGTCAAAGACTACTTTTTTCCACAATCCCAGCATTTTTTAAAGCCGAATTGGGGCTTCGATGGAGCTGATGAAGATGCCATCGTGGATTGAAGATTCTAAGTTTTTTTCTTCACGAAACATCGAAGTTTATGATTCACTGAAGAACCAAGCGTTACGTCTCGGAGGCTTACGAAGTGCGGAAAAACGGAACTGATGACCGGACGCTGCGTGCGACTCTATACCTACGACGTCGATACAGAGGCCTCTGAGGGACATCGAAGCGTAGCACCCTCTACTGAAAACAATTTGGGGGCCAGCAAGCTAGAAATTAATCTATTAAAGATAAGGAATACGTGGGAGGACACAATCCATTCGAAATACAGGTTCCGTGGTTACAGTGGGACAGGTTAGATACAGGTCATTAGTTGCAGGTTACAGATTGGTGGAGGCTGGTCATCAGGCATGGCTAAGTGAACTTTACGGAATACTGTGTATGATGTTTCGTTTGAGTGCTGTAGGGCGAGCGTTCCAGCCTTTAGGTTCGAAGTGTGGTAAGCTAGCGCCCCCTGCTTTGGCTCTTTTGAAGGATGGCACGTAGATCTGGTTGGTGAGGTGTGACCTCATGGGCGTGTAAGAAGTCACAGGGGTGATCCTAGTAGATATGCATGAGGGGCATTGTGTGAGAGGCATGTATGTGTGATTGCAAGGGTTTTAACCGGCAGCCAATGTGCCTCTCTCCTAGCCTGGGAGATGTGTTCCATTTGGGGATGCTCAGAGCTACCCGGAGGGCGTTGTTTTGTGTAACTCTAAAGTTTTTGGAGGAGATGCCTAGGAAGAGAGCATTACAGTAGTCGAGTTTGGTGCCTACTGTGGCCCTGGCAATGTTACGGCAGTGCTTGGTTGATGGGAATGGTTTGACAGCATTGATAATGTTACTGGTGAGTGCAGCCAAGGAGGCAATGGCACTGACTTGGCGTATCATGGACAGAGGAGTCGACGAATACACCTAGCGTTTTGACTGATGGTGATACTGCGATAGGTGTGTTGTCAATGTTGAAAGTAGAGTATTGAGAGGAAAGTTTACAGAAGTTCTCTTTAGCGCCTACCAAGAGGATCTCAGTTGTATCTCCATTGAGACAGACCGGTTTGCTGCCATCCATGTCTGGATGGCTGCGTACATGTTAGTTAGGGCTTCCGAGTCTTGTTCATAGGAGGCTGTGAGTGGGAGAAGGACTTGCGTATTGTTGGCATAGTTAGTATAAGCTATGCCGCAATGATCCATGTCATTGAAGAGGGGGTGGGTGAAAATGTTATACAGGGTGGGTGCTGTGCATGAGCCCTGTGGGACTCAACAGTGTGTGGTGGTGGGAGCAGCACAGGCAGACTGATAAAACCCTCATAAGTCTCCCTTTGAGGAAGGACTCGATCCAGGCTATGGCTTGTGGGGAGAAGTGGGCAGCATTTTCAAGTTGTTTGCAGAGGATGTCATGGTTGACGAGATCAAAGGAAGCCGATTAGTCAAGTAGGAGAAGTGCTGGTTTGCCTTTGTCCATAATGTCTCCAAGTTGTATTTTGAGATTCTGTAGGGCAGATTGTCCCATGGCCCGGGCGCAATCCAAATTGTCTTTTGCCTAGGGTGCTATTTTCTTCTAGGAATTGCTCGATTTGGGTAAAGGCAACTCTGTACAGAATTTTAAACAGGAACGAGACGGTGGCGATTGGTCTGTAGTTGTTGGCTATCTCATGGTCAAACAAAGGTTTTTTCAATAGTGGGCGGACCCAACCTCTTTAGACTATCAGGGACTGAGTTGGATTTGAACGAGGCATTGATGAAAGTTGAGAAAATGGGCATGGGTGTCTGCACAATCTTTGAATTTTTGTTGTCCCTACTTACAGTGTAGGATTCTGTCCTGATATGTTTAGAGAGGTTATTGTGGGGGGGGGCATGGACCTTTTTCAATTTTGTTAATCAGGGCTTTTTGAACACAAGTACACCAAGCTTCGTCTTTGACGACTTCTTGTAAGTTGGTGACTGGATTGGACAGTTCTTTCAAGATGGAAAAGAGTTCTCTGGATTCAGAGGTGGCATTGGTGATTCTATCATTATAGGAAGATGATTTTGCTTTAACTATAGCTTGCTTGTATTGCTTAGCTAAGGTTTTATAAGCGATGAACGTGGCGTCCTGTGGGGATCCTTGCCATTTTTTCAGGGCTTTGCGTTTTAAGGTGCATACATCTTTCAGTTCTGATGAGAACCATGAGCTGGAGTGTTTTATCTTCTTCGCTTTTTTGTTCGGGGCTATGGCGTCCACGGCTGTTTTGAGCGTTGTGTTGTAGATGTTAGCCAAGACTGAGGGGTCTGATGAAGGATGAATGAGTACTGGAATGTCTATGAATGGGAGAATCCTTTCTTTAGTGAGGTTGCGTGCACATCTAGCTAAGGCTGGTGGGACAGAGCTAGGGCTATTGGGTGCGTTGGTGGTGGTGGGGATGAAGAAATGTATGAGGTGGTGGTCGGTCCAAGGGGTGGTGGTGTTGGAGCTGATGTCGACAACGCAATTATGGTCTACCCCCCAGTCTAGGGTGCGGCGCTTGCAGTGGGTCGAGTATTTTTTGGGTGGAAGCAGAGTTCCTGCAGTGCTTTGGCTAGGGATTTAGCAGGTTTGTATTTCTTCTCATTGAGGCCAAGATTAAAATCCCCCAAGAGAATAGATTTGGAGGTCGTTTTCACATTTTTGCCAAGGAGATGGATAAGGTTGTCGTGGAAATCCGCTATAGGTCCTGGGGGCGGTATGCTATGTGAATGACAATGGTGGTGTTGGGAGGGATGGCGATCTTGACTGAGGGAGTCTACGTTCTCACCGAGGGATGAAGTTATTGATCTTGCTGCTAAGCTCTTTAACTATGAGGGCTACTCCCACAACTCTGGTAGAGGGTCTGTCTTGCCGAAAGATGGTGTAGCCTGGTGGGAGGGCTAGCGAGAGGGCCGGGTCTGAGGCTTCGTGGAGCCAGGTCTCCGTAATAGCTAAGGCATCAAGGTCAAGATTGGTGATGTCTTGGTTTCTCAGTGGCGTGTGCCATGAGAGATCTAACATTAATCAGAACACATTGTAGTGGTGCCATGTTAAATTAAAGACTGTTTGACTGTGTGGTGGTGTTTGCTTTGGTAGCCTCAGGTGGGGCAGGAGTAGAGTCTTTGATAATGTCAGGTGAGTGAGATTTACAGGTCTTGGCGTGGACAGAGTTGGGGCGGTGGCTGTGGAGGCATGAGCATAACATGAGCGCTAGCCTAGGAATACGTTTTTTTGCGCCAACAGATCTAGGGCGATTGATTGTGTGGCGGTGTGGGTCTGGAGCAGTGGTCATGTTGGTTGAGCATGTTGCCTGAGGGGTTGTGACTGGGTACATATGCGCTGCAGGGAGCGGCAGTTGGGTACAAGGGTTTGGAGAAGGCAGGTAGGAAGGCGGTGGGCGGGATGTCTGTGTGATGGGAGTACAAGGGCTGTCATGATGTGTTCAGTGGAGGTGGGGTAGATGTTCTGGCAGGTTTCACATGCAAAACAAGCTTATGGCTAACAGGTCAAGTTTCAATGCAAATAATGCAGGCAGTGTTGGCAAACAGGTGAAATTTAATGCAGGCAATCAGGCGAAAATTAATACAGGTGATGCAGGGAATGGGGGCAATCAGACGAAATTCAATATTTTGCTGCTGTTAGCAGTGGTATTCTTATGCAGTATGAACGCAGCATCTACCCAATAGGCCTATGTAAGGGCAAGTGTGGTCAGTGGCAACAAACGGAGGCAGATATTGTCTGCTTGTCATAGGGGTGCTTTACAGCCGATGGGGTTGTAACCCGACCATGGGCTGGTGGGTTCGCACTGGGGAAGGCGGGGGGCTGCTGTGATCAGTGCGATGGGCTGAGGCACTGTGCACGGGTGTGGGGGGTAGACGCACTGTGGGGTAGGTCAGCGCAGTGGCAGGTGTGGGGAGAGGGAGCAGTGCGGAGCTGTGGGGCACCTCGCTACTATGGCAGGGAAGAGGGCGGGCAGCCCTATCAGGTAAAAGGAGCCATCAGCAAGGTCACATACCAATAAAATTGTTGTTTTCTTACCGCGTGCAGTGTATCACTGAATTTTGCAGTGTTCAAGTGTACGTTCTGGCGTGATGGAAGATAGGTAGAGTTTCGGGCAGCCCTGCATTCCTCCAAGCTCGGGACAGGTGGCCTTAGGCAGTTGTGCCGGCTTCCGCCTGCCGGCGGCTACAATTGGATGCTGTAGCTGCGTTGAGCACAGTTGCTCTACACTGGGGTTTACATGAATGGCACCGTCTTGGTCCAGGGCCCTCAAGCCAACCCTCTGATAGATGCTTCCTGCGCCTCATCAATTTCATGTCTTCTCCTGCTGTCCCTTCTCTCCCTTCCTCAGCTTCCTTGCCTCCTCATGCTGTCTCATCCTTGGCTACCTTGCCCTCTACTCCATCTTCTGCCCCCTCTCGGGCTCCTTCTACACATCTGCAGGTTGTACCTCTGATTTGTAACCCTCCCCGGAAGTCTTTCAAAGACGGCAACCTTATCCATATTGCCACTCTTAACTCTCGCTCAGCTGTCAAACACTCCTCTGACATCTGCCGCCTCCTGGAGGAACCAGACCTCCATGTCCTTGGTCTCACGAGACATGGTTCATGGCCAGCTCTATCAAAAGCTTTGACACTCTCCTCCCCGATTGCTACAAGATCCTCTCTGAGCCCCGATCACAGGCTTACTCATCTTTTGAATGCTTGTTCGCAATGAGCCTTGCCTGTTTTTAACTGAAAGAATACACCACTACCTTTAGTCATATTGCGATCAAATGCAGTAGGGGACTTGATGGTTCCAACTATCACAACTGCTCAGACTGAGTGCTGAGATACAGAAGGACTTCAGAAAGGAAGAAAAGCTCTTCTTAGAGAACACATCCATCTCCAATGCCCGTGATCAGCTCCAAAAAACTAAAAATCTTTGAATATTTTAAGACAGCTACCATTACCAAAAAGACTAAGAAGTTACATTCAGAGGCAGACCTGTCAGTTGAATGAATCTGTTAACTAAAAATGTTATGGCTGAATTTAAGCCGAATTGATGAGTGTTGGCTCTAGTTGTGGTCACCACTCAGTTTTTTGTAACTTCTTGTTAACTTTTGTTTCTCACAAATTTTGAATCATGACAATTTTTGACAATTGCTTTTACGTTTCTTTGTGTAAACCTTTTTTTGAGTACTCCTTTCTTGCATATTTCTCATTTTTTAACACTTATTTTATATAAAATATTTCCCAATTTTTTAATGCACTTTGTGTTCAAAATATTTTCTACAAAATAAACATGCTTTTTCAATCAGGAGATACCACGATTGCTTCTGGAGTCTACAGTAACTCAACATTTAGTGATACCTTGCTGGTACACTTTGAAATTATGTAAGTACCTTTCTAATTGCTTTTTCAGCAGTATGGATCCTCCATGTTTTTGTCAAACACTCCTCTGACATCTACTGCCTCCTGGAGGAACTTGACCTCCATGTCATTGGTCTCACGAGACATGGTTCACGGCCAGCTCTATGAAAAGCTTTGACACTCTCCTCCCCAAATGCTACAAGATCCTCTCTGCGCCCTGATCCAGCTGTTCGGGAGGGGGAGTAGCCGTGATCTTCCCGGATTGGATCCCTGCCTCTGCCATTCCTACACAGATCTCTCTCTCTCTCTCCACTGCCACCTACCTTCTCGGTTTCTGACCCCATGAAGCGTGTGTCAGTTGAGGCTTTCGCCGCCACCTTCTGCCACCCTCCTCCCACCTTCGTTGACTCACCGTGACAGAGCCCTCTCCATGCTCCACTCTGCTGTGTCCGATACTCTCAATGTTCTTGCCCCTGTCACGAGGATCCGCTTGAAGCCCAAAGCCAAGTGCAACTCTTGGTATGACTCTGACCTAGTCACCCTTAAATGCAAGTGCATGGTGGCTGAGATGAAATGGCGGACTTCCGGTACATCCTCTGACAAATTGGGCTGCTGCCTGCTCCAAAGGAAATACCGGCTTTCTGTCCACACCAAGAAGAGAGCCCACATCCAAGCCCCCGTCTCTGCGGCATCTAACAACTCGGCCAAACTCTTTAAAATGTGCAAGGAGCTGGCCAATCCTGCTGCAGTATCTACCTCTCCTGTCCCCACCCAGGCCCTCTGCACGGCCTTGGCTTCTCATTTCATCTCAAAAACTCAGGACATCCTGTCCTTTCTCTCCCGCTCCCCCTCTTCCCTCCACTCCCTGCTCTTCCTCTGGCCCTTCTTCGGCCACCTCTCTTCTCTTCCTTTCCCCTGTTCTCCCCAAACGAGGTTTATGGACAAGTCTGATCTATGAAAGTCTCGTCAAAACCGATTCACCCCTGTTCCTCCAAAGTGATCAAGGACCACATTGACACCATGGTTCCTGCTCTGGCCGACTTCTAAAACCACTCCTTCGCCACTGGAGTCTTCCCCCCGCCCTCCTGAAGCACCACTTGGGCACACTTCTTTAGAAACTCTGCCAACCCTTCTTGCCCAGCTAACTATCACCCAATCTCCATCACTTCTTTCCTGCGAAAACTCCTGAAAAAGCTGGCCATCTCCCAGCTTAATCTTCACACTGAATCTTGCTGGCCTCGGGCCACTCGGGGAGCCGTCATGACCGGGTCAGCCCCTTTCGTCTTCGAGAGGGCAGCCGCTACCAGCTCGATCGACGAGGATGACTTCACCTGGACCACCTGGGGCAGGTCGGTTAGGGAGAATTCTCCAAAATGGCTAATTTCCCTTACCTACCGAGTCCCTCAGCAGCTTTGCTGTATTTCTGTTTTTTTTTAACCTGGTAAGAGTGAGCTCCTTTTCTCCCACTCTTAAATGTGTTTTTTTGCTGTGTGTGTAACATTTTCTTGTGTTCATAGACTGTGGAGCCTCACCTACTCCATAGGCATCTTTTTACTTTGTGTTACACAGCACCTTCAGTGCAGTGACACAGGGTTGTCTTTTTCAGACTTCCCCACTCCGACTCCATTTTCTGCGACGGACAACTGTCTCCCATAACATGAAAAGTTGCTATTGACTTTAGTCTTTTTAAACTCACAGACCCAGTACAAACTATCTTACAGCTCTGGAAAGGGTTATTTATCCATTTTTGTCTGTTTCTCATGGAACATTATTTCGTTCCCTTTTTATTAAGGTTTGTCTGGTGGCAGTGGTAAGTACCCTATTTTTCCTACCGCAGTTATTTTAAATAGCCTTGGTATTGTTTTAGGCTATCTTGGTAGCCTCGAACTTAAACCCGCTGGACCATATTTAATTTTATACGGTTCTGGCTGGGTTTATTCGCCATTTCTTTTTGTAAAAGTCTCTTGCGTTTTACTCTGCGTGACAAACCAGGTTTGGTTCCTTTGTTCGCCGTCCTTTTGCGGGCTTCTGCACAGAAGCCCTCCTTAGGCGCCTGAATGTCTGAGGGGGACAGGACGTGAGGGAGGGGTTTAGGACTCCCTGCACAGTGTCTCCTTGGAGACCCATGTCGCACTCTGATATGATTGGCTGTGGTGACTGTCCTGGCGGGACAGCCACCCTGCTGTGTGATTGACAGCTAGGCTGTGTGAATGGGGGAAAACTGCATAAAAAGCAGGTCTCTGGGACTGAGAAGGCAGAGTCGCCACTGGATCGAGAGAACCGAAGAGAAGCTAACAGAAGAGGGCCTCTACCACGACTGAACCTACCGGTGAAGTCCTGCTGCAAGTCCGAATCTTCAAACTTCAACGACAGGGAAACCAAGGCATATTTCACAATCCGCTTCTCTGTGGTCTGGATGGAGACAGTAGAGGCACTGGGAGTGTTTGACCTCCACAAACACGTTCTTCAATCCACAGCTGGAGCAGAGCTTGAAGAGGGAACCTCCCTCCAACATGGTCTGTCGTGCGTTGTAGGCCCAATGACCTTCTGGAACGATTCTTACCCTTGATGGGGCGTTGAAAGACGCCGACAAAGGGATCCCTGCTTGCCGGGCAAAGGAGCAAAAGAGCACACAGCCTCGGTTTGACAAAATAAGGAACTTTTTAACAAAAAAGGGCGAACATAGAAAAGCTTTCGGAGCAACCAGGACTCCCAACACGTGCGGTAAAAATCTGAAGATGGCTGCCAGAGCAGGGGCTTAGGGAGGGGCAGTTATCGGCTGGGGGCAGTATGACCTAGAGCTCAGTGATTGGTTTATAGGAGAAAGACAGCTTGTAAGTAAAAGTGAAACTGTTCTATTACCGAGGATTCCCGGCCTGACAACGCAGAATATTCATGAGCATGTGAATCCATGCCAGACCCCATGCTGGAGAATAACCATATTCCGCACAGGCACAGCCCACTCACCTGCATGCTTCCCAAAAAAAACACTACTCGATTACACAAACTCAAAACAGCATCACCTCCTCCAACAGAATACAGCTGGAACCACGCAAAAGTTGGACCAGCCATGCACATAATCTGACCATTCTGACTCGCTCGCTCACTCCCTATCCACCTTCATGCTGGGAAACAATGTACACATGCATTGTAGAAATCCTTTTTTCACCTCCTACATCTCGGACTACACTTTTCCGAAGGGCGTTCAGCCCCCACAGTGCTTCGAGGCCATACCAATGGCAGTAGGGCACAATACAGGTGCCATATAACAACCAATATTATGTACCAAGTGTGCTAATTCAAGGAAGTAGTTGAGCCACAGAAGCCTTACACTTTTCCATTAGTTAATCACCATCTTCTAGATAGGTGGAGTGTGACATCTACAACTTGTATACACAAGAACATCAACAAATTGTTTTAAGACCTTGGAGTATTGCTGTAATCAACAAAATGGTTGTTACCTGAAGAACCTAACTCGCTAAGTCACCTGGCCATTATTAAGAGTTTGGAGAAGTGCTCAATCTACAAAACTAGTGGAGCAGTAAAACCAGACAAGTCGAATCTATGGAATACCTGCTGCCGTAGCCATTGTTGCCTCTCAAACCGCTCTTTTCTATATTTTGCCTCAGTCTCATCCACGTCTTCATGGTGCCACTCATGGTCTTCATTTTCGGAATCTCCACGGAACATGTCCATCTGGGAAGCATCATCTGTACAAATATCTAGTTTAGTATAGTATAGTTTTAAAATGTCCCTTAACAAGTTATACACATACATTGCTTTACAAAATCGGTGCAAGGCACTAAACTATAAGCGTGAACATACTTTGGGCATTTTATCACAAATAGTTAAATGACGACACGTTTAATTGGAAGTCTTTTCTCCTGAGATGGAAAAGGTACAATGAAAATCACTACTACCTTGGAACACCTTGCACATGATTAACCTCTACAAGCTTCAGGTAGTCCATGCATGTTGACCCGGGGTACACATGCATGCAAAGTACTTAAAAGCGTAAACCTAGCTTGAAAGCAATGAAATGCTGTGGATGACTGCAATTACTCCCAACAAACTAGCACTATTTGGCAGCTTTGCCCAGTACCTAGATTTTTCCACCGAAACTTTCTCTGGCGACCAGGCCCATCACTATGAAGATCCCCGTCAGCAAGGTATTGTTCCTGGTACAGTCGCAATTGCCGTTTGTCATCATCCATGAGGACCTTTCTACAATAGAGTCCATGCAAGGGAAAGAGTTTAAACGCAGCATACAAAAGTAAACTACGACAATTATAAAAGTAAAAAAAAAAAAACACAATTTTATTGATTAGTGATTTGCATAGTGCCAAATGTGGCCGTAGCAGCTTCTTGCGCCTTAAAGGCGAGGGAATGGTGACAAAGTGATCTTTTGCAGATCCTGAATGCATTCAGAAAGTGCAAGTGAAGGTAGGTGGAAAGGTGCAAGAATAATCAAATGCATAGCCAGGAAATCCAGGTAGGCACAGAATGTGGTACCTTTCTCCTAAACAGCAGGTGTAGGAGAAAGGCAGCAGGTAGGGCAGCTAGCATGAAAGAGAGAAGGACGGTAAGTGCAAGGAACCCCAAAGGGGGTTTTAGTTGGAGTGCGAGGCTGCCAAAAGGGAAGCCACGAATAAGCACAAGAGACGAAGATTAAGAGATATAGCTAAGAATCAGCCAAAAGATTTTTTTAAGGGAGGAAATGCGCCACAATGTGTCTATGGGCCATTCTGCTAAAATTGCAGCCATAATACCAAAATTATGGCCTTAGCTTTGATGTTCTGTGCAAAACTGAAAAGTTTTTCTCGGAATACAGAGTCCCAGACTCCATCACACCCAGTACCATATTCTAAAACGAAACCGTTCATTTTAAATTGGGGTCTTCTACACATTTTGTAGAATCATTTTGGGGACATCAGTAAAGCATTTACGTACGTGTTGGGATGCCAGCCCCACGCTCCCAAGACAGAGTCCAGGTGAAAGCAGCACATAACTCACCTGTGTATTTTATTGATTTGGTCATGCAGCTCCTCGTCGGAAGGTAAATCTTCATCCAGGACATCTTCCTCATACTCATCATCTTCCCCCTCAAACTCATCCCCACTTCCTTCATCACTCCCAGATAGTTCTGCCTCATCTTCAAGGAAATCCTGCATTTTTCTGAACAAGAATGAATATAAGATATAACTTAAACCATTTATTACAAACAAATGCATCGCAACAATTAGCACAAACAGGAAATATTTTTTTGTTTTTGGCGAATATCAGTTTGTGTGCTCTACCCATGGTTTATTCTGTTTGTATTTCTTTCTGTTTATGGATTTGTTTAGTAACCGACTTATTCATATTAAGATTGGAAGTCAGTGGCTCCATAGAGACCGATAATCACCCATCAGTCTATTGTTAAAGATAGAGGAAGTTTGTTTCATATGTCAGCCTGTGCGCTTTTAGATTGGCTGTCCGACGCCAGCTCAAAGTCGACCAGAGCCAAACGCAAATAGGCAAAATATAAATATGAGACTTTGGGATTGTTAAAATCAGAACTACAACAGACTACATGCAGCCAAAGGCGACCAAATCAAATGGTTTACAAGCAAAAACAGGAAACCAAACCATGGGGTTGAAACGAGATCGCGTCGGGCAGGGCAACGACACTTCAAGGTGAAGAATTCACAAATACACTACATCAGTGGTGCTTATCTATCAACAAACTGATGGTGGGCTTTTCGAACGGGCTGTGCAAACAATCTCATAAATGAAACTTCAATACGTGATGCACAGTGAAATCACATGGGCCGTTTGAAAGTCCTTTTGAATTACGCAATTAGAAGAGAGACTGAATGCACATCCAGCAGCCGACCAAACACGAAGAGGACATGACCTGAACACAGTACAAGATATGAACACTAACCGACCCAAAAGGTAAGAAACGTGTAGAATAGAGTTCACCTCTCACACTTGAAATGCAAACACGTAGCAAGCACTGTATTTATCTTTTCCATTTAATTCGAGGAACGAGGACAAACTGCTTCAGAAACGCCAAAATAAACGATTAAATAAGGTTAAACGCACCGACAGTTTGTATAGACTTAACGTAGCTAACATACATAAGGAGCTTGCAAATGGAATGCTATTCACAAATGCAAAAGCTTAAATCTAATGCGCACAGCGCACCCTTACCAGCCACTATGTAAATTAAAGAAAGAGAATGGGACGGGGCAGGAGGGCAACGATAGAGAACCCTCAGGCACCTAAATGCACCCATTATAAACCTAATATCAATGTGACCACGCACCCGCCCTCATAAGCACCCAAAATGAAACACGGCACCCATTACCAATTTACAATGCACAAGACCACGAGGAGCACAGTTAAATACAAAAAATACTATGGCCCAGCGATATAAATCGATAAAAACCGCAATAAAGCGATCGCGCTGAGGGGAAGGAACATTTATTGAACCACAGACCATCGTGCTTCACAAATGAAGAGCGCACAATTTGTATCGCGGCCCAACACTCAAGTCGCAACAACCTGCCAAATGAATCCTCTCACAAAAATCATGCACTATAGACCTCACTCATAAAATATATGGATGACATGCATGACAAATGAGGCACAGTGGACCACCGAGAACCTGGAAACACGATAATAAAATTGATTAAACAAACAAGTAGTAGACAAACTCTTGCTTTAAACCACAGGGCATGACTTAAGCAGCTACTGACTAAGACCGGCCTTACCAAAAAAAGGATTCTACGCATCTGCAACAATCCAATTCCAAACCAGGACCCCCGACCAGCGCACCACTACTTGTGACCTAAGGCAACCTATCGGCTTACACCACAAATAATTAAGCAACCAGTTAGAGACACACACTTACTGCATGGTGCTTCCTTCCTGCGCACCAGCAGACTAGACTAACCACACCTCTCCTATCCTTAATGCCTCAGAACCACATAAGTTTGTCACTCGAAAACAAGAAGGAACAAGTTACTTACCTGTAACTGTTGTTCTCCAGCATGGGTCTGGCATGGATTCACATGCTCATGAATATTCCCCGTTGTCAGGCTGGGAATCCTCGGTAAAGAAAAAATCAGTATCAGTTTCGTTTCTGATCTGTCTTTCGTAGTAGTAGCCAATCACTGATCTCTGCGTCATACTGACCACAGCCAATGACTGCCATCTCCCTAAGCCCCGCCTCTGGCAGCCATCTTCAGATTTGGTAGCACGTGAAGTGGCAGTATGACCAAGTGAAGAGCCGCAGAGGGGTAGGCGGGAGGGTTCGCATGTGAATCCATGCCAGACCCATGCTGGAGAACAGTTACAGGCAAGTAACTTGTTCCTTCTCCAGCATGGGGTCTGGCATGGATTCACATGCTCATGAATATAAGAATACATAGCAGTACACACATGCACAACCATGGGAGGTGGGAACAGGCTCAACATTAAGCAATACAACGACTCAACATTAAGCGTCTCTTAACCTCCTCACCTTAAGCGAACAGGTTGCGCAGCACTGCTTGGCCGACCCTGGACTCCTCCCTGGAATCCCGATCGACGCAGTAGAATCTCGTGAAGGTGTGCGTCGATCTCCACGTAGCAGCCCTGCAGATGTCCAGCAGGGGCACATCAGACAGGAACGCCGTAGTAGCAGCGATCGCTCTGGTCGAATGGGCTCTCAGACGGCCTGGCAGCGGTAGGTTAGCCAACCGGTGGCAGTGCATGATGCAGCCGGAGAGCCATCTGAAAATAGAAGACTTCGAGAGAGCCTTCCCTTGATTCACAGGTCCAAAGTTCACAAACAGCTGTGATGTCCTCCGAAAATTCTTCGTGCGGTCTACGTAGAACTTCAGCGCTCTAGCCACATCCAACGAGTGCAAAGTCCTCTCGGCCGGCGACGAAGGAGACGGGAAGAAAACAGGTAACACCAGGGGCTCGTTAAGGTGGAAGTCCGACGGCACCTTGGGCATAAAGGAGGGGTGCGTTCTAAGCACCACCCTCGAGGCATGGAAAGTCAAGTACAGTGCTTTGCAGGATAGGGCCTGGATCTCTCCCACTCGTCGTGCGGAGGTAATGGCCACCAGGAATGCAGTCTTCCACGACACAAACTTCATCGGTGCGGAGTGCATCGGCTCGAATGGGGGCCCCATGAGCCTAGTCAGCACCACGTTAAGTTCCCATGCCAGGGACTTCACCGGTGGGAACGACCGGAACAGTCCTTTCATAAACTCTTTCACCAGTCGATGGGACCACAGGGACGTCCGTCCTGTGGTTCTGGTATATCTGGAGATCGCCGCCAGATGAATCTTAATGGAGGCATGGGCTAGCCCAGCCTTTGCCAGCGATAGCAGGTACGGCAGCACCTGAGGGGCCGTAATCCGTAGGGGGTTGATCTTCTGTGCTCGGCACCAGATAGAGAACCTCTTCCACTTGTGACCTTAGCATTTGAGAGTCGAGGACGCCCTGGCCTTTGCAAGAACCTCTCTGCAGTCGGCCGGTATATCGTACCCTCCAAACTCTAGCGCTGCAGGAGCCAAGCCTGCAGGTTCAGCGACGCCGGGTCGTGGCGGAAGATGGCGCCTCCTCTGGAGAGGAGATCCACGTCCGCCGACAGCTTGATGGATGGGGACGTTGACAAGTCCAGAAGGTCCAGGAACCAGAGCTGCCTCGGCCACGCCGGTGCGACTAGGATCATCCTGCACCGGGACGTCTTGAGCTGGTTGATGAGTCGAAGCAGCAACGGCAACGGAGGGAACGCATACAGGTATAGGCCGTCCCAGGGGAACGAGAACGCATCGCCCATGCTTCTCGGCTGGGGAAACCTGCTGGCGAACCTCTGGCACTTCGAGTTCGTCGCTGTTGCGAACAGGTCGATTTGGGGTTTGCCCCATCGTCGGAAGAGTTGATCAACCTGATCCTGGTGCAGCTCCCTGCTGAGCGAGTCAGCGATGGTGTTTCTTTCTCCTGCCAGGAGAAAGGGAACCAGGAACATCCCCTGGGCGACCGCCCAGTGCCACAGATCCTGTGCCTCTTTGGATAGGGCTGGGGATCTGGTACCTCCCTGCTTCCGTATGTAAAACATTGTCGTGGTGTTGTCCGGGAAGATCCGCTCCACCTTGCCCTTGAGCGACGGGAGGAACGATTTGAGAGCCCAGAACACGGCTCGGAGTTCCAGGATGTTGATGTGCAGGAGCTTCTCCTCCGGGAGCCAGAGGCCTCTTGCGTGGAGATCTCCGGTGTGGGCGCCGCGTCCGTCGTCACTGTATCCTGGTATGCCGGCGTCTGAAAGTCCTTGCCCGCCGTGAGGTGCGCTCGAACGCCCCACCACTGAATCGCCCGCCAGAACACCTCGTTGAGGGGGATCCTGTCTTCGAAGGTGCCCGTCGCCTGCATCCAACGGGAGTCGAGAAATTCTTGAAGAGGGCGCATCCGTAGTCTGCAAAGGCGCACCAGGTAGATGCAAGAGGACATCATCCCCAGGAGGGACTTGATGGACCACACCCTGGCCACGTCCGTGGCTAGCAGGCGCTGCACTTTGCCCAGAATGGTCTTCGTCCATTCTTCCGACGGTGCCGCCAGGCGCCTCACTGCATCGAGCTTCGCTCCCAGAAACAGGGCCACCTTCGACGGCACCAGGTGGGACTTTGGGTAATTTATGGTGAATCCCAGGTCTGTGAGTAGCTGGACGGTCCTCGCAGTGTGTTCGACGGCGAGTTCCCTCGTCCTTGAGCGGATGAGCCAGTCGTCCAGGTAGGGGTAGACGTAAATCCCCTGCAGGCGCAGCCACAGGTGCCAGGCACTTGGTAAAGACCCTGGGGGCCGACTTCAATCCGAACGGCAGTGCTCTGAATTGGTAGTGGCGTCCCTGGACAACGAACCTGAAGAACTTCCGGTGACTGAGGATGGGAGCGTGGAAGTATGCATCCTCCAAGTCCAGCGACGATAGGAAGTCGCCTTCCTCCAGCTGTCCCAGCACGTGCTGGAGGGTGACCATCCTGAACTTTTGTGACCTGATGTATTTGTTCAAACGACAAAGGTCCAGGATGGGGCGCCAGCCACCCGTCTTCTTCCTGACGAGGAAGTACCTTGAGTACACCCCGGAGCCTCTTCGGGACGGGCTCGATGGCGCCTTTCCTGAGCATCGCCCGTACTTCTAACAGCAGTTGCGGGACGTGATTTTCCTTCCTGGCCACAGGTGGAACGTGAGGGCACTTCTTCAGGAATTCGATAGAGTGTCCTCTTGCCAGGGTCTCCAGCACCCAACGATCGTCAAAAGATGGACTTCCACACTCCGACGAACTTCGTCAGCCGGCCTCCCACCGGGGTGCTTCGGTGGGAGCCCGAGGCCACGGCCGGTTCAGTCCTGCTTGGAGGTGGTGGCCTTGCCGCCCTGGCCACCTTGCCGACGGCGGCGAGGCGCTCCCTGCTTGCCGCGACCCCTGTAGGCCTCCCGAGACGAGGCGCGTGCCGCCTGGCGGTAGGACGACGAGCCACCGCTGGATCCTCTGGAGGCCCCCTGTCTGCCTCCGGAGCTCCGAAAGGGCCGTCGTTGCTGAAGGGCTCCTAGGGTGCGGGCCGTCTCCGTGTCCGTCTTTATGGCTTGGAGGGATTCGTTCAATGCCTTCCCGAACAAGTTGCTGCCGTCGAACGGCATGTCCAACACCCTGGTCTGGACGTCCTGACGGAAGTCGGTCGCCTGGAGCCAACCCCGTCGTCGTAGGCAAACTCTGTTGCCCAGCTGGCGGAACCCGGTATCGGCAATATGGGTTGCCACCGTTATGGCGTGGTCCGACGCCACCTCGCCTTCTTAAAGTATTTCCAGGGCCTCGGACCTCTTGTCGTCCGGTAGGTAGTCCAATATGGGGGCCAGCTTAAACCAGAGCTCCCTGTCGTAAAGGGCCTCGATCGCCAGGGCGTTGGCCGCTTTGATCGTCGTCGCCGCCGACGAAATGACCCGTTGCCCCATGGCATCCAACTTCTTTCCCTCCCCGTCCGGACGGGAATTCGACGTTGAGGCTCCTGACCCCGCCGCTTTCTTCGCCGCTGCCGAGACGACCAAATCTGACGTTGGCTGGGACCTGAGGCACAGGGGAGTAGTCTTGGGGACCCGGTACTACTTCTCGTACCGGTCCCGTTTGGCTGGTGCCGTGGAGGGGTTCTTGAGTACCGACAGGCCCTCCTCCCAGATGTCATCGATTAGAGGCACCGCGATGACAGTCTTTCTCTTGGCCTCCCGGCGCTGATAGAGGAAACCTTCCTTTTTCTGCTCCTCCGGGAAGAGCTGGAACAATTCAGACGCCCTGGCGATCATGGCGTGGAAAGAGCCAATCTCGTCGGGCGGAGATGCCCGTGCGACGGGAGACCAGTTCCGTCGTCGTCGCCCTCAGAACCAGTCGTCGAGCCCACCGCACCGTCATCTCCCGACTCGTGGGAGGATGAGGAGGGAACTGCAGGCCTTACGGGGGCGAGCGGAGGAGAGGGTTGGGTCCTCTGTCGTTTGTTCTGGGGGACTTCCCGACGGGCCAGGTTGCGGGTCCTCTGGCCTGGGCCGTGGTAATCTCGTCCTTATCTCAGAGCATATGGACTGGATCGCAGACAAAATGGCCGCCGAGCTATCCTGAGGCCTAGGTTCCGGCTGCGCCGGAAGGGAAGGCTGCTCTTCCTCGCCATCGTCGTCGTCGTCTTCCTCGGTTATCTCCCCAAGGATCTTCCTTGCGGGACCGAACCTTCTCGAATTGTACTTCGAGATTCCTCGTGACCTCGGTCAGTTCCTCCTCCGAGGCTGACTCCGAGCTCGAGGAGGCTACTGTGCCCCCCCCCCCCCCCTTGTTCCATCATGGTGGCAATGACGATGGGCTGAAAAGAGGATTCCCTCCTTGGCGGCAGGGAAACTCTAGTCCCGGAGGCAGTCTCTGCCGGCTTGGCCAGAGTCGCCGCGATCGCCTCGATAGAGGCCTTTGGCTGCTGGGTAGGGGCCTTCACCACCTTAGGTGCGTCCTGGGCCTTCTCCTTAGGGGGAGGGGCAACGCCTCGCTCCCCCTCTCCCGAGATCGGAAGGGGCTTCTCCCGAAGCTTACCCGGGGTCTCGGACTTCCTCTTCCCCGAACCGGAGCGGAGCACTGGCTCGTGGTCGACGGTGCCGGGGAAGGTGCGCCTTGCCTGGCGACCGAAGAGCCTGACCTTTCGCCGCTCCCGGAGCCAGCGGATTCGCAGCGCTTGGCCTGGTGTTGGGCCCCCGTCGCCGGGGCGCCCGCACAGGACTTAGAAGCCCGCTCGGACCCTTTCTTCTTCTTCTCACCCGTTGAGCCCTTCTCCAACCAGCTGGCGAGACGAAATCGACGGTCCCTCATGGTCCGCTCCAACAAGTTCTTGCAGAACTGGCAGTCCTTCTCTACATGAGTCTTGTCCCCATGAAGACAGTAGAGGCATCGCGAATGTTCGTCTTCCTTAAACACATTCTGCAGCCCGCATCTAGGGCAGCTGCGAAACAGCTTGGGTCCGGGTGACGAACTTGCGTCCTGGGCCATCTCGAAGTAGGCCGCAAATCTTCTGGAATCCTCCAAGAGGTTGATTCAACGAAATCTTCACCCTTGAGGGGCGTAGGAAAATCCCGCAACGGGTACCCGTTAACTGGAGTAGAAACGGTGGAGCTTGAGGCTCGATTAACCGAAAAAAAATGTGAAAATTCACCCGAAAAAGCGCAAAACACACAGTAAAAGCTCGAGAGCTAAGCACGAGGACTCCCAACACTTGAACGTGCGGTAAAAATATGAAGATGGCTGCCAGAGGCGGGGCTTAGGGAGATGGCAGTCATTGGCTGTGGTCAGTATGACGCAGAGATCAGTGATTGGCTACTACTACGAAAGACAGATCAGAAACGAAACTGATACTGATTTTTTTTCTTTACCGAGGATTCCCAGCCCGACTACGGGGAATATTCATGAGCATGTGAATCCATGCCGGACCCCATGCTGGAGAACTATGAAATGTATGCTTTAAAAATTGAATTGTGATTCAAATTGAACACAGAACAAAAGTGAATAGTGCCTTGATAAAGCCCAAGGAAGGGCAAAACAGTAGCATTTGCAAAGGTATGTTGGCACAAAGGTGGTGTTCTTTAAAAAAAAAAAAAAAAAAAAAAACGTTTTAAAAAAAATCTGTCACTGCCATAAATGCACTTTGAAGAATGACACATTACTCACCAAAAAAAGTCACCACAAGTTTAATAATCGAAGAGAATACACCCAGTGAAATAACCTGTGGATATATGAATGACCGACAAATCTAGTAAACACTAAGTGAAGCAACTTGTGTTAAAATAATGAATGTGAAGCAAATCTGAATAAAGTTCAACATTTTATGAAAAACACTAAGAAGTGTGTACCCCGCAATCATTTTAGCATTTGAGAATGTGTGAAGACAGCCAATCTAAAAGCACACAGGCTCACATAGGAAATTCTTGTTACATCTGCCCTGCACAGAGTTTCACTTGCAGATGTACCCTTATTGAGTGGCCATGTTCAGACAGAAAACATGGTGAGCCACTAAAAATGATTCTGCTCCAAAGTCCATGAAGCCTCCCGCCAATCAGCTCCTACAGCAGGCCAGGTAGGAAACCTGTTCAAAGGATGCTGCATTAAGGTAGCAATACAGTGGAGGATCAAGAATCCGGATACATAAAGATACCCACGCTCCCATCCATAAAATAAACCCCCAGCACCCTAACCACCATTTACTGTTTCTCTGCTTAGTGGTCAGGGAGCTGCTCATATCTAAATACATTTGCATGGGCTCCTTTTACCATTCTCTGTCCTTTGTGACATTTAACATTTTGTTATTTACTTTGTTACTTTTCATTAGAGGCTTTGAATCTTTCAGAATTCTTTTAAGGCAAAGTTATTACATTGGTGGCTCGCAAAACTGCATTGCAATCTTTAGCTAAAACATCATGAAATACTCCTCCCTAAGGGCACTCAAGGCAGGCATACACCTCTTTCCTTCAGCATAGCCGCACAGGACAACAATCGCATGCCTAGGTGTTTGTAAAGCTTCCCGTTGACCTCAGGTCCCTGCAATACCTCTATGGAACACCCACTTCCAAAAAATATTTTACTATTGCAGGTATCCTAACCCGACTCTTTGAAGGAAAGTTAAGCCATTTTGCTTTACATCCCTCGTTTATCTTGTCTATTCAGAGAGCATTGATCAGTACTTAAGGCTACCATGTGGAGGGGGACACCACCCCACCACCATTAAGAAATTCCTTGTGTATAAGCTGCACACATCACCTTGAAGTGAAGTGTAGCAGAGGTACTTTGTATTCCTTTTTGTAACTCTTCGGTTACTTTCACAATGTGTCCAAGACTAAGTGACAGCAGAACTTTTTCTACTGTGGTTTGCATTTTCTAAAACTAAAATACATTACTATACACAAGGAAAAGAACCTGTCTCACATTTAACTGAGACTAAGAGTGGAGAAGGCGAGAGAGGATTGTAAGCAGGGGAAGCCCCCTGACATCACGCCTTGGAGAGATGGTGCGAAGGCGAGCCACAGAACCCACGACTTTCAGAGTAGTCCTGAATGCCAAAAGCAAATGCTGGCCATCTGGCATTTACAAGGAGGGAGAAAAAGCACAGCAGGGAATCATAACACCGGTGGTAGCATGACAACGACAACTTTGTGGTGGGTCGTGCGCCCGTCAACTAAGCCGAAACCATCCAGGTGGGGAGTGGACAAGACTCCCGGGTGCCCGGGTCCTAAACTGGTCGCACGGAGAGAGAACACGGAGGACGGGATGTGAGCAATATCGAGAAGCAAGAGATACAGAGCGGAGGAAGACAAACCAAGCGTTTCACACAATGTTCGTTACAGCACTCGCCACACATAGCTGCTTGCAACCTTGGCTTCAACACAGACCAGTCTTGTATCGGTCTACGCAACTCACTGACTGTTGATTTCATTTATGCGGCTTCCTTGTTGGAGCCAAGGACAGTACCACAGCAGCTCACAATTCTCACCACCTTGATTATTGAAGCAGGAGGGTACCTCTGATACACAATGCAGAGTTCCCAAGTATCCAAACTGGTACAGGGAAGGGGATACTGCGTCCCACTCCCCCAAGACCCCTCACCCAGGTGATCCTCCCGCACTAGTCCACACCCAGGAATTGGATCCTAAAACAAAGGTCGTGTCCTGGCCACCTGGATGACAGATCCCCGGGGACTCGTGGAGTGGGTGAGACGCCTTCTAGTTTCTCACACTACTTTTCAACAAGTGATACTTACTGGTCTGAAGAGAAATCCTCTGGAACTCTGACTTTCTTGCAATTGAACATATAGCTGGCCCCTAGACAACTAGAAAACTCATCCTATAGACTAGGGAAGTACTTTAAAAGGTGAGGGTTATGTCTTGAAAACCATTACAAGTTTAAAATTACTTGCAAAAGAAGTTAGTGTGATAACTATCTCTGTAATAGAAGTTACAAAGAGTCATTAAGGTTACACTTCGCTTTGAGTTGCATACTGCCCCCCTATAAAGTATATACGTTATTTTACTTTAAATGGTGTTTCCCCCCCACTTCTGAAAAGTAATAAGCGTTGGTACTGTTTTATCATCTTTAAAGTGAATGAGTGTAAAAGCTCCCCAAACATGAGTTACCTACCTTGAATAACAGATTGGGGTTTGCTTTCCCGGATCTGCTTCAGGGCATTTCTAAAACAGTCTTGGAGTCAATACTGGTCTTTGAGTTGCTTGTAGCCGCATTAAAAGGTATACGAGTTTTTACCTGTGAATTGCTGACTGCCAATCTGAAAAGTATAATCGGTTCCAAATTGACCTTGTAATATATTGTGTCTTTACTGAAGTGTAAAATTGGGTTATGCTTTCCCTGGACAGCTTTAGAGCAGTTCTAAAATAGTCATAATGTTCTTACTTACCTTAAAAACTATTACACACTCCTGAAAAGTATATTGGGTATAACTAGCTAGTAGGTAGCGCATAGTTATACTTAACAGGAAATACATGGCGTCTTTCTTAAGCTGTAATTGAGTTTTACTTACCCTGAATTGCTTAGTGCATTCTAAATATAGTTGAGTGTTCATACTCCTCATTGAGTAGCTTACAGTCCCTCCAGAAAAGCATGAGTTACTTTACTAGCGCTGAGCCGTGTAATACTGGTGGTGTAACTGTATCCATTCGGGAAAGAAGAAAGTTACAGACATTGCAAGATAGACTTGTAACAGGGTTGGTTTATTAAGTTATTCTGTTAACACTATATGATCTGACCAATAGAGTCTACTACCCTTGAATTACTTTAACTAACCAGCCCCCCCCCTGCCCAATTGCAGATTGCTATCCTGAATGTATAAACCCAGGTTTCACTCACCTCGACTTGCTTAACGCTTCTCTAAATAAGGTTATACCTTGGTTTGTATACCATAGGTATTGTGTTGGTTTTTATATATGTGTTTATAACTTATGAGAACAGTACATATACATACTTCTACAAGATACAAGATTTAACTTGGCCTACTTGTATTTAAAAGCAACCATTATTTTTACAATACTGAGTGTATCTGTTTCTTGGGGCCATATGGTCCCAATGTATGCTACAATATTTTTGTACTGACCTACAACCCTCTGTCCCTCCTAAATTAAGCCAGACTGCTCTGTCCATCCTACCCACCCACATTCTCAAGTGGTACAGCATTAGTCTAAGAGTGGAGTACCTACTTCAGATATACTGCATCAGATACAGTTTTATGGAGCCCTTAGCAGGACTTTAGAAATACTGTGCCCAACACTGCTGTATGCATGGCTGTTGGCTACTGGAGCTATTTTGTTAAAATTAATAAAAATATATACGGGTACGTTGTGAAACGCATCATAGTTGTGATGCAGCCATTCCTTGTCTACACTTTGTGATATGAAGATTTTAATTAATAACTGTTTACTTTGTGACCTGGACTCTGTCCGATTCATGTGCATGAAAGCCTTGCTGGAGTGCAATTCAATTCCTGGTGATGTTCACTGGTTGGAGAAATATATGGGATACATTACTTACCGTAATCATATTTCTGATGCTTGTATCCGCTTATAGGCCGGCATCTAGTGGTAGCCGCAGAGTATTACACTTTGTTTTTGAAACTCAAAAAGGGACATCGACATGGCATGCCAGTAATACTATACCTAATGACCTCTACTGTACCCATGGACCTTCACGCATCAAGGACCCTCAGATTGTTTCGTTTTTGACATGAGGTAGCATGAAGTGTAGCATGAGTACAGATGTAATAAAGCAGATAATACAAGATACAGCCATAAAATATCTATGCACTGTCTACTCCACAGGAGAGGAAGGGTGGGCGCATGTTAATCTTAGAAGATACAAGCATCAGATTACGGTGAGTAATGTATTCCTTCTGAGGCTTGTGGATCTGCTTGGATCACATGCTATGCATAAATTAGCGAGCAGCGTCTGAAGAAGGTGGTGGGTTGTGAGAAGATACAGCTGCAAAGAGATGTTTTAGCACAGCTTGCCCATCTGTGAATTTGGTTTAGAATGTGTGTCAATGCAGTAATGTGGAGTAAAAGTATGTATAGAACTCCATGTAGTTGCTTTGCAAACGGCGTCCAGCAGGCCGTTTGCAATAAAGGCTGTTAGGTAAGATTTTCATAGTAATGATCAATCTTCCCAACCTGTGTCAACCCCAGAACTTTTTGCTTTACTGGAGGATTATTTGTCCTTACACCTCAGTGAGTGGGAACCTTTTTCCACACTCAAGTCTTTTACTCTTTTTTTGGGTGTCAATTTTTAGACTCTCCATAGTGTTTTTTTAATGTATTCTCTGACAACTTTTGGCACATACTGCCTGTTGTTGCTGGGTTACCCTTTGGGCTCCCATTTAACTTTCTCTGGCTAATCTTGAGAGAACTAAAGTTCCCAAGGGTAGAAAGGATCTTTGAATCCCTTTTAAATTGTATTTGGTGGAACCAGGACACCCCTCCTTATTTGGCATGCTGGGAAGATGCCACGTATCCACTTTCACACTAAAACTAAATTCTGCTACAGGGACAAGCTCACCTTTAATGGCTGGTGGCAGTGATCCCTTCTACTAATTCGGTGCACCTTTACGGCTGGTTGGGTTCACAGCTGCAGTAAAGGCACCCAAGGTCGCACATTCTACCAAAATGGCCACTGTCTTGTTTTTTTCCCCATTTTAGTTTTTCTTGTCCTTCCGTCCCCTGACATTCAGAGCGGGAAATTCCTTTGTGTGATTTTTATCTTCGGCGGGAGACCCCTGGATTCCCCGCCCAAGGTCCAGTCTGTGAAGGCAGGAAGTGAGGGAGGAGTCCAAAACTCCACAGCCCTTTGTTTTCCTCCTTGCCTGAATGGGGACAAATCCCAATTGGGGGGGGGGGGGGGGGTGGAAGGGGGTTGGCTGTCCTGATTGGACAACCAGACTGCCCCTTGTTGTAAAATGTGTAGGGGAGGATTGGTCCAAAAGACCCCCCTTGCCTACATCCCCTCCCCAGGTGAGGGCCATGACTCATCGGGCGTCCCCTCCTTACCACCAGGGTCCAGGTGGTGGATGGCTCACCTGCTGAAGACATTGCCCAAACGTATTGAATTTAGCTAGGCCTCAGAAACCATTTTGTCTAATAAAGATGGTGTGAGCTCAGCGCACTGTAGCGCGGCCCCCACCTTTTGAGAGTTTCAATTATCCCTGTGGCCGCAGCTCCCTGGCAGATCCGCTGTGAGCCCGTTCCAACGAACAAGACGGACATGAGCTAGTGTAAGATACCAACACTAACATTTCACCTTCTGCAGTGTATCACTGCTCCCAGCATGACCCGGCCAGCGAAGCCTGGGTGAAAAAGAACTGTAAAATGGCCCTCGGATAAAAGCAAAAGTTCTCAAATACTAATGCCAAAACTACTTGCAATGCGCGCATTTTCGCCACAAACCTCTTTGATTAGAAAATCTGTAAAACGTACAGATATGGCAGAATACATGTTCACATGGCATTAGCAATGAAGCACCCACACCACTGCAGTTGTGTGCAAATAATAAAAGCGTCCCGGGGGGTTATTTGTTATGCGTATCATTGAAATGTTTACACCCCACGGTCCCGCGCCATAACCTAACTAATGCTGCTAGAGTGCAAAGAAAGACAAATGCAACCATACTGAGGGCTCATGTGAAGGACACGCGAGAATGCACCCTCCATGTGTGTAAGTCCAAGCCCCTTATGTGCCACTACCGTCACGTGCAGTGGCAAGTCGTTTTCTATGTGCTCCACCAACCTCACTACTACCTCACTTACTGCAAATGTATATGCATATAACACAATGTTGTAGTTGTTAAAACATAGTGTACAAATAATGTGCTTGGACTGGCTATATTCGAGAGGCATTAGCAATGTTAAGATGTGAGCTTTGAAATGACTTAATTAGTATTGTATGTTATTTGAATGTTTATGATGCTTTCACCTCAAATCGGCAACACACGAGGAAGATGCCTTTGTGAGTATATGCAAGGCCATTCCCCCTCCCTCCCAGTGAAGCCTGCCAGACGAGAGAGCAGAGGCCCGCGCCGTGCTGCTCCACCTCCCCCAACTAGGCTGGAGCCGCTTCAAAGATTTGTAGTCCCCTCTGCAGCACCCAAGGCCACGGCCCGCCACCTGCATTATTTACAGCCCAGTAGTAAAAACTCCGCCTGAATACACAAATCCAAAAGGCGCCCTCTCTTAAACCCCACAACCCACCGGATCACCTTAGGTTTATGGCCCCTGTAAAATTAGGACACCCAATACTATGGCAACATACAGCAGCACATTCATAATGACATCTAACAAGACAGAAAGACATGTACCGCCTGTCCCATGCCCTGAGACCTAGCCCCACGACCTATGGTACTCGGTCAACAGGACACTGGTAACCATGTACTGATGAATCGCCATCAAACCCCTCTCAAGGTGCATTCCTCCTGTGTTGCATTAACCTGTAGAATAACCTATTGAAAGATTTACTAAAGAAGATAATATTGCAATAACTGAATGACTGCGGTGTGCATGGCCTAGGTTAAAGAAGTCAGGAAAAGACATTCATCTCTGACACTGGCCACAGTGGCACAACGACACCGCCCGTATGAACCCAGCAGACCTGCCAGGCCTAGCCCAACCCACGGGGCTGACCAGTGACGTCCTCCAGCCAAGGCCAACCACATCGCAGCAGCACCTATAGCTAGTCGTCGCCACCCAGTCCCATTGAACTTTTGCCCCCTATAGTATGTAGGTTCTGATGACGTTTTTTGTAAATATATGCGCCTGTCTTTGCTATTGTCAGACAGAGCGCTCTTGGAGTTTGCAGAGTTCTTTGCATGCCCTATTCCGATTGATAAACTCCCATTTACGCTCACCCGCACTTTGTCTTGGCCTTATTCCCATCCTGGGAGAGTCCTTCATTGCCTCTCATTGCGGGGAGGATCGTGCTGGTTGGGGACACTTGCTTTCAAATGCAAGGAGATAATGCAGAAGTTTTGCTGTAGTTCCTGTTAAATACTCCGAACCTGGAAGTTGAAGACAAGTCGGCCACCGGAACCACAACTGAAGAGGATGATAAAGGAAAAGTGGCTGAGACGATTTCCAGCAACCAGAGAGCCTGTTGTGTAACCTGAGCCTGCTGTAGCCCTTTCCTTCCAATCTACCTGCAGATTTCGAAAACGGCGACCCGGCCCAGAGCCTGGTGAGACCCACTAGACTCGAGAAGGTCTGCATTTTGAGCCATCCCACGCCGTGCTGCGATCTTGCAGGGCTGCAATACCCAAATACCCTGGGACCTCGAGGCATTATGCATGGTCTTCCAAATTCCGAATCTGGTTGAAACTTTGGGCATCCTGCTGGATCTCCCGAAGCACGAGTCTAGTCCAAAAAGTTCCCTCTGGTGGACCTTTGTAACGAGGAGAATCCGACCAGCGATATTCTGTCTTCTGTGCTCCTGAAAAGGCACCAAATCCACAGAGCCACATCCAGCGAGTGAAACCTTGCCTAGAGGCTTTCCCATTGAACCATGCTGCAAAATCCCTTCCAACGTACTGTTTTTAGTCACCACGACAAGGAATCCCTTGACCAGGTTTTTGGCTGCAGATCCTGACTTAGTCCTTCTGTGCTGAGGTACTGTGCTGGCTTGGGTATTTACTTACCTTAAGTCTCTTGTGATTCCTGTGTAGTTTTGGGGTATTTTCTGTGATTGGGAAGCCTCTCGTCCAGTTCATCCAGGCTCACTGCTGGAATCCTCCTAGGGTGCCTTCTGTGAAATCCCTGGACCCTCAACTAATTCTAAAGTAAAATACTCACCTGTTTGAACAGTCTTCCTTAGGAACACTGACATTTGCCATTTAAGAACCTATTCTGCCACTGGCTGTTGGACACTAGACCCTATTGACCACTTCTGCCACTGAGAAATTATAAGTTACTCACCGTAGTGACTAACGTAGTCGTTAGTCCCCTCTACTCCATACTGCAGGGGCATCCCTTCCAAGGGATGGGAGACAAACTTTTTCAACAGAAAAAACCTTCCCCTTTAAATTAAGAGGCACGCGGGGGTGCGGCCCAGGGAGCATGTGCTGCCCTGACACCACCCTCCGGCGCCACACCTCAGTCCCCATTGAAGCGTCGACAATAGATTTAACATTGCCTAATACACTACGGTGAGTAACTTATAATTACTCTTACGTCCCGTGCCATACTGCATGGACAATTACAACTGAATTACAACTGAATGTAGCCCTAGGGTGGAGAGGAGACCATCCTCAAGCAAATCAGTTCCTGAGAACCACCAGACCGAAAGCTGCATCAGATCTAGAGCCGGCAGCCAAACAGTAATGCTTGCAGAAAGCCGAGGGAGTGGCTTAAGTGGCCGCCCTACTTATGACTTGCCAAGGGACTTCAGCCAGAACCTCCTCTGCTGGCTGCTCGACTTCGGTCTGGGGCTGGGGTAGGCCCAGATACTCCGCCAGCCCTGCAAGAACTTTGTGGAAGGCCCTGGCTGAGGATGGCGTATCCGGATAATCCTCCTCCGTATCCGGAGGATCCTGAGGAGGATTAGATGTAGCCGGAGGCTGGGGGTACAGTGACCACTTCCGGAGACTGAGGAGGCGGCGGAGGCGCCAGAGGCATTGGCTGGGGAGCCGGAGGCAGCGCTGAGGTCTGGGGCGCCTGCGCTTGTGGTGCCGCTAGCATTGCAGGGAGGACTTCCCTGATGGCGTCCTTGAGGATACCCCCATCCGAGGTGACTTCACGAGGCAGAGGAACCTCTCAAATAACCCCTCTTCACCAGCCAAAGAGGTGGCAGGGGGTGCTGACGGGATAGCTGGGAGCTTCTGGAGCCGCTGCGTACCCTGTCCATATGGACGCAAAGGAAACCTGCCCTGCACAAATGAGGGGTAGACTGTAGGCCACGTACCTGGTTGAGGCCAGTCCCACCTTGACATTCGTTCTTCGCCGAATTCCTGGAATAGCGTTGGACGGGTGCCTCTGTCTGGCGCGGCAGCCATCTTGTTGAGCTGCCTGCGACGTGTTGCTCAGCCTGCTGGGCCCAGCCTCCTCCAAGACACTTGCGTGTGGATCATGAAGCCTACCCTGCTCCTCGGGCCTAGTCCCGGCAGGTGCGACACCCTCGACCCAGGGGTCGGTAGAACTGTCTTTAAGCGCCCCCTCGGATGTATTGCCGGTACCAGGGTGTAGAACCTCGGCCATATTGCCGGTACAAGGGCGGGGCCCCTCGGATGACAATCCGGTACAAGAACCTTCCAGTCCCTCAACACTACCACCGGGAGGATCCAAGGATCCCTCGGCCCGAAGGCCGGTAGCTGCAGCAGCCTCGGTGCATGTGCAGGAGAGTCCCTGGGAAGGAGTCTCCCTTGCAGGGTGCGATGGAGAATATAGGCCGTAACTTGGGCTTGGTTCGATGTTTCACTAAGTTCTTGAAGTCCACTGGAGGCGACTTCTGGAAGAGCTCCCTCCACCTGGCTAGTCTGTTCCTTAGCATTTGAGGACAGCGAACCACACACTTTACAAGCTTGCCAACCATGGTCTGGGCCAAGGCAATGTAGGCAGAGGGTGTGGGGGTCTGAAGTTGGAAAGAGCCCATTGCAGGATGGACACCTGCTGAACCCTGTGGAAGTCGACATGCGCCAGGGAGGGGCGCGACGCCTGAAAACCGAGTACCTGAATGATAAAAAGACAAAGAAGAAGTATCCATGCGTGGTATTACACGGCCAAAGCCAAACCAAGGCGCGCTGGTGAATTCGGCCCGTTCCAGTCGGCACGGACAAGGGGACTGAGGTGTGGCGGCGGAGTCGGGGCAGCGCATGCTCCCCTGGGCCACAGCCCCGGGCGCCTCTAAATTTAAAGGGCAAGGTGGTTTTTTTCTGGTGAAAAAGGTTCTGTCTGGCGTCCCTTGGATGGGACGCCCCTGCAGTATGGAGGAAAGGGCATGGTACATAAGAGTACACTCATGCTCCAAGAATAAGGGAAAGACTTTTGGGATTGGGCCTTTTGCCTTGAAAAGAAAATGTGTTTAAAAGTTTACTTACTTCTAAAAGAGTTGGTTGGTATCCAACTCCGAGAGAGAACAGTTACAAAAGTTATCTTTTCTAAGTAATTGTTAATGTCCAATGTTGCCATGTAATCCCCCTGCGTCAGCAAAGGGATTACCTCTTGCAGCGTTAACATTCAAAACTTTAGGGGTTTAGCAAATTTGTTTGCTGGGCGCAAGCCTAGCACATGGTGCATGGTGAGATCCTTTTTGGGTACAAAGAAGAACACTGAATAAATACCCTTGTTTACCTGTAGAAGTGGGACGACTTCGACAGCGCCATCTTCCTGCAGGATCTCGACCTCTTGCAGCAGGATCCCCAGGTGTTCTGGCTTTAGACGTCTGGATCTTGGAGGTCTGAATCGAGGTAGCCGGCTGAACTCTATGCAATAACCGTGGGGGACGGACTTGAGCACCCACTGGTCTGTGGTAATCCCCTCCCATGCGTGTAGGAATATTATTTGTCATCCGACCGGGGAAGCATTGGAGGGGACCCGGATCTGAGAGTCATTTATGACTGTAGGCCGGGGAGCCTCTGGGGGTGGAATTACGACCCCTTCCATTCCCACAGCGTTCTCTGGGTGGATACGGAGTAGGAGGCAGATCCCTGTCCTGAGGACCAATTGTTCCTGGAACCATATTGATTGTGAGGGGAACGAGAATAGGACTGCCCACGAAAGCAGCAGCGAGAAGGCGTTTCCCCCCTCCTCCCCCCCTTCTGTTGAAAGGGTCTTTGAGTGATTTGATTCAAAGTCTTCAAAATCTTGTGTTCCTTTTTGGCCGTTTCCGGCGCCTCATCAACAGCCTTGCCAAAAAAGAGTCTTCCAACCGTTCGTTGATTAGCGATGCCTGTGTCTCTGGTTTGAACCCAGTGACTTTAACTAGACATGACGTTTCAAAAGGTTACCCTGGGCTAAAGTTCTTCCTGCTGTCTCAACAGCATCCAAAATGTTCTTGAAGATGTTATGGTTTACCTGCTTACCCTCTGATTCTATTGTAAGCAGGCGAGAACGCACTGTAGGCGCTGCTGCAGCAGGTTCCATTGGACATCAGAATAGCTGGCCAACAGCATGGTCTTAGCATTGCAGGTGGAATATGCTGCTGCAGCAGTGATTCTCTTTCCCAGACCACATTTTTTACATTCTTTGTCTGGCAGTGCCTTGCCTTTGGATAAGGGAACCCCCCTGCCCTCTTCCTTGTCGTGGTGACCACAAGAGAATCCGGGGTGGCGTGACCCCTTATATAGAGGGGTTAGTAGGGGAGGGGCCAAAAAGTATATCCACCCGTGGGTTAACAGCCCTAGTTTGAAAAGGTGTTAAGGAAGGGGCAATGTGCCTTTTAATGGAATTAAGTAAAGGGATAGCCTGGCTGGCAGGAGGCTTCTTTAAAATGTCCTCCACAAAATCTGGATCTGGCACTGCCTCTTGCGTGGCTATCGAAGTGTTCGGTCGCTTTTTTCAGAATGGCGTTAAAACACCATCTGGTCATCTACAGGTGATGCCAGACACAGGTGGGGAGAAGGGGTCCATACATATGGTATCAGGGTCCGGGGTATGGGTAGGGGACAGCCAAGGTGGGTTGTCCACCGACTGACCATCCTCCCATCCCTGGGGCTGATCAGTGGGATCCTCAAAAGGGATCATCCTCCTGTAAATAAGGGTCAAGAGGAACTTCTTCTTGATCTGTAAGGTCAAAGACCTCATGAAGTGGGTTAGAGGTTCTTTGGAATTTTGCTTTTGGTGTATAAGGATCCTCTTCATGAGGCCTTTTTAGAGTGAACCTCTCAAATGTTTTCCAGCCTGTCCATACACCCATTAAATTTCTCCCTGGTCCATGAGGTGGAGACAGAGGGGTATATGTAGAGGGCAGGTGGGGAGGGGGGTGGCTTCGCGGTTTGTTGTTCCTCCTGGGGATCTTCTTCCCTAGTACGTCAGGATTTTTCAATGAGAGTCTTAGATAAGGAGTGGGGACTCTCAGAATAATCCTTCCGCCCCTCCGGGCATTTAGATGTGTCCTTCAACGTGTCTTTAAACTTGTCCTTTTGTTGACTCGCCGCCGAAACGATCTTAGTGAGACTCTCGCTGATGTTCGCGTTACCGGGAAGCGTTTAGGCTGTTTAGACTGTTGTGCCATAGATTTCGATGAAACCGGGGCTGTACATGTTGGAGCGCTCTTAGGAGGCACCTCAACGGCTTTGTGGCTTGTGGTACTGGCGCCTTTACTTACAGAATATGCCCAGACGCATAACACTGACGCGGTTATGGGGAGAGATGCAGATCACGCAAATTGGTGGGTGCCATCAAGGTTCTCAGCGTACCCGTTGGTCCCTTGGTCCGCTTCAACTGATCCGTCGTGACAGTACCGGGGGTTGTGTGCCAACTACCATGACTTGCTTGTATTGCTTTGAGCCCTCCTGGGCTTCATTTCTGTAAATTTTGTTGTTGGTTAATTTCACGCTTCTAGCGCCGTTTGTGTCCCTCTCCCCTCCCTACCTCCCCCGTTTCCTGATCCCTGTTGCCTTTTCGCCCGCCTCCCTGCCTGCCCACCTCCCCTGATTGGCAGCAAAGCCAGCTGACAGTTGTCAACCAGCAGCGACTAACCAAGGTATGGTTGGCCCTGGTTAGTTATTAGAGCCTGCACTCTACCCTGACAACCCTGCCCCATAGCAAACTCACAGACATACATTGTGAAAGTATTTAGAATTGAATTGTGAAACCTGGGTTCCCCCCCCCCCTTTACAGGACTCTCAGACTTGTGTGTTTTTCCAGCATCTCAATATCACTAATAGTGCCATTCTGTGGTTGACTTCTTAGCTAAGCACTCATCTACAAACTGTCTACCTTTGTCTGAGGGCCTGCCGTCTTGTCCAACTGTCAACTGTTAAGAGAGAATTCTCATAAATGTGCCAATTCCCTTCACCTTAGAGAACCCCAGCAACTTTGCTGGATTTTGAGGACTTGATTTTTTTTTACCTTGAAAGAGTGTGAGCCTTTTTTCCCCACTCATGTATTTTGATGTGCATTTTACTCGTGTTCTTTGATTATGGAGTTTTAAACAACTCCATAGGCATCATCTTTTCATGTGTGTCACACAGCACCCTTAGTGCAATGACACAGGGAAGCTTTTTTAGGCTGTCCCAAATACCTTCTCTGGGATAAACTACTGTTTCCCAGAGAATGTAAAGTTAAATTGAGTTTAATACTCTTTAAATTCCTAGACCCAGCACGCGCTCTTTTACAATAAAGTGCTGGAGGGGTTACGTAGTATCCCCTATGTCTAGCAACTCATGTTGCAGTCAAATGCTACCCTTTCCTATCGAAATGGCTGGTGGCAGTGGTTTTACAACAAACTACCATGATTTTTCCTGACCGGGAACACCGGTAGCTAAAAATCGCAGGGGCCATGTTTTTCAAGATGGAGTCTGAGCCCCCTTTGTTTAAACAGGTCCCGGTCTTCTTTTTTTGCCATTTCTTTTTCGAAAGGTCCTTATAGAGTTTGTTTATGCACGCCAAAATAGGTTTGGTCCCTTTGTTTCTACGCCTTTGGCGGGCTTCACGACTGAAGACCGCCTCTGGCACCCGAGTGTCTAGGGTGGGCAGGAAGTGAGGGAGGTGCCCGAAACTCCGTGTTTAATCTCCTAAGAGACCCAAATGCACTCTGCCGTGATTGGCTGGCTGACTGTCCGGCAAGGACAGCCACCCTACTGGGTGAGTGGCAGCTAGGCTGGAATGAATGGGATTAAACTGTTTAAAAGGTGAATTCGTAGACTGAAAGGCAGTGTCGACCACTGGCATGAAAGAAACGAAGACTAGCTGGAAGAGGACGGCTCCTGCAACTACTGGACCGTTGGTTTGCCTGGGGGAGCCCTGCTGCAGGTCCAAATCGCCAAGTTCACCTCAACAGAGAAGCCCTTCAAAGACTACTTCTTCCTTTGAGTTGGTAGGACCAATCAACTCGTAAGCCACCTGGACACCATTCTCGGAGCTGGCAGTATTTTCCTCAGAGTGCTGCAGGAAACCGAATAACCAGAAAGGAGGACACCAGCTTCTGTGCTTTAAGACAGCTACCGGAATCAATGATTTGCCAGTTTGCAGCTTTGTGACAAGTCCCCGTGCAGTGCCGAGTCCCCCGACGTCCTCCATCTTGTCCCCACGACTGAGGCTCAGGAACAGCGAGATCTGCAGGAACTGCCACAAACAGAAGACTTCATCTTCATATTTTTCTTAAACATAAGGTACTGTGAAAACCCGACAGAGAACTTACCTCTCACTGCGAAAGTGCATACAACTTTGGCAACTTGCAGGCCTAGTAAGCTTGTGACCAGACATATGAGCCTTTCTTCCGTGAACTACTTCCGAGAACCGTGACCAAGACTTTTCCGTTTAAATACCAGAACCGTTTTTACCTATACAAGACACTATCCCATGGACTTTGGCCTACCTATTACATTGAATCAACTCCTCTGGTGACCTCAAACTATTTGCACTGTTTAAGAGTACCACTGATCTTCGTTTTATTAATTTATGCCTTTTTGCTCCTACTTCAACTGCTCTGAATGCCATTTTGCTCCTCCTAAGTAGTGTAAATGTTTCAGAACCGGTTAGTGTGAAGTATAGTAGTATATTATTGTGTGATATTGATTGCCTCCTTTTAGTGAATGTTTCCTAACTGTGTAAATAAATTAAACTCAGGGTTTCTTGGTAAAACACTTCTTAAGTGTCTATCTGAATACTTGTGATTGTAGACCTCTGTGTAACATCCTTACAAGCTCACATTCCCTCTCGAGATCAGCCTGGCTTCTCAGCTCGCTACCAACTGTGTGGTACAGACTTATACCAAAGGTTGGTTTTGCCTACACCTGTAGTCGTAGTTGTGTGTACTGGTCCCAAAGGGTACTGCATACAAACTTTGCCCAACATCAACTTTCCCGTCTCTTTCTCGTCTGCTTACGCCACTCCCTGTGTCCTTCCCTAGTGTTCTCCCCTACCATTCCCTGCCTCTTCTCCCCTTTCCCTACTCTATGGTGCTCTCTATCTCTCCTAGCTTTTCTAACTGCTTCTCTATTAACTATCTTGCTCTCCTCACTAAATCTGGTAGCAAGAAGTTTAAAAAGGATATCCTGGTCTCCAACCCAGGCCTCCCCATTGCTGACACCTATACCAGTGCCGCCTCTACGCAAACCTTTACCGACATCCTCTTTGTCGTTCCCTCGCCAGACCTGTGGACTTCAGATGGTCTCTGTGCCTTCTCCTTTCTCTTCTCCCATCAATGGTGGCACCCGGTGGGAGGCCCTCCTGGCCTCCATCCACTCCTCCAATGTCATCATTAATGTTTACTTCAATGGTACCGTCTTGGTCCAAGGCCACCAATCTTCTCTTTGATAGACGCTTTCCGCGCCTCATCAATTTCCTTCCCTCTATGGCTTCCTCGCCTTCCCCTGCTGTCCCCCCTGAGGATATGTTCCCTGCAAGCCCACTATTGCAGATCATGTGCTATTCTGGTTGGAACTTGCAATAGATCTGACATTTCCCCCGAAAATTGGGACCATCGAGTTCTGTGGGCCCATTGAAGGGTTCTCATCCTCAATCTGGCTTCTGGCACCAGAAAAATGCAGAATGCCATGAGACCGAGCAACCTGAGAAAATCGAAAGCCAGTAGATAGTGGGCATTCTGGAATTTTATTACCATCTGCAGAATGTGGTGAACTCTCTTCGGGAGCCGAGGCTTTGCCCAAGCAAGTATCCAGGACTGCTCCGATAAATTGGAGTTTGTGATGATATATGATATGGTATTTGTAACGCGCCTATACACGAGTGTTTCAAGGCGCGACGAGGCAGGGAGGGGGGGGAAACAAGGGGAAGACAGACAAACGATCCTACTAGGCCAGGTGTCATTCAGATCGCGCAAGTGCAGAGGTAAGGGGAAAAGAAGTGCAGGGGGAGGAGGTGGGGGGGAAAGTGCAATACAGGGTAAGTAGCGTAATAAAATAATAAATAAAAGGGCCAGCTGGTGGCAAGTGCGAGGTAAGTGCAGAGCAAGTGCTGGGAAGGGGGCTGTAGGGATGCAGTGACAGTCCCGCAGTGCAGGGGGAGCCAGGGAGGCAGTGCAAGTGGAGAGTGGCTGGGCCCTGGGCCGAGGTCACAGAGTGGCCCAGATGCAGGTTAAGTGCAGACTTCGAAGGGGAGTTAAGCAGGTTTAGCAGGGGAGAGGGAGAGAGAAGGCAGAAGCGAAGAGGAAGGTTTTGAGGTGCTTCCGGAACCGGAGATGGTTCTCCTCAAGTTTCAGGGAGGCAGGAAGGCTGTTCCAGAGGGAGGCCCCTGCTGCGGAGAGAGATCTGCCCCCAGCTCGTTGCTTCGAGAAGCGGCTGACCATGAGAGAGTTGGAGACGGATGAGCGAAGGGCTCGTGAAGGCAGATATTTAGGAAGAGAGAGGGAACAAGTTACTTACCTGTAACTGTTGTTCTCCAGCATGGGTCTGGCATGGATTCACATGCTCATGAATATTCCCCGTCGTCAGGCTGGGAATCCTCGGTAAAGAAAAAAAAACCAGTATCAGTTTCGTTTCTGATCTGTCTTTCGTAGTAGTAACCAATCACTGGTCTCTGCGTCATACTGACCACAGCCAATGACTGCCCTCTACCTAAGCACCGCCTCTGGCAGCCATCTTCAGATTTGGAAGCACGTGAAGTGGCAGTATGACCAAGTGAAGAGCCGCAGAGGGGTAGGCGGGAGGGTTCGCATGTGAATCCATGCCAGACCCATGCTGGAGAACAACAGTTACAGGTAAGTAACTTGTTCCTTCTCCAGCATGGGGTCTGGCATGGATTCACATGCTCATGAATAAAGAATACATAGCAGTACACACATGCACAACCACGGGAGGTGGCAAAGGCTCAACATTAAGCATTACATCAAACTCAACATTAAGCATCTTACCTCCTCACCAGGCTCACCTCAGGCGAACAGGTTGCGCAGCACTGCTTGGCCGACCCTGGACTCCTCCCTGGAATCCCGATCGACGCAGTAGAATCTCGTGAAGGTGTGCGTCGACCTCCACGTAGCAGCCCTGCATATGTCCAGCAGGGGCACACCAGATAGGAACGCCGTGGTAGCTGCGATCGCTCTGGTGGAATGGGCTCTCGGACGGCCAGGCAGCGGTCGGTTTGCCAACCGGTGACAGTACATAATACAGCCGGAGAGCCATCTGGAGATGGAAGCCTTCGAGAGAGCCTTCCCTTGATTAACAGGTCCAAAGTTTACAAAAAGTTGTGACGTCTTCCGAAAGCACTTCGTGCGGTCCACGTAGAACTTCAGCGCTCTAGCCACATCCAGCGAGTGCAAAGTCCTCTCAGCCGGCGACGAAGGCGACGGGAAGAACACAGGTAACACCAAGGGTTCGTTGAGATGGAAGTCCAACGGTACCTTGGGCATGAAGGAGGGGTGCGTCCTGAGCACTACCCTCGTGGCGTGGAAAGTCAAATACGGAGCTTTGCAGGAAAGGGCCTGGATCTCTCCCACCCGTCGTGCGGAGGTGATGGCCACGAGAAACGCTGTTTTCCACGACAGAAACTTCAACGGGGCCGAGTGTAGAGGCTCGAATGGAGGTCCCATGAGCTTGGTCAGCACCACGTTGAGCTCCCACGCCGGGGCCGGAGCCTTCACCGGCGGGAACGACCTGAATAGTCCCTTCATGAACTCCTTCACCAGACGATGAGACCACAAGGACGTCCGCCCCGTGGTTCTGGTGTATCGGGAGATCGCAGCAAGATGAATCTTGATGGACGCGTGTGCCAATCCAGCCTTGGCCAGCGTCAGCAGGTACGGCAGTACTTGGGGAGCCGTAATCCGTAGAGGGTTGATCTTCTGTGCGCGGCACCAGACAGAGAACCTCTTCCACTTGTGTCCGTAGCACTTTAGAGTCGAGGACGCCCTGGCCTTTGCAAGAACCTCTCTGCAGTCGGCCGGTATGTCGTATCCTCCGAACTCTAGCGCTGCAGGAGCCAGGCCTGCAAGTTCAGCGACTTGGGGTCGTGGTGGAGGATGGCGCCTCCTTCCCTGGAGAGTAGATCCGCGTCCGCCGGCAGCTTGATTGGCGGGGACGCTGACAAGTCCAGAAGGTCCGGGAACCAAATCTGTCTCGGCCACGCAGGTGCGACGAGGATCATCCTGCACCGTGACCTCTTGAGCTGATTGATGAGCCGGATTAGCAGGGGCAGGGGAGGGAACGCGTAGAGGAACAGGCCCTCCCAGGGGAACGAAAAAGCATCGCCCATGCTCCTCGCCTGGGGAAACCTGCTGGCGAACCTCCGGCACTTGGTGTTCGTCGCCGTCGCGAACAGGTCGATCTGGGGTGCGCCCCACCGTCGGAAGAGGCGATCCACTAGATCCTGCCGTAGTTCCCACTCGTGGCACGAGCGCAGCTCCCTGCTGAGTGAGTCGGCGATGGTGTTTTTTATCCCTGCCAGATGAAACGGCACCAGAAATATCCCTTGGGCGATGGCCCAATGCCACAGGTCCTGCGCCTCCTTGGACAGCGCCGGGGACCTGGTTCCGCCCTGTTTCCTGATGTAGAACATGGTGGTGGTGTTGTCCGTGAAGATCCTCACCACCTTGCCCTTGAGGGACGGAAGGAATGACCTGAGGGCCCAAAACACTGCACGGAGCTCCAGGACGTTGATGTGCAGGGACTTCTCCGTCGGGAGCCAAAGTCCTCTTGCATGCAGATTTTCGGTGTGCGCTCCCCACCCTTCCAGGGAGGCATCCGTGGTCACTGTCTCCTGGTGGGCTGGGGTCTGGAAGTCCATGCCCGCCGTCAGATGCGCGCGGGTGCCCCACCACCGTATCGCTCGTCGGAAGCTCTCGTCGAGCTTGATCCTCTCCTCGAAGCTGCCCGTCGTCTGGATCCAGCGCGCGTCCAGGAATTCCTGCAACGGGCGCATCCGGAGCCTGCACATGGGCACGAGGTAGATGCAGGAAGACATCATTCCGAGGAGGGACTTGACGGACCTCACTTTGGCCGCGTCGGCCACCAACATCCGTTGCACCTTGCCCAAGATGGTCCTGGTCCTCTCCTCCGACGGGGAGGCCAGAAGGGACACTGTGTTGAGCCTTGCCCCCAAAAACAGTGCGTCTTGAGCCGGTACCAGGTGGGATTTGGCGTAGTTCACGGCGAATCCCAGGTCCGTGAGAAGTTGGACGGTCCTTGCCGTGTGGGCCACGGCGAGCTCCCTCGTCTTGGCGCGGATGAGCCAGTCGTCCAGGTAGGGGTAGACGTGGATCCCTTCGCGGCGCAGCTGCGCCGCCACCGGTGCGAGGCACTTGGTGAATACCCTGGGTGCCGACCGTAGTCCAAAGGGGAGGGCTTTGAACTGGTAGTGGCGCCCTTGGACCACGAACCTGAGGAATTTTCTGTGCCCTTTCAGGATGGGGACGTGGAAGTAGGCATCCTCCAAGTCCAACGACGATAGGAAGTCTCCTTCCTCCAGCTGGCCTAGGACGTGCTGGAGGGTGACCATCCGGAACTTCTGCGCCTTGATGAACTTGTTCAGGCGTCGCAGGTCCAGGATGGGGCGCCATCCCCCTGTCTTCTTCTTCACGAGGAAGTATCTTGAGTAGACTCCGGAGCCCCGGAGCCTCTTTGGGACGAGTTCGATGGCGCCCTTTCTGAGCATCGCCCTTACCTCCAGAAGGAGTTGAGGAACGTGAAGTTCTTTCCTGGTCACGGGGGGGTACACGCGAGCATCTTTTCTGAAACTCGAGTGCGTGTCCCCGGGCCAGAGCGTCCAGCACCCAACGGTCGGTGGAGATGGACTCCCACGCGCTGACGAAGTTCGCCAGCCGGCCTCCCACCGGGGTGCTTCGGTGGGGGCCCGACTCCGCGGCCGGTTCAATCCTGCTTGGACGCGGCCTTGCTGCCTTGGCCTCCTTGGCGACGACGGCGGGGTCCACCAGACTTGCCTCGTCCTCTGTAGGCCTCTTGCGACGACGAGCGGGCCGCTTGACGGTAGGAAGTGAAACCGCCGCTGGAACCTTTGGAGGCGCCCTTGCCTCCGCCGCTCCGAAAGGGCATCCGTCGTTGCTGCAGGGTTCCGAGGGCCCGGGCCGTCTCGGTGTCCGCCTTAATGGCCTGAAGGGAGTCGTCCACAGCCTTCCCAAACAGGTTGTTCCCGTCGAAGGGCATGTCCAGGACTCTGGTCTGGACGTCTTGGCGGAAATCCGTCGCCTTGAGCCATCCGCGACGCCGAAGGCAAACACCGTTGCCCAACTGGCGGAACCCAGTGTCGGCGATGTCCGTCGCCACGGTGATGGCGTGGTCGGAGGCCACCTCACCTTCCTGCAGGATCTCCAGGGCCTCCGCCCTCTTGTCGTCCGGCAGAAAATCCAGCAGGGGAGCCATCTTGAACCAGAGCTCCCTGTCGTAGCGAGCCACGATCGCCAAGGCGTTGGCCGCTTTAATCGTCGTCGCTGCCGACGAGATGACTCTGCGTCCCATCGCATCCAATTTCTTTCCTTCGCCGTCCGGCGGGGAAGTCGATGTGGAGGCCGCACCCCCCCCCGCTTTCTTCCTGGCCGCCGCGGAGACGACGGAATCCGGGGTAGGCTGTGCCCGGAGGCACAGGGGGGCCGTGTCCGGGACCCGGTACTTTTTCTCGTACCGGTCTCTTCTAGCTGGCGTCGTGGAGGGGTTCTTGAGGAGCGTAAGGCCCTCATCCCAGATGTCGTCCAACAGAGGCACAGAGAGGACCGTCTTCCTCTTGGCCTCGCGCCGCTGATAAAGGAAGCCTTCCTTCTTCTCCTCAGGGCAGAGTTGGAAAATCTCGGACGCCCTGGAGATCATGGCATGGAACGATCCGATCTCGTCGGGCGGGGAAGCCCTGGTGGGAGGCGACGACGGAATATCCACGTCGTATGCCTCGTCGTCCGTACCCGTCGCCGTGTCCGTCCCCGTATCACCCCCTCGGGTTGACGGGGAGGAGGGCTGGACGGGGTGTGACGGCTGAAAAGGAGGTGGAGGATGGATCCTTCTTTTCTTGGTAGGAGGAACACCAGAAGGTCCCGGTTCTGGATCCCCCGACGGTAGAGGTTCCTCCGTCGGTAATGGTAGCCTCGTCCTTATCTCGGAGCATAAGGACTGTATGGCCAACAAAATGGCCGCCGAGTTGTCTTGCGGCGCTGGCAGAGGAGAATCCGACGGGCGAGCAGGGGCCCCGTCGGTATCCTCGACGATGTCGTCGTCGTCACTTGCGTCGGGGTCCACTCCGACGGGCTGGTCTTCATCCACGCCTAGGCCGTGGCTTAAGACTTCGATCAGCTCCTCCTCTGAGGCTGAGGTCGAATCTACGACGACGCTCTGCCCCCCCTTCTTCTTCCCCACGGGGAGTTTCACGGGGGTTCTGTCAATGGGCACAAAAGAAGACTCCCTCCGAGGAGGCAGGGAGATTCTGGGCCCCGAGGTCGCCACCACTGGTGTAGCCTCCACAGGCTGAGCCAGGGCCGCCGCGACTTTCTCGATAGAGGGCTTGGCCGGATGGATCAAGGCCTTCACCACCTTAGGTGCGCTCACCGCCTTATCCTTGAGGGAGGGGGCACTGCCACGCTCCTCCTCTGCCTTGGAGCTCGACCGGGGCCTCTCCAGGAGCTTCGCCGGGTGCTCGGCCTTCCTCTTACCCGACCCAGAGCGTTGGCTCGTGGTTGATGGTGCCGGGGAGGGTGCGCCCTGCCTGACGCCCGAAGAGCCCGACCGTTCGGCGCTCCCGGTGCCAGCGGACTCGCGGTTCTTAGCCTTATGTTGGGCCCCCGTCGCCGGGGCGCCCTCAAAGGTCTTAGAAGACCGCTCCGATTTCTTCTTCTTCTCGCCAGACGGGCTCTTACCCTGCAGCCAGTTGGCGAGACGTTGATGGCGGTCCTTCATGGTCCGTTCCGACATGTTGCCGCAAAACGCACAGTCCTTTTCCACGTGCGTCTTGTCCTCATGAAGGCAGTAAAGGCAGAAAGAATGTTCGTCTTCCTTAAAGATGTTCTGCAGCTGGCATCCAGGGCAGACCCTGAACAGCTTTCCGGGCGTCGAGCTTCCCTTCTCCTGGGCCATCTCCGAGACCGGGCCTGAGAAGCTTCTGGAGTCCTCCGAAGCGTAGCTCGACGAAATCTTCACCCTTGAGGGGCGTAGAAGAATCCGACACGGGTCCCCGTTAATCGGATGTAGGATCGGTGGAGCTTGAGGCTCTTTTGACCGAAAAAATTGAAGTTTTTGAGAAAAAAGCGCGAAAATAAGCACTAACGCTCGAGAGCAATAGCACGAGGATCCCAACACATGAACGTGCGGTAAAAATCTGAAGATGGCTGCCAGAGGCGGTGCTTAGGTAGAGGGCAGTCATTGGCTGTGGTCAGTATGACGCAGAGACCAGCGATTGGTTACTACTACGAAAGACAGATCAGAAACGAAACTGATACTGGTTTTTTTTTCTTTACCGAGGATTCCCAGCCTGACGACGGGGAATATTCATGAGCATGTGAATCCATGCCAGACCCCATGCTGGAGAATTGAAGGTATTGTGGCCCCAGGCCCCAGAAGGCCTTGTGGACAATGCAGAGGGTTTTGAACTTAATCCTCGCAGCCACTGGGAGCCAATGAAGAGATTTCAGTCCTGGAGAGATACGGTCCCTGGGCTTGAGGCCAAGGACAAGTCTCGCAGTTCTGTTCTGGATAAGTTGCAGAGGGCGGAGAGTGGAGGCAGGCAGATTAAGATAGAGGCTATTACAGTAGTCCAGCCTTGAGAGAACCAGGGCTCGGGAGACAGTGAGCTTCTGGGGGAAGGAGAGGAAGGGAAGAATACCTCCGAGGAGGTGCAGCTGGTAATGTGACTTCTTAGAGACGTCGGAAATATGAGGAGAGAAGGAGAGTGTGGAGTCGAAGATGACCCCGAGGTCTCATGGTTTCATGTTTGACTTTTTTTAAATTCAGAGAAAACCCTGTGAAGGAAGTGACAAGTCTTGGACAGATGTTCCTTGGCTTGTTCTGGAGAACGTGCCCTGATCATCCAACCGTCCAGATAGGGGTAAACGTGAATGCCCCCTCTCCTGGGACTCGCTGCCAACACTGCCATCAACTTTGTAAAAACTCTCAGGCGGAGGTTAACCCGAATGGCAGAACTCAAAACTGATAGTGAGAATTGCCAACCTCAGGTACTTCTTGTGCTTGCGATGGATTGGCACATGAAAAGTAAGGATCCCAAAGGTCCAATGATACCAACCTATCCTGGAGTTGGAGAACCTGAAGGATCTGAGAAAGTGTAACCATTTTGAACTTGTCCTTCCTGAGGAACTTGTTCAAGTTTCTCATGTCCAAGATGGGTCTCAGTCCTCCGTCCTTTTTGGGTAGGAGGAAATATGGGGAATACCAACCCTTGTTCCTCTCTGCTACAGGTACATGTTCTATTGCACCTTTCTGTAACAGGGTTAAAACTTCCTGCAACAGGAGCGGATCTGGATGTTTGACAGTTGTATGCCGGTGGGTGATTGAGGTTTCTTTTGAAAGGGAAGGCAGTAACCTTGGGATACTGTTTCACGTGCACAAACATCTGAAGTAATGCCTCGCCATTCTTTCAGAGGCTGTGAGATCCTGCCGCCCACTGGGGTCTTGTGGGTCAAAACCTCAGAGTGGTTATGCAGCAGCTGCAGGGACAGATGCCGCTGCTGGGGCAGGTCTAGCACCTTTTCTTCGCCCCAAGGACATTTTCTTTGACCTCTCTGACTGGCCTGTCCCCTTCCTTTTCCAAATGAGGAATAAAATCGAAAGGGACGACCCCTCCAGGAAGAGGAGCCTATGTAGGGGCGTTGTTGAGGTGGTCATATAGCGGCACAGTGATTTTGCCACTGCTTTGGAGGTCTGCAGCTTCTCCAAACTTTCATCCGCCTTGCTGCCAAACAACCTCGAGCCGTCAAATGGCATATTAAGAAGCTTGGATTGCACATCCGGTGCAACACCTGACTTTCTTAGCCACGCAAATCTATGTAGCACTGTGCTAGACGCTATGTACCTACTGATACTGTCAGCTGTGTCCAAACCTGATTGAAGGCATTCCCCCGAAGCCTCCTTTCCATCCCTTACTATAGATGGGAACCCATCACATTCCTCACCTTCCGGGATGTGTTCAGCTGCCGCTGACATGCAGTCCCACAGGGTATATGTAAATCTTGCAAGGGTGCAAGTTACATTTGTGGATTTTAAAGCCATGCTCCCTGACGTAAAAATCTTTCTGGACCATGCATCAACCTTTTCATCATCCCTATCAGGTGGAATTGTAGGGTATGCAGCATTTCTAGTAAAGGTAGCTGCTTGAACTACCAGACTTTCTGGACATGGGTGCTTAAGTATTCTGGGTCTGAAGTACAGGGTCTATTTTAAAAAATATATATATTTTATTGGTTAATCAAATTGTCAACCTTTAACAAATGTTACATGTAATAATCCTTTCCATCTCCAAGGCAGAGAACAGTACAGTACAGGAGAAAGTCTCTCAGTGACCTTCAAGTTCCTCCTTCCTCCACTTTATAGGTCCGGTCATCATCCGTCATCTTTTCTTATTTCTGTGTATATCCGTTCTAGCATCAGTACATCTAGAGTCTGGCCGATTTTATCGACGGTCATTAAGCGTTCCCACCTCTCCTCTTCTGTACTGTGCTCCGTTCGTGTGGGTACCATCTTCAAATATTTTCTTCTTAAATTTTGTAGTTTCGGACAGAACGCCAAGTGCCTTGTTGATTCCATCCGTCCCCATTTTTACAAAAGCGTCAGAGTCTCTTGTTCACTTATCTTTTTCCTTAGAAATTTCACTTCCTTTAATGGTAATAGGTTCAGTCGACATCGAATCAACAGATCTCTGTAGTGGGGGGATGGAAATGTTATAATATATGAATGGAGATGATTCAGAGCTTTCCTTTCCCATAAAACGTTGACAGTATCCATTCTCTGCAGTTCGTGTTTCTGTTTCTAGCCAGTCTCTTTCTTTTAAGCATCTCTTCGCCTTTTCATGATTTGTTTTAAGCATTTATAAGTTGATATTATGCTGGAGTTGGTCAAGACATTTTTGCTTCAATGCTCCGAGGAGTTTGTCCTCGTTGGTGTTCGGGTGAGCTACCAGTATTTCAAATGGGATTGATGGTTTTTCCAGGATACATTTCCGGAATAGGGAGATTTTTTTTCCAGAGTACTATTGAGGCCATGGATTGCAACCTCAATTCGTGCCCGAATGTTGCCATTTTCATGCAGTTCGGTAGTCTTAAAATTTTCTCCAGAAATACCCCTCGAATTTTCCCCATGCTTCCCATGGTAAATTTAAGAGGGTCTCAGCTCCGTGTCTAAGGATAGGTGTAATTTTCTGTTTCCAGAATGTTATAATCAGTATCGAAGTATACGCCATATCTCCGGTGCAGTGCTCTCCCCCGATTTGTTACTTTAACAAGTCCTTCCTTAAGGAAATTCAGTTGAGCTTGTTCCTTGCTGTTCTCGTTTAACTTGACTCCCAGATAGATCGTGGTATCCACAATTTCTAGGGACTGATTTTCAATTGACCAGGTTAAAGGGATTTTCTTCCTTCTACCTATTGTTTTTTGCATTATGAGAATCATGGATTTTTCGATGTTGATTTTCATTTTATTTTCGTCCAGGTAGTTTTTAAATTCCTTGATTCTCCTCTGAAGCCCTATTGCCGTCTGATCGATAAAGACGATATTGTTCGCATACAAGACCCATGGAAGTTCTGCTCCTTCTAATTTCGGTGGAAAGCTCCTATACTTTCCTGTGAGGTTTGCATGTCCGCCATATACAGGACAAATAAAAAGGGCGCTAAGGCACAGCCCTGTTTAATGCCCTTTGTCGTTGAAATCTTTTCTGTGGTGTCCCTTTCGAGACAATTATCTGAATTGTTGTATTCGTGTACAACTCTTGGATTGCTTCTAATAGGTCTCCCGGGCAAATCCATTTTTTTTTTCCACTGCCGCACTCTGCATCGAACGCTTGCTCGAGGTCTATAAAGCCTAGGTAAACATTCCCCTTTGATTCCAAAGCCCGGGCTTTCTGTAGATTTAATAGGAACAGATTAAGGGAGGTACCCACCCCCTTCATGGAGGCCGTCTGGCGTTTATCCAAAATGCCAGTACTCAATGCCCACTTCTTTAGATCTCTTAACAGGAAAGATGAAAAGATTTTGCCAATAGAGTCCAGCAGAGACATTGGTCTGTAGTTCCTGGGGTTAGTACGGTCCCCCTTTTTGAAAATTGGAACCATCAGTGCTTCTTTCCAAGATGCAGCTATTGCTCTCTCTCGCAAGATCTGTTGAAAAAGGATCAGTATGAAATCTGCCCACTCCTTATTTTCTTTTAACATCTTATTTGTCCGGGCCAGCTGCTTGAGGAGCTCAATTGAGTAAGTCTTAATGATATATCCACTTTGTTTATATCAATGGCCCAGGGTTTCGAGTTAGGCCTCTTGCTAGGTGATGTTCTAATCATCTCCTCCTTAAAGAGTGCAGTGTAGTGATTCACCCAGTTTTCTTTAGATACTTGGTTGTTGGTTAATGCAGGTTGTAGGTCATCTCCTTTGTTTATTATATCCCAAAGGGAACGAGCATTGGCAGTTGTAATCGCAGCCAGCATCTTGTCTGTCACACTGCGCGCTCCAGATTTTGGTCGCTTTAAACCAGTTCCTATAGCTCTGCTTTGTCAGCCTCAGCAATTCTGTTTCATCCGATGGGTTACTTCGGTTTATTCTACGTATTTCAGCTCGATATTCCTGTTAGGGAGAATTCTCTGTTAAGGCTAATTTCCCAAACCTAGTGAGTCCCCCAGCAGCTTTGCTGGATTTTTGGGGTTTATTTTTTTCTCCTGCTAAGAGTGAGACTCTCTTTCTCCCACTCTTAGACACGATTTGAGATATCCTTTGACTTTGTAATGTGTTTTATGGGCTATGGGTCTTTTACTCCATAGGGCTACATGTGTTGTGTGTGTGCGCGTTACACAGCACCCTCAGTGCAGTAACACAGGGGTGTCATAGTGACCCCCAAACAAACTCCATACCCTGGGACTGACTACTGTCTCCCAGGGCATGTAAAGTCACCATTGGCTTTATTAGTCCAAATTTGTGAACAGACCCAGTACAAACCATCATATTGTGGAAGTACTGGAAGGGATTAATTAGATTACCCCTGGGTCTGTTTTCAAGGGGGCACTGTGCAGTCCCCCCCTTGTCGAGTTTCTGGCTGGTGGCAGTGGTTACCACGCAAAATATTCATTAAGAATATTTACTATGGGATTTTCCCATTCATTTTAAACGCACCACTTTTTGGTGCAATGTTAAAGATACCGTCAGGTTATTTATTTAATATTTATTCCCCGTTTGGGTCTTTTTGCTAGGACTCGTGGCGTTTGTGTTCGCCTCTAACTCCAAACCCAAGTCAAGCCCTTTGTTCCACTTTTGGCGGGCTTCTGCACAGAAGCCTCCAAAAGTGGTGCCACTCTGTCTGGTCTACAGGATGTGTGGGAGGGGGGGTTAGGCACCCTGGTCTGAGTTGCCTTGGCAACTCAAGTCGCACTCTTGTGTGATTGGTCCAGTGGTGAGCCGCCTGGCTCACCACTTCGCATGTTTGATTGACAGCTAAGACTGGTGAATGGGGGTTTTCTGCATAAAAGCATGGCTTTGGGGACTGGAACTTCAGAAGTCGCCACAAGACCTAAAGAATCCGAAGAGGGAGAAGCTGAGCCGACCTGCAACGACGACACCGGTGGAGCTCTGCTGAACCGTCTCACCACTTCCCAACGACAGAGAAGATCTTCATCCAGGAGAGTCTTCTTCTGAGCTGGTGGGGTTAACCAGTTCGCCTTCTTTTTTCGCCTCCTGGATCGTCCCGTGGTCGAATCGCTCGTGCCAAGCACCCTGGTGGCCGGATAGCCACACTTCACCACTACCGCGAATAAAAGAAACATACCTTTTAATCGAGAAACTCTGCGGCTGGTTTCTTCCCTGGCAGTGCAATGACCTCCAGCTTTCCTCCACGTCGAGATCTTCTCTTCCCCTGGACAAAGCACTGACTTGCACCCGCTGCCAGGAACAACTGCCCCCGCTGGAGCTTCCTCACCATTTCAGGTACTGTGTTCCGCCTGGTCTCCCTTGCAACAGACTGTTCGTGTCCTATAAATCCTTGCCTCTCTATCCTGGGGTGACCTGGGACTTGCTAACTAACTTTTTCTGAACTGAGCCAACTCTTTTCGAACTATCTGCAAAGACTTTTTAAAAGTACAATTCAACTGTGTGATCTTGGACACATTCTTGCTCTACAGTAGACTCTGCCTTTCTTGCCTTGCTGGTGTTTCTTTTAAAAGTGTTGGTATTCGTGTGTTTCCTAATCCTGCCTTTTCCCTCCCTTTTTAATTAACTTATTGGAGTGCCATCTTAGGTTAAACGCTAACCTCTGTCTGCAAATAAGTGGTGTTTTAACTAAGACTTGTTCAATAAGTAATCAGGGGGGTGTATATATTTCTAGTGACTGTGTTTGGAACTTGCTTGCCATATTAGTGTTAGTGTATTTTACAAGTGTGTTTTTAAATAAATAATTATATACTTTTATACCCAAGCTCTGGTCAGTGTTTGCTTGTGCTGCTGTATTTTTGTACCTAATGTGTATACACTATATACTGTCTAACTCTTCTTGAGAGAAGTCTGACTGCTCAGCCACAGCTACCAGGTAAATCTGGGTGGTGCAGACTGCTACCAATTGGGTTTACTGCTAACACCTGTAGTCCTAAGCCTTATGCAGTGGTCCCTAAGGGAACTGCACAGGTTTCTGCCTAACAATTCCCTTTTCTTTTTTGCCAACTCGCTATTGTATGCATGTTTCATTGTTAAGCTTGTAGACTTATTTATGTCTCTCTTCACCTCAAAATCTTTCAGGCACCATCTATATTCCACTGTGTTGCCATTTTGATTCTTCCTTATGTTGCTATCCAGGTTTGCCACCAGCTGAGGAATATTGGTGGTTTTAAGGCGTATTCTATTCCTGCCCCATGTCAGTTCAGTTTGTTGCTTCATGGGGTTTGTCGATTCCTTAGAGGGCCATAAAGTTCTACTTCTAGGAGTGCGTGGTCACTCGTAGTTGGTTTCTTTACATGCATTGATTTTATCCATTTAATTGTATTTTCAGCCACGTAACAATAGTCTAGGCAGGCATTCTTTTTGCCACAGAACCACGTATCTGCACCTGGGATGTCTCCTGTAATCTGCCCATTTAGCATTGTCATGTCTCGTATATTCATTACCCGAATCCATCTCAATTCTGATGTTTCTAGATATTCTTTATGTCTCAACCTTTCCAAGGAGTCCAAGAGCTTTAGATTCAGGTCTCCACATATTAGAATCAGTTGACTTGGCTCTTCATACATTGATGTGTCAATCATTTCCATGATCTTTGTGGAGTACTGTTCTATTTCAGTCTGTGGGACCAATATGTATTTATTAGGAGCAATCTTATTTCCCTTTTTCCCTCTGTTTTTAACCAATTTGACCATTTGAGTGTATGGATTTGGATTTAGATGTTCGATAATCTCTAGGTCTAAGTCCTTTTTAATTAATGTCAAGAGGCCCACTCTTGGCCATCCCAATGGACCTTTTAATGCTGGATTCATGCATATTTGATATCCTTCACATACGGGTCTAGATCTTATCCAGGAATCCTGTATGCATATGATTTCATACTTTTCCAAAAATTCACATTCACCAGAGTACAAATGGCCAAACCCTCTGGTGTTCCATGGGGCTAGTAGGGGTTCTCGCTTGGGCTGCGATTCCTATTGTTTCTTTTTTTCCAATGTGGGTTTTGAAACCCTGGCACTCCTCTCCCCTTGAGTTTATTTAGTGGGTTCTGCTTTGCTTTGTAGCTGCTGGTTTCTTGAGTTGTCCACAGTGTATTTCATTTTTATCAGAGAATTCTCCATTCTTTTCTGACTAGTCCTCTTCCGGTCAGTTTCGGGGAGTCTCTCGGTTCACTTTACCTTCCTTTGAGTAATATTCTCTAGTTTGTCGTTTGAGAATTTTTTTTTTTTCCATCCTTAGTTAAGTTTTTCTCGATCTGCCTTTTATTTTGGTTATGCAAATTTTAACCATATTGCAAATTCTCTTAGTTTTTCCCCTTTAATCTCCTTATTGTCCACCACGCTCAACTTCAAGCCTAGTTCCCTTAAAGTATTTTTTGTTCGCCACACCATATCTCTTACTCTCTCAGATCTGAGATAAAGCAATCAAATCTATCCTTTTGTCATCTAGAAATTCAATGACTACAATATCTTTCGGCCGTAGTTTCTCTTTCACTAACAGCCTGTTTATCAGGGCCGTATTTTTCCTGTTTAGCAGGATTTTTTGTGATCTTTGGTGAGACTTTCTAGTTTTAATTTAAAGGATTTGGATATCTTCTCCTTTAAAGCCTCTCTCCCCGTTCTTCTGTTGTCCTGTTTTATTTGCAATTTCCTATTGCTTCCCCTGGTCAAGTCTATGATTTCTGTTTTTCGGGGCTCCTGGTTCTTTGTATAACTTCGATTTTAAGATTCCTCCTGCTTAGATGAATGAAGTTTTCGGTGTGAGGTCCTTTGATCGTCTAGATCCCTCAGCCAACTTGTCATCCTTGTGTCCTTACTGTAAGCTCTCCCTGCTTACCTTCGTCCCTTTCCTCCTCGTCTCCTTTTTATTAACAGTAGACTTATCTTTTATATTTCTTTCTTTTAATTCCTCTAGATTTGAATATTTGTCAATCACTTGCAAATCCAACATGCTGATATTCGCCCATGAGTCATGGGCGAAGATCGTTATCTTTGATAACTTCGATAAGATCACTCAGGCATTCAGAGGCGTCCAGATTGACTATTGATCTTGAATCCATCTCATACTCTCTTTCAGTGGCTTGTTCGTGTCGAAAATCTTGATGCTGGAGATTACTGAATGTCATTTTGCGCCTTGGTTTCTTAGAGAGAGGTCTTGTATCTTCCCGTGATGGAGTTCTTATATTTCTTAAGAACACTCGGGATCCATTTGCTTTTCTTATTGGCAATGTGGCGTGGGGATGCAGGTAAAGTGTTCTCTTTCTCTTTTATCATCGCCTGGGGAAGTATATTTGCCTGTTGGAATATAGAGTATGTTGATACTGGGTTCTTATCACCTAAAGTATTGCCGGCGACTGTTTTCTTTTGCTTTGTGCGCGGTTGCTCCTTTCCCAAGATCATTGGCCCCAACTTTCGTTTCCTTGTTTCTTTTAGTTCAGGTCCCGGATCTAGTTTTGTATCATTAGTTGGTAGGTGGTGGTTCTGCATATCTTTAGTGATTTCATTTACTGTTGCCTTCAGCTCGCAGGACTCACATATCCATTTATGATCTTCTAAGATAGCTTCCATTAGCAGATGTTTGTCATTCGAGTCTTGGCGAGCCAGATCACAAAGTCGATTCTGCCACGAGGCGTCGGACCCCTTCTCGAGCCTTACGTCCAATCTTTCTGTGAAAGCCACCAGTTCCATGATTTGCTCCTTCATTTCCAAATTCATTGCATAGGTCGAAGTTACATTGTCATTTAGCGTTTCATAAAGTTTCAAATAGGGGGCCAACGTTTAATTCAGCGCTGCCATTATTACATTTTGGATGTGCGCAAGATCCTCCATCCTCCCTTTGTTGCAATGTTCGCTAAGTTTCCTCAAGTTCACGTCGACCAACAGAGGCTGAGTGGCATGTTCCAATCTTGTAGTTGTCCCATCCAGTGAGCTATTAATCATGAGCCCTTTAGTTTGGTTAATTGTTTCCTTCTGAAATAGGCCCCTCGGGGTGGCCGGACTGAGCTGCTCCTTCGTGTCCAGCGCAGCGATCTTCTCCATAATTAAAGAGAAACTTCGCCTTTTTTCTCTCACGATTTTTCCTGTTAGGTTTGAGATATCTTGGATTATTTTGTTGGCCAAGGTTGAGTTTTTCCGATATGGTGATTCCGGGCTATTGTCATGGTTTGTAGCTACAGAGCTTCTGCTAACCTGGTTTCGGATATATTCCTCATCCACAGCCAAGGGCTCCATTCTCCCCCTTTTTTCCTTCTCCGTACCTAGTTTCTGGGGGCTCTTAGAGCAAGCTTTTGCCAACTCTGTAGATGGTGGAGTTATGGGTTGCTGTATTGAGTCCTGCCATAGATCTTCCTTCCAGTCTGGTTCATTTAAGGGGCTTGGAATTATCTCCCCGTCTTCTTCATAGAAGATCGTGTTAAATAAAGAACGCTTATTCAAGTGCTCATCTAATTGAGGCTGTATTTCTCCATTGTGTTCATTTTTCTGCGTGGTCTGGTCACCTTTGGTCTGTACTGACTCTGCCTCAGGGTCGACTGTCTCTTCTCGCAGGTCCACCTCTTGTTCATCATTGTTTTTTCCCCCTTCTGGATTTCGATCAGATTTTTTTAAATCTTATTTTTTGTAGGGTGGTATCTTTTCCCTTAATAGGGATCCCATTGATTCCAGGTGCAGAGGTGTGTCTTTCAGCCTCTGGCTTTTCAGTTGTAGGTATTGTCATTTCTTTTATTGTATCAGACTCAGACAGCTGAGCTAGTATATTTAAGGTCGGCTGTTGTGTTTGTTCTGGCATCTCCCCTAGACGTTCAGTAATATCTCTTTTTAATGGACTTTTGTCCATGTTTGTTATCCTTTCCTGAGAGAGAGCAGGCACAGTATCGATCGTTCCAGACTTATGGCTACTTTTGTCATCCAGTTTGTCTTCCTCCATGTTATTAGAGGGCTGAATCAACACTGAGGATTCTTTCTGCTGAGATTCAGTATGCTGCGTGTTCTCAGCGGGTACAATCTTTAGCAAAACTTCACTTTCCGGCACACGCATGGGGTCCTCATCCCTGCCTCCCCCAATGCCTATTTCTAAAGTGTCAAGTTCCTCACCACCGGAGATCAAACTCGTAAATGGGAGTCGGGTTTGTGTGAGGCTTCGGGGGGGATGAGGAGGGCTTTATGTGTCTGTCGCGTTGGTGGTGGCTTCAGGCACTGCACAGCTGGGCAGGAGGTTAGGCGCCGTCTTACCTGTTGGCGCGTTTTTCTTCGGGAGTCCTCCTCCGGGTCAGTTGATACGCTGGTCGCGCACATACTTGCTCATGTAGTGCAGCTCCTCTCCACCATGTCTTATTACAATTGCCACCTTGCGTCCCCACCGGCAGCACCGATAGCACCACTTGCACACCACTTCCCTATATTTTGACACCTATTTCTTATTGACTGCTGAATAGTTTCAGGATTTTCCCATGCAGCATTAACCCTCCTTTGTAAGGCTACATGAAAGGGAAGTATGGGGTCTTGCGGGCGTCCTCCTGAAAAGAGGACAGTCATGTCATCATCCTGATAAGACAGGTGAATTTCTACCCCATCCCATGAATTCAATTACCCTGTTCAGCAATTTCCTATAACCTGCATCAGAATGTTCTGCTGGGTCAGGTTTTTCAAATTCATATTCTGAAGAAGTATCCAGACTACTTGCTGACTGCACTCATATGGGTCTTGTATCTTAGATTGAGAGTCCACTAACTCCTCAGGGACTTGTCTTGGACCAAATTTAACACCAGCAGGTGAAGCCTCTTCTTCTACCGATGACACTCCTTCATATATAGATGACATGGTCCTAAAGAAATCATGTCTGCTTTCTGGATGAAACACTTTTTCAGGTGGTATAGGTTTTAACATTGGTGTCGATTTTGCCATTGGATGGACGTAGGCAAAAGCGTTGATGTTGTAGCCACTACCTTTGAAATTGTCGAGGTATCTTTCGATGCCTTCGAAGGAATCGTTAATCCCATCGAAGTTGTCGAGACCATCGACACTGACGAAGGAGCCTTCGATACTGTCAACTGTGCACTCGACGTAACCTTTTTAGGTTGGGTCGTCGACGTTTTGTGCTCGACCGCCTTCGATAGAGGCTTAGAGGATGTTTTAGATGAAGACTGATGAAGTATGAGAGTCTGACGCCATTTTCTTGAGATCTACCTCCAATATATGCACCAGTAGGTTTTTTTCTAGGTGGTGTCTGGGAAGACTCCCTGGATGACACCTGACAATTTATTGCTGGATTTTCTCGTCCTAGATCTTCGCCTGTCACTTTTTGTGAGCATGGTCATCAGACTGAGGGGGTCTGGGAGGCGTCATCAAAAATGTTCAACATAGATGCTCTGAAAGCTTCCCACTTTCTAGGGGAGTCATCTGTCCACAGACATGTTATGACTTCAGACGACGTCGAGGAAGAGGGAGACCGGTGTCGTCTTTTCTTCGCTTTTTAGACGAAGAAGGGGACATCCTGGATCTACTCCTCGACCTAGATTTTTTATGACGTTATCCTGAAGACTCAGCCGAGTCTTTTCTCCCCCTCAAAGAAAACTTCGAGGATTCCTCCCGCACCGCCAGTTTACCTCTGTGTTCTTTTAAGGCCTGCTGGGTCATCTATACGGTGGTCGGAACCGAGCCACCAGAGGCAATTCCAATGGGGATGTCAGGTCCCTGGGAAAATAGAACACTGGTTTCTGGTTTAATTCCTAATATGTTTTCATGTTTTATTTCTCATTTGGCTGCGCAATACTTTAATTATTCATTTTGAGCTTCATTATTTATTAACTATTTGTTATTAGTGAAGTTCCTTGTAGGAGTTGGTTAGGCCTTAACCTTGGTTCTGAGAATGCGGGTGACAGCCCAAGTCAAAATGCAGGGAAGGAGCAGGAATCGTGATTGGGTGAAGGCAGAACAAAGGATTGACTTCGACATATTCCTCCCACATTTCTTAAATCCAGTCTTCGGTGTGGAAGGATTAGATGAAGATGACATTATCGTACGAAATGAAGCGCGGTTTATATCGAAACGAAGCTAACGGAAAAACGGAACTGAGGCCAACGGGCACGCTCGAGGCATTTATACAACGGAGGACGTCGGCACTCGACTGGATCACCCTCTGGTGGAGAGCGAAAAGATTTCCGAAGCAGCAAAGCTGAAGGTAAGAATATAAAAAGTGGCGTCGAACTAGGGCATGCCAGTAATACTATCCCTAATGTGACATCCACTGTACCAATGATCCCTCACGCGTGTATGACCCTCAAATTGTATTTTTTTGACATGGAGTAGCAGGAGTACAGAGTATCCAAGCAGATAAGATAGATAAGACTATATTACAGTTTTTCGAAACTCGAAAATGGGTGTCGACACAGGGCATGCCAGTAATACTATCCCTAGTGTGACGTCCACTGTACCCATGATCCCTCACGCGTGTAGGACCCTCAGATTGTATTTGTTCTGACATGAGGTAGCATGAGGAGTAGCGCGAGTACAGATTATCCAAGCAGATAGAAAGATAAGACTACAAGCATCCATGCGCCTTCTCTCAGAGGGGAGGAAGGGTGAGCGCATGTGAATCTAAGCAGATACAAACATCAGAAATACGATTACGGTGAGTAATGTATCCAGTGTGAGGCTAGTGGAAACTGCTTAGATCACATGCTGTGCATAGATTAGCGAGCAGTGTTAGAAGGAGGTGGGATGTGAGAAGGGTCACGAGCAAATAAATGTCTTCGAACCGCTTGTCCCACTTGATTATCTGTCTTGGAATGAGTGTCAATGCAGTAGTGCTGAGTAAAGGTGTGAATAGAGCTCCAAGTAGCTGCCTTGCAAATGGTGTCAAAGGGTACATTTGCAATGAAAGCCAGAGTGGCCCCAGTGCCTCTAGTGGAGTGGGCTCTTAGCGTAAAAGGCAGAGTTCTTTCAGAAAGGGAGTAACATAGCTGGATACAATTGACTATCCACTTCGAGATGGCACCTTTAGAGACTGTCAGGTCCAGTCTTGAATCTTCCTGCAGGAGTGATGCTGGTCCACCAGACCCCCCCTAAGTCTGCCTGCCCAACAATCCTTCAACAGATAAATGTAACACTCACCTGGTTCCCATGGAGGCGCGGCGTCGAAGGCGCAGAACTCTGAAGATGGACAGGAAGGGCCCCTCTATTCTGGCTTCCCTTGCTCGTTGGATACCCTCCTTAGGGTTTGGAAGGATGAGCTCTCCATCCTGCTTCTGATGCAGGGGCGCGTTGAAACCCAGTTACTTCATTGGATTGAGGATTGATGGGAGTTCAGGTAAGCTTGACTGTTCAGGTAAGGCGCTGTAAAAGTTCTGTTCAAAAGTTCAAGCTTAATAATAATGTTCGTTGTCTAATTGCAGCAAGCGCTAATGCTCATGTCTTTTTCCCCTTAGGGGCCGGGGTTCGGAGTGCCGGAGATATGGCGCCGACCCGAAGTGAAACAGTTCTGGATGAGCGCTCAGGTAATGTCTTTGCATTCGCTCATTCAATGTCTTTGTCTTTTTTCCCCATAGGGGCCGGGGTCCGGAGATGCCAGGAAGCGGCAGGACCCGGAATGCAGTGGGAATAATCCAACAGGTAAGACTTAAAAGGAAACTGAGCTTTCCTTATTCCTTTTCTCCCTCTCACCTTTGTTCTTGTCTTCTTTCCTCTAGGCGCCGGGGCGTAGCTGAATCCGGAAGATCGCTGCTGAAGATTGAAGCGCCTTGCAAAGGTGAGTAAAATGCAGCGCTGCAGCGATCGAAACAAAATGCCTTTAAAATGATGTCTTCCTTTTCAGGGCCGTTGGAGAAATGACTCCGGGATGCAGATTTAGCAGGTAAGGGCTTTTCTTCTCCTATTCTCTTCCTTTCTCCCCTTGCAGGTGTTCCAGGGTGCTGGCAGGCGTGGCTGAAGTCAGGATGCAGGAGCTGACACGGTGAGCGTCCAGCTGCTAGGTGCAGAACAACGCGAAGCACGTGTGGCTGTTCGGGTGGGGTTTAAATAGCCTTGGAAGAAGTTCCTGGTATGTATCCTTCCACCAATCAGGTATGTATCCTTCCCTGACCACACCCGGGTGGTGAAGTAGTCCCATTCAGGCCTCAAGAGGGCCTGGATGAAGCAGCAAGGTCTGCATCAGGTAAGTGTGCACCCAAGCACTTAAACACATATCCTCTTCTATGAGCCTGGCGCCTAAGGCGCCAGGACTGGGGTCCGCTATGAGCCTGGCGCCTAAGGCGCCAGGACTGAGTCCAAAGGGCCCCGACTTGGGCCCGCTGAGACTTCCCTGGGGAAAATGATGTCTGCCTCTGGGGTTGCTGGGCCCGGCCTGGCTCCTTGGAGGTAGGCATCATGACAATAAAACTACCAAGCTGGCAAACCCAAGGGGAAAGGGGAATGGAGGAGAAAATAACAAAAGACAGATCTTCACTGGCTGGCACTGATGTTCTCTGGAGCTGGATTATACGCCTCAGTGTCTGAAATCTAGGAGACAAATTATTTATATATATATATACATATACATATACATAAATTAATAATTCCACTCTTGCTAATTTTACTAAATTACTACCACTCTCCTAATTGTACCTGTAGTCTATGCTCTGATGCTGATGGGCTTATTTAGTTTGTATTGAATTACTTTAATCATGGTTTTCTTTCTTCTTTTACTGTGGTAATATAATCTTTAGGAAATGTCTTGTTTTTTTTATTTTTGCAGACTAAATATGAATTCTTGAAAATCTAACTCAGTTTAGTCTCTAGGGTCTTTCAAGAATGTCACCTTCTTATTCACAAAAATATATATTACATATAAATTTGCTTCTTACAAATTATCTTCCTGGTATTAATCGTTTTAGAAGAAAGTATGTTGCTTTAAATCGAGTTTGCACAACTCGCGCTATCATCCGATGCTTTTATATGTTAAATTCCCCAAAAAGATCAACTCAGATGCAACGAGTTCCGCGCAATACGTTTTCTTCCTGTAAATACGTCAGACGTAACGACGCTTCACGTACGCCATTGTCCTGCAAACGATTGCTTCCTGAAAAGACGTTCCGACGCTGGACGTACGTAATTGTCCTGCAAACGATCGCTTCCTGAAAAGACGTCAACACTTGCACACGCGCACAACGTTCTTAGGGTTCCTTTTTCTAACTACCTAGACGCGCGTAGCGTATGACTCGAAACGAAAAGAAACGCTCGCCCTTGCAACTGCAAGCTAGCGTATTTATTTTTAAAACAATCACGCAAGTCTTTATCGAAGGTTAACGCGCGCCTTGTATTATTACACGCGCAATAATTAACTCGGATTCAAAAATTACACGCAACAAGAGAAGTTCCCAAATTAACACAGAACCTTTTTTCTTCATCCAAAAAATTTTAACATTAGATTTCACTCAATTTTTTCTTAGGTTAAATTCGAACTGATATCCTTGACTTTTAAACTTTGAAGATTTAAATAAACTTAGCTTGCTTCATCTGTACTTATCTTCACAGCTTTCTGGATAACTTCACTTCAAACCCATGGAAATATGGAAGATTTTAAAATCTTCTTGGATTACTAGAATTAAGTCTACTTTAAAATAATTCACTAGAGCTAACGAAACTGCAACCTGCCTCTAAGGCAACCAAAATGAAAGGCAGTTTAGAACTCCGATGAACATTGCAAACTACCTTATCTATTCCCTCCAATCACTGCTGCAGAAAGGACACTCCATCTTGCTTTGGGGAAACAAATGATTCCTGTAAGTGTCATTAAGGAATAGTTCAGTTAAAATTCTGAACTCTCACCAAACATAATCCAAATATCACTCTGTAAATATTAATCTACAAATACTGTGTTTATTAGTAAACAGGAGTTCTGGAAAGTAATTACAATATAAATTCTAAATTTAGTGTTCACTAAAAGTGTATGCTAAGGAAGCCTTAGAAACCCGCCTTGGAATCCTAACACTTTTCCTTTTAAAATGATGTACCCTTGAAACTCTTGACATGTACCATGGAATCCTGACAGAGACGCAATCTCCCTCTCTGCCTGTAGCTACGGAGACAGTTGGTCTGTTTTTCTTAGCGGCCTGGTCTGGTCTACATAGTAGAGGACCGCTCTTCGCACATCTAGAGTGTGTAGTTTCATCTCTGCAGAGCTTTTGGGTTCTTGGAAGAAGGCCGGAAGCTCAAAGGACTGGTTAATGTGGAATTTACAAAATAACTTAGGTGAGAACCTAGGGTGTGTTCGTAGAACCAGTTTATCCTGATGAACAGTAAAGAAAGGATCCTGCACTGACAAAGCCTGAATTTCACTGACCCTTCTTATGGATGTAATGGCTTCTAAGAAGGCAGTTTTATAGGTCACATGTTTGAGACTGGCTTTATGCAAGGGTTCAAAGGGAGGCCCCATGTGCTTAGCAAGCACCACATTAAGGTCCCATCCTGGTGGTGGGTTTGAAATTGGAGGGTGGAGTCTCTTTACCCCTTCCATGAAGGCTTTAACCACTGGTACTTTCCACCACGAAACCTTGTTGTGGGAGGTGGTGTAGGCTGACAGCACTGCCAGGTGTACCTTGAGTGAGTTAAATGCCAACCCTGCATCCAGCAGGTGGAGCATGTATGTGACAATATTGGAAGGAGTGCAATCAACCGGGTTGATTTGCTTATTCTGGCACCAGATAACAAATCTTTTCCATTTATCAAAGTAACAGTGCCTCGTGTTAGGTTTCCTAGATTCTTTTAGGATGTCCATACATCTCTGTGGTAAGTTGAGATGTCCAAACTATGACTTCAGGAGCCATGCTGCCAAGTTCATTGAACTGGGTTGAGGATGCACTGCTGGACCTTGGTGCTGGGACAGTAGGTTGTACTAGCACGGGAGTCTGATGGGTTCGCACACCGTTAGTCTGCTTACGTGTGGGAACCACTGTTGCCTCGCCCACATGGGAGCAACTAGGATGAGCGTCATCGATTCCCTGTGCATCTTGTTGACCACCTTCCTCATGAGAGGGGTGGGTGGAAAAGCATAGGCAAATTCATCCACAGGGCGTTCCCCTTGGAGTCTGGCTGAGGGAACCTGGATGCGAATCCTGGGCATTGCCTGTTTTCGCTTGTGGCGAATAGGTCTGTAGTGGGGAAATCCCACTGTGAGAAGATGTCTTCTACGACTTCTCTGAGTAGACCCCATTCGTGTTCTTGTGGGAGGGGATCTCTGCTCAAAGCGTCCGCTAACGAACTGAGATCCCCTGGAACATGTTGAGATGACAGGTAAATGTTCCGTCTGAGTGCCCATATCCAAATTTTCTGGGCAAGCTTGGACAGATTTGGCGAACAAGTCCCTCCCTGTTTGTTTAGGTAAACATCGCTGTTGTGCTGTCTGTCAGGATCTGCACTGACAGGTTCAACAGGTAGGGCTCGAACGCTTGAAGTGCTCTGAATACTGCCAGAAGCTCTAGCAGATTGATATGATTCTTGGCCACTGTGTGAGACCAGAGACCAGAGACCCTGAGCTGTGTGGAGAAGGAGGTGTGCTCCACACCCTGACAGGGATGCGCCTGTTGTGACTACAGCCTGTACCTCTGGATTGTAAAAGGGTTTCTCCTTTGACAAGTTCTCTCTTGTCCACCAGTGAAGATTTTTTACAAGTGTTGGCAAAACTACCACTAGATCGTCCCACTGACCACTTGCTTGAGACCGCTGTTTCGCTCACCATTCTTGCATGGGTCACATGCGCAGGGTCACATGCGCAGGGTCACATGTGCAGGCGCGTGTGGGGGACCAGGTAATTACATGACGCCATCATGCCTAGCAAACGCATCGCTTTGCGCACCCTTATCTGGCGACCGGGCTGATAGAGGAATTTGCAGTAGTACATTCCGAATTCTTTCCTCTGATGGAAAGGCCAACCCCTCTTGAGTGTTTAAGACAGCTCCTAGGAACTGTTTGGAGGTGCTTGGCACCAGACTTTCTCGTTTATGGAGAAACCCAATTCGAAGAGTAGGTCGATCGTTCTTTGAATGTTTGATCTGCAAATTACTGGGGTATTCCCCGTGATGAGCCAGTCTAGCTAAGGGTACACTGGGATTGCCTCCCTACGCAGGTGTGCCGCCGCCACCGCCAGTACCTTGGTGAATACCCTTGGAGCCGAGGCTATACCGAAGGGCAGCACCTTGAACTGGTAGTGCTGACTGTCCATCTTGAAGCGCAAGAATCTTCTGTGCGCTGGGAACATGGAAATATGAAAATAGGCATCTTTCATGTCCAATGTTGCCATGTAATCCCCTTTTTTAGGAGGGCGATTACCTCTTGGAGAATAGTCATGCGAAACTTTTGTGGCTTGACATACTTGTTTGCAGGGCGCAAGTCTAATACTGGGCGCATTGTCAAATCTTTTTTTGGCACAAGGAAGTAAGTTGAATAAATACCCTTGTTTACCTGGTTGCCCGGGACGAGTTCCATCGTGTCCTGTTAGGCAGAAACCTGTGCAGTTCCCTTAGGGACCACTGCAAAATGTTTAAGACTACAGGTGTTGGCAGTAAGCCAATTGGTAGCAGTCTGTACCACCCAGATTTACCTGGTAGCTGTGGCTAGCTGTCGGCCTATGCACAGCATGTGATCTAAGCAGATTCCACAAGCCTCAGATGGGATACATTACTCACCGTAATCGTATTTCTGATGCTTGTATCTGCTTAGATTCACATGCGCCCGCCCTTCCTCCCATCTGAGAGAAGGCGCATGGATGCTTGTAGTCCTATCGATCTGTTTGGATTATCTGTACTCGGGCTACTCCTCATGCTACCTCATGTCAGAAAAAATACAATCTGAGGGTTCTACACGCGTGAGGGATCATGGGTACAGTGGATGTCACACTAGGAACAGTATTACTGTCACGCTTTGTGTCGACGCCCATTTTCGAAAAACAAACTAATACTCTGCAGCTTCCACTAGATGTCGGCCTATTCCACAAGCCTCAGAAATTAATTATATATATATATATATATACACACACACACAGAAAATGTTGGTGTATCGTTTTATGCATGTGTGAGACTAATTAGACTGATCACAGCCTGCTCCCCGCTTAGAATGAACACATACAGATCTGTCACATTACCGGTGGGAGTCTTTCGGACTGACTTGGATGCCCTGTGCACTTTCAACCATCTTTCTGAACCCCCTCCGACTAAAAAAAAAAATCACTACCAGCCCAAATTTAAAAACATCTCACCCAAAATTATTTCAATGTAAATATGTGCTGTCTTTATGCACATTTTCCTGATGTACCGTTTACTTTTATCATATAGTGCCTTTTTAGCAATTAATCTAGAATAAAAGGTAGCATGAAAGATAAACACGTACAGTTTTCTCTTCTTTCCCTGCCTTTTCAGAAGCAGCTCCTCTTCATCTTCACTCTGGAGCACCCGACCATCACCCTCAGTATTGCTGCCATTGTCAGATTCTGAGCACTCCTCCTGGCAAACAAACAAAAATCAATTTAGATCACTTCAAATTTGCTGAACAAAGACATCTGTTTGCAGTAGGAACACAATTTACTCTGAAAACAGTACATTTCTCAAGAAATGAAAAAGTGAAGAATTACACAAGTATATATTTTGATCATCGTGTACCTTGTTACAGATCCACTTCAGAGCAATCACAAAATCATTGCAAAAGAGAAGATTCACTGGTATTAAGTTTCGTAGCTAAGACCCCACAGTAGAAAAAAAAAATCCCTTGCCATGCAGCTCCAAACTCTTAGTATAAATCTGTACTACCCAAATGTTTGGTAGAATGGAAGGCCAGCCATGCTCATCTTATGAGGAGGATGCGAGCTGTGGATAGGTACAATGAACTCAATCCATAGGCCCAAAGAATACTCACACTTGTAGTTATAATTTATATACACAAGGCAAAGTTACATTCAGGGATGTAAGTACTAGTCAAACTAATTAACACAATAGAAAACATGAGCAACACTTTCAGATGAGTAAAACAATAGCAATGGAATGCACCAGTCAGGAACATCGAGTGACTTTTAATAAGTGAATTGAACTATGTAAGGAAAACTGTTATTCAGCACCAGTGATAGCAATTTACTACTTTGTGTGGTACTTTTCAATGATTCCAATACTTTAGCAGTCCATTCCCTAACGAGTTAAGAGTTCTTCAGTCAAATGAGGAAGTGGGCAAAGGGATGTGCAGAAGCAGAAAAGAAAGTTCCAGAGGCTTTGGTAGAATAAAAAAAGTTATCAGGGACCTTGGAAAGGTCTCCCTATAGGCGGACAAGCATCAGGCCTGGGCAACTGGTATGGGTGAACACCAAAACACCGCATACAGCACTCCAGTAACACGGGAGCGACAATTTCGCTTGAGGTAAGTACTACTCTGAGCCCCACAGTACCTGTGGAGTACTGAAGATGATGCAGCTAGATTCTCTCCTATGTAGCAGCAGTGGACCCGGTCTCCTGTTCCTTGGTCGTGGCGACAAAAGGCGGGACGTTGGAAGGAATGTCACAGCAGCAGTCGAGACAAAGGACCCTTAGAAAGGAATTATTCATACTTGCATGTTGGTCTGTGGTTTTGGCGCCTTTTCAACAATGTACGATCATCGTATAGTCAATCCACATCGATTCTCCGGTTCTGCACTCGTGAGGGGTCTTTGAGGAGGATCTTGTATCTGGATGTCCAACTAGAGCTCACCAAAGTTCTGGGATGATTCAACCGGTGGACAATTGCACAAACCTCAGTGGAGCGCGTCCACAGCCACTAGCCATAACTATAGGGTTGTTACTGTAACTAAAAAGTTACAGTAGTAGAGAGAAGGGGGATGCCAGTATCCCCACAGCACTCCACATAAGGTGGGGTGTGCTGAATGCTCAAAGGAAAAGGCTAGGAAGGGTACAGTATCCCAATAAAAGATTATTAAAAGGAGAGCACAAAGGGCTCCCAGCAACACTGCACATATGGTGCTGTGTGCTGCAAAAGTGAAACACAGATGCCTTTAAAAAGGTATGAAGGAAAGCAAGACTTCATACAATAAGGCAAAACATAACAGATTAGAGCAGATGAGAAGGAAGAGAAAAATGCTCCCCTCATTCAAGATAATGAGAAAAGGTACAGACAGAAGTCCAGCAAAAAGTGCTGGGGGACTCACCAAGAGAGGGGATTAAGCATACAATGGATACCTAACAAGCATTTAAAATATCTTCCATCTGAAAATTAACTTTCATGGAGTAACTAAAATGGCTTACCAAAATGCCCAACTTAAAAAAAAAAAAAAAAAAGTGTGGCCCTCCTCCACCCAACATTCACACTGGGAGAACATGGTAAATCTGGTGAAAAGGTAGGACCACCAATTGCAGATTTCCTTGTGCGACGGGAGTGTCATGGGTAGCAGTAAAAGGGTGAGTAATACAATCGCAATTTAAATGGATATCTTTTTTCCACGCTGTAGTACTCACTTCTTCACTATCAAGCCCTTTGCCATCTGGCAAAAGCTTGAAATCCTCAAATTCATCCTCCTCTCCATCTTCCTCATCCCTTAAAAGAAATGTTAAAAAAAAAATACCAGTCAACCATTTTGCAAGGCAGATTTTTATAATAAACCCTTCAAAGTTAACATTGCAATACAAGCTATTCCTGAATAACCAAAAGGAGAAGCAGGTTACATTTCTGGCTAGCAAGCCAGTATTGGTCAAGCAAGTTATGATTTGGCAAACATTTTTAACAGCTAGTCTAAGTAAACTGCTTTGTGGGATTCCACTGAATTTACAGGACTACTGTACGAGAAGTAACATTCCATTTAAAGCTTGCATTGGTGAGGCAGTTGAAACTTCAAGCCTACTCGCATCACTGCATCCCAGGATGACAGAAGATCTTGGGCAGTGCATCCATACAATTGCACAACATTGCATACATTTTTTTAATCAGAGATGTCAATACTTCTCATCACAACAAAATCCTTCCCAGTGGAGTACTAGGAACAGGGAACGGTAGAACTCTCCAGATGAACAAACACCATCAAAGAAAGCATACAGAAGCTTTTCCAATTCTGGGGACAGTTCATGGTTACCTGTCTGTGGGAAAGGAGCCTGAACAAAGTGCTACTGCCTCAGCCAAAGGATCATCTGGCTCAATCGCATTCAGCAGCTTGGAGGATGAAGAAGCTTGGGTTGAAGAGTCTACAGTAAGAGTGGAATAAAAGGTTAGTCTAGCAAAAGGCTATGGTGCAACACTGCCAACATATGCCAGTCATAGTATTGTGGGGAATACAAACAGAAGAACCAAATGTACATATTCAAGACCCTATGTAAAAGTGAAGACACCGGATAGGGGTGGAATGTAAATCTGCTCCCTGTACTACTTTGGAGGTTTAAAAAGAAAAGCATGATCAAAAAGGCCTTTTCAGTAATCTGTGCTGCATAATTTGCATACAGTTGTGGTGGGTGGTGTTAGGACAGTGTTTCTAAAGTCCAATCAAGGGGCTTTATAAAACTATCCTAGGCAACACAAACTCCAACTCTTAGTATAAGGCTGTACCACCTGATATTCCGGTAGCAAGAACAGTGCAGCCAGCCTTAGCTTAGGAGGGAGAAAGGGCTGTAGAGAGGTACAAACAACTTGTTGCATACATATGGTCCAAAGAAACACTAATACACTCATGTTTGGGGAAAATAATGGTTTATTTTATATATACACAGGCAAAGAGAATTTTTTATAAAGGCAATTACTATTATCATTCATAAACCCAATTATAAAAACTAACACTATACTTCTGGTATGCCAACCAAAGCAAAAACCTTTTTTTTTTTTAGAATAGAAGTATTGAGGTCAAGAGGAGTAAAACCTAGTGATACACATTTAGAATGGCAGTAAGCTATTCATGGGGAGTAAAACCACTTTTTAGAATGACAGAATGTAAATCATGGTAAGCAGACCCTATTGGTAATAAGCTATGTTAGTTATTCTGTTTCAGTAACACTATAGGTATACCAACACTATTATAAGTAAGTACCTAGCCATTTGTTAAAGTTATTCTGTATCAGGAATAATACAATTAGACTACCAACCCAACAGGTGTTTGGATGGAAATGAGCCTATCCCACCGCCCTAGACGCTTTCAGGTAAGGCGAACACAATATGAGGTGATATAACGTACGAGGGGGGAGCAATCCGCACTATGGGGCAATGTGTAGAAGCACTGTAGCGGCCAGAGGTAGATGTGCAGCACTAGAAAGCCACAGCCCATGACTATTTTGTATTAGTCCCGGAAGGGATATGCTGCAGGCTCTCTCTGTTCAAGCTCTTGGTTCACAAGGCCTAATTTCTGCACAGCATACTGGCTTCGCAAGAGCCCGGTTCCCACGGAAGTCCACTACCCCTTGTTCCTCCAGGGTTGCAAATATTCAGTATCTTCCAAAGGAATGCACCCTGCAAGAGCGTGAGACAACACTAGGCCCGCGCTGCATCGATCCAGCTCCACTAAACTGCCATTAGGCCTCTTACCCCCACCTAGCCAGGCCGGAGCCAGCCCCACACCACTGACTCGACCCCCAGAACTTTGCATTCCACGAAGAGCAAGCGACCCCTAGGTTTGCAACAAAAATCAAATGCCCACCAAGGATCTAAGCATGTGCGGCTGTATTTCTTTACAGCGTGAAAACACATCCATTGTAACACGAGGTACTTGGAGGATTAAATTAAAGATCAAAACCCTGGGTGGAGACCTTGAGTGCAGGAACTGTGGTATCAATGAAGCCCTTAATGTGTCGGTCAGCAGGACTGTATTTTATCCTCCCTTCCCCCTGGCACCATTTCCTGTGCCGCCCAGGTGCCTGCCACAAAGTGTTAATATTCAGTCTTAGCATGTTTCGTTTAGATCAAAACAATGTATTAATGTGTAACCCGACCTTCACCGCGAGGAGGAGCCCAGCTGACACGTGGATCCAGACCGAGGGGAACAAACTAACCAATCACTGCCTGGCATCCCCTATGGTGCAGGCTCATGTAAAGGGTGCCTCCAATCAGTGGCACCCATTTGTACTGTATATTGTGACGCATGTAGGGTTTTTAAGCCCGTTTGTAACTGAACAGATCAGAGCGCTCTCGAGCAGCAGTAGAGTCCTTTGCTGATATTGGTCTTCTTTACAATGAAACCTTGTTATCCTTGCAACGCTATGTCCTGGCCTATTTCCCTAACGGGTTGTCTTTATTCTGGAGTGTGCGTAAAAAGGGACTTGGCTTCATTTGGTGACCCTTGCAACTTGATTCCATTGCTCCTGTACTTGCAGAGGTTTCCAGGCGGCCTCTTTGGAAGGGCCGTGGCCACCTACATTGACGCGTCCCAAAACATGCATGCTGAGTGACTCTTGCGGGTTCCGTCTTTGCAGTATTCCCGGCTGCTCGTTGAAGCAGGGTGTTAGGCCAGATTGTATGTAAGTACCCTGTGGGAGACTACACCGGTCTTGTCTCCTTGGCATTAGGTAACCGAGCAGCCAGGCCCATCTCAAGAGAGGTAAATATAAGCTGTAGAGTCGAAATCCACACATACAAGTATCCAAATAACACTTACACTCAAGGCTTTCTAATAAAATAATTATGCATTTATTTAACGGCCAGTTACAAATTAGCATTCTTTAAAAAGGGCAATGTGCAACAATTTAAATATACTTCATAACATTTTCTCAGAATCAAGCTAAGCAAGTAGATACTCCTTAGAGATGCTTCATTCACATTTCCTCCACCCCGAGGTGACTTCAATTACTAGAACAGTATTGGCATTTATATATCATTATCACACTTGGTAAAATTCTGAGGTTGTGAAAAGGGAAGGTTAATGGAAGGAAAAAAGGGTAATGGGTTTTCAGAGCATCTGAGCACTTTCACAAATCCCCCAATGAAGTCTAGATAAAAACTTTGCCCAGCAATAACAGTTTCAAACAAGTTACCACCTAACAGGGACAATTAGAATCAACGTCAATGGGTCAGAAGAGTCTGCAGGGAGCCAAGACAGCCAAAGTCAATTTGAACAAGGTCTATGGAGCTGAGGCACTTCTTAGATAGCACAAAAGTCTTACACAAAGTTAGAGAGTTTGTAGAAAATCCCTGTTGGGCCACAAGCTGTTATACTTGTGAAAAGTTATTTTTAGGATAACTATAGAAAGGCAGCTACTGTAAATCTCAAGTGAGATAATGCAAGCTACAAAGAGGCAAGTACCCCTTAGTCTGAACAGTACCATAGTTTGAAGAAGAGGACTTCCTACCTGGTTGCAGACTTCCAGATCCTGTGTTCCTGGGCCTCAGTCGTGGGGACAATATGGAGGACGTCTGGAGGACACCTGCACAGCAGTTCGGAGGTCGGTTTCAGCTACGGGCTCTTTTCAGTTCAGTGCCACTTCGCGGTTTCAGCTACTGGCAAATAGCAACACTGCGGATCTTGAACACTTGGACTTTTTTCGCTCCTGGAGTTCTGCTTCAGGAGGGTCCTCAGGCTCTTCCTGGGGCTCTGGTCCGGCTTAAAGTCGATGACCTCGATTATGGATTTCTCGACCCCTGTTACTCGGTTCCAGCAGCAGCAAAGTAGTACAGACAGTTGGGGAAGGTCTTCCAGCAAAGTTTGTCTTGGGGTTGGTTGGACCCACTACTAACACAAGGGAAGAAGCCGTCCTCTACAAGGCTTCTCAAGGCGATTCGGAAAAGCAGTTTCAGCACTGCAGCAGGGCTTCACTGGGCACTACAAGGGTCCAGGAGTATGCAGCAAGCTCCTTTTCACGATTCCTTTGTTGGATGTTGCGTCCAGTGGTCGACTCAGTCTTCAGTCTGAGAAACCTCGCCTTTTATGCAGTTTTATCCCATTCATGCACAGTCTAGCTGTCACTCACACAGCAGGGTGGCTGTTCTGCGAGGAACTGTCCAAAGGCCACGTCAGACTTACAGACAGCATCCAAACAGTAATGCTTACAAAATGCCAAAGCGGTGGCCCAGGTGGCCGCCCCCTGCTTATGACTTGCCATGGGACCTGCCGCTGGAAGCCAATGGCCGTGGCCAGGACAGCGTGAGCATGCATGTTAGCTGGCAGCAGCATCTGCTGCCCCTAGTAGGCCTCTTTCATGGCCGCCACCATCCATCGAGCAATCAAAGCCTCGGATGCTGGATAGCCCGGCCTGGATCCGACAAAGGTGACAAAAAGTGAGCCCGACTTGCGGAAGCCCTTGGTCCTGTCCAGATAGCATTTCAGAGCGTGCCTGACATCCAGACAGTGCAAGACTCTGAGCCTCGTCCTTGGGGTCGGAAAATGTGGGCAAAACTATTTCCTTTTTCAGATGGAACGCGGAGGGTATTTTAGCCAGGAATGCAGGGTGAGTCAGAAGGACCACCTCATCCGTGTGGAAAATGGTATAGGGCTCTGAGGCCCCAAAGCCTGGATTTCGCTGACTCTGCAGGCAGAGGCAAGTCCCACTAGCAAAGCTGTCTTAATGGTGACCAGCCTGATGTCTGCGGACGCCATTGGCTCAAAAAATGTGTGCGCCAAGGTGCCCAAAACCACATTGAGGTCCCACACTGGGTGCGGCTTCTTGAGGGGCAGGTAGAGCCTGGACAAGCCCGCCAAATGTTTGACTATAGGGTTGGAAGAGGAGAAGACCATCTCCTCTGATTTTTGGTGTCCGATTCCTGGGGAAATAACCAGTTTAACCTCTTAGTGAATTAATATTGTTTAATTGTTTACAGTATCAGTTAAGTTTCTTGGAGGTGTTTGGGCCTTCACTTTAGTTTTCAGTAGGCTGATGGGTTCCCAAGCCAAGATGGAGGAAAGGATCAGGAGTCGTGATTGGTGGATTGAAAAACAAAGCACTGGGGCAAACATTCTAAACTGCCTTTCATTTAAGTATCTATGTTTGCTGGTCGTGTTTTTTGTTGCTCCTGAGTTTTAGGCCCTAGATTCTCAAGGAGAATCATCTGTACTTGAAGAAACAAGAGTATATTCAAGCTTTGTTCTAGGAAGGAAGATTCCCTTTGAAGGAAAGAAGATCTACAAGTTTTCTGAGAACAGCAATTGCAAGCTAAGTACCTTTTGTGTGTGTCAAGATCTGTAAACTGCTCAGCCTCAATAATAGACTATTTTAGCCTTGGTAAACTGCTGAAGTGGATTTCAGATTCCCAAGGAGTTAAACTTGACTTTATTGTGTGTGTGCGTTTGTGAAGAATCGCTTGGACGCTCTAACGTTTGTTTACCTTGCCAGACGCCCCCTTGCAGCCGCTCCTGTCGCATGCAAGTCTGCAACTGAGTCGCGTATTGTCTGAGCTCTTCGGGAGGAGGGGTTTCCAGGCTGCATATTGCCCATTGCTTCGAGCATTCAGAGGCGAGGATAGAGATTCCTCTCGCCAGCTTTTTTTCTCCGGCAAGGCAAGCCTTTTTATTTCCCATTTTACTCTGCGCTGGTATTCTGATCCCACATTTACCAGTTTCCAGTTGCGCAGACAGAGCAAAAAAAAAAAAAAAAACAGACTTTATTTATGAACACGTACTGGAAGCGCGGTGACAGATGGAAGCAGTTGTCAGTGGCAGCTGCAAGATTGATTAGTAATTAAACTGTCATTTTGTTAGCGCAAAGTGCGCAGTTACAGCATGAGCAGCGGAAGGTTTCCTTTTCAATGTACATTTTCTAATATTGAAACCGCACTCTGAAGTGCACACTCTGAAGTGAGGACATAATTTCAAGTGCTCATTTCTCACGGAGC